>NC_135303.1:32883790-33499484 GCF_051311805.1 Agelaius phoeniceus | reverse complement strand
AGGCATAAGGAGCCTTTTCAAGACCCAAGTAGCTCAGGGCTGGAAGCAAAGCTTGAAGCAAAGCTACCTCTGTCAGGTTTTTCCATGTCAGAGTCATCCTCTCCCCAGGGCTTCCAGACCAGGCTTGCAGGCTCTTCATCCTCACTTGCTGCTCTGTTCTGCAGCTCTGGGAGCTCAGCCTGAAAGTCGCTGCCAACATTGATGTGTCTAAAGGAAGAAGGAGGTGGAGGTGAGAAAGGCAAGTGGTCAAGAGAGCCTTGCTGTGCACCCACAGGCTTGAACCAATCCCAGCCTGACTGTGAAAGAGCAGTTCTCCTCCTCGCCATTCCTCCAGTTTGCTGTCCTTTAACCCTAGGCCAAAACTCACGGCTGAATCTGGGCTCTTGCTTTCCTTTTCATTGTGCCTCTCCTTTCCACCTGAAAGAGATCAAAGCAATGCTCCAGTTCAAAATCCTTCTGCCAAGGATGTGTCAGTAGCCTTCCTTCTCATCCTCATCATTGCAAAGCCCGAGCTCCCGTGTCCCAGCTCCTTTCTCTTTGCTGTCATTGCTGCCTTTTTGACATGGAATGTCCTAGGCAGGACCCTCCAGCAGTCAGCAGCTTCCTCAGGAGGGCAAGCAGAAGGCCATGCACTACTCTCTTCACTCCCAGGGCCACGGAGAAGAGCCAAGAGAATGGCAGGGGAGATGTGCCAGTGCAGGCTTAGGTTGGATCGAAGGAAAAGCTTCTTCAGCCACAGGCTGCTTGGGCACTGCAACAGCCTCCCCAGGGAAGGGGGCACAGCACCAAGGCTGACTGAGCTCCAAAAGTGTTTGGACACTGCTCTTGGGCACAGGCTGTGATTGTTGAGGCTGCCCCGGGCAGGCCCTGCAGTTGGCCTCAGTGATCTTTCAGAATCCCTTCCAAGGCAGAAAATTCTGTGCTACTGTGATTGTGCTCTTGAGGAGATGGCATTTGACGGCCACCCCTGAGCATGAGGTAGAACCAGCCCTACGTGCACTGAAAAAAGAATCTCTAAAGATATTAAAATAGAAGGGATCTATAGGCGATGTAAATACGTAAGTAGATAAGAATTGCTGATCCCAGATGGTTTTTGAAGTTGAAAGCCTGTGTTTGCAGAGAAGCCCAGTCAAATGCTTCCATGCCCTGAACGACAGGGATGCCAGAGGAGAAGTGCCATCATTGTGCTGTTTGAAGCTTTGGAGCGGGTGTGAGCAGAGTCAGGGCATAAGGGGATTTGTTGACACTGAAGCCCTGACCTGCTCAGCCAGGAACAATTTGTTTTGGGGTCAGCACAAGATAGTTTGAGGACTGAAATGGGTGCCAAGAACGTTTAATCAGGTGATGCGTGGACGAGGATCTGCAACTGCACTGGGACACCTCTCTAGGTCCTCTATGGAAAGGTCTGTGTTTCCCCTGGAGGCAACACAATTCCTTCAGAAGCTGCACCCTGCTTTCACGTGGAAGCTCGTCTGGGGAAAGTGAGCACGCAGCCTGTGTGTCGTGCTTGGTGGGAGAGGCAGCTGGAGCCTCCTGCCCTTGTGCTAGTGCTTTGAGGGCAAACGGGGATTTTCTTACCTTGGAGGGTTCCCAAGTGCTCTGGGGATGCCCGGAGGCAGACGAGGAGACCAGGATGTCGGTGCAGAGGCCGGGTCTGGCGCTGAGTGCAGAAGGCGGCTGGTCAGGGACAGCCCAGGAGCTGATCCTGCAGCTGCTGCTCCAGCGCTGCTCCAGCAGTGTTCCAGCAAGGGCCGCAGGAGCAGGAGACAACGACAGTTGCTATGGGCACAGCCCAACATTCCATCTAGAACCCCTGGGGGAGCCATGGGACAGAAAGGGGCATGGGCCGCCTCTGCCCCTTGTACTTCTTCTGCTGCAAGTTTGCTCTGAGAAGCTTCCCATTGGGCCTTTTCTCCTCAGTCGTCTGATGAGACGGGCAAAAGCAGTGCAGGGACAGCCCTGGCTCTTCCCGGTGCTTCTCTGCAAGGTGCCTCCAGCTGAAGGTGCACAGGAGCCTGCCTCTGTGCAAGGGCCCAGACCTCATCTCCTGCCCTGGAGAACCAGAAGGGCTCCTCCCACTGGCTCTCCTCCAGCTCTGAGAGGAGCTGGAATTTGCAAGTTGCCTAGCGCAGAGCCAACTCCAAAGCTTCCTCTCAAAGTGGAGGCATTCATCCTGCCCCCTTTCTCAATTCTCCTTTTGCTGCCCAATAATGTCACTGCATGGTTTCCCTCCTTTGGGCCTCTGAGCTGGTCTCTCACCTCATCACTCCTCCCTTGAAACTTGGAAAAACAGGATCTTTTTCAGGCCAACTGATGGGGACACACACACACACCCCCAGGGACAGCACATGGGCATTTCTCTAGCAAACATTCAGGCAGAATTTCTAGATCCCTCTTCCAGCTCCCTTGGAGAAGCTCGGTGGTTGTCCCAAAAGACTCTGGCATTCCTCTAAGGAAGCAACACTTACAGAATTGCCTTTCCACACTGCTGGCCTTCACATTGCTTTTAACGCCTAGATCCCAGATATGAGAAAAAGCCAGGCAGCTTTGCTGCTTTCCTGCCTGTCCTTAAGGAAAAGCAAATCTTGCTTCAGTCCCAATCTTGCTTCCTTCCCAGCCTGCATGTTACCCACTGGCCAGCAAACTGAGGGGGCAGCTGGAACAAGTCCCACTGCAAGGCAGATACTTTGTAGCCTCCAAAGCCCACCTGCACCGGCTCCATCAGACAAGGGCAAGCTTGCCTCGGCTTCCCAGAAGCAGCCTGCCAATTGCCCCCTCCCTCGCCCCCTCTCCATCCACCCTCCACAGCCCCTGCCACCAAAGCCTTGCTAGGCAGGGCCATTTGCTGGCCTCCATAAAAGAGTGACTTGGATTCTTCTTTGGCGCAAGTGCCCCAGCTGTGACAAGTCAGAGGATAATGATCACACCCGCTCGGCTTTAGCTAAGGAGATTGCTGGAGGCCCAGAGCGGGACACTGGTCCTTTCCAGAGAAACTGAAACTGACCTAGCCATGCCTTTGTGGTGCATGCCGATAGGAATTGGATAGAATCGGAGGGCTTAGAAACGTCCTCCAAGCTGGTCAGCTCCATCAGTCCCCCAAAATGAAAGCAAATTATCTGGCTGGGCTCCAAAAAGGACTCAACCCGCTGCTTTTATGCCAGAAAATATGGTGAGCCCACTCATCCAGATGCAATTCAGTGAATTAAACAAAGCCTCCCTTTCCACTCCCAGCTGAGATGTTGAGGAATCAAAGGCTGAAGCCCCAGCGGTATTTCACCGGCAGTAAAGGAGACACACCTCAGGAAGTCCTGCCAGCTGAGCAAGGGGCTGGGCCTGGGGGAGGTGGCGCCTGCCCAGATTCTACTCTCAGGGCAAGTGCCGTCTTTGCAACACCAGGCAAATGGAACAAACATTGCCAAAGTCATTTCATACAGACAAAAAGACAAAATGGAACAAACATTGGTTTAATGATAAAGACAGATTGGCTCTCAACAAAGGCAAAATGACAAAGAGCATATGGCAGAGCATAGACAACACCCAACCTCTGACATTTACTGATAAATCTAATAATACTAATGAGTCCTGAATAATACTAATGTATCTTAACTACTAAATTGAGGAGGTTACTATCATGTCAACTAACGAAGTAGAAGATTAAACAACCCAAAAATCTTAAAAAATAATCGTATTCCTATCTAACTAATATCTAACAGTTGTATTCCTATCTAACTAATCTGCCTAACTCTTGCTAGCCCTGGACAACCTGCAGGGTTGTCTAATTTGGTCTTTTCTTCTTGGGGAGAGGCTCTGCTGTCTTCCGAGGCCGATGTCTTCTGCTGTGTTTGTTCCTTTCCTTCATGCTTTCAAACACCCTGCAAGATAGGAAGCAAACCATCCATTGCTGACGCTAGTACACACCATGAAAGCAAGTGCCGAGATCTCCGTTTGAGTATGAATTTCTGTCTTTTCGGGCAGTGGCACATTTGTCAATGGATCAGCACCATGAGTCTGATGGTTCTACTTTCAATGCCTTGAAATGTCTTCCTCCTTTTGCTGCATCCTCTTTTGAATTTGATCAGCAGCATCAAACCAAGCTTTGATGGATCTATTCCTACTTGTATCAACTGTGTCTTGTTGGGGCACGGCAAGGTTTCATTGTGAAGGCTGGGTTTTACCTAAGCTCTTTGGGTTTGAGGTGGGTGTTAAGCTTGAGCACGGCTGCCGGGGGCGATGCTGCAAGTGCCCCCAGCTTCCCCTGCGGTGCCTTTGAAAAGGGTCAGCCCCTTTTAGTCCAAAGGCGCAGCTTTGAGCAGAAAGAGGAGGAACTTGCGCACCGTTTGCACTGCCCGCAGGGAAAGGGGCCTCCCGCCGAAGGGGGCGGCTGGCGCGGTTGGCAGCAGGGACACTGGGCGCTGCGAGCCCTCTTGCGGCTTCTCTTCCCTGGCTCCCCGTTCTCCTTTCTGGGAGGGCTTTTGCTCCTCTTTGCTTTGCCCACGCTCTGGAAATCAAAGAGTCCTTATCAATGCTTCCTTCCTCTCACAAAGCTGGAAATCAGAGCATCCAGCAGAAAAATCTATCGGCCTAAGCAAATCCTTCCAAAGCCTCAAGAGCTGAGAAAACGGCTGCCTTTGCCAATGGGCTGCGGCGGGCTGCCAAGCCAGAGCTTGGAGGAAAATACTCCTCTTTTCTACAGGCCAAAGGGGTGGGAGAAAGACCTGGCTATTTAGAGCTCTACATTTCTTATTTCTACCTTTCTGCCTAACATCTCTCTGCTTTTCCTCCACAAATGTCTAGGCAACGGGATTTAAATTCAGTCCAATTAGGGTAGACACATGCTTAGCCATTTTCTAGTCCCCAAAATAATCTCCCTCCCTGTCTCTCTCTCTCTCTCTCTCTCTCTCTCTCTCTCACATGATGGGAAGCAAATTGCTCTTTGCCGCTAAGGAAAGATTTAGGGGAGCCACAGCACCAGCAGCTCCTTCTTGGGGACTATGCTGGCATGCTAGAAAAACTCCCTGAAAATCTGCAGCATATCCACAAAGGCAGCCTGGACTGCTGATGTCAGCAAGCAGTGGGGAATTTGGGGTCTGATTGGAGTCAGCGAGGGTGCCAGCCCTTGAGAAGCCCATCTGTAGAGAGTCAAAGCCCATTTTGGTGGCGGTGCTGCTTTCTTGGGTCAAAGTTAGGCTCCAGAATTGCATACTTCAGGGCAGCAGCACAAGGAAGGCCCGGGCAGCATCTGCTGTGCCTTTCCCAGCGCATGGGACGATGTGATCCTGGCAAAGGGGCATCTGGCATGGCTCGCCAGCAGCTTTTCTCCCCTTCTCCCAGTTTCTCGACCTTCCTGGCACCTCTCCATTTTCTTGCCCCTCACCTGAGCAAGAGTGCTGGCAAGTTTATGCTCCTTTTTCCAGGAGTAGTAGTACTCCACACACTGGGCCACGGTCTTAGTCTGGATCTGTTGTGAAGAGAAAAAGAAGGAATCGCAAATGGTGTCAGGTGCACTGGGGAAAAAGTAGACTATGGAGTCAACTAGGAAGTAAAAGCATGAAGTAAATGGAGTAGGGTGTAAAATGAAATCAACATGGAGAAAGAGAGGCATCATGCAATGTCTTAAACCCTGTATGATGCTAGGTGCTAATACACGCAATGCACAGATCAACAACAAATCCACCTAGCACAGTTCTTCTTTCCCCGCTTCACTCCAGTTATGCCAGCACAGCGTCTTGTGGAAGCAGCAGCAGACCTGTGCCACAAGTCTGACAGAATAAAGCTTCATCTTCCAAAAGAGCTTGGAGAAAAGGGCTGGAGAGGCAGGATCATCCTTTTGACACAGGCTTTTGATGTCCCCTTTTGTTACTACTTGAAGATACTTGCTCCTTGAGAAGAGAGAGACTGAAGCCCAGTGCTTGTTCCCAGAAATAAGCAAGCTTTCCTGCTGCTGATCTGCTCGGGTAAAGAATGTCCCGTGGCTTTACCTGCTTCTGGATGAGATGAAAATCCTTGCCGTAGGTGTGGAAAGCCTTTTGGAAGGACTCCTTCTCCTCAGGTGTCCATCTATCAGAGCCTGGCAATAAAAAGCAGCGGCTAGTAAACAGATCCCTTGATCCACACCAAGTAGATTCCTCTGGCTGCCGAAAGAAAACGGTCGCAGGCCGTCATTCACGTGGGTGTACGTGTCTGCTCCCTCAGAAGGGCGTGAAGACAAGAGCAGGCATTGCCCGGGGAGAAGGATTGGAAAACAAGTAGAGCTGAAGGACTAGATGCTGGTGCTTTGCCCACCCACAGAGGAGACAAGACCTTGTGCTGGTGTTAAGCACAATTTCTTGAAGCAGAAACCCTTGCCACAAGAATGAAGGGGACGGCAGCATCTGTCAGGGACGCAAGAAGCTCTGCTTTGCTTACCTGCGTAATGATAATCAGCCATGGGATGGCCTTGAGGTGTTGCAGGCCCCTCTGAGAGCAGCATCTCCAGAGCCTCCTGCAAGATCAAGAGGGAAAAGGCTTTAGCCGCCCCAGCACATTAAAAATGAGCCAAAAAATCACAGGTGCTGCCTTTCAGCTCCTTTGCCTCTCCAGACATTCAAGCGACTGTATCCCATGTGGGTGAAACACTGTCATTTGCTCCCAGTCCCTAGTTTCTGCTGCCCGACCCTTTGATCCTGGTCCCCAAGAGTGGCCTTTTGCTCACCAAGCTGAGGATTTTGCTGCTCCTGCAGCCAGAATGGCCTCAGCTGACTGAGGCTTCTGGGAATTTCCCCTCCAAATGTCTTAGAGAAGCCAAATCTCCAGGCCATTTACAAGGCAGCAGGACCTTCCGCCGCCGCCGCCTCCAGGAGGGAGATTCTCCCTGCTGGAGCCCTTTGGGCTCAGCCCTGACGCAGCTGGAGGAGACCCAGCAGGCAGCAAGTGCTCTGCTCCCTGTTAAGACCCTTCTTCCAAGAGCAGCCAGGAAAGGCTGTCCCAGTGCCCAGGCCTTCTGCATTCCCTGTGCCCTCTCCTCTGCGCCCAAACAGCCGCTTCTTACCGGAACGCTGCCGCGTGCCTGGTGCAGGCAGTGCAGGGCGCGCTCCAGGTTAGCTGCTGCCCCGGGAATGCCACGGGAGCTGGCCATGTCCAACAGTTCTCTTACTGCAAGCACAAGAAAAAACCCACCGAAAGTCAGCCTGGAGGCCAGCAAAGGGCAAAGGTTGCCATGCAAGGCAGAAGGAAAGGCCGGCAGCTAAAGACAGCAGCTTGGAGAGAGAGCATGAAAAGGAGAGCAAAGACAGAGCCAGCTGAAGCAAGGGCCCACGCAGTGCTGGCTCTCCCTCCAAAGCAGCTTCTGTAAGAAGAAGTGGGGGCCAATCTCCCCTCTTCCAGTGGCAAACGGCCCTGACCAGTTTGGAGAGCAAGGTGCTTGCTCTTTCTCCTTGCCTCTAACACTTCTACATGGGAAGATGGGCGAGACAAGGAGAGAAGCAGAGCCTGCAAAAGGCTGCCTTTTTAGGCATAAGGAGCCTTTTCAAGACCCAAGTAGCTCAGGGCTGGAAGCAAAGCTTGAAGCAAAGCTACCTCTGTCAGGTTTTTCCATGTCAGAGTCATCCTCTCCCCAGGGCTTCCAGACCAGGCTTGCAGGCTCTTCATCCTCACTTGCTGCTCTGTTCTGCAGCTCTGGGAGCTCAGCCTGAAAGTCGCTGCCAACATTGATGTGTCTAAAGGAAGAAGGAGGTGGAGGTGAGAAAGGCAAGTGGTCAAGAGAGCCTTGCTGTGCACCCACAGGCTTGAACCAATCCCAGCCTGACTGTGAAAGAGCAGTTCTCCTCCTCGCCATTCCTCCAGTTTGCTGTCCTTTAACCCTAGGCCAAAACTCACGGCTGAATCTGGGCTCTTGCTTTCCTTTTCATTGTGCCTCTCCTTTCCACCTGAAAGAGATCAAAGCAATGCTCCAGTTCAAAATCCTTCTGCCAAGGATGTGTCAGTAGCCTTCCTTCTCATCCTCATCATTGCAAAGCCCGAGCTCCCGTGTCCCAGCTCCTTTCTCTTTGCTGTCATTGCTGCCTTTTTGACATGGAATGTCCTAGGCAGGACCCTCCAGCAGTCAGCAGCTTCCTCAGGAGGGCAAGCAGAAGGCCATGCACTACTCTCTTCACTCCCAGGGCCACGGAGAAGAGCCAAGAGAATGGCAGGGGAGATGTGCCAGTGCAGGCTTAGGTTGGATCGAAGGAAAAGCTTCTTCAGCCACAGGCTGCTTGGGCACTGCAACAGCCTCCCCAGGGAAGGGGGCACAGCACCAAGGCTGACTGAGCTCCAAAAGTGTTTGGACACTGCTCTTGGGCACAGGCTGTGATTGTTGAGGCTGCCCCGGGCAGGCCCTGCAGTTGGCCTCAGTGATCTTTCAGAATCCCTTCCAAGGCAGAAAATTCTGTGCTACTGTGATTGTGCTCTTGAGGAGATGGCATTTGACGGCCACCCCTGAGCATGAGGTAGAACCAGCCCTACGTGCACTGAAAAAAGAATCTCTAAAGATATTAAAATAGAAGGGATCTATAGGCGATGTAAATACGTAAGTAGATAAGAATTGCTGATCCCAGATGGTTTTTGAAGTTGAAAGCCTGTGTTTGCAGAGAAGCCCAGTCAAATGCTTCCATGCCCTGAACGACAGGGATGCCAGAGGAGAAGTGCCATCATTGTGCTGTTTGAAGCTTTGGAGCGGGTGTGAGCAGAGTCAGGGCATAAGGGGATTTGTTGACACTGAAGCCCTGACCTGCTCAGCCAGGAACAATTTGTTTTGGGGTCAGCACAAGATAGTTTGAGGACTGAAATGGGTGCCAAGAACGTTTAATCAGGTGATGCGTGGACGAGGATCTGCAACTGCACTGGGACACCTCTCTAGGTCCTCTATGGAAAGGTCTGTGTTTCCCCTGGAGGCAACACAATTCCTTCAGAAGCTGCACCCTGCTTTCACGTGGAAGCTCGTCTGGGGAAAGTGAGCACGCAGCCTGTGTGTCGTGCTTGGTGGGAGAGGCAGCTGGAGCCTCCTGCCCTTGTGCTAGTGCTTTGAGGGCAAACGGGGATTTTCTTACCTTGGAGGGTTCCCAAGTGCTCTGGGGATGCCCGGAGGCAGACGAGGAGACCAGGATGTCGGTGCAGAGGCCGGGTCTGGCGCTGAGTGCAGAAGGCGGCTGGTCAGGGACAGCCCAGGAGCTGATCCTGCAGCTGCTGCTCCAGCGCTGCTCCAGCAGTGTTCCAGCAAGGGCCGCAGGAGCAGGAGACAACGACAGTTGCTATGGGCACAGCCCAACATTCCATCTAGAACCCCTGGGGGAGCCATGGGACAGAAAGGGGCATGGGCCGCCTCTGCCCCTTGTACTTCTTCTGCTGCAAGTTTGCTCTGAGAAGCTTCCCATTGGGCCTTTTCTCCTCAGTCGTCTGATGAGACGGGCAAAAGCAGTGCAGGGACAGCCCTGGCTCTTCCCGGTGCTTCTCTGCAAGGTGCCTCCAGCTGAAGGTGCACAGGAGCCTGCCTCTGTGCAAGGGCCCAGACCTCATCTCCTGCCCTGGAGAACCAGAAGGGCTCCTCCCACTGGCTCTCCTCCAGCTCTGAGAGGAGCTGGAATTTGCAAGTTGCCTAGCGCAGAGCCAACTCCAAAGCTTCCTCTCAAAGTGGAGGCATTCATCCTGCCCCCTTTCTCAATTCTCCTTTTGCTGCCCAATAATGTCACTGCATGGTTTCCCTCCTTTGGGCCTCTGAGCTGGTCTCTCACCTCATCACTCCTCCCTTGAAACTTGGAAAAACAGGATCTTTTTCAGGCCAACTGATGGGGACACACACACACACCCCCAGGGACAGCACATGGGCATTTCTCTAGCAAACATTCAGGCAGAATTTCTAGATCCCTCTTCCAGCTCCCTTGGAGAAGCTCGGTGGTTGTCCCAAAAGACTCTGGCATTCCTCTAAGGAAGCAACACTTACAGAATTGCCTTTCCACACTGCTGGCCTTCACATTGCTTTTAACGCCTAGATCCCAGATATGAGAAAAAGCCAGGCAGCTTTGCTGCTTTCCTGCCTGTCCTTAAGGAAAAGCAAATCTTGCTTCAGTCCCAATCTTGCTTCCTTCCCAGCCTGCATGTTACCCACTGGCCAGCAAACTGAGGGGGCAGCTGGAACAAGTCCCACTGCAAGGCAGATACTTTGTAGCCTCCAAAGCCCACCTGCACCGGCTCCATCAGACAAGGGCAAGCTTGCCTCGGCTTCCCAGAAGCAGCCTGCCAATTGCCCCCTCCCTCGCCCCCTCTCCATCCACCCTCCACAGCCCCTGCCACCAAAGCCTTGCTAGGCAGGGCCATTTGCTGGCCTCCATAAAAGAGTGACTTGGATTCTTCTTTGGCGCAAGTGCCCCAGCTGTGACAAGTCAGAGGATAATGATCACACCCGCTCGGCTTTAGCTAAGGAGATTGCTGGAGGCCCAGAGCGGGACACTGGTCCTTTCCAGAGAAACTGAAACTGACCTAGCCATGCCTTTGTGGTGCATGCCGATAGGAATTGGATAGAATCGGAGGGCTTAGAAACGTCCTCCAAGCTGGTCAGCTCCATCAGTCCCCCAAAATGAAAGCAAATTATCTGGCTGGGCTCCAAAAAGGACTCAACCCGCTGCTTTTATGCCAGAAAATATGGTGAGCCCACTCATCCAGATGCAATTCAGTGAATTAAACAAAGCCTCCCTTTCCACTCCCAGCTGAGATGTTGAGGAATCAAAGGCTGAAGCCCCAGCGGTATTTCACCGGCAGTAAAGGAGACACACCTCAGGAAGTCCTGCCAGCTGAGCAAGGGGCTGGGCCTGGGGGAGGTGGCGCCTGCCCAGATTCTACTCTCAGGGCAAGTGCCGTCTTTGCAACACCAGGCAAATGGAACAAACATTGCCAAAGTCATTTCATACAGACAAAAAGACAAAATGGAACAAACATTGGTTTAATGATAAAGACAGATTGGCTCTCAACAAAGGCAAAATGACAAAGAGCATATGGCAGAGCATAGACAACACCCAACCTCTGACATTTACTGATAAATCTAATAATACTAATGAGTCCTGAATAATACTAATGTATCTTAACTACTAAATTGAGGAGGTTACTATCATGTCAACTAACGAAGTAGAAGATTAAACAACCCAAAAATCTTAAAAAATAATCGTATTCCTATCTAACTAATATCTAACAGTTGTATTCCTATCTAACTAATCTGCCTAACTCTTGCTAGCCCTGGACAACCTGCAGGGTTGTCTAATTTGGTCTTTTCTTCTTGGGGAGAGGCTCTGCTGTCTTCCGAGGCCGATGTCTTCTGCTGTGTTTGTTCCTTTCCTTCATGCTTTCAAACACCCTGCAAGATAGGAAGCAAACCATCCATTGCTGACGCTAGTACACACCATGAAAGCAAGTGCCGAGATCTCCGTTTGAGTATGAATTTCTGTCTTTTCGGGCAGTGGCACATTTGTCAATGGATCAGCACCATGAGTCTGATGGTTCTACTTTCAATGCCTTGAAATGTCTTCCTCCTTTTGCTGCATCCTCTTTTGAATTTGATCAGCAGCATCAAACCAAGCTTTGATGGATCTATTCCTACTTGTATCAACTGTGTCTTGTTGGGGCACGGCAAGGTTTCATTGTGAAGGCTGGGTTTTACCTAAGCTCTTTGGGTTTGAGGTGGGTGTTAAGCTTGAGCACGGCTGCCGGGGGCGATGCTGCAAGTGCCCCCAGCTTCCCCTGCGGTGCCTTTGAAAAGGGTCAGCCCCTTTTAGTCCAAAGGCGCAGCTTTGAGCAGAAAGAGGAGGAACTTGCGCACCGTTTGCACTGCCCGCAGGGAAAGGGGCCTCCCGCCGAAGGGGGCGGCTGGCGCGGTTGGCAGCAGGGACACTGGGCGCTGCGAGCCCTCTTGCGGCTTCTCTTCCCTGGCTCCCCGTTCTCCTTTCTGGGAGGGCTTTTGCTCCTCTTTGCTTTGCCCATGCTCTGGAAATCAAAGAGTCCTTATCAATGCTTCCTTCCTCTCACAAAGCTGGAAATCAGAGCATCCAGCAGAAAAATCTATCGGCCTAAGCAAATCCTTCCAAAGCCTCAAGAGCTGAGAAAACGGCTGCCTTTGCCAATGGGCTGCGGCGGGCTGCCAAGCCAGAGCTTGGAGGAAAATACTCCTCTTTTCTACAGGCCAAAGGGGTGGGAGAAAGACCTGGCTATTTAGAGCTCTACATTTCTTATTTCTACCTTTCTGCCTAACATCTCTCTGCTTTTCCTCCACAAATGTCTAGGCAACGGGATTTAAATTCAGTCCAATTAGGGTAGACACATGCTTAGCCATTTTCTAGTCCCCAAAATAATCTCCCTCCCTGTCTCTCTCTCTCTCTCTCTCTCTCTCTCTCTCTCTCACATGATGGGAAGCAAATTGCTCTTTGCCGCTAAGGAAAGATTTAGGGGAGCCACAGCACCAGCAGCTCCTTCTTGGGGACTATGCTGGCATGCTAGAAAAACTCCCTGAAAATCTGCAGCATATCCACAAAGGCAGCCTGGACTGCTGATGTCAGCAAGCAGTGGGGAATTTGGGGTCTGATTGGAGTCAGCGAGGGTGCCAGCCCTTGAGAAGCCCATCTGTAGAGAGTCAAAGCCCATTTTGGTGGCGGTGCTGCTTTCTTGGGTCAAAGTTAGGCTCCAGAATTGCATACTTCAGGGCAGCAGCACAAGGAAGGCCCGGGCAGCATCTGCTGTGCCTTTCCCAGCGCATGGGACGATGTGATCCTGGCAAAGGGGCATCTGGCATGGCTCGCCAGCAGCTTTTCTCCCCTTCTCCCAGTTTCTCGACCTTCCTGGCACCTCTCCATTTTCTTGCCCCTCACCTGAGCAAGAGTGCTGGCAAGTTTATGCTCCTTTTTCCAGGAGTAGTAGTACTCCACACACTGGGCCACGGTCTTAGTCTGGATCTGTTGTGAAGAGAAAAAGAAGGAATCGAAAATGGTGTCGGGTGCACTGGGGAAAAAGTAGACTATGGAGTGAAGTAGGAAGTAAAAGCATGAATGAAATGGAGTAGGGTGTAAAATGAAATCAACATGGAGAAAGAGAGGCATCATGCAATGTCTTAAACCCTGTATGATGCTAGGTGCTAATACACGCAATGCACAGATCAACAACAAATCCACCTAGCACAGTTCTTCTTTCCCCGCTTCACTCCAGTTATGCCAGCACAGCGTCTTGTGGAAGCAGCAGCAGACCTGTGCCACAAGTCTGACAGAATAAAGCTTCATCTTCCAAAAGAGCTTGGAGAAAAGGGCTGGAGAGGCAGGATCATCCTTTTGACACAGGCTTTTGATGTCCCCTTTTCTTACTACTTGAAGATACTTGCTCCTTGAGAAGAGAGAGACTGAAGCCCAGTGCTTGTTCCCAGAAATAAGCAAGCTTTCCTGCTGCTGATCTGCTCGGGTAAAGAATGTCCCGTGGCTTTACCTGCTTCTGGATGAGATGAAAATCCTTGCCGTAGGTGTGGAAAGCCTTTTGGAAGGACTCCTTCTCCTCAGGTGTCCATCTATCAGAGCCTGGCAATAAAAAGCAGCGGCTAGTAAACAGATCCCTTGATCCACACCAAGTAGATTCCTCTGGCTGCCGAAAGAAAACGGTCGCAGGCCGTCATTCACGTGGGTGTACGTGTCTGCTCCCTCAGAAGGGCGTGAAGACAAGAGCAGGCATTGCCCGGGGAGAAGGATTGGAAAACAAGTAGAGCTGAAGGACTAGATGCTGGTGCTTTGCCCACCCACAGAGGAGACAAGACCTTGTGCTGGTGTTAAGCACAATTTCTTGAAGCAGAAACGCTTGCCACAACAATGAAGGGGACGGCAGCATCTGTCAGGGACGCAAGAAGCTCTGCTTTGCTTACCTGCGTAATGATAATCAGCCATGGGATGGCCTTGAGCTGTTGCAGGCCCCTCTGAGAGCAGCATCTCCAGAGCCTCCTGCAAGATCAAGAGGGAAAAGGCTTTAGCCGCCCCAGCACATTAAAAATGAGCCAAAAAATCACAGGTGCTGCCTTTCAGCTCCTTTGCCTCTCCAGACATTCAAGCGACTGTATCCCATGTGGGTGAAACACTGTCATTTGCTCCCAGTCCCTAGTTTTTGCTGCCCGACCCTTTGATCCTGGTCCCCAAGAGTGGCCTTTTGCTCACCAAGCTGAGGATTTTGCTGCTCCTGCAGCCAGAATGGCCTCAGCTGACTGAGGCTTCTGGGAATTTCCCCTCCAAATGTCTTAGAGAACCCAAATCTCCAGGCCATTTACAAGGCAGCAGGACCTTCCGCCGCCGCCGCCTCCAGGAGGGAGATTCTCCCTGCTGGAGCCCTTTGGGCTCAGCCCTGACGCAGCTGGAGGAGACCCAGCAGGCAGCAAGTGCTCTGCTCCCTGTTAAGACCCTTCTTCCAAGAGCAGCCAGGAAAGGCTGTCCCAGTGCCCAGGCCTTCTGCATTCCCTGTGCCCTCTCCTCTGCGCCCAAACAGCCGCTTCTTACCGGAACGCTGCCGCGTGCCTGGTGCAGGCAGTGCAGGGCGCGCTCCAGGTTAGCTGCTGCCCCGGGAATGCCACGGGAGCTGGCCATGTCCAACAGTTCTCTTACTGCAAGCACAAGAAAAAACCCACCGAAAGTCAGCCTGGAGGCCAGCAAAGGGCAAAGGTTGCCATGCAAGGCAGAAGGAAAGGCCGGCAGCTAAAGACAGCAGCTTGGAGAGAGAGCATGAAAAGGAGAGCAAAGACAGAGCCAGCTGAAGCAAGGGCCCACGCAGTGCTGGCTCTCCCTCCAAAGCAGCTTCTGTAAGAAGAAGTGGGGGCCAATCTCCCCTCTTCCAGTGGCAAACGGCCCTGACCAGTTTGGAGAGCAAGGTGCTTGCTCTTTCTCCTTGCCTCTAACACTTCTACATGGGAAGATGGGCGAGACAAGGAGAGAAGCAGAGCCTGCAAAACGCTGCCTTTTTAGGCATAAGGAGCCTTTTCAAGACCCAAGTAGCTCAGGGCTGGAAGCAAAGCTTGAAGCAAAGCTACCTCTGTCAGGTTTTTCCATGTCAGAGTCATCCTCTCCCCAGGGCTTCCAGACCAGGCTTGCAGGCTCTTCATCCTCACTTGCTGCTCTGTTCTGCAGCTCTGGGAGCTCAGCCTGAAAGTCGCTGCCAACATTGATGTGTCTAAAGGAAGAAGGAGGTGGAGGTGAGAAAGGCAAGTGGTCAAGAGAGCCTTGCTGTGCACCCACAGGCTTGAACCAATCCCAGCCTGACTGTGAAAGAGCAGTTCTCCTCCTCGCCATTCCTCCAGTTTGCTGTCCTTTAACCCTAGGCCAAAACTCACGGCTGAATCTGGGCTCTTGCTTTCCTTTTCATTGTGCCTCTCCTTTCCACCTGAAAGAGATCAAAGCAATGCTCCAGTTCAAAATCCTTCTGCCAAGGATGTGTCAGTAGCCTTCCTTCTCATCCTCATCATTGCAAAGCCCGAGCTCCCGTGTCCCAGCTCCTTTCTCTTTGCTCTCATTGCTGCCTTTTTGACATGGAATGTCCTAGGCAGGACCCTCCAGCAGTCAGCAGCTTCCTCAGGAGGGCAAGCAGAAGGCCATGCACTACTCTCTTCACTCCCAGGGCCACGGAGAAGAGCCAAGAGAATGGCAGGGGAGATGTGCCAGTGCAGGCTTAGGTTGGATCGAAGGAAAAGCTTCTTCAGCCACAGGCTGCTTGGGCACTGCAACAGCCTCCCCAGGGAAGGGGGCACAGCACCAAGGCTGACTGAGCTCCAAAAGTGTTTGGACACTGCTCTTGGGCACAGGCTGTGATTGTTGAGGCTGCCCCGGGCAGGCCCTGCAGTTGGCCTCAGTGATCTTTCAGAATCCCTTCCAAGGCAGAAAATTCTGTGCTACTGTGATTGTGCTCTTGAGGAGATGGCATTTGACGGCCACCCCTGAGCATGAGGTAGAACCAGCCCTACGTGCACTGAAAAAAGAATCTCTAAAGATATTAAAATAGAAGGGATCTATAGGCGATGTAAATACGTAAGTAGATAAGAATTGCTGATCCCAGATGGTTTTTGAAGTTGAAAGCCTGTGTTTGCAGAGAAGCCCAGTCAAATGCTTCCATGCCCTGAACGACAGGGATGCCAGAGGAGAAGTGCCATCATTGTGCTGTTTGAAGCTTTGGAGCGGGTGTGAGCAGAGTCAGGGCATAAGGGGATTTGTTGACACTGAAGCCCTGACCTGCTCAGCCAGGAACAATTTGTTTTGGGGTCAGCACAAGATAGTTTGAGGACTGAAATGGGTGCCAAGAACGTTTAATCAGGTGATGCGTGGACGAGGATCTGCAACTGCACTGGGACACCTCTCTAGGTCCTCTATGGAAAGGTCTGTGTTTCCCCTGGAGGCAACACAATTCCTTCAGAAGCTGCACCCTGCTTTCACGTGGAAGCTCGTCTGGGGAAAGTGAGCACGCAGCCTGTGTGTCGTGCTTGGTGGGAGAGGCAGCTGGAGCCTCCTGCCCTTGTGCTAGTGCTTTGAGGGCAAACGGGGATTTTCTTACCTTGGAGGGTTCCCAAGTGCTCTGGGGATGCCCGGAGGCAGACGAGGAGACCAGGATGTCGGTGCAGAGGCCGGGTCTGGCGCTGAGTGCAGAAGGCGGCTGGTCAGGGACAGCCCAGGAGCTGATCCTGCAGCTGCTGCTCCAGCGCTGCTCCAGCAGTGTTCCAGCAAGGGCCGCAGGAGCAGGAGACAACGACAGTTGCTATGGGCACAGCCCAACATTCCATCTAGAACCCCTGGGGGAGCCATGGGACAGAAAGGGGCATGGGCCGCCTCTGCCCCTTGTACTTCTTCTGCTGCAAGTTTGCTCTGAGAAGCTTCCCATTGGGCCTTTTCTCCTCAGTCGTCTGATGAGACGGGCAAAAGCAGTGCAGGGACAGCCCTGGCTCTTCCCGGTGCTTCTCTGCAAGGTGCCTCCAGCTGAAGGTGCACAGGAGCCTGCCTCTGTGCAAGGGCCCAGACCTCATCTCCTGCCCTGGAGAACCAGAAGGGCTCCTCCCACTGGCTCTCCTCCAGCTCTGAGAGGAGCTGGAATTTGCAAGTTGCCTAGCGCAGAGCCAACTCCAAAGCTTCCTCTCAAAGTGGAGGCATTCATCCTGCCCCCTTTCTCAATTCTCCTTTTGCTGCCCAATAATGTCACTGCATGGTTTCCCTCCTTTGGGCCTCTGAGCTGGTCTCTCACCTCATCACTCCTCCCTTGAAACTTGGAAAAACAGGATCTTTTTCAGGCCAACTGATGGGGACACACACACACACCCCCAGGGACAGCACATGGGCATTTCTCTAGCAAACATTCAGGCAGAATTTCTAGATCCCTCTTCCAGCTCCCTTGGAGAAGCTCGGTGGTTGTCCCAAAAGACTCTGGCATTCCTCTAAGGAAGCAACACTTACAGAATTGCCTTTCCACACTGCTGGCCTTCACATTGCTTTTAACGCCTAGATCCCAGATATGAGAAAAAGCCAGGCAGCTTTGCTGCTTTCCTGCCTGTCCTTAAGGAAAAGCAAATCTTGCTTCAGTCCCAATCTTGCTTCCTTCCCAGCCTGCATGTTACCCACTGGCCAGCAAACTGAGGGGGCAGCTGGAACAAGTCCCACTGCAAGGCAGATACTTTGTAGCCTCCAAAGCCCACCTGCACCGGCTCCATCAGACAAGGGCAAGCTTGCCTCGGCTTCCCAGAAGCAGCCTGCCAATTGCCCCCTCCCTCGCCCCCTCTCCATCCACCCTCCACAGCCCCTGCCACCAAAGCCTTGCTAGGCAGGGCCATTTGCTGGCCTCCATAAAAGAGTGACTTGGATTCTTCTTTGGCGCAAGTGCCCCAGCTGTGACAAGTCAGAGGATAATGATCACACCCGCTCGGCTTTAGCTAAGGAGATTGCTGGAGGCCCAGAGCGGGACACTGGTCCTTTCCAGAGAAACTGAAACTGACCTAGCCATGCCTTTGTGGTGCATGCCGATAGGAATTGGATAGAATCGGAGGGCTTAGAAACGTCCTCCAAGCTGGTCAGCTCCATCAGTCCCCCAAAATGAAAGCAAATTATCTGGCTGGGCTCCAAAAAGGACTCAACCCGCTGCTTTTATGCCAGAAAATATGGTGAGCCCACTCATCCAGATGCAATTCAGTGAATTAAACAAAGCCTCCCTTTCCACTCCCAGCTGAGATGTTGAGGAATCAAAGGCTGAAGCCCCAGCGGTATTTCACCGGCAGTAAAGGAGACACACCTCAGGAAGTCCTGCCAGCTGAGCAAGGGGCTGGGCCTGGGGGAGGTGGCGCCTGCCCAGATTCTACTCTCAGGGCAAGTGCCGTCTTTGCAACACCAGGCAAATGGAACAAACATTGCCAAAGTCATTTCATACAGACAAAAAGACAAAATGGAACAAACATTGGTTTAATGATAAAGACAGATTGGCTCTCAACAAAGGCAAAATGACAAAGAGCATATGGCAGAGCATAGACAACACCCAACCTCTGACATTTACTGATAAATCTAATAATACTAATGAGTCCTGAATAATACTAATGTATCTTAACTACTAAATTGAGGAGGTTACTATCATGTCAACTAACGAAGTAGAAGATTAAACAACCCAAAAATCTTAAAAAATAATCGTATTCCTATCTAACTAATATCTAACAGTTGTATTCCTATCTAACTAATCTGCCTAACTCTTGCTAGCCCTGGACAACCTGCAGGGTTGTCTAATTTGGTCTTTTCTTCTTGGGGAGAGGCTCTGCTGTCTTCCGAGGCCGATGTCTTCTGCTGTGTTTGTTCCTTTCCTTCATGCTTTCAAACACCCTGCAAGATAGGAAGCAAACCATCCATTGCTGACGCTAGTACACACCATGAAAGCAAGTGCCGAGATCTCCGTTTGAGTATGAATTTCTGTCTTTTCGGGCAGTGGCACATTTGTCAATGGATCAGCACCATGAGTCTGATGGTTCTACTTTCAATGCCTTGAAATGTCTTCCTCCTTTTGCTGCATCCTCTTTTGAATTTGATCAGCAGCATCAAACCAAGCTTTGATGGATCTATTCCTACTTGTATCAACTGTGTCTTGTTGGGGCACGGCAAGGTTTCATTGTGAAGGCTGGGTTTTACCTAAGCTCTTTGGGTTTGAGGTGGGTGTTAAGCTTGAGCACGGCTGCCGGGGGCGATGCTGCAAGTGCCCCCAGCTTCCCCTGCGGTGCCTTTGAAAAGGGTCAGCCCCTTTTAGTCCAAAGGCGCAGCTTTGAGCAGAAAGAGGAGGAACTTGCGCACCGTTTGCACTGCCCGCAGGGAAAGGGGCCTCCCGCCGAAGGGGGCGGCTGGCGCGGTTGGCAGCAGGGACACTGGGCGCTGCGAGCCCTCTTGCGGCTTCTCTTCCCTGGCTCCCCGTTCTCCTTTCTGGGAGGGCTTTTGCTCCTCTTTGCTTTGCCCACGCTCTGGAAATCAAAGAGTCCTTATCAATGCTTCCTTCCTCTCACAAAGCTGGAAATCAGAGCATCCAGCAGAAAAATTGATCGGCCTAAGCAAATCCTTCCAAAGCCTCAAGAGCTGAGAAAACGGCTGCCTTTGCCAATGGGCTGCGGCGGGCTGCCAAGCCAGAGCTTGGAGGAAAATACTCCTCTTTTCTACAGGCCAAAGGGGTGGGAGAAAGACCTGGCTATTTAGAGCTCTACATTTCTTATTTCTACCTTTCTGCCTAACATCTCTCTGCTTTTCCTCCACAAATGTCTAGGCAACGGGATTTAAATTCAGTCCAATTAGGGTAGACACATGCTTAGCCATTTTCTAGTCCCCAAAATAATCTCCCTCCCTGTCTCTCTCTCTCTCTCTCTCTCTCTCTCTCTCTCACATGATGGGAAGCAAATTGCTCTTTGCCGCTAAGGAAAGATTTAGGGGAGCCACAGCACCAGCAGCTCCTTCTTGGGGACTATGCTGGCATGCTAGAAAAACTCCCTGAAAATCTGCAGCATATCCACAAAGGCAGCCTGGACTGCTGATGTCAGCAAGCAGTGGGGAATTTGGGGTCTGATTGGAGTCAGCGAGGGTGCCAGCCCTTGAGAAGCCCATCTGTAGAGAGTCAAAGCCCATTTTGGTGGCGGTGCTGCTTTCTTGGGTCAAAGTTAGGCTCCAGAATTGCATACTTCAGGGCAGCAGCACAAGGAAGGCCCGGGCAGCATCTGCTGTGCCTTTCCCAGCGCATGGGACGATGTGATCCTGGCAAAGGGGCATCTGGCATGGCTCGCCAGCAGCTTTTCTCCCCTTCTCCCAGTTTCTCGACCTTCCTGGCACCTCTCCATTTTCTTGCCCCTCACCTGAGCAAGAGTGCTGGCAAGTTTATGCTCCTTTTTCCAGGAGTAGTAGTACTCCACACACTGGGCCACGGTCTTAGTCTGGATCTGTTGTGAAGAGAAAAAGAAGGAATCGCAAATGGTGTCGGGTGCACTGGGGAAAAAGTAGACTATGGAGTGAACTAGGAAGTAAAAGCATGAAGTAAATGGAGTAGGGTGTAAAATGAAATCAACATGGAGAAAGAGAGGCATCATGCAATGTCTTAAACCCTGTATGATGCTAGGTGCTAATACACGCAATGCACAGATCAACAACAAATCCACCTAGCACAGTTCTTCTTTCCCCGCTTCACTCCAGTTATGCCAGCACAGCGTCTTGTGGAAGCAGCAGCAGACCTGTGCCACAAGTCTGACAGAATAAAGCTTCATCTTCCAAAAGAGCTTGGAGAAAAGGGCTGGAGAGGCAGGATCATCCTTTTGACACAGGCTTTTGATGTCCCCTTTTCTTACTTCTTGAAGATACTTGCTCCTTGAGAAGAGAGAGACTGAAGCCCAGTGCTTGTTCCCAGAAATAAGCAAGCTTTCCTGCTGCTGATCTGCTCGGGTAAAGAATGTCCCGTGGCTTTACCTGCTTCTGGATGAGATGAAAATCCTTGCCGTAGGTGTGGAAAGCCTTTTGGAAGGACTCCTTCTCCTCAGGTGTCCATCTATCAGAGCCTGGCAATAAAAAGCAGCGGCTAGTAAACAGATCCCTTGATCCACACCAAGTAGATTCCTCTGGCTGCCGAAAGAAAACGGTCGCAGGCCGTCATTCACGTGGGTGTACGTGTCTGCTCCCTCAGAAGGGCGTGAAGACAAGAGCAGGCATTGCCCGGGGAGAAGGATTGGAAAACAAGTAGAGCTGAAGGACTAGATGCTGGTGCTTTGCCCACCCACAGAGGAGACAAGACCTTGTGCTGGTGTTAAGCACAATTTCTTGAAGCAGAAACGCTTGCCACAAGAATGAAGGGGACGGCAGCATCTGTCAGGGACGCAAGAAGCTCTGCTTTGCTTACCTGCGTAATGATAATCAGCCATGGGATGGCCTTGAGGTGTTGCAGGCCCCTCTGAGAGCAGCATCTCCAGAGCCTCCTGCAAGATCAAGAGGGAAAAGGCTTTAGCCGCCCCAGCACATTAAAAATGAGCCAAAAAATCACAGGTGCTGCCTTTCAGCTCCTTTGCCTCTCCAGACATTCAAGCGACTGTATCCCATGTGGGTGAAACACTGTCATTTGCTCCCAGTCCCTAGTTTTTGCTGCCCGACCCTTTGATCCTGGTCCCCAAGAGTGGCCTTTTGCTCACCAAGCTGAGGATTTTGCTGCTCCTGCAGCCAGAATGGCCTCAGCTGACTGAGGCTTCTGGGAATTTCCCCTCCAAATGTCTTAGAGAAGCCAAATCTCCAGGCCATTTACAAGGCAGCAGGACCTTCCGCCGCCGCCGCCTCCAGGAGGGAGATTCTCCCTGCTGGAGCCCTTTGGGCTCAGCCCTGACGCAGCTGGAGGAGACCCAGCAGGCAGCAAGTGCTCTGCTCCCTGTTAAGACCCTTCTTCCAAGAGCAGCCAGGAAAGGCTGTCCCAGTGCCCAGGCCTTCTGCATTCCCTGTGCCCTCTCCTCTGCGCCCAAACAGCCGCTTCTTACCGGAACGCTGCCGCGTGCCTGGTGCAGGCAGTGCAGGGCGCGCTCCAGGTTAGCTGCTGCCCCGGGAATGCCACGGGAGCTGGCCATGTCCAACAGTTCTCTTACTGCAAGCACAAGAAAAAACCCACCGAAAGTCAGCCTGGAGGCCAGCAAAGGGCAAAGGTTGCCATGCAAGGCAGAAGGAAAGGCCGGCAGCTAAAGACAGCAGCTTGGAGAGAGAGCATGAAAAGGAGAGCAAAGACAGAGCCAGCTGAAGCAAGGGCCCACGCAGTGCTGGCTCTCCCTCCAAAGCAGCTTCTGTAAGAAGAAGTGGGGGCCAATCTCCCCTCTTCCAGTGGCAAACGGCCCTGACCAGTTTGGAGAGCAAGGTGCTTGCTCTTTCTCCTTGCCTCTAACACTTCTACATGGGAAGATGGGCGAGACAAGGAGAGAAGCAGAGCCTGCAAAACGCTGCCTTTTTAGGCATAAGGAGCCTTTTCAAGACCCAAGTAGCTCAGGGCTGGAAGCAAAGCTTGAAGCAAAGCTACCTCTGTCAGGTTTTTCCATGTCAGAGTCATCCTCTCCCCAGGGCTTCCAGACCAGGCTTGCAGGCTCTTCATCCTCACTTGCTGCTCTGTTCTGCAGCTCTGGGAGCTCAGCCTGAAAGTCGCTGCCAACATTGATGTGTCTAAAGGAAGAAGGAGGTGGAGGTGAGAAAGGCAAGTGGTCAAGAGAGCCTTGCTGTGCACCCACAGGCTTGAACCAATCCCAGCCTGACTGTGAAAGAGCAGTTCTCCTCCTCGCCATTCCTCCAGTTTGCTGTCCTTTAACCCTAGGCCAAAACTCACGGCTGAATCTGGGCTCTTGCTTTCCTTTTCATTGTGCCTCTCCTTTCCACCTGAAAGAGATCAAAGCAATGCTCCAGTTCAAAATCCTTCTGCCAAGGATGTGTCAGTAGCCTTCCTTCTCATCCTCATCATTGCAAAGCCCGAGCTCCCGTGTCCCAGCTCCTTTCTCTTTGCTGTCATTGCTGCCTTTTTGACATGGAATGTCCTAGGCAGGACCCTCCAGCAGTCAGCAGCTTCCTCAGGAGGGCAAGCAGAAGGCCATGCACTACTCTCTTCACTCCCGGGGCCACGGAGAAGAGCCAAGAGAATGGCAGGGGAGATGTGCAGGCTTAGGTTGGATCGAAGGAAAAGCTTCTTCAGCCAGAGGCTGCTTGGGCACTGCAACAGCCTCCCCAGGGAAGGGGGCACAGCACCAAGGCTGACTGAGCTCCAAAAGTGTTTGGACACTGCTCTTGGGCACAGGCTGTGATTGTTGAGGCTGCCCCGGGCAGGCCCTGCAGTTGGGCTCAGTGATCTTTCAGAATCCCTTCCAAGGCAGAAAATTCTGTGCTACTGTGATTGTGCTCTTGAGGAGATGGCATTTGACGGCCGCCCCTGAGCATGAGGTAGAACCAGCCCTACGTGCACTGAAAAAAGAATCTCTAAAGATCTTAAAATAGAAGGGATCTATAGGCGATGTAAATACGTAAGTAGATAAGAATTGCTGATCCCAGATGGTTTTTGAAGTTGAAAGCCTGTGTTTGCAGAGAAGCCCAGTCAAATGCTTCCATGCCCTGAACGACAGGGATGCCAGAGGAGAAGTGCCATCATTGTGCTGTTTGAAGCTTTGGAGCGGGTGTGAGCAGAGTCAGGGCATAAGGGGATTTGTTGACACTGAAGCCCTGACCTGCTCAGCCAGGAACAATTTGTTTTGGGGTCAGCACAAGATAGTTTGAGGACTGAAATGGGTGCCAAGAACGTTTAATCAGGTGATGCGTGGACGAGGATCTGCAACTGCACTGGGACACCTCCCTAGGTCCTCTCTGGAAAGGTCTGTGTTTCCCCTGGAGGCAACACGGTTCCTTCAGAAGCTGCACCCTGCTTTCACGTGGAAGCTCGTCTGGGGAAAGTGAGCACGCAGCCTGTGTGTCGTGCTCGGTGGGAGAGGCAGCTGGAGCCTCCTGCCGCTGTGCTAGTGCTTTGAGGGCAAACGGGGATTTTCTTACCTTGGAGGGTTCCCAAGTGCTCTGGGGATGCCCGGAGGCAGACGAGGAGACCAGGATGTCGGTGCAGAGGCCGGGTCTGGCGCTGAGTGCAGAAGGCGGCTGGTCAGGGACAGCCCAGGAGCTGATCCTGCAGCTGCTGCTCCAGCGCTGCTCCAGCAGCATTCCAGCAAGGGCCGCAGGAGCAGGAGACAACGACAGTTGCTATGGGCACAGCCCAACATTCCATCTAGAACCCCCGGGGGAGCCATGGGACAGAAAGGGGCATGGGCCGCCTCTGCCCCTTGTACTTCTTCTGCTGCAAGTTTGCTCTGAGAAGCTTCCCATTGGGCCTTTTCTCCTCAGTCGTCTGATGAGACGGGCAAAAGCAGTGCAGGGACAGCCCTGGCTCTTCCCGGTGCTTCTCTGCAAGGTGCCTCCAGCTGAAGGTGCACAGGAGCCTGCCTCTGTGCAAGGGCCCAGACCTCATCTCCTGCCCTGGAGAACCAGAAGGGCTCCTCCCACTGGCTCTCCTCCAGCTCTGAGAGGAGCTGGAATTTGCAAGTTGTCCAGCGCAGAGCCAACTCCAAAGCTTCCTCTCAAAGTGGAGGCATTCATCCTGCCCCCTTTCTCAATTCTCCTTTTGCTGCCCAATAATGTCACTGCATGGTTTCCCTCCTTTGGGCCTCTGAGCTGGTCTCTCACCTCATCACTCCTCCCTTGAAACTCAGAGAAACAGGATCTTTTTCAGGCCAACTGATGGGGACACACACACACACACACAGGGACAGCACACGGGCATTTCTCTAGCAAACATTCAGGCAGAATTTCTAGATCCCTCTTCCAGCTCCCTTGGAGAAGCTCGGTGGTTGTCCCAAAAGACTCTGGCATTCCTCTAAGGAAGCAACACTTACAGAATTGCCTTTCCACACTGCTGGCCTTCACATTGCTTTTAACGCCTAGATCCCAGATATGAGAAAAAGCCAGGCAGCTTTGCTGCTTTCCTGCCTGTCCTTAAGGAAAAGCAAATCTTGCTTCAGTCCCAATCTTGCTTCCTTCCCAGCCTGCATGTTACCCACTGGCCAGCAAACTGAGGGGGCAGCTGGAACAAGTCCCACTGCAAGGCAGATACTTTGTAGCCTCCAAAGCCCACCTGCACCGGCTCCATCAGACAAGGGCAAGCTTGCCTCGGCTTCCCAGAAGCAGCCTGCCAATTGCCCCCTCCCTCGCCCCCTCTCCATCCACCCTCCACAGCCCCTGCCACCAAAGCCTTGCTAGGCAGGGCCATTTGCTGGCCTCCATAAAAGAGTGACTTGGATTCTTCTTTGGCGCAAGTGCCCCAGCTGTGACAAGTCAGAGGATAATGATCACACCCGCTCGGCTTTAGCTAAGGAGATTGCTGGAGGCCCAGAGCGGGACACTGGTCCTTTCCAGAGAAACTGAAACTGACCTAGCCATGCCTTTGTGGTGCATGCCGATAGGAATTGGATAGAATCGGAGGGCTTAGAAACGTCCTCCAAGCTGGTCAGCTCCATCAGTCCCCCAAAATGAAAGCAAATTATCTGGCTGGGCTCCAAAAAGGACTCAACCCGCTGCTTTTATGCCAGAAAATATGGTGAGCCCACTCATCCAGATGCAATTCAGTGAATTAAACAAAGCCTCCCTTTCCACTCCCAGCTGAGATGTTGAGGAATCAAAGGCTGAAGCCCCAGCGGTATTTCACCGGCAGTAAAGGAGACACACCTCAGGAAGTCCTGCCAGCTGAGCAAGTGGCTGGGCCTGGGGGAGGTGGCGCCTGCCCAGATTCTACTCTCAGGGCAAGTGCCGTCTTTGCAACACCAGGCAAATGGAACAAACATTGCCAAAGTCATTTCATACAGACAAAAAGACAAAATGGAACAAACATTGGTTTAATGATAAAGACAGATTGGCTCTCAACAAAGGCAAAATGACAAAGAGCATATGGCAGAGCATAGACAACACCCAACCTCTGACATTTACTGATAAATCTAATAATACTAATGAGTCCTGAATAATACTAATGTATCTTAACTACTAAATTGAGGAGGTTACTATCATGTCAACTAACGAAGTAGAAGATTAAACAACCCAAAAATCTTAAAAAATAATCGTATTCCTATCTAACTAATATCTAACAGTTGTATTCCTATCTAACTAATCTGCCTAACTCTTGCTAGCCCTGGACAACCTGCAGGGTTGTCTAATTTGGTCTTTTCTTCTTGGGGAGAGGCTCTGCTGTCTTCCGAGGCCGATGTCTTCTGCTGTGTTTGTTCCTTTCCTTCATGCTTTCAAACACCCTGCAAGATAGGAAGCAAACCATCCATTGCTGACGCTAGTACACACCATGAAAGCAAGTGCCGAGATCTCCGTTTGAGTATGAATTTCTGTCTTTTCGGGCAGTGGCACATTTGTCAATGGATCAGCACCATGAGTCTGATGGTTCTACTTTCAATGCCTTGAAATGTCTTCCTCCTTTTGCTGCATCCTCTTTTGAATTTGATCAGCAGCATCAAACCAAGCTTTGATGGATCTATTCCTACTTGTATCAACTGTGTCTTGTTGGGGCACGGCAAGGTTTCATTGTGAAGGCTGGGTTTTACCTAAGCTCTTTGGGTTTGAGGTGGGTGTTAAGCTTGAGCACGGCTGCCGGGGGCGATGCTGCAAGTGCCCCCAGCTTCCCCTGCGGTGCCTTTGAAAAGGGTCAGCCCCTTTTAGTCCAAAGGCGCAGCTTTGAGCAGAAAGAGGAGGAACTTGCGCACCGTTTGCACTGCCCGCAGGGAAAGGGGCCTCCCGCCGAAGGGGGCGGCTGGCGCGGTTGGCAGCAGGGACACTGGGCGCTGCGAGCCCTCTTGCGGCTTCTCTTCCCTGGCTCCCCGTTCTCCTTTCTGGGAGGGCTTTTGCTCCTCTTTGCTTTGCCCACGCTCTGGAAATCAAAGAGTCCTTATCAATGCTTCCTTCCTCTCACAAAGCTGGAAATCAGAGCATCCAGCAGAAAAATCTATCGGCCTAAGCAAATCCTTCCAAAGCCTCAAGAGCTGAGAAAACGGCTGCCTTTGCCAATGGGCTGCGGCGGGCTGCCAAGCCAGAGCTTGGAGGAAAATACTCCTCTTTTCTACAGGCCAAAGGGGTGGGAGAAAGACCTGGCTATTTAGAGCTCTACATTTCTTATTTCTACCTTTCTGCCTAACATCTCTCTGCTTTTCCTCCACAAATGTCTAGGCAACGGGATTTAAATTCAGTCCAATTAGGGTAGACACATGCTTAGCCATTTTCTAGTCCCCAAAATAATCTCCCTCCCTGTCTCTCTCTCTCTCTCTCTCTCTCTCTCTCTCTCACATGATGGGAAGCAAATTGCTCTTTGCCGCTAAGGAAAGATTTAGGGGAGCCACAGCACCAGCAGCTCCTTCTTGGGGACTATGCTGGCATGCTAGAAAAACTCCCTGAAAATCTGCAGCATATCCACAAAGGCAGCCTGGACTGCTGATGTCAGCAAGCAGTGGGGAATTTGGGGTCTGATTGGAGTCAGCGAGGGTGCCAGCCCTTGAGAAGCCCATCTGTAGAGAGTCAAAGCCCATTTTGGTGGCGGTGCTGCTTTCTTGGGTCAAAGTTAGGCTCCAGAATTGCATACTTCAGGGCAGCAGCACAAGGAAGGCCCGGGCAGCATCTGCTGTGCCTTTCCCAGCGCATGGGACGATGTGATCCTGGCAAAGGGGCATCTGGCATGGCTCGCCAGCAGCTTTTCTCCCCTTCTCCCAGTTTCTCGACCTTCCTGGCACCTCTCCATTTTCTTGCCCCTCACCTGAGCAAGAGTGCTGGCAAGTTTATGCTCCTTTTTCCAGGAGTAGTAGTACTCCACACACTGGGCCACGGTCTTAGTCTGGATCTGTTGTGAAGAGAAAAAGAAGGAATCGCAAATGGTGTCGGGTGCACTGGGGAAAAAGTAGACTATGGAGTGAACTAGGAAGTAAAAGCATGAAGTAAATGGAGTAGGGTGTAAAATGAAATCAACATGGAGAAAGAGAGGCATCATGCAATGTCTTAAACCCTGTATGATGCTAGGTGCTAATACACGCAATGCACAGATCAACAACAAATCCACCTAGCACAGTTCTTCTTTCCCCGCTTCACTCCAGTTATGCCAGCACAGCGTCTTGTGGAAGCAGCAGCAGACCTGTGCCACAAGTCTGACAGAATAAAGCTTCATCTTCCAAAAGAGCTTGGAGAAAAGGGCTGGAGAGGCAGGATCATCCTTTTGACACAGGCTTTTGATGTCCCCTTTTGTTACTACTTGAAGATACTTGCTCCTTGAGAAGAGAGAGACTGAAGCCCAGTGCTTGTTCCCAGAAATAAGCAAGCTTTCCTGCTGCTGATCTGCTCGGGTAAAGAATGTCCCGTGGCTTTACCTGCTTCTGGATGAGATGAAAATCCTTGCCGTAGGTGTGGAAAGCCTTTTGGAAGGACTCCTTCTCCTCAGGTGTCCATCTATCAGAGCCTGGCAATAAAAAGCAGCGGCTAGTAAACAGATCCCTTGATCCACACCAAGTAGATTCCTCTGGCTGCCGAAAGAAAACGGTCGCAGGCCGTCATTCACGTGGGTGTACGTGTCTGCTCCCTCAGAAGGGCGTGAAGACAAGAGCAGGCATTGCCCGGGGAGAAGGATTGGAAAACAAGTAGAGCTGAAGGACTAGATGCTGGTGCTTTGCCCACCCACAGAGGAGACAAGACCTTGTGCTGGTGTTAAGCACAATTTCTTGAAGCAGAAACCCTTGCCACAAGAATGAAGGGGACGGCAGCATCTGTCAGGGACGCAAGAAGCTCTGCTTTGCTTACCTGCGTAATGATAATCAGCCATGGGATGGCCTTGAGCTGTTGCAGGCCCCTCTGAGAGCAGCATCTCCAGAGCCTCCTGCAAGATCAAGAGGGAAAAGGCTTTAGCCGCCCCAGCACATTAAAAATGAGCCAAAAAATCACAGGTGCTGCCTTTCAGCTCCTTTGCCTCTCCAGACATTCAAGCGACTGTATCCCATGTGGGTGAAACACTGTCATTTGCTCCCAGTCCCTAGTTTCTGCTGCCCGACCCTTTGATCCTGGTCCCCAAGAGTGGCCTTTTGCTCACCAAGCTGAGGATTTTGCTGCTCCTGCAGCCAGAATGGCCTCAGCTGACTGAGGCTTCTGGGAATTTCCCCTCCAAATGTCTTAGAGAAGCCAAATCTCCAGGCCATTTACAAGGCAGCAGGACCTTCCGCCGCCGCCGCCTCCAGGAGGGAGATTCTCCCTGCTGGAGCCCTTTGGGCTCAGCCCTGACGCAGCTGGAGGAGACCCAGCAGGCAGCAAGTGCTCTGCTCCCTGTTAAGACCCTTCTTCCAAGAGCAGCCAGGAAAGGCTGTCCCAGTGCCCAGGCCTTCTGCATTCCCTGTGCCCTCTCCTCTGCGCCCAAACAGCCGCTTCTTACCGGAACGCTGCCGCGTGCCTGGTGCAGGCAGTGCAGGGCGCGCTCCAGGTTAGCTGCTGCCCCGGGAATGCCACGGGAGCTGGCCATGTCCAACAGTTCTCTTACTGCAAGCACAAGAAAAAACCCACCGAAAGTCAGCCTGGAGGCCAGCAAAGGGCAAAGGTTGCCATGCAAGGCAGAAGGAAAGGCCGGCAGCTAAAGACAGCAGCTTGGAGAGAGAGCATGAAAAGGAGAGCAAAGACAGAGCCAGCTGAAGCAAGGGCCCACGCAGTGCTGGCTCTCCCTCCAAAGCAGCTTCTGTAAGAAGAAGTGGGGGCCAATCTCCCCTCTTCCAGTGGCAAACGGCCCTGACCAGTTTGGAGAGCAAGGTGCTTGCTCTTTCTCCTTGCCTCTAACACTTCTACATGGGAAGATGGGCGAGACAAGGAGAGAAGCAGAGCCTGCAAAACGCTGCCTTTTTAGGCATAAGGAGCCTTTTCAAGACCCAAGTAGCTCAGGGCTGGAAGCAAAGCTTGAAGCAAAGCTACCTCTGTCAGGTTTTTCCATGTCAGAGTCATCCTCTCCCCAGGGCTTCCAGACCAGGGTTGCAGGCTCTTCATCCTCACTTGGTGCTCTGTTCTGCAGCTCTGGGAGCTCAGCCTGAAAGTCGCTGCCAACATTGATGTGTCTAAAGGAAGAAGGAGGTGGAGGTGAGAAAGGCAAGTGGTCAAGAGAGCCTTGCTGTGCACCCACAGGCTTGAACCAATCCCAGCCTGACTGTGAAAGAGCAGTTCTCCTCCTCGCCATTCCTCCAGTTTGCTGTCCTTTAACCCTAGGCCAAAACTCACGGCTGAATCTGGGCTCTTGCTTTCCTTTTCATTGTGCCTCTCCTTTCCACCTGAAAGAGATCAAAGCAATGCTCCAGTTCAAAATCCTTCTGCCAAGGATGTGTCAGTAGCCTTCCTTCTCATCCTCATCATTGCAAAGCCCGAGCTCCCGTGTCCCAGCTCCTTTCTCTTTGCTGTCATTGCTGCCTTTTTGACATGGAATGTCCTAGGCAGGACCCTCCAGCAGTCAGCAGCTTCCTCAGGAGGGCAAGCAGAAGGCCATGCACTACTCTCTTCACTCCCAGGGCCACGGAGAAGAGCCAAGAGAATGGCAGGGGAGATGTGCCAGTGCAGGCTTAGGTTGGATCAAAGGAAAAGCTTCTTCAGCCACAGGCTGCTTGGGCACTGCAACAGCCTCCCCAGGGAAGGGGGCACAGCACCAAGGCTGACTGAGCTCCAAAAGTGTTTGGACACTGCTCTTGGGCACAGGCTGTGATTGTTGAGGCTGCCCCGGGCAGGCCCTGCAGTTGGGCTCAGTGATCTTTCAGAATCCCTTCCAAGGCAGAAAATTCTGTGCTACTGTGATTGTGCTCTTGAGGAGATGGCATTTGACGGCCACCCCTGAGCATGAGGTAGAACCAGCCCTACGTGCACTGAAAAAAGAATCTCTAAAGATATTAAAATAGAAGGGATCTATAGGCGATGTAAATACGTAAGTAGATAAGAATTGCTGATCCCAGATGGTTTTTGAAGTTGAAAGCCTGTGTTTGCAGAGAAGCCCAGTCAAATGCTTCCATGCCCTGAACGACAGGGATGCCAGAGGAGAAGTGCCATCATTGTGCTGTTTGAAGCTTTGGAGCGGGTGTGAGCAGAGTCAGGGCATAAGGGGATTTGTTGACACTGAAGCCCTGACCTGCTCAGCCAGGAACAATTTGTTTTGGGGTCAGCACAAGATAGTTTGAGGACTGAAATGGGTGCCAAGAACGTTTAATCAGGTGATGCGTGGACGAGGATCTGCAACTGCACTGGGACACCTCCCTAGGTCCTCTCTGGAAAGGTCTGTGTTTCCCCTGGAGGCAACACGGTTCCTTCAGAAGCTGCACCCTGCTTTCACGTGGAAGCTCGTCTGGGGAAAGTGAGCACGCAGCCTGTGTGTCGTGCTCGGTGGGAGAGGCAGCTGGAGCCTCCTGCCGCTGTGCTAGTGCTTTGAGGGCAAACGGGGATTTTCTTACCTTGGAGGGTTCCCAAGTGCTCTGGGGATGCCCGGAGGCAGACGAGGAGACCAGGATGTCGGTGCAGAGGCCGGGTCTGGCGCTGAGTGCAGAAGGCGGCTGGTCAGGGACAGCCCAGGAGCTGATCCTGCAGCTGCTGCTCCAGCGCTGCTCCAGCAGCGTTCCAGCAAGGGCCGCAGGAGCAGGAGACAACGACAGTTGCTATGGGCACAGCCCAACATTCCATCTAGAACCCCCGGGGGAGCCATGGGACAGAAAGGGGCATGGGCCGCCTCTGCCCCTTGTACTTCTTCTGCTGCAAGTTTGCTCTGAGAAGCTTCCCATTGGGCCTTTTCTCCTCAGTCGTCTGATGAGACGGGCAAAAGCAGTGCAGGGACAGCCCTGGCTCTTCCCGGTGCTTCTCTGCAAGGTGCCTCCAGCTGAAGGTGCACAGGAGCCTGCCTCTGTGCAAGGGCCCAGACCTCATCTCCTGCCCTGGAGAACCAGAAGGGCTCCTCCCACTGGCTCTCCTCCAGCTCTGAGAGGAGCTGGAATTTGCAAGTTGTCCAGCGCAGAGCCAACTCCAAAGCTTCCTCTCAAAGTGGAGGCATTCATCCTGCCCCCTTTCTCAATTCTCCTTTTGCTGCCCAATAATGTCACTGCATGGTTTCCCTCCTTTGGGCCTCTGAGCTGGTCTCTCACCTCATCACTCCTCCCTTGAAACTCAGAGAAACAGGATCTTTTTCAGGCCAACTGATGGGGACACACACACACACACACAGGGACAGCACACGGGCATTTCTCTAGCAAACATTCAGGCAGAATTTCTAGATCCCTCTTCCAGCTCCCTTGGAGAAGCTCGGTGGTTGTCCCAAAAGACTCTGGCATTCCTCTAAGGAAGCAACACTTACAGAATTGCCTTTCCACACTGCTGGCCTTCACATTGCTTTTAACGCCTAGATCCCAGATATGAGAAAAAGCCAGGCAGCTTTGCTGCTTTCCTGCCTGTCCTTAAGGAAAAGCAAATCTTGCTTCAGTCCCAATCTTGCTTCCTTCCCAGCCTGCATGTTACCCACTGGCCAGCAAACTGAGGGGGCAGCTGGAACAAGTCCCACTGCAAGGCAGATACTTTGTAGCCTCCAAAGCCCACCTGCACCGGCTCCATCAGACAAGGGCAAGCTTGCCTCGGCTTCCCAGAAGCAGCCTGCCAATTGCCCCCTCCCTCGCCCCCTCTCCATCCACCCTCCACAGCCCCTGCCACCAAAGCCTTGCTAGGCAGGGCCATTTGCTGGCCTCCATAAAAGAGTGACTTGGATTCTTCTTTGGCGCAAGTGCCCCAGCTGTGACAAGTCAGAGGATAATGATCACACCCGCTCGGCTTTAGCTAAGGAGATTGCTGGAGGCCCAGAGCGGGACACTGGTCCTTTCCAGAGAAACTGAAACTGACCTAGCCATGCCTTTGTGGTGCATGCCGATAGGAATTGGATAGAATCGGAGGGCTTAGAAACGTCCTCCAAGCTGGTCAGCTCCATCAGTCCCCCAAAATGAAAGCAAATTATCTGTCTGGGCTCCAAAAAGGACTCAACCCGCTGCTTTTATGCCAGAAAATATGGTGAGCCCACTCATCCAGATGCAATTCAGTGAATTAAACAAAGCCTCCCTTTCCACTCCCAGCTGAGATGTTGAGGAATCAAAGGCTGAAGCCCCAGCGGTATTTCACCGGCAGTAAAGGAGACACACCTCAGGAAGTCCTGCCAGCTGAGCAAGTGGCTGGGCCTGGGGGAGGTGGCGCCTGCCCAGATTCTACTCTCAGGGCAAGTGCCGTCTTTGCAACACCAGGCAAATGGAACAAACATTGCCAAAGTCATTTCATACAGACAAAAAGACAAAATGGAACAAACATTGGTTTAATGATAAAGACAGATTGGCTCTCAACAAAGGCAAAATGACAAAGAGCATATGGCAGAGCATAGACAACACCCAACCTCTGACATTTACTGATAAATCTAATAATACTAATGAGTCCTGAATAATACTAATGTATCTTAACTACTAAATTGAGGAGGTTACTATCATGTCAACTAACGAAGTAGAAGATTAAACAACCCAAAAATCTTAAAAAATAATCGTATTCCTATCTAACTAATATCTAACAGTTGTATTCCTATCTAACTAATCTGCCTAACTCTTGCTAGCCCTGGACAACCTGCAGGGTTGTCTAATTTGGTCTTTTCTTCTTGGGGAGAGGCTCTGCTGTCTTCCGAGGCCGATGTCTTCTGCTGTGTTTGTTCCTTTCCTTCATGCTTTCAAACACCCTGCAAGATAGGAAGCAAACCATCCATTGCTGACGCTAGTACACACCATGAAAGCAAGTGCCGAGATCTCCGTTTGAGTATGAATTTCTGTCTTTTCGGGCAGTGGCACATTTGTCAATGGATCAGCACCATGAGTCTGATGGTTCTACTTTCAATGCCTTGAAATGTCTTCCTCCTTTTGCTGCATCCTCTTTTGAATTTGATCAGCAGCATCAAACCAAGCTTTGATGGATCTATTCCTACTTGTATCAACTGTGTCTTGTTGGGGCACGGCAAGGTTTCATTGTGAAGGCTGGGTTTTACCTAAGCTCTTTGGGTTTGAGGTGGGTGTTAAGCTTGAGCACGGCTGCCGGGGGCGATGCTGCAAGTGCCCCCAGCTTCCCCTGCGGTGCCTTTGAAAAGGGTCAGCCCCTTTTAGTCCAAAGGCGCAGCTTTGAGCAGAAAGAGGAGGAACTTGCGCACCGTTTGCACTGCCCGCAGGGAAAGGGGCCTCCCGCCGAAGGGGGCGGCTGGCGCGGTTGGCAGCAGGGACACTGGGCGCTGCGAGCCCTCTTGCGGCTTCTCTTCCCTGGCTCCCCGTTCTCCTTTCTGGGAGGGCTTTTGCTCCTCTTTGCTTTGCCCACGCTCTGGAAATCAAAGAGTCCTTATCAATGCTTCCTTCCTCTCACAAAGCTGGAAATCAGAGCATCCAGCACAAAAATCTATCGGCCTAAGCAAATCCTTCCAAAGCCTCAAGAGCTGAGAAAACGGCTGCCTTTGCCAATGGGCTGCGGCGGGCTGCCAAGCCAGAGCTTGGAGGAAAATACTCCTCTTTTCTACAGGCCAAAGGGGTGGGAGAAAGACCTGGCTATTTAGAGCTCTACATTTCTTATTTCTACCTTTCTGCCTAACATCTCTCTGCTTTTCCTCCACAAATGTCTAGGCAACGGGATTTAAATTCAGTCCAATTAGGGTAGACACATGCTTAGCCATTTTCTAGTCCCCAAAATAATCTCCCTCCCTGTCTCTCTCTCTCTCTCTCTCTCTCTCTCTCTCTCACATGATGGGAAGCAAATTGCTCTTTGCCGCTAAGGAAAGATTTAGGGGAGCCACAGCACCAGCAGCTCCTTCTTGGGGACTATGCTGGCATGCTAGAAAAACTCCCTGAAAATCTGCAGCATATCCACAAAGGCAGCCTGGACTGCTGATGTCAGCAAGCAGTGGGGAATTTGGGGTCTGATTGGAGTCAGCGAGGGTGCCAGCCCTTGAGAAGCCCATCTGTAGAGAGTCAAAGCCCATTTTGGTGGCGGTGCTGCTTTCTTGGGTCAAAGTTAGGCTCCAGAATTGCATACTTCAGGGCAGCAGCACAAGGAAGGCCCGGGCAGCATCTGCTGTGCCTTTCCCAGCGCATGGGACGATGTGATCCTGGCAAAGGGGCATCTGGCATGGCTCGCCAGCAGCTTTTCTCCCCTTCTCCCAGTTTCTCGACCTTCCTGGCACCTCTCCATTTTCTTGCCCCTCACCTGAGCAAGAGTGCTGGCAAGTTTATGCTCCTTTTTCCAGGAGTAGTAGTACTCCACACACTGGGCCACGGTCTTAGTCTGGATCTGTTGTGAAGAGAAAAAGAAGGAATCGCAAATGGTGTCGGGTGCACTGGGGAAAAAGTAGACTATGGAGTCAACTAGGAAGTAAAAGCATGAAGTAAATGGAGTAGGGTGTAAAATGAAATCAACATGGAGAAAGAGAGGCATCATGCAATGTCTTAAACCCTGTATGATGCTAGGTGCTAATACACGCAATGCACAGATCAACAACAAATCCACCTAGCACAGTTCTTCTTTCCCCGCTTCACTCCAGTTATGCCAGCACAGCGTCTTGTGGAAGCAGCAGCAGACCTGTGCCACAAGTCTGACAGAATAAAGCTTCATCTTCCAAAAGAGCTTGGAGAAAAGGGCTGGAGAGGCAGGATCATCCTTTTGACACAGGCTTTTGATGTCCCCTTTTGTTACTACTTGAAGATACTTGCTCCTTGAGAAGAGAGAGACTGAAGCCCAGTGCTTGTTCCCAGAAATAAGCAAGCTTTCCTGCTGCTGATCTGCTCGGGTAAAGAATGTCCCGTGGCTTTACCTGCTTCTGGATGAGATGAAAATCCTTGCCGTAGGTGTGGAAAGCCTTTTGGAAGGACTCCTTCTCCTCAGGTGTCCATCTATCAGAGCCTGGCAATAAAAAGCAGCGGCTAGTAAACAGATCCCTTGATCCACACCAAGTAGATTCCTCTGGCTGCCGAAAGAAAACGGTCGCAGGCCGTCATTCACGTGGGTGTACGTGTCTGCTCCCTCAGAAGGGCGTGAAGACAAGAGCAGGCATTGCCCGGGGAGAAGGATTGGAAAACAAGTAGAGCTGAAGGACTAGATGCTGGTGCTTTGCCCACCCACAGAGGAGACAAGACCTTGTGCTGGTGTTAAGCACAATTTCTTGAAGCAGAAACGCTTGCCACAAGAATGAAGGGGACGGCAGCATCTGTCAGGGACGCAAGAAGCTCTGCTTTGCTTACCTGCGTAATGATAATCAGCCATGGGATGGCCTTGAGCTGTTGCAGGCCCCTCTGAGAGCAGCATCTCCAGAGCCTCCTGCAAGATCAAGAGGGAAAAGGCTTTAGCCGCCCCAGCACATTAAAAATGAGCCAAAAAATCACAGGTGCTGCCTTTCAGCTCCTTTGCCTCTCCAGACATTCAAGCGACTGTATCCCATGTGGGTGAAACACTGTCATTTGCTCCCAGTCCCTAGTTTTTGCTGCCCGACCCTTTGATCCTGGTCCCCAAGAGTGGCCTTTTGCTCACCAAGCTGAGGATTTTGCTGCTCCTGCAGCCAGAATGGCCTCAGCTGACTGAGGCTTCTGGGAATTTCCCCTCCAAATGTCTTAGAGAAGCCAAATCTCCAGGCCATTTACAAGGCAGCAGGACCTTCCGCCGCCGCCGCCTCCAGGAGGGAGATTCTCCCTGCTGGAGCCCTTTGGGCTCAGCCCTGACGCAGCTGGAGGAGACCCAGCAGGCAGCAAGTGCTCTGCTCCCTGTTAAGACCCTTCTTCCAAGAGCAGCCAGGAAAGGCTGTCCCAGTGCCCAGGCCTTCTGCATTCCCTGTGCCCTCTCCTCTGCGCCCAAACAGCCGCTTCTTACCGGAACGCTGCCGCGTGCCTGGTGCAGGCAGTGCAGGGCGCGCTCCAGGTTAGCTGCTGCCCCGGGAATGCCACGGGAGCTGGCCATGTCCAACAGTTCTCTTACTGCAAGCACAAGAAAAAACCCACCGAAAGTCAGCCTGGAGGCCAGCAAAGGGCAAAGGTTGCCATGCAAGGCAGAAGGAAAGGCCGGCAGCTAAAGACAGCAGCTTGGAGAGAGAGCATGAAAAGGAGAGCAAAGACAGAGCCAGCTGAAGCAAGGGCCCACGCAGTGCTGGCTCTCCCTCCAAAGCAGCTTCTGTAAGAAGAAGTGGGGGCCAATCTCCCCTCTTCCAGTGGCAAACGGCCCTGACCAGTTTGGAGAGCAAGGTGCTTGCTCTTTCTCCTTGCCTCTAACACTTCTACATGGGAAGATGGGCGAGACAAGGAGAGAAGCAGAGCCTGCAAAAGGCTGCCTTTTTAGGCATAAGGAGCCTTTTCAAGACCCAAGTAGCTCAGGGCTGGAAGCAAAGCTTGAAGCAAAGCTACCTCTGTCAGGTTTTTCCATGTCAGAGTCATCCTCTCCCCAGGGCTTCCAGACCAGGCTTGCAGGCTCTTCATCCTCACTTGCTGCTCTGTTCTGCAGCTCTGGGAGCTCAGCCTGAAAGTCGCTGCCAACATTGATGTGTCTAAAGGAAGAAGGAGGTGGAGGTGAGAAAGGCAAGTGGTCAAGAGAGCCTTGCTGTGCACCCACAGGCTTGAACCAATCCCAGCCTGACTGTGAAAGAGCAGTTCTCCTCCTCGCCATTCTTCCAGTTTGCTGTCCTTTAACCCTAGGCCAAAACTCACGGCTGAATCTGGGCTCTTGCTTTCCTTTTCATTGTGCCTCTCCTTTCCACCTGAAAGAGATCAAAGCAATGCTCCAGTTCAAAATCCTTCTGCCAAGGATGTGTCAGTAGCCTTCCTTCTCATCCTCATCATTGCAAAGCCCGAGCTCCCGTGTCCCAGCTCCTTTCTCTTTGCTGTCATTGCTGCCTTTTTGACATGGAATGTCCTAGGCAGGACCCTCCAGCAGTCAGCAGCTTCCTCAGGAGGGCAAGCAGAAGGCCATGCACTACTCTCTTCACTCCCAGGGCCACGGAGAAGAGCCAAGAGAATGGCAGGGGAGATGTGCCAGTGCAGGCTTAGGTTGGATCGAAGGAAAAGCTTCTTCAGCCACAGGCTGCTTGGGCACTGCAACAGCCTCCCCAGGGAAGGGGGCACAGCACCAAGGCTGACTGAGCTCCAAAAGTGTTTGGACACTGCTCTTGGGCACAGGCTGTGATTGTTGAGGCTGCCCCGGGCAGGCCCTGCAGTTGGGCTCAGTGATCTTTCAGAATCCCTTCCAAGGCAGAAAATTCTGTGCTACTGTGATTGTGCTCTTGAGGAGATGGCATTTGACGGCCACCCCTGAGCATGAGGTAGAACCAGCCCTACGTGCACTGAAAAAAGAATCTCTAAAGATATTAAAATAGAAGGGATCTATAGGCGATGTAAATACGTAAGTAGATAAGAATTGCTGATCCCAGATGGTTTTTGAAGTTGAAAGCCTGTGTTTGCAGAGAAGCCCAGTCAAATGCTTCCATGCCCTGAACGACAGGGATGCCAGAGGAGAAGTGCCATCATTGTGCTGTTTGAAGCTTTGGAGCGGGTGTGAGCAGAGTCAGGGCATAAGGGGATTTGTTGACACTGAAGCCCTGACCTGCTCAGCCAGGAACAATTTGTTTTGGGGTCAGCACAAGATAGTTTGAGGACTGAAATGGGTGCCAAGAACGTTTAAGCAGGTGATGCGTGGACGAGGATCTGCAACTGCACTGGGACACCTCCCTAGGTCCTCTCTGGAAAGGTCTGTGTTTCCCCTGGAGGCAACACGGTTCCTTCAGAAGCTGCACCCTGCTTTCACGTGGAAGCTCGTCTGGGGAAAGTGAGCACGCAGCCTGTGTGTCGTGCTCGGTGGGAGAGGCAGCTGGAGCCTCCTGCCGCTGTGCTAGTGCTTTGAGGGCAAACGGGGATTTTCTTACCTTGGACGGTTCCCAAGTGCTCTGGGGATGCCCAGAGGCAGACGAGGAGACCAGGATGTCGGTGCAGAGGCCGGGTCTGGCGCTGAGTGCAGAAGGCGGCTGGTCAGGGACAGCCCAGGAGCTGATCCTGCAGCTGCTGCTCCAGCGCTGCTCCAGCAGCGTTCCAGCAAGGGCCGCAGGAGCAGGAGACAACGACAGTTGCTATGGGCACAGCCCAACATTCCATCTAGAACCCCCGGGGGAGCCATGGGACAGAAAGGGGCATGGGCCGCCTCTGCCCCTTCTACTTCTGCTGCAAGTTTGCTCTGAGAAGCTTCCCATTGGGCCTTTTCTCCTCAGTCGTCTGATGAGACAGGCAGAAGCAGTGCAGGGACAGCCCTGGCTCTTCCCGGTGCTTCTCTGCAAGGTGCCTCCAGCTGAAGGTGCACAGGAGCCTGCCTCTGTGCAAGGGCCCAGACCTCATCTCCTGCCCTGGAGAACCAGAAGGGCTCCTCCCACTGGCTCTCCTCCAGCTCTGAGAGGAGCTGGAATTTGCAAGTTGTCCAGCGCAGAGCCAACTCCAAAGCTTCCTCTCAAAGTGGAGGCATTCATCCTGCCCCCTTTCTCAATTCTCCTTTTGCTGCCCAATAATGTCACTGCATGGTTTCCCTCCTTTGGGCCTCTGAGCTGGTCTCTCACCTCATCACTCCTCCCTTGAAACTCAGAGAAACAGGATCTTTTTCAGGCCAACTGATGGGGACACACACACACACACACAGGGACAGCACACGGGCATTTCTCTAGCAAACATTCATGCAGAATTTCTAGATCCCTCGTCCAGCTCCCTTGGAGAAGCTTGGTGGTTGTCCCAAAAGACTCTGGCATTCCTCTAAGGAAGCAACACTAACAGAATTACCTTTCCCCACTGCTGGCCTTCACATTGCTTTTAATGCCTAGATGGCCGATATGACAAAAGCCAGGCAGCTTTGCTGCTTCCCTGCCTGTCCTTAAGGAAAAGCAAATCTTGCTTCAGTCCCAATCTTGCTTCCTTCCCAGCCTGCATGTTACCCACTGGCCAGCAAACTGAGGGGGCAGCTGGAACAAGTCCCACTGCAAGGCAGATACTTTGTAGCCTCCAAAGCCCACCTGCACCGGCTCCATCAGACAAGGGCAAGCTTGCCTCGGCTTCCCAGAAGCAGCCTGCCAATTGCCCCCTCCCTCGCCCCCTCTCCATCCACCCTCCACAGCCCCTGCCACCAAAGCCTTGCTAGGCACGGCCATTTGCTGGCCTCCATAAAAGAGTGACTTGGATTCTTCTTTGGCGCAAGTGCCCCAGCTGTGACAAGTCAGAGGATAATGATCACACCCGCTCGGCTTTAGCTAAGGAGATTGCTGGAAGCCCAGAGCGGGACACTGGTCCTTTCCAGAGAAACTGAAACTGACCTAGCCATGCCTTTGTGGTGCATGCCGATAGGAATTGGATAGAATCGGAGGGCTTAGAAACGTCCTCCAAGCTGGTCAGCTCCATCAGTCCCCCAAAATGAAAGCAAATTATCTGGCTGGGCTCCAAAAAGGACTCAACCCGCTGCTTTTATGCCAGAAAATATGGTGAGCCCACTCATCCAGATGCAATTCAGTGAATTAAACAAAGCCTCCCTTTCCACTCCCAGCTGAGATGTTGAGGAATCAAAGGCTGAAGCCCCAGCGGTATTTCACCGGCAGTAAAGGAGACACACCTCAGGAAGTCCTGCCAGCTGAGCAAGGGGCTGGGCCTGGGGGAGGTGGCGCCTGCCCAGATTCTACTCTCAGGGCAAGTGCCGTCTTTGCAACACCAGGCAAATGGAACAAACATTGCCAAAGTCATTTCATACAGACAAAAAGACCAAATGGAACAAACATTGGTTTAATGATAAAGACAGATTGGCTCTCAACAAAGGCAAAATGACAAAGAGCATATGGCAGAGCATAGACAACACCCAACGTCTGACATTTACTGATAAATCTAATAATACTAATGAGTCCTGAATAATACTAATGTATCTTAACTACTAAATTGAGGAGGTTACTATCATGTCAACTAACGAAGCAGAAGATTAAACAACCCAAAAAGCTTAAAAAACAGTCCTATTCCTATCTAACTAATATCTAACAGTTGTATTCCTATCTAACTAATCTGCCTAACTCTTGCTAGCCCTGGACAACCTGCAGGGTTGTCTAATTTGGTCTTTTCTTCTTGGGGAGAGGCTCTGCTGTCTTCCGAGGCCGATGTCTTCTGCTGTGTTTGTTCCTTTCCTTCATGCTTTCAAACACCCTGCAAGATAGGAAGCAAACCATCCATTGCTCACGCTAGTACACACCATGAAAGCAAGTGCCGAGATCTCCGTTTGAGTATGAATTTCTGTCTTTTCGGGCAGTGGCACATTTGTCAATGGATCAGCACCATGAGTCTGATGGTTCTACTTTCAATGCCTTGAAATGTCTTCCTCCTTTTGCTGCATCCTCTTTTGAATTTGATCAGCAGCATCAAACCAAGCTTTGATGGATCTATTCCTACTTGTATCAACTGTGTCTTGTTGGGGCACGGCAAGGTTTCATTGTGAAGGCTGGGTTTTACCTAAGCTCTTTGGGTTTGAGGTGGGTGTTAAGCTTGAGCACGGCTGCCGGGGGCGATGCTGCAAGTGCCCCCAGCTTCCCCTGCGGTGCCTTTGAAAAGGGTCAGCCCCTTTTAGTCCAAAGGCGCAGCTTTGAGCAGAAAGAGGAGGAACTTGCGCACCGTTTGCACTGCCCGCAGGGAAAGGGGCCTCCCGCCGAAGGGGGCGGCTGGCGCGGTTGGCAGCAGGGACACTGGGCGCTGCGAGCCCTCTTGCGGCTTCTCTTCCCTGGCTCCCCGTTCTCCTTTCTGGGAGGGCTTTTGCTCCTCTTTGCTTTGCCCACGCTCTGGAAATCAAAGAGTCCTTATCAATGCTTCCTTCCTCTCACAAAGCTGGAAATCAGAGCATCCAGCACAAAAATCTATCGGCCTAAGCAAATCCTTCCAAAGCCTCAAGAGCTGAGAAAACGGCTGCCTTTGCCAATGGGCTGCGGCGGGCTGCCAAGCCAGAGCTTGGAGGAAAATACTCCTCTTTTCTACAGGCCAAAGGGGTGGGAGAAAGACCTGGCTATTTAGAGCTCTACATTTCTTATTTCTACCTTTCTGCCTAACATCTCTCTGCTTTTCCTCCACAAATGTCTAGGCAACGGGATTTAAATTCAGTCCAATTAGGGTAGACACATGCTTAGCCATTTTCTAGTCCCCAAAATAATCTCCCTCCCTGTCTCTCTCTCTCTCTCTCTCTCTCTCTCTCTCTCTCACATGATGGGAAGCAAATTGCTCTTTGCCGCTAAGGAAAGATTTAGGGGAGCCACAGCACCAGCAGCTCCTTCTTGGGGACTATGCTGGCATGCTAGAAAAACTCCCTGAAAATCTGCAGCATATCCACAAAGGCAGCCTGGACTGCTGATGTCAGCAAGCAGTGGGGAATTTGGGGTCTGATTGGAGTCAGCGAGGGTGCCAGCCCTTGAGAAGCCCATCTGTAGAGAGTCAAAGCCCATTTTGGTGGCGGTGCTGCTTTCTTGGGTCAAAGTTAGGCTCCAGAATTGCATACTTCAGGGCAGCAGCACAAGGAAGGCCCGGGCAGCATCTGCTGTGCCTTTCCCAGCGCATGGGACGATGTGATCCTGGCAAAGGGGCATCTGGCATGGCTCGCCAGCAGCTTTTCTCCCCTTCTCCCAGTTTCTCGACCTTCCTGGCACCTCTCCATTTTCTTGCCCCTCACCTGAGCAAGAGTGCTGGCAAGTTTATGCTCCTTTTTCCAGGAGTAGTAGTACTCCACACACTGGGCCACGGTCTTAGTCTGGATCTGTTGTGAAGAGAAAAAGAAGGAATCGCAAATGGTGTCGGGTGCACTGGGGAAAAAGTAGACTATGGAGTGAACTAGGAAGTAAAAGCATGAATGAAATGGAGTAGGGTGTAAAATGAAATCAACATGGAGAAAGAGAGGCATCATGCAATGTCTTAAACCCTGTATGATGCTAGGTGCTAATACACGCAATGCACAGATCAACAACAAATCCACCTAGCACAGTTCTTCTTTCCCCGCTTCACTCCAGTTATGCCAGCACAGCGTCTTGTGGAAGCAGCAGCAGACCTGTGCCACAAGTCTGACAGAATAAAGCTTCATCTTCCAAAAGAGCTTGGAGAAAAGGGCTGGAGAGGCAGGATCATCCTTTTGACACAGGCTTTTGATGTCCCCTTTTGTTACTACTTGAAGATACTTGCTCCTTGAGAAGAGAGAGACTGAAGCCCAGTGCTTGTTCCCAGAAATAAGCAAGCTTTCCTGCTGCTGATCTGCTCGGGTAAAGAATGTCCCGTGGCTTTACCTGCTTCTGGATGAGATGAAAATCCTTGCCGTAGGTGTGGAAAGCCTTTTGGAAGGACTCCTTCTCCTCAGGTGTCCATCTATCAGAGCCTGGCAATAAAAAGCAGCGGCTAGTAAACAGATCCCTTGATCCACACCAAGTAGATTCCTCTGGCTGCCGAAAGAAAACGGTCGCAGGCCGTCATTCACGTGGGTGTACGTGTCTGCTCCCTCAGAAGGGCGTGAAGACAAGAGCAGGCATTGCCCGGGGAGAAGGATTGGAAAACAAGTAGAGCTGAAGGACTAGATGCTGGTGCTTTGCCCACCCACAGAGGAGACAAGACCTTGTGCTGGTGTTAAGCACAATTTCTTGAAGCAGAAACGCTTGCCACAAGAATGAAGGGGACGGCAGCATCTGTCAGGGACGCAAGAAGCTCTGCTTTGCTTACCTGCGTAATGATAATCAGCCATGGGATGGCCTTGAGCTGTTGCAGGCCCCTCTGAGAGCAGCATCTCCAGAGCCTCCTGCAAGATCAAGAGGGAAAAGGCTTTAGCCGCCCCAGCACATTAAAAATGAGCCAAAAAATCACAGGTGCTGCCTTTCAGCTCCTTTGCCTCTCCAGACATTCAAGCGACTGTATCCCATGTGGGTGAAACACTGTCATTTGCTCCCAGTCCCTAGTTTTTGCTGCCCGACCCTTTGATCCTGGTCCCCAAGAGTGGCCTTTTGCTCACCAAGCTGAGGATTTTGCTGCTCCTGCAGCCAGAATGGCCTCAGCTGACTGAGGCTTCTGGGAATTTCCCCTCCAAATGTCTTAGAGAAGCCAAATCTCCAGGCCATTTACAAGGCAGCAGGACCTTCCGCCGCCGCCGCCTCCAGGAGGGAGATTCTCCCTGCTGGAGCCCTTTGGGCTCAGCCCTGACGCAGCTGGAGGAGACCCAGCAGGCAGCAAGTGCTCTGCTCCCTGTTAAGACCCTTCTTCCAAGAGCAGCCAGGAAAGGCTGTCCCAGTGCCCAGGCCTTCTGCATTCCCTGTGCCCTCTCCTCTGCGCCCAAACAGCCGCTTCTTACCGGAACGCTGCCGCGTGCCTGGTGCAGGCAGTGCAGGGCGCGCTCCAGGTTAGCTGCTGCCCCGGGAATGCCACGGGAGCTGGCCATGTCCAACAGTTCTCTTACTGCAAGCACAAGAAAAAACCCACCGAAAGTCAGCCTGGAGGCCAGCAAAGGGCAAAGGTTGCCATGCAAGGCAGAAGGAAAGGCCGGCAGCTAAAGACAGCAGCTTGGAGAGAGAGCATGAAAAGGAGAGCAAAGACAGAGCCAGCTGAAGCAAGGGCCCACGCAGTGCTGGCTCTCCCTCCAAAGCAGCTTCTGTAAGAAGAAGTGGGGGCCAATCTCCCCTCTTCCAGTGGCAAACGGCCCTGACCAGTTTGGAGAGCAAGGTGCTTGCTCTTTCTCCTTGCCTCTAACACTTCTACATGGGAAGATGGGCGAGACAAGGAGAGAAGCAGAGCCTGCAAAAGGCTGCCTTTTTAGGCATAAGGAGCCTTTTCAAGACCCAAGTAGCTCAGGGCTGGAAGCAAAGCTTGAAGCAAAGCTACCTCTGTCAGGTTTTTCCATGTCAGAGTCATCCTCTCCCCAGGGCTTCCAGACCAGGGTTGCAGGCTCTTCATCCTCACTTGGTGCTCTGTTCTGCAGCTCTGGGAGCTCAGCCTGAAAGTCGCTGCCAACATTGATGTGTCTAAAGGAAGAAGGAGGTGGAGGTGAGAAAGGCAAGTGGTCAAGAGAGCCTTGCTGTGCACCCACAGGCTTGAACCAATCCCAGCCTGACTGTGAAAGAGCAGTTCTCCTCCTCGCCATTCTTCCAGTTTGCTGTCCTTTAACCCTAGGCCAAAACTCACGGCTGAATCTGGGCTCTTGCTTTCCTTTTCATTGTGCCTCTCCTTTCCACCTGAAAGAGATCAAAGCAATGCTCCAGTTCAAAATCCTTCTGCCAAGGATGTGTCAGTAGCCTTCCTTCTCATCCTCATCATTGCAAAGCCCGAGCTCCCGTGTCCCAGCTCCTTTCTCTTTGCTGTCATTGCTGCCTTTTTGACATGGAATGTCCTAGGCAGGACCCTCCAGCAGTCAGCAGCTTCCTCAGGAGGGCAAGCAGAAGGCCATGCACTACTCTCTTCACTCCCAGGGCCACGGAGAAGAGCCAAGAGAATGGCAGGGGAGATGTGCCAGTGCAGGCTTAGGTTGGATCGAAGGAAAAGCTTCTTCAGCCACAGGCTGCTTGGGCACTGCAACAGCCTCCCCAGGGAAGGGGGCACAGCACCAAGGCTGACTGAGCTCCAAAAGTGTTTGGACACTGCTCTTGGGCACAGGCTGTGATTGTTGAGGCTGCCCCGGGCAGGCCCTGCAGTTGGGCTCAGTGATCTTTCAGAATCCCTTCCAAGGCAGAAAATTCTGTGCTACTGTGATTGTGCTCTTGAGGAGATGGCATTTGACGGCCACCCCTGAGCATGAGGTAGAACCAGCCCTACGTGCACTGAAAAAAGAATCTCTAAAGATATTAAAATAGAAGGGATCTATAGGCGATGTAAATACGTAAGTAGATAAGAATTGCTGATCCCAGATGGTTTTTGAAGTTGAAAGCCTGTGTTTGCAGAGAAGCCCAGTCAAATGCTTCCATGCCCTGAACGACAGGGATGCCAGAGGAGAAGTGCCATCATTGTGGTGTTTGAAGCTTTGGAGCGGGTGTGAGCAGAGTCAGGGCATAAGGGGATTTGTTGACACTGAAGCCCTGACCTGCTCAGCCAGGAACAATTTGTTTTGGGGTCAGCACAAGATAGTTTGAGGACTGAAATGGGTGCCAAGAACGTTTAATCAGGTGATGCGTGGACGAGGATCTGCAACTGCACTGGGACACCTCCCTAGGTCCTCTCTGGAAAGGTCTGTGTTTCCCCTGGAGGCAACACGGTTCCTTCAGAAGCTGCACCCTGCTTTCACGTGGAAGCTCGTCTGGGGAAAGTGAGCACGCAGCCTGTGTGTCGTGCTCGGTGGGAGAGGCAGCTGGAGCCTCCTGCCGCTGTGCTAGTGCTTTGAGGGCAAACGGGGATTTTCTTACCTTGGACGGTTCCCAAGTGCTCTGGGGATGCCCAGAGGCAGACGAGGAGACCAGGATGTCGGTGCAGAGGCCGGGTCTGGCGCTGAGTGCAGAAGGCGGCTGGTCAGGGACAGCCCAGGAGCTGATCCTGCAGCTGCTGCTCCAGCGCTGCTCCAGCAGCGTTCCAGCAAGGGCCGCAGGAGCAGGAGACAACGACAGTTGCTATGGGCACAGCCCAACATTCCATCTAGAACCCCCGGGGGAGCCATGGGACAGAAAGGGGCATGGGCCGCCTCTGCCCCTTCTACTTCTGCTGCAAGTTTGCTCTGAGAAGCTTCCCATTGGGCCTTTTCTCCTCAGTCGTCTGATGAGACAGGCAAAAGCAGTGCAGGGACAGCCCTGGCTCTTCCCGGTGCTTCTCTGCAAGGTGCCTCCAGCTGAAGGTGCACAGGAGCCTGCCTCTGTGCAAGGGCCCAGACCTCATCTCCTGCCCTGGAGAACCAGAAGGGCTCCTCCCACTGGCTCTCCTCCAGCTCTGAGAGGAGCTGGAATTTGCAAGTTGTCCAGCGCAGAGCCAACTCCAAAGCTTCCTCTCAAAGTGGAGGCATTCATCCTGCCCCCTTTCTCAATTCTCCTTTTGCTGCCCAATAATGTCACTGCATGGTTTCCCTCCTTTGGGCCTCTGAGCTGGTCTCTCACCTCATCACTCCTCCCTTGAAACTCAGAGAAACAGGATCTTTTTCAGGCCAACTGATGGGGACACACACACACACACACAGGGACAGCACACGGGCATTTCTCTAGCAAACATTCATGCAGAATTTCTAGATCCCTCGTCCAGCTCCCTTGGAGAAGCTCGGTGGTTGTCCCAAAAGACTCTGGCATTCCTCTAAGGAAGCAACACTAACAGAATTACCTTTCCCCACTGCTGGCCTTCACATTGCTTTTAACGCCTAGATCGCCGATATGACAAAAGCCAGGCAGCTTTGCTGCTTCCCTGCCTGTCCTTAAGGAAAAGCAAATCTTGCTTCAGTCCCAATCTTGCTTCCTTCCCAGCCTGCATGTTACCCACTGGCCAGCAAACTGAGGGGGCAGCTGGAACAAGTCCCACTGCAAGGCAGATACTTTGTAGCCTCCAAAGCCCACCTGCACCGGCTCCATCAGACAAGGGCAAGCTTGCCTCGGCTTCCCAGAAGCAGCCTGCCAATTGCCCCCTCCCTCGCCCCCTCTCCATCCACCCTCCACAGCCCCTGCCACCAAAGCCTTGCTAGGCAGGGCCATTTGCTGGCCTCCATAAAAGAGTGACTTGGATTCTTCTTTGGCGCAAGTGCCCCAGCTGTGACAAGTCAGAGGATAATGATCACACCCGCTCGGCTTTAGCTAAGGAGATTGCTGGAGGCCCAGAGCGGGACACTGGTCCTTTCCAGAGAAACTGAAACTGACCTAGCCATGCCTTTGTGGTGCATGCCGATAGGAATTGGATAGAATCGGAGGGCTTAGAAACGTCCTCCAAGCTGGTCAGCTCCATCAGTCCCCCAAAATGAAAGCAAATTATCTGGCTGGGCTCCAAAAAGGACTCAACCCGCTGCTTTTATGCCAGAAAATATGGTGAGCCCACTCATCCAGATGCAATTCAGTGAATTAAACAAAGCCTCCCTTTCCACTCCCAGCTGAGATGTTGAGGAATCAAAGGCTGAAGCCCCAGCGGTATTTCACCGGCAGTAAAGGAGACACACCTCAGGAAGTCCTGCCAGCTGAGCAAGTGGCTGGGCCTGGGGGAGGTGGCGCCTGCCCAGATTCTACTCTCAGGGCAAGTGCCGTCTTTGCAACACCAGGCAAATGGAACAAACATTGCCAAAGTCATTTCATACAGACAAAAAGACAAAATGGAACAAACATTGGTTTAATGATAAAGACAGATTGGCTCTCAACAAAGGCAAAATGACAAAGAGCATATGGCAGAGCATAGACAACACCCAACCTCTGACATTTACTGATAAATCTAATAATACTAATGAGTCCTGAATAATACTAATGTATCTTAACTACTAAATTGAGGAGGTTACTATCATGTCAACTAACGAAGTAGAAGATTAAACAACCCAAAAATCTTAAAAAATAATCGTATTCCTATCTAACTAATATCTAACAGTTGTATTCCTATCTAACTAATCTGCCTAACTCTTGCTAGCCCTGGACAACCTGCAGGGTTGTCTAATTTGGTCTTTTCTTCTTGGGGAGAGGCTCTGCTGTCTTCCGAGGCCGATGTCTTCTGCTGTGTTTGTTCCTTTCCTTCATGCTTTCAAACACCCTGCAAGATAGGAAGCAAACCATCCATTGCTGACGCTAGTACACACCATGAAAGCAAGTGCCGAGATCTCCGTTTGAGTATGAATTTCTGTCTTTTCGGGCAGTGGCACATTTGTCAATGGATCAGCACCATGAGTCTGATGGTTCTACTTTCAATGCCTTGAAATGTCTTCCTCCTTTTGCTGCATCCTCTTTTGAATTTGATCAGCAGCATCAAACCAAGCTTTGATGGATCTATTCCTACTTGTATCAACTGTGTCTTGTTGGGGCACGGCAAGGTTTCATTGTGAAGGCTGGGTTTTACCTAAGCTCTTTGGGTTTGAGGTGGGTGTTAAGCTTGAGCACGGCTGCCGGGGGCGATGCTGCAAGTGCCCCCAGCTTCCCCTGCGGTGCCTTTGAAAAGGGTCAGCCCCTTTTAGTCCAAAGGCGCAGCTTTGAGCAGAAAGAGGAGGAACTTGCGCACCGTTTGCACTGCCCGCAGGGAAAGGGGCCTCCCGCCGAAGGGGGCGGCTGGCGCGGTTGGCAGCAGGGACACTGGGCGCTGCGAGCCCTCTTGCGGCTTCTCTTCCCTGGCTCCCCGTTCTCCTTTCTGGGAGGGCTTTTGCTCCTCTTTGCTTTGCCCACGCTCTGGAAATCAAAGAGTCCTTATCAATGCTTCCTTCCTCTCACAAAGCTGGAAATCAGAGCATCCAGCACAAAAATCTATCGGCCTAAGCAAATCCTTCCAAAGCCTCAAGAGCTGAGAAAACGGCTGCCTTTGCCAATGGGCTGCGGCGGGCTGCCAAGCCAGAGCTTGGAGGAAAATACTCCTCTTTTCTACAGGCCAAAGGGGTGGGAGAAAGACCTGGCTATTTAGAGCTCTACATTTCTTATTTCTACCTTTCTGCCTAACATCTCTCTGCTTTTCCTCCACAAATGTCTAGGCAACGGGATTTAAATTCAGTCCAATTAGGGTAGACACATGCTTAGCCATTTTCTAGTCCCCAAAATAATCTCCCTCCCTGTCTCTCTCTCTCTCTCTCTCTCTCTCTCTCTCTCACATGATGGGAAGCAAATTGCTCTTTGCCGCTAAGGAAAGATTTAGGGGAGCCACAGCACCAGCAGCTCCTTCTTGGGGACTATGCTGGCATGCTAGAAAAACTCCCTGAAAATCTGCAGCATATCCACAAAGGCAGCCTGGACTGCTGATGTCAGCAAGCAGTGGGGAATTTGGGGTCTGATTGGAGTCAGCGAGGGTGCCAGCCCTTGAGAAGCCCATCTGTAGAGAGTCAAAGCCCATTTTGGTGGCGGTGCTGCTTTCTTGGGTCAAAGTTAGGCTCCAGAATTGCATACTTCAGGGCAGCAGCACAAGGAAGGCCCGGGCAGCATCTGCTGTGCCTTTCCCAGCGCATGGGACGATGTGATCCTGGCAAAGGGGCATCTGGCATGGCTCGCCAGCAGCTTTTCTCCCCTTCTCCCAGTTTCTCGACCTTCCTGGCACCTCTCCATTTTCTTGCCCCTCACCTGAGCAAGAGTGCTGGCAAGTTTATGCTCCTTTTTCCAGGAGTAGTAGTACTCCACACACTGGGCCACGGTCTTAGTCTGGATCTGTTGTGAAGAGAAAAAGAAGGAATCGCAAATGGTGTCGGGTGCACTGGGGAAAAAGTAGACTATGGAGTGAACTAGGAAGTAAAAGCATGAAGTAAATGGAGTAGGGTGTAAAATGAAATCAACATGGAGAAAGAGAGGCATCATGCAATGTCTTAAACCCTGTATGATGCTAGGTGCTAATACACGCAATGCACAGATCAACAACAAATCCACCTAGCACAGTTCTTCTTTCCCCGCTTCACTCCAGTTATGCCAGCACAGCGTCTTGTGGAAGCAGCAGCAGACCTGTGCCACAAGTCTGACAGAATAAAGCTTCATCTTCCAAAAGAGCTTGGAGAAAAGGGCTGGAGAGGCAGGATCATCCTTTTGACACAGGCTTTTGATGTCCCCTTTTGTTACTACTTGAAGATACTTGCTCCTTGAGAAGAGAGAGACTGAAGCCCAGTGCTTGTTCCCAGAAATAAGCAAGCTTTCCTGCTGCTGATCTGCTCGGGTAAAGAATGTCCCGTGGCTTTACCTGCTTCTGGATGAGATGAAAATCCTTGCCGTAGGTGTGGAAAGCCTTTTGGAAGGACTCCTTCTCCTCAGGTGTCCATCTATCAGAGCCTGGCAATAAAAAGCAGCGGCTAGTAAACAGATCCCTTGATCCACACCAAGTAGATTCCTCTGGCTGCCGAAAGAAAACGGTCGCAGGCCGTCATTCACGTGGGTGTACGTGTCTGCTCCCTCAGAAGGGCGTGAAGACAAGAGCAGGCATTGCCCGGGGAGAAGGATTGGAAAACAAGTAGAGCTGAAGGACTAGATGCTGGTGCTTTGCCCACCCACAGAGGAGACAAGACCTTGTGCTGGTGTTAAGCACAATTTCTTGAAGCAGAAACGCTTGCCACAAGAATGAAGGGGACGGCAGCATCTGTCAGGGACGCAAGAAGCTCTGCTTTGCTTACCTGCGTAATGATAATCAGCCATGGGATGGCCTTGAGCTGTTGCAGGCCCCTCTGAGAGCAGCATCTCCAGAGCCTCCTGCAAGATCAAGAGGGAAAAGGCTTTAGCCGCCCCAGCACATTAAAAATGAGCCAAAAAATCACAGGTGCTGCCTTTCAGCTCCTTTGCCTCTCCAGACATTCAAGCGACTGTATCCCATGTGGGTGAAACACTGTCATTTGCTCCCAGTCCCTAGTTTTTGCTGCCCGACCCTTTGATCCTGGTCCCCAAGAGTGGCCTTTTGCTCACCAAGCTGAGGATTTTGCTGCTCCTGCAGCCAGAATGGCCTCAGCTGACTGAGGCTTCTGGGAATTTCCCCTCCAAATGTCTTAGAGAAGCCAAATCTCCAGGCCATTTACAAGGCAGCAGGACCTTCCGCCGCCGCCGCCTCCAGGAGGGAGATTCTCCCTGCTGGAGCCCTTTGGGCTCAGCCCTGACGCAGCTGGAGGAGACCCAGCAGGCAGCAAGTGCTCTGCTCCCTGTTAAGACCCTTCTTCCAAGAGCAGCCAGGAAAGGCTGTCCCAGTGCCCAGGCCTTCTGCATTCCCTGTGCCCTCTCCTCTGCGCCCAAACAGCCGCTTCTTACCGGAACGCTGCCGCGTGCCTGGTGCAGGCAGTGCAGGGCGCGCTCCAGGTTAGCTGCTGCCCCGGGAATGCCACGGGAGCTGGCCATGTCCAACAGTTCTCTTACTGCAAGCACAAGAAAAAACCCACCGAAAGTCAGCCTGGAGGCCAGCAAAGGGCAAAGGTTGCCATGCAAGGCAGAAGGAAAGGCCGGCAGCTAAAGACAGCAGCTTGGAGAGAGAGCATGAAAAGGAGAGCAAAGACAGAGCCAGCTGAAGCAAGGGCCCACGCAGTGCTGGCTCTCCCTCCAAAGCAGCTTCTGTAAGAAGAAGTGGGGGCCAATCTCCCCTCTTCCAGTGGCAAACGGCCCTGACCAGTTTGGAGAGCAAGGTGCTTGCTCTTTCTCCTTGCCTCTAACACTTCTACATGGGAAGATGGGCGAGACAAGGAGAGAAGCAGAGCCTGCAAAAGGCTGCCTTTTTAGGCATAAGGAGCCTTTTCAAGACCCAAGTAGCTCAGGGCTGGAAGCAAAGCTTGAAGCAAAGCTACCTCTGTCAGGTTTTTCCATGTCAGAGTCATCCTCTCCCCAGGGCTTCCAGACCAGGGTTGCAGGCTCTTCATCCTCACTTGCTGCTCTGTTCTGCAGCTCTGGGAGCTCAGCCTGAAAGTCGCTGCCAACATTGATGTGTCTAAAGGAAGAAGGAGGTGGAGGTGAGAAAGGCAAGTGGTCAAGAGAGCCTTGCTGTGCACCCACAGGCTTGAACCAATCCCAGCCTGACTGTGAAAGAGCAGTTCTCCTCCTCGCCATTCTTCCAGTTTGCTGTCCTTTAACCCTAGGCCAAAACTCACGGCTGAATCTGGGCTCTTGCTTTCCTTTTCATTGTGCCTCTCCTTTCCACCTGAAAGAGATCAAAGCAATGCTCCAGTTCAAAATCCTTCTGCCAAGGATGTGTCAGTAGCCTTCCTTCTCATCCTCATCATTGCAAAGCCCGAGCTCCCGTGTCCCAGCTCCTTTCTCTTTGCTGTCATTGCTGCCTTTTTGACATGGAATGTCCTAGGCAGGACCCTCCAGCAGTCAGCAGCTTCCTCAGGAGGGCAAGCAGAAGGCCATGCACTACTCTCTTCACTCCCAGGGCCACGGAGAAGAGCCAAGAGAATGGCAGGGGAGATGTGCCAGTGCAGGCTTAGGTTGGATCGAAGGAAAAGCTTCTTCAGCCACAGGCTGCTTGGGCACTGCAACAGCCTCCCCAGGGAAGGGGGCACAGCACCAAGGCTGACTGAGCTCCAAAAGTGTTTGGACACTGCTCTTGGGCACAGGCTGTGATTGTTGAGGCTGCCCCGGGCAGGCCCTGCAGTTGGGCTCAGTGATCTTTCAGAATCCCTTCCAAGGCAGAAAATTCTGTGCTACTGTGATTGTGCTCTTGAGGAGATGGCATTTGACGGCCACCCCTGAGCATGAGGTAGAACCAGCCCTACGTGCACTGAAAAAAGAATCTCTAAAGATATTAAAATAGAAGGGATCTATAGGCGATGTAAATACGTAAGTAGATAAGAATTGCTGATCCCAGATGGTTTTTGAAGTTGAAAGCCTGTGTTTGCAGAGAAGCCCAGTCAAATGCTTCCATGCCCTGAACGACAGGGATGCCAGAGGAGAAGTGCCATCATTGTGCTGTTTGAAGCTTTGGAGCGGGTGTGAGCAGAGTCAGGGCATAAGGGGATTTGTTGACACTGAAGCCCTGACCTGCTCAGCCAGGAACAATTTGTTTTGGGGTCAGCACAAGATAGTTTGAGGACTGAAATGGGTGCCAAGAACGTTTAAGCAGGTGATGCGTGGACGAGGATCTGCAACTGCACTGGGACACCTCCCTAGGTCCTCTCTGGAAAGGTCTGTGTTTCCCCTGGAGGCAACACGGTTCCTTCAGAAGCTGCACCCTGCTTTCACGTGGAAGCTCGTCTGGGGAAAGTGAGCACGCAGCCTGTGTGTCGTGCTCGGTGGGAGAGGCAGCTGGAGCCTCCTGCCGCTGTGCTAGTGCTTTGAGGGCAAACGGGGATTTTCTTACCTTGGACGGTTCCCAAGTGCTCTGGGGATGCCCAGAGGCAGACGAGGAGACCAGGATGTCGGTGCAGAGGCCGGGTCTGGCGCTGAGTGCAGAAGGCGGCTGGTCAGGGACAGCCCAGGAGCTGATCCTGCAGCTGCTGCTCCAGCGCTGCTCCAGCAGCGTTCCAGCAAGGGCCGCAGGAGCAGGAGACAACGACAGTTGCTATGGGCACAGCCCAACATTCCATCTAGAACCCCCGGGGGAGCCATGGGACAGAAAGGGGCATGGGCCGCCTCTGCCCCTTCTACTTCTGCTGCAAGTTTGCTCTGAGAAGCTTCCCATTGGGCCTTTTCTCCTCAGTCGTCTGATGAGACAGGCAGAAGCAGTGCAGGGACAGCCCTGGCTCTTCCCGGTGCTTCTCTGCAAGGTGCCTCCAGCTGAAGGTGCACAGGAGCCTGCCTCTGTGCAAGGGCCCAGACCTCATCTCCTGCCCTGGAGAACCAGAAGGGCTCCTCCCACTGGCTCTCCTCCAGCTCTGAGAGGAGCTGGAATTTGCAAGTTGTCCAGCGCAGAGCCAACTCCAAAGCTTCCTCTCAAAGTGGAGGCATTCATCCTGCCCCCTTTCTCAATTCTCCTTTTGCTGCCCAATAATGTCACTGCATGGTTTCCCTCCTTTGGGCCTCTGAGCTGGTCTCTCACCTCATCACTCCTCCCTTGAAACTCAGAGAAACAGGATCTTTTTCAGGCCAACTGATGGGGACACACACACACACACACAGGGACAGCACACGGGCATTTCTCTAGCAAACATTCATGCAGAATTTCTAGATCCCTCGTCCAGCTCCCTTGGAGAAGCTCGGTGGTTGTCCCAAAAGACTCTGGCATTCCTCTAAGGAAGCAACACTAACAGAATTACCTTTCCCCACTGCTGGCCTTCACATTGCTTTTAATGCCTAGATGGCCGATATGACAAAAGCCAGGCAGCTTTGCTGCTTCCCTGCCTGTCCTTAAGGAAAAGCAAATCTTGCTTCAGTCCCAATCTTGCTTCCTTCCCAGCCTGCATGTTACCCACTGGCCAGCAAACTGAGGGGGCAGCTGGAACAAGTCCCACTGCAAGGCAGATACTTTGTAGCCTCCAAAGCCCACCTGCACCGGCTCCATCAGACAAGGGCAAGCTTGCCTCGGCTTCCCAGAAGCAGCCTGCCAATTGCCCCCTCCCTCGCCCCCTCTCCATCCACCCTCCACAGCCCCTGCCACCAAAGCCTTGCTAGGCACGGCCATTTGCTGGCCTCCATAAAAGAGTGACTTGGATTCTTCTTTGGCGCAAGTGCCCCAGCTGTGACAAGTCAGAGGATAATGATCACACCCGCTCGGCTTTAGCTAAGGAGATTGCTGGAGGCCCAGAGCGGGACACTGGTCCTTTCCAGAGAAACTGAAACTGACCTAGCCATGCCTTTGTGGTGCATGCCGATAGGAATTGGATAGAATCGGAGGGCTTAGAAACGTCCTCCAAGCTGGTCAGCTCCATCAGTCCCCCAAAATGAAAGCAAATTATCTGGCTGGGCTCCAAAAAGGACTCAACCCGCTGCTTTTATGCCAGAAAATATGGTGAGCCCACTCATCCAGATGCAATTCAGTGAATTAAACAAAGCCTCCCTTTCCACTCCCAGCTGAGATGTTGAGGAATCAAAGGCTGAAGCCCCAGCGGTATTTCACCGGCAGTAAAGGAGACACACCTCAGGAAGTCCTGCCAGCTGAGCAAGGGGCTGGGCCTGGGGGAGGTGGCGCCTGCCCAGATTCTACTCTCAGGGCAAGTGCCGTCTTTGCAACACCAGGCAAATGGAACAAACATTGCCAAAGTCATTTCATACAGACAAAAAGACCAAATGGAACAAACATTGGTTTAATGATAAAGACAGATTGGCTCTCAACAAAGGCAAAATGACAAAGAGCATATGGCAGAGCATAGACAACACCCAACGTCTGACATTTACTGATAAATCTAATAATACTAATGAGTCCTGAATAATACTAATGTATCTTAACTACTAAATTGAGGAGGTTACTATCATGTCAACTAACGAAGCAGAAGATTAAACAACCCAAAAAGCTTAAAAAACAGTCCTATTCCTATCTAACTAATATCTAACAGTTGTATTCCTATCTAACTAATCTGCCTAACTCTTGCTAGCCCTGGACAACCTGCAGGGTTGTCTAATTTGGTCTTTTCTTCTTGGGGAGAGGCTCTGCTGTCTTCCGAGGCCGATGTCTTCTGCTGTGTTTGTTCCTTTCCTTCATGCTTTCAAACACCCTGCAAGATAGGAAGCAAACCATCCATTGCTCACGCTAGTACACACCATGAAAGCAAGTGCCGAGATCTCCGTTTGAGTATGAATTTCTGTCTTTTCGGGCAGTGGCACATTTGTCAATGGATCAGCACCATGAGTCTGATGGTTCTACTTTCAATGCCTTGAAATGTCTTCCTCCTTTTGCTGCATCCTCTTTTGAATTTGATCAGCAGCATCAAACCAAGCTTTGATGGATCTATTCCTACTTGTATCAACTGTGTCTTGTTGGGGCACGGCAAGGTTTCATTGTGAAGGCTGGGTTTTACCTAAGCTCTTTGGGTTTGAGGTGGGTGTTAAGCTTGAGCACGGCTGCCGGGGGCGATGCTGCAAGTGCCCCCAGCTTCCCCTGCGGTGCCTTTGAAAAGGGTCAGCCCCTTTTAGTCCAAAGGCGCAGCTTTGAGCAGAAAGAGGAGGAACTTGCGCACCGTTTGCACTGCCCGCAGGGAAAGGGGCCTCCCGCCGAAGGGGGCGGCTGGCGCGGTTGGCAGCAGGGACACTGGGCGCTGCGAGCCCTCTTGCGGCTTCTCTTCCCTGGCTCCCCGTTCTCCTTTCTGGGAGGGCTTTTGCTCCTCTTTGCTTTGCCCACGCTCTGGAAATCAAAGAGTCCTTATCAATGCTTCCTTCCTCTCACAAAGCTGGAAATCAGAGCATCCAGCACAAAAATCTATCGGCCTAAGCAAATCCTTCCAAAGCCTCAAGAGCTGAGAAAACGGCTGCCTTTGCCAATGGGCTGCGGCGGGCTGCCAAGCCAGAGCTTGGAGGAAAATACTCCTCTTTTCTACAGGCCAAAGGGGTGGGAGAAAGACCTGGCTATTTAGAGCTCTACATTTCTTATTTCTACCTTTCTGCCTAACATCTCTCTGCTTTTCCTCCACAAATGTCTAGGCAACGGGATTTAAATTCAGTCCAATTAGGGTAGACACATGCTTAGCCATTTTCTAGTCCCCAAAATAATCTCCCTCCCTGTCTCTCTCTCTCTCTCTCTCTCTCTCTCTCTCTCTCTCACATGATGGGAAGCAAATTGCTCTTTGCCGCTAAGGAAAGATTTAGGGGAGCCACAGCACCAGCAGCTCCTTCTTGGGGACTATGCTGGCATGCTAGAAAAACTCCCTGAAAATCTGCAGCATATCCACAAAGGCAGCCTGGACTGCTGATGTCAGCAAGCAGTGGGGAATTTGGGGTCTGATTGGAGTCAGCGAGGGTGCCAGCCCTTGAGAAGCCCATCTGTAGAGAGTCAAAGCCCATTTTGGTGGCGGTGCTGCTTTCTTGGGTCAAAGTTAGGCTCCAGAATTGCATACTTCAGGGCAGCAGCACAAGGAAGGCCCGGGCAGCATCTGCTGTGCCTTTCCCAGCGCATGGGACGATGTGATCCTGGCAAAGGGGCATCTGGCATGGCTCGCCAGCAGCTTTTCTCCCCTTCTCCCAGTTTCTCGACCTTCCTGGCACCTCTCCATTTTCTTGCCCCTCACCTGAGCAAGAGTGCTGGCAAGTTTATGCTCCTTTTTCCAGGAGTAGTAGTACTCCACACACTGGGCCACGGTCTTAGTCTGGATCTGTTGTGAAGAGAAAAAGAAGGAATCGAAAATGGTGTCGGGTGCACTGGGGAAAAAGTAGACTATGGAGTGAACTAGGAAGTAAAAGCATGAATGAAATGGAGTAGGGTGTAAAATGAAATCAACATGGAGAAAGAGAGGCATCATGCAATGTCTTAAACCCTGTATGATGCTAGGTGCTAATACACGCAATGCACAGATCAACAACAAATCCACCTAGCACAGTTCTTCTTTCCCCGCTTCACTCCAGTTATGCCAGCACAGCGTCTTGTGGAAGCAGCAGCAGACCTGTGCCACAAGTCTGACAGAATAAAGCTTCATCTTCCAAAAGAGCTTGGAGAAAAGGGCTGGAGAGGCAGGATCATCCTTTTGACACAGGCTTTTGATGTCCCCTTTTGTTACTACTTGAAGATACTTGCTCCTTGAGAAGAGAGAGACTGAAGCCCAGTGCTTGTTCCCAGAAATAAGCAAGCTTTCCTGCTGCTGATCTGCTCGGGTAAAGAATGTCCCGTGGCTTTACCTGCTTCTGGATGAGATGAAAATCCTTGCCGTAGGTGTGGAAAGCCTTTTGGAAGGACTCCTTCTCCTCAGGTGTCCATCTATCAGAGCCTGGCAATAAAAAGCAGCGGCTAGTAAACAGATCCCTTGATCCACACCAAGTAGATTCCTCTGGCTGCCGAAAGAAAACGGTCGCAGGCCGTCATTCACGTGGGTGTACGTGTCTGCTCCCTCAGAAGGGCGTGAAGACAAGAGCAGGCATTGCCCGGGGAGAAGGATTGGAAAACAAGTAGAGCTGAAGGACTAGATGCTGGTGCTTTGCCCACCCACAGAGGAGACAAGACCTTGTGCTGGTGTTAAGCACAATTTCTTGAAGCAGAAACGCTTGCCACAACAATGAAGGGGACGGCAGCATCTGTCAGGGACGCAAGAAGCTCTGCTTTGCTTACCTGCGTAATGATAATCAGCCATGGGATGGCCTTGAGCTGTTGCAGGCCCCTCTGAGAGCAGCATCTCCAGAGCCTCCTGCAAGATCAAGAGGGAAAAGGCTTTAGCCGCCCCAGCACATTAAAAATGAGCCAAAAAATCACAGGTGCTGCCTTTCAGCTCCTTTGCCTCTCCAGACATTCAAGCGACTGTATCCCATGTGGGTGAAACACTGTCATTTGCTCCCAGTCCCTAGTTTTTGCTGCCCGACCCTTTGATCCTGGTCCCCAAGAGTGGCCTTTTGCTCACCAAGCTGAGGATTTTGCTGCTCCTGCAGCCAGAATGGCCTCAGCTGACTGAGGCTTCTGGGAATTTCCCCTCCAAATGTCTTAGAGAACCCAAATCTCCAGGCCATTTACAAGGCAGCAGGACCTTCCGCCGCCGCCGCCTCCAGGAGGGAGATTCTCCCTGCTGGAGCCCTTTGGGCTCAGCCCTGACGCAGCTGGAGGAGACCCAGCAGGCAGCAAGTGCTCTGCTCCCTGTTAAGACCCTTCTTCCAAGAGCAGCCAGGAAAGGCTGTCCCAGTGCCCAGGCCTTCTGCATTCCCTGTGCCCTCTCCTCTGCGCCCAAACAGCCGCTTCTTACCGGAACGCTGCCGCGTGCCTGGTGCAGGCAGTGCAGGGCGCGCTCCAGGTTAGCTGCTGCCCCGGGAATGCCACGGGAGCTGGCCATGTCCAACAGTTCTCTTACTGCAAGCACAAGAAAAAACCCACCGAAAGTCAGCCTGGAGGCCAGCAAAGGGCAAAGGTTGCCATGCAAGGCAGAAGGAAAGGCCGGCAGCTAAAGACAGCAGCTTGGAGAGAGAGCATGAAAAGGAGAGCAAAGACAGAGCCAGCTGAAGCAAGGGCCCACGCAGTGCTGGCTCTCCCTCCAAAGCAGCTTCTGTAAGAAGAAGTGGGGGCCAATCTCCCCTCTTCCAGTGGCAAACGGCCCTGACCAGTTTGGAGAGCAAGGTGCTTGCTCTTTCTCCTTGCCTCTAACACTTCTACATGGGAAGATGGGCGAGACAAGGAGAGAAGCAGAGCCTGCAAAAGGCTGCCTTTTTAGGCATAAGGAGCCTTTTCAAGACCCAAGTAGCTCAGGGCTGGAAGCAAAGCTTGAAGCAAAGCTACCTCTGTCAGGTTTTTCCATGTCAGAGTCATCCTCTCCCCAGGGCTTCCAGACCAGGGTTGCAGGCTCTTCATCCTCACTTGGTGCTCTGTTCTGCAGCTCTGGGAGCTCAGCCTGAAAGTCGCTGCCAACATTGATGTGTCTAAAGGAAGAAGGAGGTGGAGGTGAGAAAGGCAAGTGGTCAAGAGAGCCTTGCTGTGCACCCACAGGCTTGAACCAATCCCAGCCTGACTGTGAAAGAGCAGTTCTCCTCCTCGCCATTCTTCCAGTTTGCTGTCCTTTAACCCTAGGCCAAAACTCACGGCTGAATCTGGGCTCTTGCTTTCCTTTTCATTGTGCCTCTCCTTTCCACCTGAAAGAGATCAAAGCAATGCTCCAGTTCAAAATCCTTCTGCCAAGGATGTGTCAGTAGCCTTCCTTCTCATCCTCATCATTGCAAAGCCCGAGCTCCCGTGTCCCAGCTCCTTTCTCTTTGCTGTCATTGCTGCCTTTTTGACATGGAATGTCCTAGGCAGGACCCTCCAGCAGTCAGCAGCTTCCTCAGGAGGGCAAGCAGAAGGCCATGCACTACTCTCTTCACTCCCAGGGCCACGGAGAAGAGCCAAGAGAATGGCAGGGGAGATGTGCCAGTGCAGGCTTAGGTTGGATCGAAGGAAAAGCTTCTTCAGCCACAGGCTGCTTGGGCACTGCAACAGCCTCCCCAGGGAAGGGGGCACAGCACCAAGGCTGACTGAGCTCCAAAAGTGTTTGGACACTGCTCTTGGGCACAGGCTGTGATTGTTGAGGCTGCCCCGGGCAGGCCCTGCAGTTGGGCTCAGTGATCTTTCAGAATCCCTTCCAAGGCAGAAAATTCTGTGCTACTGTGATTGTGCTCTTGAGGAGATGGCATTTGACGGCCACCCCTGAGCATGAGGTAGAACCAGCCCTACGTGCACTGAAAAAAGAATCTCTAAAGATATTAAAATAGAAGGGATCTATAGGCGATGTAAATACGTAAGTAGATAAGAATTGCTGATCCCAGATGGTTTTTGAAGTTGAAAGCCTGTGTTTGCAGAGAAGCCCAGTCAAATGCTTCCATGCCCTGAACGACAGGGATGCCAGAGGAGAAGTGCCATCATTGTGCTGTTTGAAGCTTTGGAGCGGGTGTGAGCAGAGTCAGGGCATAAGGGGATTTGTTGACACTGAAGCCCTGACCTGCTCAGCCAGGAACAATTTGTTTTGGGGTCAGCACAAGATAGTTTGAGGACTGAAATGGGTGCCAAGAACGTTTAATCAGGTGATGCGTGAACGAGGATCTGCAACTGCACTGGGACACCTCCCTAGGTCCTCTCTGGAAAGGTCTGTGTTTCCCCTGGAGGCAACACGGTTCCTTCAGAAGCTGCACCCTGCTTTCACGTGGAAGCTCGTCTGGGGAAAGTGAGCACGCAGCCTGTGTGTCGTGCTCGGTGGGAGAGGCAGCTGGAGCCTCCTGCCGCTGTGCTAGTGCTTTGAGGGCAAACGGGGATTTTCTTACCTTGGACGGTTCCCAAGTGCTCTGGGGATGCCCAGAGGCAGACGAGGAGACCAGGATGTCGGTGCAGAGGCCGGGTCTGGCGCTGAGTGCAGAAGGCGGCTGGTCAGGGACAGCCCAGGAGCTGATCCTGCAGCTGCTGCTCCAGCGCTGCTCCAGCAGCGTTCCAGCAAGGGCCGCAGGAGCAGGAGACAACGACAGTTGCTATGGGCACAGCCCAACATTCCATCTAGAACCCCCGGGGGAGCCATGGGACAGAAAGGGGCATGGGCCGCCTCTGCCCCTTCTACTTCTGCTGCAAGTTTGCTCTGAGAAGCTTCCCATTGGGCCTTTTCTCCTCAGTCGTCTGATGAGACAGGCAAAAGCAGTGCAGGGACAGCCCTGGCTCTTCCCGGTGCTTCTCTGCAAGGTGCCTCCAGCTGAAGGTGCACAGGAGCCTGCCTCTGTGCAAGGGCCCAGACCTCATCTCCTGCCCTGGAGAACCAGAAGGGCTCCTCCCACTGGCTCTCCTCCAGCTCTGAGAGGAGCTGGAATTTGCAAGTTGTCCAGCGCAGAGCCAACTCCAAAGCTTCCTCTCAAAGTGGAGGCATTCATCCTGCCCCCTTTCTCAATTCTCCTTTTGCTGCCCAATAATGTCACTGCATGGTTTCCCTCCTTTGGGCCTCTGAGCTGGTCTCTCACCTCATCACTCCTCCCTTGAAACTCAGAGAAACAGGATCTTTTTCAGGCCAACTGATGGGGACACACACACACACACACAGGGACAGCACACGGGCATTTCTCTAGCAAACATTCATGCAGAATTTCTAGATCCCTCGTCCAGCTCCCTTGGAGAAGCTCGGTGGTTGTCCCAAAAGACTCTGGCATTCCTCTAAGGAAGCAACACTAACAGAATTACCTTTCCCCACTGCTGGCCTTCACATTGCTTTTAACGCCTAGATCGCCGATATGACAAAAGCCAGGCAGCTTTGCTGCTTCCCTGCCTGTCCTTAAGGAAAAGCAAATCTTGCTTCAGTCCCAATCTTGCTTCCTTCCCAGCCTGCATGTTACCCACTGGCCAGCAAACTGAGGGGGCAGCTGGAACAAGTCCCACTGCAAGGCAGATACTTTGTAGCCTCCAAAGCCCACCTGCACCGGCTCCATCAGACAAGGGCAAGCTTGCCTCGGCTTCCCAGAAGCAGCCTGCCAATTGCCCCCTCCCTCGCCCCCTCTCCATCCACCCTCCACAGCCCCTGCCACCAAAGCCTTGCTAGGCAGGGCCATTTGCTGGCCTCAATAAAAGAGTGACTTGGATTCTTCTTTGGCGCAAGTGCCCCAGCTGTGACAAGTCAGAGGATAATGATCACACCCGCTCGGCTTTAGCTAAGGAGATTGCTGGAGGCCCAGAGCGGGACACTGGTCCTTTCCAGAGAAACTGAAACTGACCTAGCCATGCCTTTGTGGTGCATGCCGATAGGAATTGGATAGAATCGGAGGGCTTAGAAACGTCCTCCAAGCTGGTCAGCTCCATCAGTCCCCCAAAATGAAAGCAAATTATCTGGCTGGGCTCCAAAAAGGACTCAACCCGCTGCTTTTATGCCAGAAAATATGGTGAGCCCACTCATCCAGATGCAATTCAGTGAATTAAACAAAGCCTCCCTTTCCACTCCCAGCTGAGATGTTGAGGAATCAAAGGCTGAAGCCCCAGCGGTATTTCACCGGCAGTAAAGGAGACACACCTCAGGAAGTCCTGCCAGCTGAGCAAGGGGCTGGGCCTGGGGGAGGTGGCGCCTGCCCAGATTCTACTCTCAGGGCAAGTGCCGTCTTTGCAACACCAGGCAAATGGAACAAACATTGCCAAAGTCATTTCATACAGACAAAAAGACAAAATGGAACAAACATTGGTTTAATGATAAAGACAGATTGGCTCTCAACAAAGGCAAAATGACAAAGAGCATATGGCAGAGCATAGACAACACCCAACCTCTGACATTTACTGATAAATCTAATAATACTAATGAGTCCTGAATAATACTAATGTATCTTAACTACTAAATTGAGGAGGTTACTATCATGTCAACTAACGAAGTAGAAGATTAAACAACCCAAAAATCTTAAAAAATAATCGTATTCCTATCTAACTAATATCTAACAGTTGTATTCCTATCTAACTAATCTGCCTAACTCTTGCTAGCCCTGGACAACCTGCAGGGTTGTCTAATTTGGTCTTTTCTTCTTGGGGAGAGGCTCTGCTGTCTTCCGAGGCCGATGTCTTCTGCTGTGTTTGTTCCTTTCCTTCATGCTTTCAAACACCCTGCAAGATAGGAAGCAAACCATCCATTGCTGACGCTAGTACACACCATGAAACCAAGTGCCGAGATCTCCGTTTGAGTATGAATTTCTGTCTTTTCGGGCAGTGGCACATTTGTCAATGGATCAGCACCATGAGTCTGATGGTTCTACTTTCAATGCCTTGAAATGTCTTCCTCCTTTTGCTGCATCCTCTTTTGAATTTGATCAGCAGCATCAAACCAAGCTTTGATGGATCTATTCCTACTTGTATCAACTGTGTCTTGTTGGGGCACGGCAAGGTTTCATTGTGAAGGCTGGGTTTTACCTAAGCTCTTTGGGTTTGAGGTGGGTGTTAAGCTTGAGCACGGCTGCCGGGGGCGATGCTGCAAGTGCCCCCAGCTTCCCCTGCGGTGCCTTTGAAAAGGGTCAGCCCCTTTTAGTCCAAAGGCGCAGCTTTGAGCAGAAAGAGGAGGAACTTGCGCACCGTTTGCACTGCCCGCAGGGAAAGGGGCCTCCCGCCGAAGGGGGCGGCTGGCGCGGTTGGCAGCAGGGACACTGGGCGCTGCGAGCCCTCTTGCGGCTTCTCTTCCCTGGCTCCCCCTTCTCCTTTCTGGGAGGGCTTTTGCTCCTCTTTGCTTTGCCCACGCTCTGGAAATCAAAGAGTCCTTATCAATGCTTCCTTCCTCTCACAAAGCTGGAAATCAGAGCATCCAGCAGAAAAATCTATCGGCCTAAGCAAATCCTTCCAAAGCCTCAAGAGCTGAGAAAACGGCTGCCTTTGCCAATGGGCTGCGGCGGGCTGCCAAGCCAGAGCTTGGAGGAAAATACTCCTCTTTTCTACAGGCCAAAGGGGTGGGAGAAAGACCTGGCTATTTAGAGCTCTACATTTCTTATTTCTACCTTTCTGCCTAACATCTCTCTGCTTTTCCTCCACAAATGTCTAGGCAACGGGATTTAAATTCAGTCCAATTAGGGTAGACACATGCTTAGCCATTTTCTAGTCCCCAAAATAATCTCCCTCCCTGTCTCTCTCTCTCTCTCTCTCTCTCTCTCTCTCTCACATGATGGGAAGCAAATTGCTCTTTGCCGCTAAGGAAAGATTTAGGGGAGCCACAGCACCAGCAGCTCCTTCTTGGGGACTATGCTGGCATGCTAGAAAAACTCCCTGAAAATCTGCAGCATATCCACAAAGGCAGCCTGGACTGCTGATGTCAGCAAGCAGTGGGGAATTTGGGGTCTGATTGGAGTCAGCGAGGGTGCCAGCCCTTGAGAAGCCCATCTGTAGAGAGTCAAAGCCCATTTTGGTGGCGGTGCTGCTTTCTTGGGTCAAAGTTAGGCTCCAGAATTGCATACTTCAGGGCAGCAGCACAAGGAAGGCCCGGGCAGCATCTGCTGTGCCTTTCCCAGCGCATGGGACGATGTGATCCTGGCAAAGGGGCATCTGGCATGGCTCGCCAGCAGCTTTTCTCCCCTTCTCCCAGTTTCTCGACCTTCCTGGCACCTCTCCATTTTCTTGCCCCTCACCTGAGCAAGAGTGCTGGCAAGTTTATGCTCCTTTTTCCAGGAGTAGTAGTACTCCACACACTGGGCCACGGTCTTAGTCTGGATCTGTTGTGAAGAGAAAAAGAAGGAATCGAAAATGGTGTCGGGTGCACTGGGGAAAAAGTAGACTATGGAGTGAACTAGGAAGTAAAAGCATGAATGAAATGGAGTAGGGTGTAAAATGAAATCAACATGGAGAAAGAGAGGCATCATGCAATGTCTTAAACCCTGTATGATGCTAGGTGCTAATACACGCAATGCACAGATCAACAACAAATCCACCTAGCACAGTTCTTCTTTCCCCGCTTCACTCCAGTTATGCCAGCACAGCGTCTTGTGGAAGCAGCAGCAGACCTGTGCCACAAGTCTGACAGAATAAAGCTTCATCTTCCAAAAGAGCTTGGAGAAAAGGGCTGGAGAGGCAGGATCATCCTTTTGACACAGGCTTTTGATGTCCCCTTTTGTTACTACTTGAAGATACTTGCTCCTTGAGAAGAGAGAGACTGAAGCCCAGTGCTTGTTCCCAGAAATAAGCAAGCTTTCCTGCTGCTGATCTGCTCGGGTAAAGAATGTCCCGTGGCTTTACCTGCTTCTGGATGAGATGAAAATCCTTGCCGTAGGTGTGGAAAGCCTTTTGGAAGGACTCCTTCTCCTCAGGTGTCCATCTATCAGAGCCTGGCAATAAAAAGCAGCGGCTAGTAAACAGATCCCTTGATCCACACCAAGTAGATTCCTCTGGCTGCCGAAAGAAAACGGTCGCAGGCCGTCATTCACGTGGGTGTACGTGTCTGCTCCCTCAGAAGGGCGTGAAGACAAGAGCAGGCATTGCCCGGGGAGAAGGATTGGAAAACAAGTAGAGCTGAAGGACTAGATGCTGGTGCTTTGCCCACCCACAGAGGAGACAAGACCTTGTGCTGGTGTTAAGCACAATTTCTTGAAGCAGAAACGCTTGCCACAAGAATGAAGGGGACGGCAGCATCTGTCAGGGACGCAAGAAGCTCTGCTTTGCTTACCTGCGTAATGATAATCAGCCATGGGATGGCCTTGAGGTGTTGCAGGCCCCTCTGAGAGCAGCATCTCCAGAGCCTCCTGCAAGATCAAGAGGGAAAAGGCTTTAGCCGCCCCAGCACATTAAAAATGAGCCAAAAAATCACAGGTGCTGCCTTTCAGCTCCTTTGCCTCTCCAGACATTCAAGCGACTGTATCCCATGTGGGTGAAACACTGTCATTTGCTCCCAGTCCCTAGTTTTTGCTGCCCGACCCTTTGATCCTGGTCCCCAAGAGTGGCCTTTTGCTCACCAAGCTGAGGATTTTGCTGCTCCTGCAGCCAGAATGGCCTCAGCTGACTGAGGCTTCTGGGAATTTCCCCTCCAAATGTCTTAGAGAAGCCAAATCTCCAGGCCATTTACAAGGCAGCAGGACCTTCCGCCGCCGCCGCCTCCAGGAGGGAGATTCTCCCTGCTGGAGCCCTTTGGGCTCAGCCCTGACGCAGCTGGAGGAGACCCAGCAGGCAGCAAGTGCTCTGCTCCCTGTTAAGACCCTTCTTCCAAGAGCAGCCAGGAAAGGCTGTCCCAGTGCCCAGGCCTTCTGCATTCCCTGTGCCCTCTCCTCTGCGCCCAAACAGCCGCTTCTTACCGGAACGCTGCCGCGTGCCTGGTGCAGGCAGTGCAGGGCGCGCTCCAGGTTAGCTGCTGCCCCGGGAATGCCACGGGAGCTGGCCATGTCCAACAGTTCTCTTACTGCAAGCACAAGAAAAAACCCACCGAAAGTCAGCCTGGAGGCCAGCAAAGGGCAAAGGTTGCCATGCAAGGCAGAAGGAAAGGCCGGCAGCTAAAGACAGCAGCTTGGAGAGAGAGCATGAAAAGGAGAGCAAAGACAGAGCCAGCTGAAGCAAGGGCCCACGCAGTGCTGGCTCTCCCTCCAAAGCAGCTTCTGTAAGAAGAAGTGGGGGCCAATCTCCCCTCTTCCAGTGGCAAACGGCCCTGACCAGTTTGGAGAGCAAGGTGCTTGCTCTTTCTCCTTGCCTCTAACACTTCTACATGGGAAGATGGGCGAGACAAGGAGAGAAGCAGAGCCTGCAAAACGCTGCCTTTTTAGGCATAAGGAGCCTTTTCAAGACCCAAGTAGCTCAGGGCTGGAAGCAAAGCTTGAAGCAAAGCTACCTCTGTCAGGTTTTTCCATGTCAGAGTCATCCTCTCCCCAGGGCTTCCAGACCAGGGTTGCAGGCTCTTCATCCTCACTTGCTGCTCTGTTCTGCAGCTCTGGGAGCTCAGCCTGAAAGTCGCTGCCAACATTGATGTGTCTAAAGGAAGAAGGAGGTGGAGGTGAGAAAGGCAAGTGGTCAAGAGAGCCTTGCTGTGCACCCACAGGCTTGAACCAATCCCAGCCTGACTGTGAAAGAGCAGTTCTCCTCCTCGCCATTCTTCCAGTTTGCTGTCCTTTAACCCTAGGCCAAAACTCACGGCTGAATCTGGGCTCTTGCTTTCCTTTTCATTGTGCCTCTCCTTTCCACCTGAAAGAGATCAAAGCAATGCTCCAGTTCAAAATCCTTCTGCCAAGGATGTGTCAGTAGCCTTCCTTCTCATCCTCATCATTGCAAAGCCCGAGCTCCCGTGTCCCAGCTCCTTTCTCTTTGCTGTCATTGCTGCCTTTTTGACATGGAATGTCCTAGGCAGGACCCTCCAGCAGTCAGCAGCTTCCTCAGGAGGGCAAGCAGAAGGCCATGCACTACTCTCTTCACTCCCAGGGCCACGGAGAAGAGCCAAGAGAATGGCAGGGGAGATGTGCCAGTGCAGGCTTAGGTTGGATCGAAGGAAAAGCTTCTTCAGCCACAGGCTGCTTGGGCACTGCAACAGCCTCCCCAGGGAAGGGGGCACAGCACCAAGGCTGACTGAGCTCCAAAAGTGTTTGGACACTGCTCTTGGGCACAGGCTGTGATTGTTGAGGCTGCCCCGGGCAGGCCCTGCAGTTGGCCTCAGTGATCTTTCAGAATCCCTTCCAAGGCAGAAAATTCTGTGCTACTGTGATTGTGCTCTTGAGGAGATGGCATTTGACGGCCACCCCTGAGCATGAGGTAGAACCAGCCCTACGTGCACTGAAAAAAGAATCTCTAAAGATATTAAAATAGAAGGGATCTATAGGCGATGTAAATACGTAAGTAGATAAGAATTGCTGATCCCAGATGGTTTTTGAAGTTGAAAGCCTGTGTTTGCAGAGAAGCCCAGTCAAATGCTTCCATGCCCTGAACGACAGGGATGCCAGAGGAGAAGTGCCATCATGGTGCTGTTTGAAGCTTTGGAGCGGGTGTGAGCAGAGTCAGGGCATAAGGGGATTTGTTGACACTGAAGCCCTGACCTGCTCAGCCAGGAACAATTTGTTTTGGGGTCAGCACAAGATAGTTTGAGGACTGAAATGGGTGCCAAGAACGTTTAATCAGGTGATGCGTGGACGAGGATCTGCAACTGCACTGGGACACCTCTCTAGGTCCTCTATGGAAAGGTCTGTGTTTCCCCTGGAGGCAACACAATTCCTTCAGAAGCTGCACCCTGCTTTCACGTGGAAGCTCGTCTGGGGAAAGTGAGCACGCAGCCTGTGTGTCGTGCTTGGTGGGAGAGGCAGCTGGAGCCTCCTGCCCTTGTGCTAGTGCTTTGAGGGCAAACGGGGATTTTCTTACCTTGGAGGGTTCCCAAGTGCTCTGGGGATGCCCGGAGGCAGACGAGGAGACCAGGATGTCGGTGCAGAGGCCGGGTCTGGCGCTGAGTGCAGAAGGCGGCTGGTCAGGGACAGCCCAGGAGCTGATCCTGCAGCTGCTGCTCCAGCGCTGCTCCAGCAGTGTTCCAGCAAGGGCCGCAGGAGCAGGAGACAACGACAGTTGCTATGGGCACAGCCCAACATTCCATCTAGAACCCCTGGGGGAGCCATGGGACAGAAAGGGGCATGGGCCGCCTCTGCCCCTTGTACTTCTTCTGCTGCAAGTTTGCTCTGAGAAGCTTCCCATTGGGCCTTTTCTCCTCAGTCGTCTGATGAGACGGGCAAAAGCAGTGCAGGGACAGCCCTGGCTCTTCCCGGTGCTTCTCTGCAAGGTGCCTCCAGCTGAAGGTGCACAGGAGCCTGCCTCTGTGCAAGGGCCCAGACCTCATCTCCTGCCCTGGAGAACCAGAAGGGCTCCTCCCACTGGCTCTCCTCCAGCTCTGAGAGGAGCTGGAATTTGCAAGTTGCCTAGCGCAGAGCCAACTCCAAAGCTTCCTCTCAAAGTGGAGGCATTCATCCTGCCCCCTTTCTCAATTCTCCTTTTGCTGCCCAATAATGTCACTGCATGGTTTCCCTCCTTTGGGCCTCTGAGCTGGTCTCTCACCTCATCACTCCTCCCTTGAAACTTGGAAAAACAGGATCTTTTTCAGGCCAACTGATGGGGACACACACACACACCCCCAGGGACAGCACATGGGCATTTCTCTAGCAAACATTCAGGCAGAATTTCTAGATCCCTCTTCCAGCTCCCTTGGAGAAGCTCGGTGGTTGTCCCAAAAGACTCTGGCATTCCTCTAAGGAAGCAACACTTACAGAATTGCCTTTCCACACTGCTGGCCTTCACATTGCTTTTAACGCCTAGATCCCAGATATGAGAAAAAGCCAGGCAGCTTTGCTGCTTTCCTGCCTGTCCTTAAGGAAAAGCAAATCTTGCTTCAGTCCCAATCTTGCTTCCTTCCCAGCCTGCATGTTACCCACTGGCCAGCAAACTGAGGGGGCAGCTGGAACAAGTCCCACTGCAAGGCAGATACTTTGTAGCCTCCAAAGCCCACCTGCACCGGCTCCATCAGACAAGGGCAAGCTTGCCTCGGCTTCCCAGAAGCAGCCTGCCAATTGCCCCCTCCCTCGCCCCCTCTCCATCCACCCTCCACAGCCCCTGCCACCAAAGCCTTGCTAGGCACGGCCATTTGCTGGCCTCCATAAAAGAGTGACTTGGATTCTTCTTTGGCGCAAGTGCCCCAGCTGTGACAAGTCAGAGGATAATGATCACACCCGCTCGGCTTAAGCTAAGGAGATTGCTGGAGGCCCAGAGCGGGACACTGGTCCTTTCAGGAGAAACTGCAACTGAACTAGCCATGCCTTTGTGGTGCATGCCGATAGGAATTGGATAGAATCGGAGGGCTTAGAAACGTCCTCCAAGCTGGTCAGCTCCATCAGTCCCCCAAAATGAAAGAAATTTTTCTGTCTGGGCTCCAAAAAGGACTCAACCCGCTGCTTTTATGCCAGAAAATATGGTGAGACCAGACCACTCATCTAGATGCAATTCAGTGAATTAAACAAAGCCTCCCTTTCCACTCCCAGCTGAGATGTTGAGGAATCAAAGGCTGAAGCCCCAGCGGTATTTCACTGGCAGTAAAGGAGACACACCTCAGGAAGTCCTGCCAGCTGAGCAAGGGGCTGGGCCTGGGGGAGGTGGCGCCTGCCCAGCTTCTTCTCTCAGGGCAAGTGCCGTCTTTGCAACACCAGGCAAATGGAACAAACATTGCTGGAGTGCTTTCATACAGACAAACAGACAAAATGGAACAAACATTGGTTTAATGATAAAGACAGATTAGGTCTCAACAAAGGCAAAATGACAAAGAGCATATGGCAGAGCATACAAAACACCCAACCTCTGACATTTACTGATAAATCTAATAATACTAATGAGTCCTGAATAATACTAATGTACCTTAACTACTAAATTGAGGAGGTTACTATCATGTAAACTAACGAAGTAGAAGATTAAACAACCCAAAAAGCTTAAAAACCAGTCCTATTCCTATCTAACTAATATCTAACAGTTGTATTCCTATCTAACTAATCTGCCTAACTCTTGCTAGCCCTGGACAACCTGCAGGGTTGTCTAATTTGGTCTTTTCTTCTTGGGGAGAGGCTCTGCTGTCTTCCGAGGCCGATGTCTTCTGCTGTGTTTGTTCCTTTCCTTCATGCTTTCAAACACCCTGCAAGATAGGAAGCAAACCATCCATTGCTGACGCTAGTACACACCATGAAAGCAAGTGCCGAGATCTCCGTTTGAGTATGAATTTCTGTCTTTTCGGGCAGTGGCACATTTGTCAATGGATCAGCACCATGAGTCTGATGGTTCTACTTTCAATGCCTTGAAATGTCTTCCTCCTTTTGCTGCATCCTCTTTTGAATTTGATCAGCAGCATCAAACCAAGCTTTGATGGATCTATTCCTACTTGTATCAACTGTGTCTTGTTGGGGCACGGCAAGGTTTCATTGTGAAGGCTGGGTTTTACCTAAGCTCTTTGGGTTTGAGGTGGGTGTTAAGCTTGAGCACGGCTGCCGGGGGCGATGCTGCAAGTGCCCCCAGCTTCCCCTGCGGTGCCTTTGAAAAGGGTCAGCCCCTTTTAGTCCAAAGGCGCAGCTTTGAGCAGAAAGAGGAGGAACTTGCGCACCGTTTGCACTGCCCGCAGGGAAAGGGGCCTCCCGCCGAAGGGGGCGGCTGGCGCGGTTGGCAGCAGGGACACTGGGCGCTGCGAGCCCTCTTGCGGCTTCTCTTCCCTGGCTCCCCGTTCTCCTTTCTGGGAGGGCTTTTGCTCCTCTTTGCTTTGCCCACGCTCTGGAAATCAAAGAGTCCTTATCAATGCTTCCTTCCTCTCACAAAGCTGGAAATCAGAGCATCCAGCAGAAAAATCGATCGGCCTAAGCAAATCCTTCCAAAGCCTCAAGAGCTGAGAAAACGGCTGCCTTTGCCAATGGGCTGCGGCGGGCTGCCAAGCCAGAGCTTGGAGGAAAATACTCCTCTTTTCTACAGGCCAAAGGGGTGGGAGAAAGACCTGGCTATTTAGAGCTCTACATTTCTTATTTCTACCTTTCTGCCTAACATCTATTTCTCTCTGCTTTTCCTCCACAAATGTCTAGGCAATGGCATTTCAATTCAGTCCAATTAGGGTAGACACATGCTTAGCCATTTTCTAGTCCCCAAAATAATCTCCCTCCCTGTCTCTCTCTCTCTCTCTCTCTCTCTCTCTCTCTCACATGATGGGAAGCAAATTGCTCTTTGCCGCTAAGGAAAGATTTAGGGGAGCCACAGCACCAGCAGCTCCTTCTTGGGGACTATGCTGGCATGCTAGAAAAACTCCCTGAAAATCTGCAGCATATCCACAAAGGCAGCCTGGACTGCTGATGTCAGCAAGCAGTGGGGAATTTGGGGTCTGATTGGAGTCAGCGAGGGTGCCAGCCCTTGAGAAGCCCATCTGTAGAGAGTCAAAGCCCATTTTGGTGGCGGTGCTGCTTTCTTGGGTCAAAGTTAGGCTCCAGAATTGCATACTTCAGGGCAGTAGCACAAGGAAGGCCCGGGCAGCATCTGCTGTGCCTTTCCCAGCACATGGGACGATGTGATCCTGGCAAAGGGGCATCTGGCATGGCTCGCCAGCAGCTTTTCTCCCCTTCTCCCAGTTTCTCGACCTTCCTGGCACCTCTCCATTTTCTTGCCCCTCACCTGAGCAAGAGTGCTGGCAAGTTTATGCTCCTTTTTCCAGGAGTAGTAGTACTCCACACACTGGGCCACGGTCTTAGTCTGGATCTGTTGTGAAGAGAAAAAGAAGGAATCGCAAATGGTGTCGGGTGCACTGGGGAAAAAGTAGACTATGGAGTCAACTAGGAAGTAAAAGCATGAAGTAAATGGAGTAGGGTGTAAAATGAAATCAACATGGAGAAAGAGAGGCATCATGCAATGTCTTAAACCCTGTATGATGCTAGGTGCTAATACACGCAATGCACAGATCAACAACAAATCCACCTAGCACAGTTCTTCTTTCCCCGCTTCACTCCAGTTATGCCAGCACAGCGTCTTGTGGAAGCAGCAGCAGACCTGTGCCACAAGTCTGACAGAATAAAGCTTCATCTTCCAAAAGAGCTTGGAGAAAAGGGCTGGAGAGGCAGGATCATCCTTTTGACACAGGCTTTTGATGTCCCCTTTTGTTACTACTTGAAGATACTTGCTCCTTGAGAAGAGACAGACTGAAGCCCAGTGCTTGTTCCCAGAAATAAGCAAGCTTTCCTGCTGCTGATCTGCTCGGGTAAAGAATGTCCCGTGGCTTTACCTGCTTCTGGATGAGATGAAAATCCTTGCCGTAGGTGTGGAAAGCCTTTTGGAAGGACTCCTTCTCCTCAGGTGTCCATCTATCAGAGCCTGGCAATAAAAAGCAGCGGCTAGTAAACAGATCCCTTGATCCACACCAAGTAGATTCCTCTGGCTGCCGAAAGAAAACGGTCGCAGGCCGTCATTCACGTGGGTGTACGTGTCTGCTCCCTCAGAAGGGCGTGAAGACAAGAGCAGGCATTGCCCGGGGAGAAGGATTGGAAAACAAGTAGAGCTGAAGGACTAGATGCTGGTGCTTTGCCCACCCACAGAGGAGACAAGACCTTGTGCTGGTGTTAAGCACAATTTCTTGAAGCAGAAACGCTTGCCACAACAATGAAGGGGACGGCAGCATCTGTCAGGGACGCAAGAAGCTCTGCTTTGCTTACCTGCGTAATGATAATCAGCCATGGGATGGCCTTGAGCTGTTGCAGGCCCCTCTGAGAGCAGCATCTCCAGAGCCTCCTGCAAGATCAAGAGGGAAAAGGCTTTAGCCGCCCCAGCACATTAAAAATGAGCCAAAAAATCACAGGTGCTGCCTTTCAGCTCCTTTGCCTCTCCAGACATTCAAGCGACTGTATCCCATGTGGGTGAAACACTGTCATTTGCTCCCAGTCCCTAGTTTTTGCTGCCCGACCCTTTGATCCTGGTCCCCAAGAGTGGCCTTTTGCTCACCAAGCTGAGGATTTTGCTGCTCCTGCAGCCAGAATGGCCTCAGCTGACTGAGGCTTCTGGGAATTTCCCCTCCAAATGTCTTAGAGAAGCCAAATCTCCAGGCCATTTACAAGGCAGCAGGACCTTCCGCCGCCGCCGCCTCCAGGAGGGAGATTCTCCCTGCTGGAGCCCTTTGGGCTCAGCCCTGACGCAGCTGGAGGAGACCCAGCAGGCAGCAAGTGCTCTGCTCCCTGTTAAGACCCTTCTTCCAAGAGCAGCCAGGAAAGGCTGTCCCAGTGCCCAGGCCTTCTGCATTCCCTGTGCCCTCTCCTCTGCGCCCAAACAGCCGCTTCTTACCGGAACGCTGCCGCGTGCCTGGTGCAGGCAGTGCAGGGCGCGCTCCAGGTTAGCTGCTGCCCCGGGAATGCCACGGGAGCTGGCCATGTCCAACAGTTCTCTTACTGCAAGCACAAGAAAAAACCCACCGAAAGTCAGCCTGGAGGCCAGCAAAGGGCAAAGGTTGCCATGCAAGGCAGAAGGAAAGGCCGGCAGCTAAAGACAGCAGCTTGGAGAGAGAGCATGAAAAGGAGAGCAAAGACAGAGCCAGATGAAGCAAGGGCCCACGCAGTGCTGGCTCTCCCTCCAAAGCAGCTTCTGTAAGAAGAAGTGGGGGCCAATCTCCCCTCTTCCAGTGGCAAACGGCCCTGACCAGTTTGGAGAGCAAGGTGCTTGCTCTTTCTCCTTGCCTCTAACACTTCTACATGGGAAGATGGGCGAGACAAGGAGAGAAGCAGAGCCTGCAAAACGCTGCCTTTTTAGGCATAAGGAGCCTTTTCAAGACCCAAGTAGCTCAGGGCTGGAAGCAAAGCTTGAAGCAAAGCTACCTCTGTCAGGTTTTTCCATGTCAGAGTCATCCTCTCCCCAGGGCTTCCAGACCAGGCTTGCAGGCTCTTCATCCTCACTTGCTGCTCTGTTCTGCAGCTCTGGGAGCTCAGCCTGAAAGTCGCTGCCAACATTGATGTGTCTAAAGGAAGAAGGAGGTGGAGGTGAGAAAGGCAAGTGGTCAAGAGAGCCTTGCTGTGCACCCACAGGCTTGAACCAATCCCAGCCTGACTGTGAAAGAGCAGTTCTCCTCCTCGCCATTCTTCCAGTTTGCTGTCCTTTAACCCTAGGCCAAAACTCACGGCTGAATCTGGGCTCTTGCTTTCCTTTTCATTGTGCCTCTCCTTTCCACCTGAAAGAGATCAAAGCAATGCTCCAGTTCAAAATCCTTCTGCCAAGGATGTGTCAGTAGCCTTCCTTCTCATCCTCATCATTGCAAAGCCCGAGCTCCCGTGTCCCAGCTCCTTTCTCTTTGCTGTCATTGCTGCCTTTTTGACATGGAATGTCCTAGGCAGGACCCTCCAGCAGTCAGCAGCTTCCTCAGGAGGGCAAGCAGAAGGCCATGCACTACTCTCTTCACTCCCGGGGCCACGGAGAAGAGCCAAGAGAATGGCAGGGGAGATGTGCCAGTGCAGGCTTAGGTTGGATCGAAGGAAAAGCTTCTTCAGCCACAGGCTGCTTGGGCACTGCAACAGCCTCCCCAGGGAAGGGGGCACAGCACCAAGGCTGACTGAGCTCCAAAAGTGTTTGGACACTGCTCTTGGGCACAGGCTGTGATTGTTGAGGCTGCCCCGGGCAGGCCCTGCAGTTGGGCTCAGTGATCTTTCAGAATCCCTTCCAAGGCAGAAAATTCTGTGCTACTGTGATTGTGCTCTTGAGGAGATGGCATTTGACGGCCACCCCTGAGCATGAGGTAGAACCAGCCCTACGTGCACTGAAAAAAGAATCTCTAAAGATATTAAAATAGAAGGGATCTATAGGCGATGCAAATACGTAAGTAGATAAGAATTGCTGATCCCAGATGGTTTTTGAAGTTGAAAGCCTGTGTTTGCAGAGAAGCCCAGTCAAATGCTTCCATGCCCTGAACGACAGGGATGCCAGAGGAGAAGTGCCATCATTGTGGTGTTTGAAGCTTTGGAGCGGGTGTGAGCAGAGTCAGGGCATAAGGGGATTTGTTGACACTGAAGCCCTGACCTGCTCAGCCAGGAACAATTTGTTTTGGGGTCAGCACAAGATAGTTTGAGGACTGAAATGGGTGCCAAGAACGTTTAATCAGGTGATGCGTGGACGAGGATCTGCAACTGCACTGGGACACCTCTCTAGGTCCTCTCTGGAAAGGTCTGTGTTTCCCCTGGAGGCAACACAATTCCTTCAGAAGCTGCACCCTGCTTTCACGTGGAAGCTCGTCTGGGGAAAGTGAGCACGCAGCCTGTGTGTCGTGCTTGGTGGGAGAGGCAGCTGGAGCCTCCTGCCCTTGTGCTAGTGCTTTGAGGGCAAACGGGGATTTTCTTACCTTGGAGGGTTCCCAAGTGCTCTGGGGATGCCCGGAGGCAGACGAGGAGACCAGGATGTCGGTGCAGAGGCCGGGTCTGGCGCTGAGTGCAGAAGGCGGCTGGTCAGGGACAGCCCAGGAGCTGATCCTGCAGCTGCTGCTCCAGCGCTGCTCCAGCAGTGTTCCAGCAAGGGCCGCAGGAGCAGGAGACAACGACAGTTGCTATGGGCACAGCCCAACATTCCATCTAGAACCCCTGGGGGAGCCATGGGACAGAAAGGGGCATGGGCCGCCTCTGCCCCTTGTACTTCTTCTGCTGCAAGTTTGCTCTGAGAAGCTTCCCATTGGGCCTTTTCTCCTCAGTCGTCTGATGAGACGGGCAAAAGCAGTGCAGGGACAGCCCTGGCTCTTCCCGGTGCTTCTCTGCAAGGTGCCTCCAGCTGAAGGTGCACAGGAGCCTGCCTCTGTGCAAGGGCCCAGACCTCATCTCCTGCCCTGGAGAACCAGAAGGGCTCCTCCCACTGGCTCTCCTCCAGCTCTGAGAGGAGCTGGAATTTGCAAGTTGCCTAGCGCAGAGCCAACTCCAAAGCTTCCTCTCAAAGTGGAGGCATTCATCCTGCCCCCTTTCTCAATTCTCCTTTTGCTGCCCAATAATGTCACTGCATGGTTTCCCTCCTTTGGGCCTCTGAGCTGGTCTCTCACCTCATCACTCCTCCCTTGAAACTTGGAGAAACAGGATCTTTTTCAGGCCAACTGATGGGGACACACACACACACACCCAGGGACAGCACACGGGCATTTCTCTAGCAAACATTCAGGCAGAATTTCTAGATCCCTCTTCCAGCTCCCTTGGAGAAGCTCGGTGGTTGTCCCAAAAGACTCTGGCATTCCTCTAAGGAAGCAACACTTACAGAATTGCCTTTCCACACTGCTGGCCTTCACATTGCTTTTAACGCCTAGATCCCAGATATGAGAAAAAGCCAGGCAGCTTTGCTGCTTTCCTGCCTGTCCTTAAGGAAAAGCAAATCTTGCTTCAGTCCCAATCTTGCTTCCTTCCCAGCCTGCATGTTACCCACTGGCCAGCAAACTGAGGGGGCAGCTGGAACAAGTCCCACTGCAAGGCAGATACTTTGTAGCCTCCAAAGCCCACCTGCACCGGCTCCATCAGACAAGGGCAAGCTTGCCTCGGCTTCCCAGAAGCAGCCTGCCAATTGCCCCCTCCCTCGCCCCCTCTCCATCCACCCTCCACAGCCCCTGCCACCAAAGCCTTGCTAGGCAGGGCCATTTGCTGGCCTCCATAAAAGAGTGACTTGGATTCTTCTTTGGCGCAAGTGCCCCAGCTGTGACAAGTCAGAGGATAATGATCACACCCGCTCGGCTTTAGCTAAGGAGATTGCTGGAGGCCCAGAGCGGGACACTGGTCTTTTCAGGAGAAACTGCAACTGAACTAGCCATGCCTTTGTGGTGCATGCCGATAGGAATTGGATAGAATCGGAGGGCTTAGAAACGTCCTCCAAGCTGGTCAGCTCCATCAGTCCCCCAAAATGAAAGAAATTTTTCTGTCTGGGCTCCAAAAAGGACTCAACCCGCTGCTTTTATGCCAGAAAATATGGTGAGACCAGACCACTCATCTAGATGCAATTCAGTGAATTAAACAAAGCCTCCCTTTCCACTCCCAGCTGAGATGTTGAGGAATCAAAGGCTGAAGCCCCAGCGGTATTTCACTGGCAGTAAAGGAGACACACCTCAGGAAGTCCTGCCAGCTGAGCAAGGGGCTGGGCCTGGGGGAGGTGGCGCCTGCCCAGCTTCTTCTCTCAAGGCAAGTGCCGTCTTTGCAACACCAGGCAAATGGAACAAACATTGCTGGAGTGCTTTCATACAGACAAACAGACAAAATGGAACAAACATTGGTTTAATGATAAAGACAGATTAGGTCTCAACAAAGGCAAAATGACAAAGAGCATATGGCAGAGCATACAAAACACCCAACCTCTGACATTTACTGATAAATCTAATAATACTAATGAGTCCTGAATAATACTAATGTACCTTAACTACTAAATTGAGGAGGTTACTATCATGTAAACTAACGAAGTAGAAGATTAAACAACCCAAAAAGCTTAAAAACCAGTCCTATTCCTATCTAACTAATATCTAACAGTTGTATTCCTATCTAACTAATCTGCCTAACTCTTGCTAGCCCTGGACAACCTGCAGGGTTGTCTAATTTGGTCTTTTCTTCTTGGGGAGAGGCTCTGCTGTCTTCCGAGGCCGATGTCTTCTGCTGTGTTTGTTCCTTTCCTTCATGCTTTCAAACACCCTGCAAGATAGGAAGCAAACCATCCATTGCTGACGCTAGTACACACCATGAAACCAAGTGCCAAGATCTCCGTTTGAGTATGAATTTCTGTCTTTTCGGGCAGTGGCACATTTGTCAATGGATCAGCACCATGAGTCTGATGGTTCTACTTTCAATGCCTTGAAATGTCTTCCTCCTTTTGCTGCATCCTCTTTTGAATTTGATCAGCAGCATCAAACCAAGCTTTGATGGATCTATTCCTACTTGTATCAACTGTGTCTTGTTGGGGCACGGCAAGGTTTCATTGTGAAGGCTGGGTTTTACCTAAGCTCTTTGGGTTTGAGGTGGGTGTTAAGCTTGAGCACGGCTGCCGGGGGCGATGCTGCAAGTGCCCCCAGCTTCCCCTGCGGTGCCTTTGAAAAGGGTCAGCCCCTTTTAGTCCAAAGGCGCAGCTTTGAGCAGAAAGAGGAGGAACTTGCGCACCGTTTGCACTGCCCGCAGGGAAAGGGGCCTCCCGCCGAAGGGGGCGGCTGGCGCGGTTGGCAGCAGGGACACTGGGCGCTGCGAGCCCTCTTGCGGCTTCTCTTCCCTGGCTCCCCGTTCTCCTTTCTGGGAGGGCTTTTGCTCCTCTTTGCTTTGCCCACGCTCTGGAAATCAAAGAGTCCTTATCAATGCTTCCTTCCTCTCACAAAGCTGGAAATCAGAGCATCCAGCAGAAAAATCTATCGGCCTAAGCAAATCCTTCCAAAGCCTCAAGAGCTGAGAAAACGGCTGCCTTTGCCAATGGGCTGCGGCGGGCTGCCAAGCCAGAGCTTGGAGGAAAATACTCCTCTTTTCTACAGGCCAAAGGGGTGGGAGAAAGACCTGGCTATTTAGAGCTCTACATTTCTTATTTCTACCTTTCTGCCTAACATCTATTTCTCTCTGCTTTTCCTCCACAAATGTCTAGGCAATGGCATTTCAATTCAGTCCAATTAGGGTAGACACATGCTTAGCCATTTTCTAGTCCCCAAAATAATCTCCCTCCCTGTCTCTCTCTCTCTCTCTCTCTCTCTCTCTCTCTCACATGATGGGAAGCAAATTGCTCTTTGCCGCTAAGGAAAGATTTAGGGGAGCCACAGCACCAGCAGCTCCTTCTTGGGGACTATGCTGGCATGCTAGAAAAACTCCCTGAAAATCTGCAGCATATCCACAAAGGCAGCCTGGACTGCTGATGTCAGCAAGCAGTGGGGAATTTGGGGTCTGATTGGAGTCAGCGAGGGTGCCAGCCCTTGAGAAGCCCATCTGTAGAGAGTCAAAGCCCATTTTGGTGGCGGTGCTGCTTTCTTGGGTCAAAGTTAGGCTCCAGAATTGCATACTTCAGGGCAGTAGCACAAGGAAGGCCCGGGCAGCATCTGCTGTGCCTTTCCCAGCACATGGGACGATGTGATCCTGGCAAAGGGGCATCTGGCATGGCTCGCCAGCAGCTTTTCTCCCCTTCTCCCAGTTTCTCGACCTTCCTGGCACCTCTCCATTTTCTTGCCCCTCACCTGAGCAAGAGTGCTGGCAAGTTTATGCTCCTTTTTCCAGGAGTAGTAGTACTCCACACACTGGGCCACGGTCTTAGTCTGGATCTGTTGTGAAGAGAAAAAGAAGGAATCGAAAATGGTGTCGGGTGCACTGGGGAAAAAGTAGACTATGGAGTGAACTAGGAAGTAAAAGCATGAATGAAATGGAGTAGGGTGTAAAATGAAATCAACATGGAGAAAGAGAGGCATCATGCAATGTCTTAAACCCTGTATGATGCTAGGTGCTAATACACGCAATGCACAGATCAACAACAAATCCACCTAGCACAGTTCTTCTTTCCCCGCTTCACTCCAGTTATGCCAGCACAGCGTCTTGTGGAAGCAGCAGCAGACCTGTGCCACAAGTCTGACAGAATAAAGCTTCATCTTCCAAAAGAGCTTGGAGAAAAGGGCTGGAGAGGCAGGATCATCCTTTTGACACAGGCTTTTGATGTCCCCTTTTGTTACTACTTGAAGATACTTGCTCCTTGAGAAGAGAGAGACTGAAGCCCAGTGCTTGTTCCCAGAAATAAGCAAGCTTTCCTGCTGCTGATCTGCTCGGGTAAAGAATGTCCCGTGGCTTTACCTGCTTCTGGATGAGATGAAAATCCTTGCCGTAGGTGTGGAAAGCCTTTTGGAAGGACTCCTTCTCCTCAGGTGTCCATCTATCAGAGCCTGGCAATAAAAAGCAGCGGCTAGTAAACAGATCCCTTGATCCACACCAAGTAGATTCCTCTGGCTGCCGAAAGAAAACGGTCGCAGGCCGTCATTCACGTGGGTGTACGTGTCTGCTCCCTCAGAAGGGCGTGAAGACAAGAGCAGGCATTGCCCGGGGAGAAGGATTGGAAAACAAGTAGAGCTGAAGGACTAGATGCTGGTGCTTTGCCCACCCACAGAGGAGACAAGACCTTGTGCTGGTGTTAAGCACAATTTCTTGAAGCAGAAACGCTTGCCACAAGAATGAAGGGGACGGCAGCATCTGTCAGGGACGCAAGAAGCTCTGCTTTGCTTACCTGCGTAATGATAATCAGCCATGGGATGGCCTTGAGGTGTTGCAGGCCCCTCTGAGAGCAGCATCTCCAGAGCCTCCTGCAAGATCAAGAGGGAAAAGGCTTTAGCCGCCCCAGCACATTAAAAATGAGCCAAAAAATCACAGGTGCTGCCTTTCAGCTCCTTTGCCTCTCCAGACATTCAAGCGACTGTATCCCATGTGGGTGAAACACTGTCATTTGCTCCCAGTCCCTAGTTTTTGCTGCCCGACCCTTTGATCCTGGTCCCCAAGAGTGGCCTTTTGCTCACCAAGCTGAGGATTTTGCTGCTCCTGCAGCCAGAATGGCCTCAGCTGACTGAGGCTTCTGGGAATTTCCCCTCCAAATGTCTTAGAGAAGCCAAATCTCCAGGCCATTTACAAGGCAGCAGGACCTTCCGCCGCCGCCGCCTCCAGGAGGGAGATTCTCCCTGCTGGAGCCCTTTGGGCTCAGCCCTGACGCAGCTGGAGGAGACCCAGCAGGCAGCAAGTGCTCTGCTCCCTGTTAAGACCCTTCTTCCAAGAGCAGCCAGGAAAGGCTGTCCCAGTGCCCAGGCCTTCTGCATTCCCTGTGCCCTCTCCTCTGCGCCCAAACAGCCGCTTCTTACCGGAACGCTGCCGCGTGCCTGGTGCAGGCAGTGCAGGGCGCGCTCCAGGTTAGCTGCTGCCCCGGGAATGCCACGGGAGCTGGCCATGTCCAACAGTTCTCTTACTGCAAGCACAAGAAAAAACCCACCGAAAGTCAGCCTGGAGGCCAGCAAAGGGCAAAGGTTGCCATGCAAGGCAGAAGGAAAGGCCGGCAGCTAAAGACAGCAGCTTGGAGAGAGAGCATGAAAAGGAGAGCAAAGACAGAGCCAGATGAAGCAAGGGCCCACGCAGTGCTGGCTCTCCCTCCAAAGCAGCTTCTGTAAGAAGAAGTGGGGGCCAATCTCCCCTCTTCCAGTGGCAAACGGCCCTGACCAGTTTGGAGAGCAAGGTGCTTGCTCTTTCTCCTTGCCTCTAACACTTCTACATGGGAAGATGGGCGAGACAAGGAGAGAAGCAGAGCCTGCAAAACGCTGCCTTTTTAGGCATAAGGAGCCTTTTCAAGACCCAAGTAGCTCAGGGCTGGAAGCAAAGCTTGAAGCAAAGCTACCTCTGTCAGGTTTTTCCATGTCAGAGTCATCCTCTCCCCAGGGCTTCCAGACCAGGGTTGCAGGCTCTTCATCCTCACTTGCTGCTCTGTTCTGCAGCTCTGGGAGCTCAGCCTGAAAGTCGCTGCCAACATTGATGTGTCTAAAGGAAGAAGGAGGTGGAGGTGAGAAAGGCAAGTGGTCAAGAGAGCCTTGCTGTGCACCCACAGGCTTGAACCAATCCCAGCCTGACTGTGAAAGAGCAGTTCTCCTCCTCGCCATTCTTCCAGTTTGCTGTCCTTTAACCCTAGGCCAAAACTCACGGCTGAATCTGGGCTCTTGCTTTCCTTTTCATTGTGCCTCTCCTTTCCACCTGAAAGAGATCAAAGCAATGCTCCAGTTCAAAATCCTTCTGCCAAGGATGTGTCAGTAGCCTTCCTTCTCATCCTCATCATTGCAAAGCCCGAGCTCCCGTGTCCCAGCTCCTTTCTCTTTGCTGTCATTGCTGCCTTTTTGACATGGAATGTCCTAGGCAGGACCCTCCAGCAGTCAGCAGCTTCCTCAGGAGGGCAAGCAGAAGGCCATGCACTACTCTCTTCACTCCCGGGGCCACGGAGAAGAGCCAAGAGAATGGCAGGGGAGATGTGCCAGTGCAGGCTTAGGTTGGATCGAAGGAAAAGCTTCTTCAGCCACAGGCTGCTTGGGCACTGCAACAGCCTCCCCAGGGAAGGGGGCACAGCACCAAAGCTGACTGAGCTCCAAAAGTGTTTGGACACTGCTCTTGGGCACAGGCTGTGATTGTTGAGGCTGCCCCGGGCAGGCCCTGCAGTTGGCCTCAGTGATCTTTCAGAATCCCTTCCAAGGCAGAAAATTCTGTGCTACTGTGATTGTGCTCTTGAGGAGATGGCATTTGACGGCCACCCCTGAGCATGAGGTAGAACCAGCCCTACGTGCACTGAAAAAAGAATCTCTAAAGATATTAAAATAGAAGGGATCTATAGGCGATGCAAATACGTAAGTAGATAAGAATTGCTGATCCCAGATGGTTTTTGAAGTTGAAAGCCTGTGTTTGCAGAGAAGCCCAGTCAAATGCTTCCATGCCCTGAACGACAGGGATGCCAGAGGAGAAGTGCCATCATTGTGGTGTTTGAAGCTTTGGAGCGGGTGTGAGCAGAGTCAGGGCATAAGGGGATTTGTTGACACTGAAGCCCTGACCTGCTCAGCCAGGAACAATTTGTTTTGGGGTCAGCACAAGATAGTTTGAGGACTGAAATGGGTGCCAAGAACGTTTAATCAGGTGATGCGTGGACGAGGATCTGCAACTGCACTGGGACACCTCTCTAGGTCCTCTCTGGAAAGGTCTGTGTTTCCCCTGGAGGCAACACAATTCCTTCAGAAGCTGCACCCTGCTTTCACGTGGAAGCTCGTCTGGGGAAAGTGAGCACGCAGCCTGTGTGTCGTGCTTGGTGGGAGAGGCAGCTGGAGCCTCCTGCCCTTGTGCTAGTGCTTTGAGGGCAAACGGGGATTTTCTTACCTTGGAGGGTTCCCAAGTGCTCTGGGGATGCCCGGAGGCAGACGAGGAGACCAGGATGTCGGTGCAGAGGCCGGGTCTGGCGCTGAGTGCAGAAGGCGGCTGGTCAGGGACAGCCCAGGAGCTGATCCTGCAGCTGCTGCTCCAGCGCTGCTCCAGCAGTGTTCCAGCAAGGGCCGCAGGAGCAGGAGACAACGACAGTTGCTATGGGCACAGCCCAACATTCCATCTAGAACCCCTGGGGGAGCCATGGGACAGAAAGGGGCATGGGCCGCCTCTGCCCCTTGTACTTCTTCTGCTGCAAGTTTGCTCTGAGAAGCTTCCCATTGGGCCTTTTCTCCTCAGTCGTCTGATGAGACGGGCAAAAGCAGTGCAGGGACAGCCCTGGCTCTTCCCGGTGCTTCTCTGCAAGGTGCCTCCAGCTGAAGGTGCACAGGAGCCTGCCTCTGTGCAAGGGCCCAGACCTCATCTCCTGCCCTGGAGAACCAGAAGGGCTCCTCCCACTGGCTCTCCTCCAGCTCTGAGAGGAGCTGGAATTTGCAAGTTGCCTAGCGCAGAGCCAACTCCAAAGCTTCCTCTCAAAGTGGAGGCATTCATCCTGCCCCCTTTCTCAATTCTCCTTTTGCTGCCCAATAATGTCACTGCATGGTTTCCCTCCTTTGGGCCTCTGAGCTGGTCTCTCACCTCATCACTCCTCCCTTGAAACTTGGAGAAACAGGATCTTTTTCAGGCCAACTGATGGGGACACACACACACACACCCAGGGACAGCACACGGGCATTTCTCTAGCAAACATTCAGGCAGAATTTCTAGATCCCTCTTCCAGCTCCCTTGGAGAAGCTCGGTGGTTGTCCCAAAAGACTCTGGCATTCCTCTAAGGAAGCAACACTTACAGAATTGCCTTTCCACACTGCTGGCCTTCACATTGCTTTTAACGCCTAGATCCCAGATATGAGAAAAAGCCAGGCAGCTTTGCTGCTTTCCTGCCTGTCCTTAAGGAAAAGCAAATCTTGCTTCAGTCCCAATCTTGCTTCCTTCCCAGCCTGCATGTTACCCACTGGCCAGCAAACTGAGGGGGCAGCTGGAACAAGTCCCACTGCAAGGCAGATACTTTGTAGCCTCCAAAGCCCACCTGCACCGGCTCCATCAGACAAGGGCAAGCTTGCCTCGGCTTCCCAGAAGCAGCCTGCCAATTGCCCCCTCCCTCGCCCCCTCTCCATCCACCCTCCACAGCCCCTGCCACCAAAGCCTTGCTAGGCAGGGCCATTTGCTGGCCTCCATAAAAGAGTGACTTGGATTCTTCTTTGGCGCAAGTGCCCCAGCTGTGACAAGTCAGAGGATAATGATCACACCCGCTCGGCTTTAGCTAAGGAGATTGCTGGAGGCCCAGAGCGGGACACTGGTCTTTTCAGGAGAAACTGCAACTGAACTAGCCATGCCTTTGTGGTGCATGCCGATAGGAATTGGATAGAATCGGAGGGCTTAGAAACGTCCTCCAAGCTGGTCAGCTCCATCAGTCCCCCAAAATGAAAGAAATTTTTCTGTCTGGGCTCCAAAAAGGACTCAACCCGCTGCTTTTATGCCAGAAAATATGGTGAGACCAGACCACTCATCTAGATGCAATTCAGTGAATTAAACAAAGCCTCCCTTTCCACTCCCAGCTGAGATGTTGAGGAATCAAAGGCTGAAGCCCCAGCGGTATTTCACTGGCAGTAAAGGAGACACACCTCAGGAAGTCCTGCCAGCTGAGCAAGGGGCTGGGCCTGGGGGAGGTGGCGCCTGCCCAGCTTCTTCTCTCAAGGCAAGTGCCGTCTTTGCAACACCAGGCAAATGGAACAAACATTGCTGGAGTGCTTTCATACAGACAAACAGACAAAATGGAACAAACATTGGTTTAATGATAAAGACAGATTAGGTCTCAACAAAGGCAAAATGACAAAGAGCATATGGCAGAGCATACAAAACACCCAACCTCTGACATTTACTGATAAATCTAATAATACTAATGAGTCCTGAATAATACTAATGTACCTTAACTACTAAATTGAGGAGGTTACTATCATGTAAACTAACGAAGTAGAAGATTAAACAACCCAAAAAGCTTAAAAACCAGTCCTATTCCTATCTAACTAATATCTAACAGTTGTATTCCTATCTAACTAATCTGCCTAACTCTTGCTAGCCCTGGACAACCTGCAGGGTTGTCTAATTTGGTCTTTTCTTCTTGGGGAGAGGCTCTGCTGTCTTCCGAGGCCGATGTCTTCTGCTGTGTTTGTTCCTTTCCTTCATGCTTTCAAACACCCTGCAAGATAGGAAGCAAACCATCCATTGCTGACGCTAGTACACACCATGAAACCAAGTGCCAAGATCTCCGTTTGAGTATGAATTTCTGTCTTTTCGGGCAGTGGCACATTTGTCAATGGATCAGCACCATGAGTCTGATGGTTCTACTTTCAATGCCTTGAAATGTCTTCCTCCTTTTGCTGCATCCTCTTTTGAATTTGATCAGCAGCATCAAACCAAGCTTTGATGGATCTATTCCTACTTGTATCAACTGTGTCTTGTTGGGGCACGGCAAGGTTTCATTGTGAAGGCTGGGTTTTACCTAAGCTCTTTGGGTTTGAGGTGGGTGTTAAGCTTGAGCACGGCTGCCGGGGGCGATGCTGCAAGTGCCCCCAGCTTCCCCTGCGGTGCCTTTGAAAAGGGTCAGCCCCTTTTAGTCCAAAGGCGCAGCTTTGAGCAGAAAGAGGAGGAACTTGCGCACCGTTTGCACTGCCCGCAGGGAAAGGGGCCTCCCGCCGAAGGGGGCGGCTGGCGCGGTTGGCAGCAGGGACACTGGGCGCTGCGAGCCCTCTTGCGGCTTCTCTTCCCTGTCTCCCCGTTCTCCTTTCTGGGAGGGCTTTTGCTCCTCTTTGCTTTGCCCACGCTCTGGAAATCAAAGAGTCCTTATCAATGCTTCCTTCCTCTCACAAAGCTGGAAATCAGAGCATCCAGCACAAAAATCTATCGGCCTAAGCAAATCCTTCCAAAGCCTCAAGAGCTGAGAAAACGGCTGCCTTTGCCAATGGGCTGCGGCGGGCTGCCAAGCCAGAGCTTGGAGGAAAATACTCCTCTTTTCTACAGGCCAAAGGGGTGGGAGAAAGACCTGGCTATTTAGAGCTCTACATTTCTTATTTCTACCTTTCTGCCTAACATCTATTTCTCTCTGCTTTTCCTCCACAAATGTCTAGGCAATGGCATTTCAATTCAGTCCAATTAGGGTAGACACATGCTTAGCCATTTTCTAGTCCCCAAAATAATCTCCCTCCCTGTCTCTCTCTCTCTCTCTCTCTCTCTCTCTCTCTCACATGATGGGAAGCAAATTGCTCTTTGCCGCTAAGGAAAGATTTAGGGGAGCCACAGCACCAGCAGCTCCTTCTTGGGGACTATGCTGGCATGCTAGAAAAACTCCCTGAAAATCTGCAGCATATCCACAAAGGCAGCCTGGACTGCTGATGTCAGCAAGCAGTGGGGAATTTGGGGTCTGATTGGAGTCAGCGAGGGTGCCAGCCCTTGAGAAGCCCATCTGTAGAGAGTCAAAGCCCATTTTGGTGGCGGTGCTGCTTTCTTGGGTCAAAGTTAGGCTCCAGAATTGCATACTTCAGGGCAGTAGCACAAGGAAGGCCCGGGCAGCATCTGCTGTGCCTTTCCCAGCACATGGGACGATGTGATCCTGGCAAAGGGGCATCTGGCATGGCTCGCCAGCAGCTTTTCTCCCCTTCTCCCAGTTTCTCGACCTTCCTGGCACCTCTCCATTTTCTTGCCCCTCACCTGAGCAAGAGTGCTGGCAAGTTTATGCTCCTTTTTCCAGGAGTAGTAGTACTCCACACACTGGGCCACGGTCTTAGTCTGGATCTGTTGTGAAGAGAAAAAGAAGGAATCGAAAATGGTGTCGGGTGCACTGGGGAAAAAGTAGACTATGGAGTGAACTAGGAAGTAAAAGCATGAATGAAATGGAGTAGGGTGTAAAATGAAATCAACATGGAGAAAGAGAGGCATCATGCAATGTCTTAAACCCTGTATGATGCTAGGTGCTAATACACGCAATGCACAGATCAACAACAAATCCACCTAGCACAGTTCTTCTTTCCCCGCTTCACTCCAGTTATGCCAGCACAGCGTCTTGTGGAAGCAGCAGCAGACCTGTGCCACAAGTCTGACAGAATAAAGCTTCATCTTCCAAAAGAGCTTGGAGAAAAGGGCTGGAGAGGCAGGATCATCCTTTTGACACAGGCTTTTGATGTCCCCTTTTGTTACTACTTGAAGATACTTGCTCCTTGAGAAGAGAGAGACTGAAGCCCAGTGCTTGTTCCCAGAAATAAGCAAGCTTTCCTGCTGCTGATCTGCTCGGGTAAAGAATGTCCCGTGGCTTTACCTGCTTCTGGATGAGATGAAAATCCTTGCCGTAGGTGTGGAAAGCCTTTTGGAAGGACTCCTTCTCCTCAGGTGTCCATCTATCAGAGCCTGGCAATAAAAAGCAGCGGCTAGTAAACAGATCCCTTGATCCACACCAAGTAGATTCCTCTGGCTGCCGAAAGAAAACGGTCGCAGGCCGTCATTCACGTGGGTGTACGTGTCTGCTCCCTCAGAAGGGCGTGAAGACAAGAGCAGGCATTGCCCGGGGAGAAGGATTGGAAAACAAGTAGAGCTGAAGGACTAGATGCTGGTGCTTTGCCCACCCACAGAGGAGACAAGACCTTGTGCTGGTGTTAAGCACAATTTCTTGAAGCAGAAACGCTTGCCACAAGAATGAAGGGGACGGCAGCATCTGTCAGGGACGCAAGAAGCTCTGCTTTGCTTACCTGCGTAATGATAATCAGCCATGGGATGGCCTTGAGGTGTTGCAGGCCCCTCTGAGAGCAGCATCTCCAGAGCCTCCTGCAAGATCAAGAGGGAAAAGGCTTTAGCCGCCCCAGCACATTAAAAATGAGCCAAAAAATCACAGGTGCTGCCTTTCAGCTCCTTTGCCTCTCCAGACATTCAAGCGACTGTATCCCATGTGGGTGAAACACTGTCATTTGCTCCCAGTCCCTAGTTTTTGCTGCCCGACCCTTTGATCCTGGTCCCCAAGAGTGGCCTTTTGCTCACCAAGCTGAGGATTTTGCTGCTCCTGCAGCCAGAATGGCCTCAGCTGACTGAGGCTTCTGGGAATTTCCCCTCCAAATGTCTTAGAGAAGCCAAATCTCCAGGCCATTTACAAGGCAGCAGGACCTTCCGCCGCCGCCGCCTCCAGGAGGGAGATTCTCCCTGCTGGAGCCCTTTGGGCTCAGCCCTGACGCAGCTGGAGGAGACCCAGCAGGCAGCAAGTGCTCTGCTCCCTGTTAAGACCCTTCTTCCAAGAGCAGCCAGGAAAGGCTGTCCCAGTGCCCAGGCCTTCTGCATTCCCTGTGCCCTCTCCTCTGCGCCCAAACAGCCGCTTCTTACCGGAACGCTGCCGCGTGCCTGGTGCAGGCAGTGCAGGGCGCGCTCCAGGTTAGCTGCTGCCCCGGGAATGCCACGGGAGCTGGCCATGTCCAACAGTTCTCTTACTGCAAGCACAAGAAAAAACCCACCGAAAGTCAGCCTGGAGGCCAGCAAAGGGCAAAGGTTGCCATGCAAGGCAGAAGGAAAGGCCGGCAGCTAAAGACAGCAGCTTGGAGAGAGAGCATGAAAAGGAGAGCAAAGACAGAGCCAGCTGAAGCAAGGGCCCACGCAGTGCTGGCTCTCCCTCCAAAGCAGCTTCTGTAAGAAGAAGTGGGGGCCAATCTCCCCTCTTCCAGTGGCAAACGGCCCTGACCAGTTTGGAGAGCAAGGTGCTTGCTCTTTCTCCTTGCCTCTAACACTTCTACATGGGAAGATGGGCGAGACAAGGAGAGAAGCAGAGCCTGCAAAACGCTGCCTTTTTAGGCATAAGGAGCCTTTTCAAGACCCAAGTAGCTCAGGGCTGGAAGCAAAGCTTGAAGCAAAGCTACCTCTGTCAGGTTTTTCCATGTCAGAGTCATCCTCTCCCCAGGGCTTCCAGTCCAGGGTTGCAGGCTCTTCATCCTCACTTGGTGCTCTGTTCTGCAGCTCTGGGAGCTCAGCCTGAAAGTCGCTGCCAACATTGATGTGTCTAAAGGAAGAAGGAGGTGGAGGTGAGAAAGGCAAGTGGTCAAGAGAGCCTTGCTGTGCACCCACAGGCTTGAACCAATCCCAGCCTGACTGTGAAAGAGCAGTTCTCCTCCTCGCCATTCTTCCAGTTTGCTGTCCTTTAACCCTAGGCCAAAACTCACGGCTGAATCTGGGCTCTTGCTTTCCTTTTCATTGTGCCTCTCCTTTCCACCTGAAAGAGATCAAAGCAATGCTCCAGTTCAAAATCCTTCTGCCAAGGATGTGTCAGTAGCCTTCCTTCTCATCCTCATCATTGCAAAGCCCGAGCTCCCGTGTCCCAGCTCCTTTCTCTTTGCTGTCATTGCTGCCTTTTTGACATGGAATGTCCTAGGCAGGACCCTCCAGCAGTCAGCAGCTTCCTCAGGAGGGCAAGCAGAAGGCCATGCACTACTCTCTTCACTCCCGGGGCCACGGAGAAGAGCCAAGAGAATGGCAGGGGAGATGTGCCAGTGCAGGCTTAGGTTGGATCGAAGGAAAAGCTTCTTCAGCCACAGGCTGCTTGGGCACTGCAACAGCCTCCCCAGGGAAGGGGGCACAGCACCAAGGCTGACTGAGCTCCAAAAGTGTTTGGACACTGCTCTTGGGCACAGGCTGTGATTGTTGAGGCTGCCCCGGGCAGGCCCTGCAGTTGGCCTCAGTGATCTTTCAGAATCCCTTCCAAGGCAGAAAATTCTGTGCTACTGTGATTGTGCTCTTGAGGAGATGGCATTTGACGGCCACCCCTGAGCATGAGGTAGAACCAGCCCTACGTGCACTGAAAAAAGAATCTCTAAAGATATTAAAATAGAAGGGATCTATAGGCGATGCAAATACGTAAGTAGATAAGAATTGCTGATCCCAGATGGTTTTTGAAGTTGAAAGCCTGTGTTTGCAGAGAAGCCCAGTCAAATGCTTCCATGCCCTGAACGACAGGGATGCCAGAGGAGAAGTGCCATCATTGTGGTGTTTGAAGCTTTGGAGCGGGTGTGAGCAGAGTCAGGGCATAAGGGGATTTGTTGACACTGAAGCCCTGACCTGCTCAGCCAGGAACAATTTGTTTTGGGGTCAGCACAAGATAGTTTGAGGACTGAAATGGGTGCCAAGAACGTTTAATCAGGTGATGCGTGGACGAGGATCTGCAACTGCACTGGGACACCTCTCTAGGTCCTCTATGGAAAGGTCTGTGTTTCCCCTGGAGGCAACACAATTCCTTCAGAAGCTGCACCCTGCTTTCACGTGGAAGCTCGTCTGGGGAAAGTGAGCACGCAGCCTGTGTGTCGTGCTTGGTGGGAGAGGCAGCTGGAGCCTCCTGCCCTTGTGCTAGTGCTTTGAGGGCAAACGGGGATTTTCTTACCTTGGAGGGTTCCCAAGTGCTCTGGGGATGCCCGGAGGCAGACGAGGAGACCAGGATGTCGGTGCAGAGGCCGGGTCTGGCGCTGAGTGCAGAAGGCGGCTGGTCAGGGACAGCCCAGGAGCTGATCCTGCAGCTGCTGCTCCAGCGCTGCTCCAGCAGTGTTCCAGCAAGGGCCGCAGGAGCAGGAGACAACGACAGTTGCTATGGGCACAGCCCAACATTCCATCTAGAACCCCTGGGGGAGCCATGGGACAGAAAGGGGCATGGGCCGCCTCTGCCCCTTGTACTTCTTCTGCTGCAAGTTTGCTCTGAGAAGCTTCCCATTGGGCCTTTTCTCCTCAGTCGTCTGATGAGACGGGCAAAAGCAGTGCAGGGACAGCCCTGGCTCTTCCCGGTGCTTCTCTGCAAGGTGCCTCCAGCTGAAGGTGCACAGGAGCCTGCCTCTGTGCAAGGGCCCAGACCTCATCTCCTGCCCTGGAGAACCAGAAGGGCTCCTCCCACTGGCTCTCCTCCAGCTCTGAGAGGAGCTGGAATTTGCAAGTTGCCTAGCGCAGAGCCAACTCCAAAGCTTCCTCTCAAAGTGGAGGCATTCATCCTGCCCCCTTTCTCAATTCTCCTTTTGCTGCCCAATAATGTCACTGCATGGTTTCCCTCCTTTGGGCCTCTGAGCTGGTCTCTCACCTCATCACTCCTCCCTTGAAACTTGGAGAAACAGGATCTTTTTCAGGCCAACTGATGGGGACACACACACACACACCCAGGGACAGCACACGGGCATTTCTCTAGCAAACATTCAGGCAGAATTTCTAGATCCCTCTTCCAGCTCCCTTGGAGAAGCTCGGTGGTTGTCCCAAAAGACTCTGGCATTCCTCTAAGGAAGCAACACTTACAGAATTGCCTTTCCACACTGCTGGCCTTCACATTGCTTTTAACGCCTAGATCCCAGATATGAGAAAAAGCCAGGCAGCTTTGCTGCTTTCCTGCCTGTCCTTAAGGAAAAGCAAATCTTGCTTCAGTCCCAATCTTGCTTCCTTCCCAGCCTGCATGTTACCCACTGGCCAGCAAACTGAGGGGGCAGCTGGAACAAGTCCCACTGCAAGGCAGATACTTTGTAGCCTCCAAAGCCCACCTGCACCGGCTCCATCAGACAAGGGCAAGCTTGCCTCGGCTTCCCAGAAGCAGCCTGCCAATTGCCCCCTCCCTCGCCCCCTCTCCATCCACCCTCCACAGCCCCTGCCACCAAAGCCTTGCTAGGCAGGGCCATTTGCTGGCCTCCATAAAAGAGTGACTTGGATTCTTCTTTGGCGCAAGTGCCCCAGCTGTGACAAGTCAGAGGATAATGATCACACCCGCTCGGCTTTAGCTAAGGAGATTGCTGGAGGCCCAGAGCGGGACACTGGTCTTTTCAGGAGAAACTGCAACTGAACTAGCCATGCCTTTGTGGTGCATGCCGATAGGAATTGGATAGAATCGGAGGGCTTAGAAACGTCCTCCAAGCTGGTCAGCTCCATCAGTCCCCCAAAATGAAAGAAATTTTTCTGTCTGGGCTCCAAAAAGGACTCAACCCGCTGCTTTTATGCCAGAAAATATGGTGAGACCAGACCACTCATCTAGATGCAATTCAGTGAATTAAACAAAGCCTCCCTTTCCACTCCCAGCTGAGATGTTGAGGAATCAAAGGCTGAAGCCCCAGCGGTATTTCACTGGCAGTAAAGGAGACACACCTCAGGAAGTCCTGCCAGCTGAGCAAGGGGCTGGGCCTGGGGGAGGTGGCGCCTGCCCAGCTTCTTCTCTCAAGGCAAGTGCCGTCTTTGCAACACCAGGCAAATGGAACAAACATTGCTGGAGTGCTTTCATACAGACAAACAGACAAAATGGAACAAACATTGGTTTAATGATAAAGACAGATTAGGTCTCAACAAAGGCAAAATGACAAAGAGCATATGGCAGAGCATACAAAACACCCAACCTCTGACATTTACTGATAAATCTAATAATACTAATGAGTCCTGAATAATACTAATGTACCTTAACTACTAAATTGAGGAGGTTACTATCATGTAAACTAACGAAGTAGAAGATTAAACAACCCAAAAAGCTTAAAAACCAGTCCTATTCCTATCTAACTAATATCTAACAGTTGTATTCCTATCTAACTAATCTGCCTAACTCTTGCTAGCCCTGGACAACCTGCAGGGTTGTCTAATTTGGTCTTTTCTTCTTGGGGAGAGGCTCTGCTGTCTTCCGAGGCCGATGTCTTCTGCTGTGTTTGTTCCTTTCCTTCATGCTTTCAAACACCCTGCAAGATAGGAAGCAAACCATCCATTGCTGACGCTAGTACACACCATGAAACCAAGTGCCAAGATCTCCGTTTGAGTATGAATTTCTGTCTTTTCGGGCAGTGGCACATTTGTCAATGGATCAGCACCATGAGTCTGATGGTTCTACTTTCAATGCCTTGAAATGTCTTCCTCCTTTTGCTGCATCCTCTTTTGAATTTGATCAGCAGCATCAAACCAAGCTTTGATGGATCTATTCCTACTTGTATCAACTGTGTCTTGTTGGGGCACGGCAAGGTTTCATTGTGAAGGCTGGGTTTTACCTAAGCTCTTTGGGTTTGAGGTGGGTGTTAAGCTTGAGCACGGCTGCCGGGGGCGATGCTGCAAGTGCCCCCAGCTTCCCCTGCGGTGCCTTTGAAAAGGGTCAGCCCCTTTTAGTCCAAAGGCGCAGCTTTGAGCAGAAAGAGGAGGAACTTGCGCACCGTTTGCACTGCCCGCAGGGAAAGGGGCCTCCCGCCGAAGGGGGCGGCTGGCGCGGTTGGCAGCAGGGACACTGGGCGCTGCGAGCCCTCTTGCGGCTTCTCTTCCCTGTCTCCCCGTTCTCCTTTCTGGGAGGGCTTTTGCTCCTCTTTGCTTTGCCCACGCTCTGGAAATCAAAGAGTCCTTATCAATGCTTCCTTCCTCTCACAAAGCTGGAAATCAGAGCATCCAGCACAAAAATCTATCGGCCTAAGCAAATCCTTCCAAAGCCTCAAGAGCTGAGAAAACGGCTGCCTTTGCCAATGGGCTGCGGCGGGCTGCCAAGCCAGAGCTTGGAGGAAAATACTCCTCTTTTCTACAGGCCAAAGGGGTGGGAGAAAGACCTGGCTATTTAGAGCTCTACATTTCTTATTTCTACCTTTCTGCCTAACATCTATTTCTCTCTGCTTTTCCTCCACAAATGTCTAGGCAATGGCATTTCAATTCAGTCCAATTAGGGTAGACACATGCTTAGCCATTTTCTAGTCCCCAAAATAATCTCCCTCCCTGTCTCTCTCTCTCTCTCTCTCTCTCTCTCTCTCTCACATGATGGGAAGCAAATTGCTCTTTGCCGCTAAGGAAAGATTTAGGGGAGCCACAGCACCAGCAGCTCCTTCTTGGGGACTATGCTGGCATGCTAGAAAAACTCCCTGAAAATCTGCAGCATATCCACAAAGGCAGCCTGGACTGCTGATGTCAGCAAGCAGTGGGGAATTTGGGGTCTGATTGGAGTCAGCGAGGGTGCCAGCCCTTGAGAAGCCCATCTGTAGAGAGTCAAAGCCCATTTTGGTGGCGGTGCTGCTTTCTTGGGTCAAAGTTAGGCTCCAGAATTGCATACTTCAGGGCAGTAGCACAAGGAAGGCCCGGGCAGCATCTGCTGTGCCTTTCCCAGCACATGGGACGATGTGATCCTGGCAAAGGGGCATCTGGCATGGCTCGCCAGCAGCTTTTCTCCCCTTCTCCCAGTTTCTCGACCTTCCTGGCACCTCTCCATTTTCTTGCCCCTCACCTGAGCAAGAGTGCTGGCAAGTTTATGCTCCTTTTTCCAGGAGTAGTAGTACTCCACACACTGGGCCACGGTCTTAGTCTGGATCTGTTGTGAAGAGAAAAAGAAGGAATCGAAAATGGTGTCGGGTGCACTGGGGAAAAAGTAGACTATGGAGTGAACTAGGAAGTAAAAGCATGAATGAAATGGAGTAGGGTGTAAAATGAAATCAACATGGAGAAAGAGAGGCATCATGCAATGTCTTAAACCCTGTATGATGCTAGGTGCTAATACACGCAATGCACAGATCAACAACAAATCCACCTAGCACAGTTCTTCTTTCCCCGCTTCACTCCAGTTATGCCAGCACAGCGTCTTGTGGAAGCAGCAGCAGACCTGTGCCACAAGTCTGACAGAATAAAGCTTCATCTTCCAAAAGAGCTTGGAGAAAAGGGCTGGAGAGGCAGGATCATCCTTTTGACACAGGCTTTTGATGTCCCCTTTTGTTACTACTTGAAGATACTTGCTCCTTGAGAAGAGAGAGACTGAAGCCCAGTGCTTGTTCCCAGAAATAAGCAAGCTTTCCTGCTGCTGATCTGCTCGGGTAAAGAATGTCCCGTGGCTTTACCTGCTTCTGGATGAGATGAAAATCCTTGCCGTAGGTGTGGAAAGCCTTTTGGAAGGACTCCTTCTCCTCAGGTGTCCATCTATCAGAGCCTGGCAATAAAAAGCAGCGGCTAGTAAACAGATCCCTTGATCCACACCAAGTAGATTCCTCTGGCTGCCGAAAGAAAACGGTCGCAGGCCGTCATTCACGTGGGTGTACGTGTCTGCTCCCTCAGAAGGGCGTGAAGACAAGAGCAGGCATTGCCCGGGGAGAAGGATTGGAAAACAAGTAGAGCTGAAGGACTAGATGCTGGTGCTTTGCCCACCCACAGAGGAGACAAGACCTTGTGCTGGTGTTAAGCACAATTTCTTGAAGCAGAAACGCTTGCCACAAGAATGAAGGGGACGGCAGCATCTGTCAGGGACGCAAGAAGCTCTGCTTTGCTTACCTGCGTAATGATAATCAGCCATGGGATGGCCTTGAGGTGTTGCAGGCCCCTCTGAGAGCAGCATCTCCAGAGCCTCCTGCAAGATCAAGAGGGAAAAGGCTTTAGCCGCCCCAGCACATTAAAAATGAGCCAAAAAATCACAGGTGCTGCCTTTCAGCTCCTTTGCCTCTCCAGACATTCAAGCGACTGTATCCCATGTGGGTGAAACACTGTCATTTGCTCCCAGTCCCTAGTTTTTGCTGCCCGACCCTTTGATCCTGGTCCCCAAGAGTGGCCTTTTGCTCACCAAGCTGAGGATTTTGCTGCTCCTGCAGCCAGAATGGCCTCAGCTGACTGAGGCTTCTGGGAATTTCCCCTCCAAATGTCTTAGAGAAGCCAAATCTCCAGGCCATTTACAAGGCAGCAGGACCTTCCGCCGCCGCCGCCTCCAGGAGGGAGATTCTCCCTGCTGGAGCCCTTTGGGCTCAGCCCTGACGCAGCTGGAGGAGACCCAGCAGGCAGCAAGTGCTCTGCTCCCTGTTAAGACCCTTCTTCCAAGAGCAGCCAGGAAAGGCTGTCCCAGTGCCCAGGCCTTCTGCATTCCCTGTGCCCTCTCCTCTGCGCCCAAACAGCCGCTTCTTACCGGAACGCTGCCGCGTGCCTGGTGCAGGCAGTGCAGGGCGCGCTCCAGGTTAGCTGCTGCCCCGGGAATGCCACGGGAGCTGGCCATGTCCAACAGTTCTCTTACTGCAAGCACAAGAAAAAACCCACCGAAAGTCAGCCTGGAGGCCAGCAAAGGGCAAAGGTTGCCATGCAAGGCAGAAGGAAAGGCCGGCAGCTAAAGACAGCAGCTTGGAGAGAGAGCATGAAAAGGAGAGCAAAGACAGAGCCAGCTGAAGCAAGGGCCCACGCAGTGCTGGCTCTCCCTCCAAAGCAGCTTCTGTAAGAAGAAGTGGGGGCCAATCTCCCCTCTTCCAGTGGCAAACGGCCCTGACCAGTTTGGAGAGCAAGGTGCTTGCTCTTTCTCCTTGCCTCTAACACTTCTACATGGGAAGATGGGCGAGACAAGGAGAGAAGCAGAGCCTGCAAAACGCTGCCTTTTTAGGCATAAGGAGCCTTTTCAAGACCCAAGTAGCTCAGGGCTGGAAGCAAAGCTTGAAGCAAAGCTACCTCTGTCAGGTTTTTCCATGTCAGAGTCATCCTCTCCCCAGGGCTTCCAGTCCAGGGTTGCAGGCTCTTCATCCTCACTTGGTGCTCTGTTCTGCAGCTCTGGGAGCTCAGCCTGAAAGTCGCTGCCAACATTGATGTGTCTAAAGGAAGAAGGAGGTGGAGGTGAGAAAGGCAAGTGGTCAAGAGAGCCTTGCTGTGCACCCACAGGCTTGAACCAATCCCAGCCTGACTGTGAAAGAGCAGTTCTCCTCCTCGCCATTCTTCCAGTTTGCTGTCCTTTAACCCTAGGCCAAAACTCACGGCTGAATCTGGGCTCTTGCTTTCCTTTTCATTGTGCCTCTCCTTTCCACCTGAAAGAGATCAAAGCAATGCTCCAGTTCAAAATCCTTCTGCCAAGGATGTGTCAGTAGCCTTCCTTCTCATCCTCATCATTGCAAAGCCCGAGCTCCCGTGTCCCAGCTCCTTTCTCTTTGCTGTCATTGCTGCCTTTTTGACATGGAATGTCCTAGGCAGGACCCTCCAGCAGTCAGCAGCTTCCTCAGGAGGGCAAGCAGAAGGCCATGCACTACTCTCTTCACTCCCGGGGCCACGGAGAAGAGCCAAGAGAATGGCAGGGGAGATGTGCCAGTGCAGGCTTAGGTTGGATCGAAGGAAAAGCTTCTTCAGCCACAGGCTGCTTGGGCACTGCAACAGCCTCCCCAGGGAAGGGGGCACAGCACCAAGGCTGACTGAGCTCCAAAAGTGTTTGGACACTGCTCTTGGGCACAGGCTGTGATTGTTGAGGCTGCCCCGGGCAGGCCCTGCAGTTGGCCTCAGTGATCTTTCAGAATCCCTTCCAAGGCAGAAAATTCTGTGCTACTGTGATTGTGCTCTTGAGGAGATGGCATTTGACGGCCACCCCTGAGCATGAGGTAGAACCAGCCCTACGTGCACTGAAAAAAGAATCTCTAAAGATATTAAAATAGAAGGGATCTATAGGCGATGCAAATACGTAAGTAGATAAGAATTGCTGATCCCAGATGGTTTTTGAAGTTGAAAGCCTGTGTTTGCAGAGAAGCCCAGTCAAATGCTTCCATGCCCTGAACGACAGGGATGCCAGAGGAGAAGTGCCATCATTGTGGTGTTTGAAGCTTTGGAGCGGGTGTGAGCAGAGTCAGGGCATAAGGGGATTTGTTGACACTGAAGCCCTGACCTGCTCAGCCAGGAACAATTTGTTTTGGGGTCAGCACAAGATAGTTTGAGGACTGAAATGGGTGCCAAGAACGTTTAATCAGGTGATGCGTGGACGAGGATCTGCAACTGCACTGGGACACCTCTCTAGGTCCTCTATGGAAAGGTCTGTGTTTCCCCTGGAGGCAACACAATTCCTTCAGAAGCTGCACCCTGCTTTCACGTGGAAGCTCGTCTGGGGAAAGTGAGCACGCAGCCTGTGTGTCGTGCTTGGTGGGAGAGGCAGCTGGAGCCTCCTGCCCTTGTGCTAGTGCTTTGAGGGCAAACGGGGATTTTCTTACCTTGGAGGGTTCCCAAGTGCTCTGGGGATGCCCGGAGGCAGACGAGGAGACCAGGATGTCGGTGCAGAGGCCGGGTCTGGCGCTGAGTGCAGAAGGCGGCTGGTCAGGGACAGCCCAGGAGCTGATCCTGCAGCTGCTGCTCCAGCGCTGCTCCAGCAGTGTTCCAGCAAGGGCCGCAGGAGCAGGAGACAACGACAGTTGCTATGGGCACAGCCCAACATTCCATCTAGAACCCCTGGGGGAGCCATGGGACAGAAAGGGGCATGGGCCGCCTCTGCCCCTTGTACTTCTTCTGCTGCAAGTTTGCTCTGAGAAGCTTCCCATTGGGCCTTTTCTCCTCAGTCGTCTGATGAGACGGGCAAAAGCAGTGCAGGGACAGCCCTGGCTCTTCCCGGTGCTTCTCTGCAAGGTGCCTCCAGCTGAAGGTGCACAGGAGCCTGCCTCTGTGCAAGGGCCCAGACCTCATCTCCTGCCCTGGAGAACCAGAAGGGCTCCTCCCACTGGCTCTCCTCCAGCTCTGAGAGGAGCTGGAATTTGCAAGTTGCCTAGCGCAGAGCCAACTCCAAAGCTTCCTCTCAAAGTGGAGGCATTCATCCTGCCCCCTTTCTCAATTCTCCTTTTGCTGCCCAATAATGTCACTGCATGGTTTCCCTCCTTTGGGCCTCTGAGCTGGTCTCTCACCTCATCACTCCTCCCTTGAAACTTGGAGAAACAGGATCTTTTTCAGGCCAACTGATGGGGACACACACACACACACCCAGGGACAGCACACGGGCATTTCTCTAGCAAACATTCAGGCAGAATTTCTAGATCCCTCTTCCAGCTCCCTTGGAGAAGCTCGGTGGTTGTCCCAAAAGACTCTGGCATTCCTCTAAGGAAGCAACACTTACAGAATTGCCTTTCCACACTGCTGGCCTTCACATTGCTTTTAACGCCTAGATCCCAGATATGAGAAAAAGCCAGGCAGCTTTGCTGCTTTCCTGCCTGTCCTTAAGGAAAAGCAAATCTTGCTTCAGTCCCAATCTTGCTTCCTTCCCAGCCTGCATGTTACCCACTGGCCAGCAAACTGAGGGGGCAGCTGGAACAAGTCCCACTGCAAGGCAGATACTTTGTAGCCTCCAAAGCCCACCTGCACCGGCTCCATCAGACAAGGGCAAGCTTGCCTCGGCTTCCCAGAAGCAGCCTGCCAATTGCCCCCTCCCTCGCCCCCTCTCCATCCACCCTCCACAGCCCCTGCCACCAAAGCCTTGCTAGGCAGGGCCATTTGCTGGCCTCCATAAAAGAGTGACTTGGATTCTTCTTTGGCGCAAGTGCCCCAGCTGTGACAAGTCAGAGGATAATGATCACACCCGCTCGGCTTTAGCTAAGGAGATTGCTGGAGGCCCAGAGCGGGACACTGGTCTTTTCAGGAGAAACTGCAACTGAACTAGCCATGCCTTTGTGGTGCATGCCGATAGGAATTGGATAGAATCGGAGGGCTTAGAAACGTCCTCCAAGCTGGTCAGCTCCATCAGTCCCCCAAAATGAAAGAAATTTTTCTGTCTGGGCTCCAAAAAGGACTCAACCCGCTGCTTTTATGCCAGAAAATATGGTGAGACCAGACCACTCATCTAGATGCAATTCAGTGAATTAAACAAAGCCTCCCTTTCCACTCCCAGCTGAGATGTTGAGGAATCAAAGGCTGAAGCCCCAGCGGTATTTCACTGGCAGTAAAGGAGACACACCTCAGGAAGTCCTGCCAGCTGAGCAAGGGGCTGGGCCTGGGGGAGGTGGCGCCTGCCCAGCTTCTTCTCTCAAGGCAAGTGCCGTCTTTGCAACACCAGGCAAATGGAACAAACATTGCTGGAGTGCTTTCATACAGACAAACAGACAAAATGGAACAAACATTGGTTTAATGATAAAGACAGATTAGGTCTCAACAAAGGCAAAATGACAAAGAGCATATGGCAGAGCATACAAAACACCCAACCTCTGACATTTACTGATAAATCTAATAATACTAATGAGTCCTGAATAATACTAATGTACCTTAACTACTAAATTGAGGAGGTTACTATCATGTAAACTAACGAAGTAGAAGATTAAACAACCCAAAAAGCTTAAAAACCAGTCCTATTCCTATCTAACTAATATCTAACAGTTGTATTCCTATCTAACTAATCTGCCTAACTCTTGCTAGCCCTGGACAACCTGCAGGGTTGTCTAATTTGGTCTTTTCTTCTTGGGGAGAGGCTCTGCTGTCTTCCGAGGCCGATGTCTTCTGCTGTGTTTGTTCCTTTCCTTCATGCTTTCAAACACCCTGCAAGATAGGAAGCAAACCATCCATTGCTGACGCTAGTACACACCATGAAACCAAGTGCCAAGATCTCCGTTTGAGTATGAATTTCTGTCTTTTCGGGCAGTGGCACATTTGTCAATGGATCAGCACCATGAGTCTGATGGTTCTACTTTCAATGCCTTGAAATGTCTTCCTCCTTTTGCTGCATCCTCTTTTGAATTTGATCAGCAGCATCAAACCAAGCTTTGATGGATCTATTCCTACTTGTATCAACTGTGTCTTGTTGGGGCACGGCAAGGTTTCATTGTGAAGGCTGGGTTTTACCTAAGCTCTTTGGGTTTGAGGTGGGTGTTAAGCTTGAGCACGGCTGCCGGGGGCGATGCTGCAAGTGCCCCCAGCTTCCCCTGCGGTGCCTTTGAAAAGGGTCAGCCCCTTTTAGTCCAAAGGCGCAGCTTTGAGCAGAAAGAGGAGGAACTTGCGCACCGTTTGCACTGCCCGCAGGGAAAGGGGCCTCCCGCCGAAGGGGGCGGCTGGCGCGGTTGGCAGCAGGGACACTGGGCGCTGCGAGCCCTCTTGCGGCTTCTCTTCCCTGTCTCCCCGTTCTCCTTTCTGGGAGGGCTTTTGCTCCTCTTTGCTTTGCCCACGCTCTGGAAATCAAAGAGTCCTTATCAATGCTTCCTTCCTCTCACAAAGCTGGAAATCAGAGCATCCAGCACAAAAATCTATCGGCCTAAGCAAATCCTTCCAAAGCCTCAAGAGCTGAGAAAACGGCTGCCTTTGCCAATGGGCTGCGGCGGGCTGCCAAGCCAGAGCTTGGAGGAAAATACTCCTCTTTTCTACAGGCCAAAGGGGTGGGAGAAAGACCTGGCTATTTAGAGCTCTACATTTCTTATTTCTACCTTTCTGCCTAACATCTATTTCTCTCTGCTTTTCCTCCACAAATGTCTAGGCAATGGCATTTCAATTCAGTCCAATTAGGGTAGACACATGCTTAGCCATTTTCTAGTCCCCAAAATAATCTCCCTCCCTGTCTCTCTCTCTCTCTCTCTCTCTCTCTCTCTCTCACATGATGGGAAGCAAATTGCTCTTTGCCGCTAAGGAAAGATTTAGGGGAGCCACAGCACCAGCAGCTCCTTCTTGGGGACTATGCTGGCATGCTAGAAAAACTCCCTGAAAATCTGCAGCATATCCACAAAGGCAGCCTGGACTGCTGATGTCAGCAAGCAGTGGGGAATTTGGGGTCTGATTGGAGTCAGCGAGGGTGCCAGCCCTTGAGAAGCCCATCTGTAGAGAGTCAAAGCCCATTTTGGTGGCGGTGCTGCTTTCTTGGGTCAAAGTTAGGCTCCAGAATTGCATACTTCAGGGCAGTAGCACAAGGAAGGCCCGGGCAGCATCTGCTGTGCCTTTCCCAGCACATGGGACGATGTGATCCTGGCAAAGGGGCATCTGGCATGGCTCGCCAGCAGCTTTTCTCCCCTTCTCCCAGTTTCTCGACCTTCCTGGCACCTCTCCATTTTCTTGCCCCTCACCTGAGCAAGAGTGCTGGCAAGTTTATGCTCCTTTTTCCAGGAGTAGTAGTACTCCACACACTGGGCCACGGTCTTAGTCTGGATCTGTTGTGAAGAGAAAAAGAAGGAATCGAAAATGGTGTCGGGTGCACTGGGGAAAAAGTAGACTATGGAGTGAACTAGGAAGTAAAAGCATGAATGAAATGGAGTAGGGTGTAAAATGAAATCAACATGGAGAAAGAGAGGCATCATGCAATGTCTTAAACCCTGTATGATGCTAGGTGCTAATACACGCAATGCACAGATCAACAACAAATCCACCTAGCACAGTTCTTCTTTCCCCGCTTCACTCCAGTTATGCCAGCACAGCGTCTTGTGGAAGCAGCAGCAGACCTGTGCCACAAGTCTGACAGAATAAAGCTTCATCTTCCAAAAGAGCTTGGAGAAAAGGGCTGGAGAGGCAGGATCATCCTTTTGACACAGGCTTTTGATGTCCCCTTTTGTTACTACTTGAAGATACTTGCTCCTTGAGAAGAGAGAGACTGAAGCCCAGTGCTTGTTCCCAGAAATAAGCAAGCTTTCCTGCTGCTGATCTGCTCGGGTAAAGAATGTCCCGTGGCTTTACCTGCTTCTGGATGAGATGAAAATCCTTGCCGTAGGTGTGGAAAGCCTTTTGGAAGGACTCCTTCTCCTCAGGTGTCCATCTATCAGAGCCTGGCAATAAAAAGCAGCGGCTAGTAAACAGATCCCTTGATCCACACCAAGTAGATTCCTCTGGCTGCCGAAAGAAAACGGTCGCAGGCCGTCATTCACGTGGGTGTACGTGTCTGCTCCCTCAGAAGGGCGTGAAGACAAGAGCAGGCATTGCCCGGGGAGAAGGATTGGAAAACAAGTAGAGCTGAAGGACTAGATGCTGGTGCTTTGCCCACCCACAGAGGAGACAAGACCTTGTGCTGGTGTTAAGCACAATTTCTTGAAGCAGAAACGCTTGCCACAAGAATGAAGGGGACGGCAGCATCTGTCAGGGACGCAAGAAGCTCTGCTTTGCTTACCTGCGTAATGATAATCAGCCATGGGATGGCCTTGAGCTGTTGCAGGCCCCTCTGAGAGCAGCATCTCCAGAGCCTCCTGCAAGATCAAGAGGGAAAAGGCTTTAGCCGCCCCAGCACATTAAAAATGAGCCAAAAAATCACAGGTGCTGCCTTTCAGCTCCTTTGCCTCTCCAGACATTCAAGCGACTGTATCCCATGTGGGTGAAACACTGTCATTTGCTCCCAGTCCCTAGTTTTTGCTGCCCGACCCTTTGATCCTGGTCCCCAAGAGTGGCCTTTTGCTCACCAAGCTGAGGATTTTGCTGCTCCTGCAGCCAGAATGGCCTCAGCTGACTGAGGCTTCTGGGAATTTCCCCTCCAAATGTCTTAGAGAAGCCAAATCTCCAGGCCATTTACAAGGCAGCAGGACCTTCCGCCGCCGCCGCCTCCAGGAGGGAGATTCTCCCTGCTGGAGCCCTTTGGGCTCAGCCCTGACGCAGCTGGAGGAGACCCAGCAGGCAGCAAGTGCTCTGCTCCCTGTTAAGACCCTTCTTCCAAGAGCAGCCAGGAAAGGCTGTCCCAGTGCCCAGGCCTTCTGCATTCCCTGTGCCCTCTCCTCTGCGCCCAAACAGCCGCTTCTTACCGGAACGCTGCCGCGTGCCTGGTGCAGGCAGTGCAGGGCGCGCTCCAGGTTAGCTGCTGCCCCGGGAATGCCACGGGAGCTGGCCATGTCCAACAGTTCTCTTACTGCAAGCACAAGAAAAAACCCACCGAAAGTCAGCCTGGAGGCCAGCAAAGGGCAAAGGTTGCCATGCAAGGCAGAAGGAAAGGCCGGCAGCTAAAGACAGCAGCTTGGAGAGAGAGCATGAAAAGGAGAGCAAAGACAGAGCCAGCTGAAGCAAGGGCCCACGCAGTGCTGGCTCTCCCTCCAAAGCAGCTTCTGTAAGAAGAAGTGGGGGCCAATCTCCCCTCTTCCAGTGGCAAACGGCCCTGACCAGTTTGGAGAGCAAGGTGCTTGCTCTTTCTCCTTGCCTCTAACACTTCTACATGGGAAGATGGGCGAGACAAGGAGAGAAGCAGAGCCTGCAAAACGCTGCCTTTTTAGGCATAAGGAGCCTTTTCAAGACCCAAGTAGCTCAGGGCTGGAAGCAAAGCTTGAAGCAAAGCTACCTCTGTCAGGTTTTTCCATGTCAGAGTCATCCTCTCCCCAGGGCTTCCAGTCCAGGGTTGCAGGCTCTTCATCCTCACTTGGTGCTCTGTTCTGCAGCTCTGGGAGCTCAGCCTGAAAGTCGCTGCCAACATTGATGTGTCTAAAGGAAGAAGGAGGTGGAGGTGAGAAAGGCAAGTGGTCAAGAGAGCCTTGCTGTGCACCCACAGGCTTGAACCAATCCCAGCCTGACTGTGAAAGAGCAGTTCTCCTCCTCGCCATTCTTCCAGTTTGCTGTCCTTTAACCCTAGGCCAAAACTCACGGCTGAATCTGGGCTCTTGCTTTCCTTTTCATTGTGCCTCTCCTTTCCACCTGAAAGAGATCAAAGCAATGCTCCAGTTCAAAATCCTTCTGCCAAGGATGTGTCAGTAGCCTTCCTTCTCATCCTCATCATTGCAAAGCCCGAGCTCCCGTGTCCCAGCTCCTTTCTCTTTGCTGTCATTGCTGCCTTTTTGACATGGAATGTCCTAGGCAGGACCCTCCAGCAGTCAGCAGCTTCCTCAGGAGGGCAAGCAGAAGGCCATGCACTACTCTCTTCACTCCCGGGGCCACGGAGAAGAGCCAAGAGAATGGCAGGGGAGATGTGCCAGTGCAGGCTTAGGTTGGATCGAAGGAAAAGCTTCTTCAGCCACAGGCTGCTTGGGCACTGCAACAGCCTCCCCAGGGAAGGGGGCACAGCACCAAGGCTGACTGAGCTCCAAAAGTGTTTGGACACTGCTCTTGGGCACAGGCTGTGATTGTTGAGGCTGCCCCGGGCAGGCCCTGCAGTTGGCCTCAGTGATCTTTCAGAATCCCTTCCAAGGCAGAAAATTCTGTGCTACTGTGATTGTGCTCTTGAGGAGATGGCATTTGACGGCCACCCCTGAGCATGAGGTAGAACCAGCCCTACGTGCACTGAAAAAAGAATCTCTAAAGATATTAAAATAGAAGGGATCTATAGGCGATGCAAATACGTAAGTAGATAAGAATTGCTGATCCCAGATGGTTTTTGAAGTTGAAAGCCTGTGTTTGCAGAGAAGCCCAGTCAAATGCTTCCATGCCCTGAACGACAGGGATGCCAGAGGAGAAGTGCCATCATTGTGGTGTTTGAAGCTTTGGAGCGGGTGTGAGCAGAGTCAGGGCATAAGGGGATTTGTTGACACTGAAGCCCTGACCTGCTCAGCCAGGAACAATTTGTTTTGGGGTCAGCACAAGATAGTTTGAGGACTGAAATGGGTGCCAAGAACGTTTAATCAGGTGATGCGTGGACGAGGATCTGCAACTGCACTGGGACACCTCTCTAGGTCCTCTATGGAAAGGTCTGTGTTTCCCCTGGAGGCAACACAATTCCTTCAGAAGCTGCACCCTGCTTTCACGTGGAAGCTCGTCTGGGGAAAGTGAGCACGCAGCCTGTGTGTCGTGCTTGGTGGGAGAGGCAGCTGGAGCCTCCTGCCCTTGTGCTAGTGCTTTGAGGGCAAACGGGGATTTTCTTACCTTGGAGGGTTCCCAAGTGCTCTGGGGATGCCCGGAGGCAGACGAGGAGACCAGGATGTCGGTGCAGAGGCCGGGTCTGGCGCTGAGTGCAGAAGGCGGCTGGTCAGGGACAGCCCAGGAGCTGATCCTGCAGCTGCTGCTCCAGCGCTGCTCCACCAGTGTTCCAGCAAGGGCCGCAGGAGCAGGAGACAACGACAGTTGCTATGGGCACAGCCCAACATTCCATCTAGAACCCCTGGGGGAGCCATGGGACAGAAAGGGGCATGGGCCGCCTCTGCCCCTTGTACTTCTTCTGCTGCAAGTTTGCTCTGAGAAGCTTCCCATTGGGCCTTTTCTCCTCAGTCGTCTGATGAGACGGGCAAAAGCAGTGCAGGGACAGCCCTGGCTCTTCCCGGTGCTTCTCTGCAAGGTGCCTCCAGCTGAAGGTGCACAGGAGCCTGCCTCTGTGCAAGGGCCCAGACCTCATCTCCTGCCCTGGAGAACCAGAAGGGCTCCTCCCACTGGCTCTCCTCCAGCTCTGAGAGGAGCTGGAATTTGCAAGTTGCCTAGCGCAGAGCCAACTCCAAAGCTTCCTCTCAAAGTGGAGGCATTCATCCTGCCCCCTTTCTCAATTCTCCTTTTGCTGCCCAATAATGTCACTGCATGGTTTCCCTCCTTTGGGCCTCTGAGCTGGTCTCTCACCTCATCACTCCTCCCTTGAAACTTGGAGAAACAGGATCTTTTTCAGGCCAACTGATGGGGACACACACACACACACCCAGGGACAGCACACGGGCATTTCTCTAGCAAACATTCAGGCAGAATTTCTAGATCCCTCTTCCAGCTCCCTTGGAGAAGCTCGGTGGTTGTCCCAAAAGACTCTGGCATTCCTCTAAGGAAGCAACACTTACAGAATTGCCTTTCCACACTGCTGGCCTTCACATTGCTTTTAACGCCTAGATCCCAGATATGAGAAAAAGCCAGGCAGCTTTGCTGCTTTCCTGCCTGTCCTTAAGGAAAAGCAAATCTTGCTTCAGTCCCAATCTTGCTTCCTTCCCAGCCTGCATGTTACCCACTGGCCAGCAAACTGAGGGGGCAGCTGGAACAAGTCCCACTGCAAGGCAGATACTTTGTAGCCTCCAAAGCCCACCTGCACCGGCTCCATCAGACAAGGGCAAGCTTGCCTCGGCTTCCCAGAAGCAGCCTGCCAATTGCCCCCTCCCTCGCCCCCTCTCCATCCACCCTCCACAGCCCCTGCCACCAAAGCCTTGCTAGGCAGGGCCATTTGCTGGCCTCCATAAAAGAGTGACTTGGATTCTTCTTTGGCGCAAGTGCCCCAGCTGTGACAAGTCAGAGGATAATGATCACACCCGCTCGGCTTTAGCTAAGGAGATTGCTGGAGGCCCAGAGCGGGACACTGGTCTTTTCAGGAGAAACTGCAACTGAACTAGCCATGCCTTTGTGGTGCATGCCGATAGGAATTGGATAGAATCGGAGGGCTTAGAAACGTCCTCCAAGCTGGTCAGCTCCATCAGTCCCCCAAAATGAAAGAAATTTTTCTGTCTGGGCTCCAAAAAGGACTCAACCCGCTGCTTTTATGCCAGAAAATATGGTGAGACCAGACCACTCATCTAGATGCAATTCAGTGAATTAAACAAAGCCTCCCTTTCCACTCCCAGCTGAGATGTTGAGGAATCAAAGGCTGAAGCCCCAGCGGTATTTCACTGGCAGTAAAGGAGACACACCTCAGGAAGTCCTGCCAGCTGAGCAAGGGGCTGGGCCTGGGGGAGGTGGCGCCTGCCCAGCTTCTTCTCTCAAGGCAAGTGCCGTCTTTGCAACACCAGGCAAATGGAACAAACATTGCTGGAGTGCTTTCATACAGACAAACAGACAAAATGGAACAAACATTGGTTTAATGATAAAGACAGATTAGGTCTCAACAAAGGCAAAATGACAAAGAGCATATGGCAGAGCATACAAAACACCCAACCTCTGACATTTACTGATAAATCTAATAATACTAATGAGTCCTGAATAATACTAATGTACCTTAACTACTAAATTGAGGAGGTTACTATCATGTAAACTAACGAAGTAGAAGATTAAACAACCCAAAAAGCTTAAAAACCAGTCCTATTCCTATCTAACTAATATCTAACAGTTGTATTCCTATCTAACTAATCTGCCTAACTCTTGCTAGCCCTGGACAACCTGCAGGGTTGTCTAATTTGGTCTTTTCTTCTTGGGGAGAGGCTCTGCTGTCTTCCGAGGCCGATGTCTTCTGCTGTGTTTGTTCCTTTCCTTCATGCTTTCAAACACCCTGCAAGATAGGAAGCAAACCATCCATTGCTGACGCTAGTACACACCATGAAACCAAGTGCCAAGATCTCCGTTTGAGTATGAATTTCTGTCTTTTCGGGCAGTGGCACATTTGTCAATGGATCAGCACCATGAGTCTGATGGTTCTACTTTCAATGCCTTGAAATGTCTTCCTCCTTTTGCTGCATCCTCTTTTGAATTTGATCAGCAGCATCAAACCAAGCTTTGATGGATCTATTCCTACTTGTATCAACTGTGTCTTGTTGGGGCACGGCAAGGTTTCATTGTGAAGGCTGGGTTTTACCTAAGCTCTTTGGGTTTGAGGTGGGTGTTAAGCTTGAGCACGGCTGCCGGGGGCGATGCTGCAAGTGCCCCCAGCTTCCCCTGCGGTGCCTTTGAAAAGGGTCAGCCCCTTTTAGTCCAAAGGCGCAGCTTTGAGCAGAAAGAGGAGGAACTTGCGCACCGTTTGCACTGCCCGCAGGGAAAGGGGCCTCCCGCCGAAGGGGGCGGCTGGCGCGGTTGGCAGCAGGGACACTGGGCGCTGCGAGCCCTCTTGCGGCTTCTCTTCCCTGGCTCCCCGTTCTCCTTTCTGGGAGGGCTTTTGCTCCTCTTTGCTTTGCCCACGCTCTGGAAATCAAAGAGTCCTTATCAATGCTTCCTTCCTCTCACAAAGCTGGAAATCAGAGCATCCAGCAGAAAAATCTATCGGCCTAAGCAAATCCTTCCAAAGCCTCAAGAGCTGAGAAAACGGCTGCCTTTGCCAATGGGCTGCGGCGGGCTGCCAAGCCAGAGCTTGGAGGAAAATACTCCTCTTTTCTACAGGCCAAAGGGGTGGGAGAAAGACCTGGCTATTTAGAGCTCTACATTTCTTATTTCTACCTTTCTGCCTAACATCTATTTCTCTCTGCTTTTCCTCCACAAATGTCTAGGCAATGGCATTTCAATTCAGTCCAATTAGGGTAGACACATGCTTAGCCATTTTCTAGTCCCCAAAATAATCTCCCTCCCTGTCTCTCTCTCTCTCTCTCTCTCTCTCTCTCTCTCACATGATGGGAAGCAAATTGCTCTTTGCCGCTAAGGAAAGATTTAGGGGAGCCACAGCACCAGCAGCTCCTTCTTGGGGACTATGCTGGCATGCTAGAAAAACTCCCTGAAAATCTGCAGCATATCCACAAAGGCAGCCTGGACTGCTGATGTCAGCAAGCAGTGGGGAATTTGGGGTCTGATTGGAGTCAGCGAGGGTGCCAGCCCTTGAGAAGCCCATCTGTAGAGAGTCAAAGCCCATTTTGGTGGCGGTGCTGCTTTCTTGGGTCAAAGTTAGGCTCCAGAATTGCATACTTCAGGGCAGTAGCACAAGGAAGGCCCGGGCAGCATCTGCTGTGCCTTTCCCAGCACATGGGACGATGTGATCCTGGCAAAGGGGCATCTGGCATGGCTCGCCAGCAGCTTTTCTCCCCTTCTCCCAGTTTCTCGACCTTCCTGGCACCTCTCCATTTTCTTGCCCCTCACCTGAGCAAGAGTGCTGGCAAGTTTATGCTCCTTTTTCCAGGAGTAGTAGTACTCCACACACTGGGCCACGGTCTTAGTCTGGATCTGTTGTGAAGAGAAAAAGAAGGAATCGCAAATGGTGTCGGGTGCACTGGGGAAAAAGTAGACTATGGAGTGAACTAGGAAGTAAAAGCATGAAGTAAATGGAGTAGGGTGTAAAATGAAATCAACATGGAGAAAGAGAGGCATCATGCAATGTCTTAAACCCTGTATGATGCTAGGTGCTAATACACGCAATGCACAGATCAACAACAAATCCACCTAGCACAGTTCTTCTTTCCCCGCTTCACTCCAGTTATGCCAGCACAGCGTCTTGTGGAAGCAGCAGCAGACCTGTGCCACAAGTCTGACAGAATAAAGCTTCATCTTCCAAAAGAGCTTGGAGAAAAGGGCTGGAGAGGCAGGATCATCCTTTTGACACAGGCTTTTGATGTCCCCTTTTGTTACTACTTGAAGATACTTGCTCCTTGAGAAGAGAGAGACTGAAGCCCAGTGCTTGTTCCCAGAAATAAGCAAGCTTTCCTGCTGCTGATCTGCTCGGGTAAAGAATGTCCCGTGGCTTTACCTGCTTCTGGATGAGATGAAAATCCTTGCCGTAGGTGTGGAAAGCCTTTTGGAAGGACTCCTTCTCCTCAGGTGTCCATCTATCAGAGCCTGGCAATAAAAAGCAGCGGCTAGTAAACAGATCCCTTGATCCACACCAAGTAGATTCCTCTGGCTGCCGAAAGAAAACGGTCGCAGGCCGTCATTCACGTGGGTGTACGTGTCTGCTCCCTCAGAAGGGCGTGAAGACAAGAGCAGGCATTGCCCGGGGAGAAGGATTGGAAAACAAGTAGAGCTGAAGGACTAGATGCTGGTGCTTTGCCCACCCACAGAGGAGACAAGACCTTGTGCTGGTGTTAAGCACAATTTCTTGAAGCAGAAACGCTTGCCACAACAATGAAGGGGACGGCAGCATCTGTCAGGGACGCAAGAAGCTCTGCTTTGCTTACCTGCGTAATGATAATCAGCCATGGGATGGCCTTGAGCTGTTGCAGGCCCCTCTGAGAGCAGCATCTCCAGAGCCTCCTGCAAGATCAAGAGGGAAAAGGCTTTAGCCGCCCCAGCACATTAAAAATGAGCCAAAAAATCACAGGTGCTGCCTTTCAGCTCCTTTGCCTCTCCAGACATTCAAGCGACTGTATCCCATGTGGGTGAAACACTGTCATTTGCTCCCAGTCCCTAGTTTTTGCTGCCCGACCCTTTGATCCTGGTCCCCAAGAGTGGCCTTTTGCTCACCAAGCTGAGGATTTTGCTGCTCCTGCAGCCAGAATGGCCTCAGCTGACTGAGGCTTCTGGGAATTTCCCCTCCAAATGTCTTAGAGAAGCCAAATCTCCAGGCCATTTACAAGGCAGCAGGACCTTCCGCCGCCGCCGCCTCCAGGAGGGAGATTCTCCCTGCTGGAGCCCTTTGGGCTCAGCCCTGACGCAGCTGGAGGAGACCCAGCAGGCAGCAAGTGCTCTGCTCCCTGTTAAGACCCTTCTTCCAAGAGCAGCCAGGAAAGGCTGTCCCAGTGCCCAGGCCTTCTGCATTCCCTGTGCCCTCTCCTCTGCGCCCAAACAGCCGCTTCTTACCGGAACGCTGCCGCGTGCCTGGTGCAGGCAGTGCAGGGCGCGCTCCAGGTTAGCTGCTGCCCCGGGAATGCCACGGGAGCTGGCCATGTCCAACAGTTCTCTTACTGCAAGCACAAGAAAAAACCCACCGAAAGTCAGCCTGGAGGCCAGCAAAGGGCAAAGGTTGCCATGCAAGGCAGAAGGAAAGGCCGGCAGCTAAAGACAGCAGCTTGGAGAGAGAGCATGAAAAGGAGAGCAAAGACAGAGCCAGATGAAGCAAGGGCCCACGCAGTGCTGGCTCTCCCTCCAAAGCAGCTTCTGTAAGAAGAAGTGGGGGCCAATCTCCCCTCTTCCAGTGGCAAACGGCCCTGACCAGTTTGGAGAGCAAGGTGCTTGCTCTTTCTCCTTGCCTCTAACACTTCTACATGGGAAGATGGGCGAGACAAGGAGAGAAGCAGAGCCTGCAAAACGCTGCCTTTTTAGGCATAAGGAGCCTTTTCAAGACCCAAGTAGCTCAGGGCTGGAAGCAAAGCTTGAAGCAAAGCTACCTCTGTCAGGTTTTTCCATGTCAGAGTCATCCTCTCCCCAGGGCTTCCAGACCAGGCTTGCAGGCTCTTCATCCTCACTTGGTGCTCTGTTCTGCAGCTCTGGGAGCTCAGCCTGAAAGTCGCTGCCAACATTGATGTGTCTAAAGGAAGAAGGAGGTGGAGGTGAGAAAGGCAAGTGGTCAAGAGAGCCTTGCTGTGCACCCACAGGCTTGAACCAATCCCAGCCTGACTGTGAAAGAGCAGTTCTCCTCCTCGCCATTCTTCCAGTTTGCTGTCCTTTAACCCTAGGCCAAAACTCACGGCTGAATCTGGGCTCTTGCTTTCCTTTTCATTGTGCCTCTCCTTTCCACCTGAAAGAGATCAAAGCAATGCTCCAGTTCAAAATCCTTCTGCCAAGGATGTGTCAGTAGCCTTCCTTCTCATCCTCATCATTGCAAAGCCCGAGCTCCCGTGTCCCAGCTCCTTTCTCTTTGCTGTCATTGCTGCCTTTTTGACATGGAATGTCCTAGGCAGGACCCTCCAGCAGTCAGCAGCTTCCTCAGGAGGGCAAGCAGAAGGCCATGCACTACTCTCTTCACTCCCGGGGCCACGGAGAAGAGCCAAGAGAATGGCAGGGGAGATGTGCCAGTGCAGGCTTAGGTTGGATCGAAGGAAAAGCTTCTTCAGCCACAGGCTGCTTGGGCACTGCAACAGCCTCCCCAGGGAAGGGGGCACAGCACCAAGGCTGACTGAGCTCCAAAAGTGTTTGGACACTGCTCTTGGGCACAGGCTGTGATTGTTGAGGCTGCCCCGGGCAGGCCCTGCAGTTGGCCTCAGTGATCTTTCAGAATCCCTTCCAAGGCAGAAAATTCTGTGCTACTGTGATTGTGCTCTTGAGGAGATGGCATTTGACGGCCACCCCTGAGCATGAGGTAGAACCAGCCCTACGTGCACTGAAAAAAGAATCTCTAAAGATATTAAAATAGAAGGGATCTATAGGCGATGCAAATACGTAAGTAGATAAGAATTGCTGATCCCAGATGGTTTTTGAAGTTGAAAGCCTGTGTTTGCAGAGAAGCCCAGTCAAATGCTTCCATGCCCTGAACGACAGGGATGCCAGAGGAGAAGTGCCATCATTGTGGTGTTTGAAGCTTTGGAGCGGGTGTGAGCAGAGTCAGGGCATAAGGGGATTTGTTGACACTGAAGCCCTGACCTGCTCAGCCAGGAACAATTTGTTTTGGGGTCAGCACAAGATAGTTTGAGGACTGAAATGGGTGCCAAGAACGTTTAATCAGGTGATGCGTGGACGAGGATCTGCAACTGCACTGGGACACCTCTCTAGGTCCTCTATGGAAAGGTCTGTGTTTCCCCTGGAGGCAACACAATTCCTTCAGAAGCTGCACCCTGCTTTCACGTGGAAGCTCGTCTGGGGAAAGTGAGCACGCAGCCTGTGTGTCGTGCTTGGTGGGAGAGGCAGCTGGAGCCTCCTGCCCTTGTGCTAGTGCTTTGAGGGCAAACGGGGATTTTCTTACCTTGGAGGGTTCCCAAGTGCTCTGGGGATGCCCGGAGGCAGACGAGGAGACCAGGATGTCGGTGCAGAGGCCGGGTCTGGCGCTGAGTGCAGAAGGCGGCTGGTCAGGGACAGCCCAGGAGCTGATCCTGCAGCTGCTGCTCCAGCGCTGCTCCAGCAGTGTTCCAGCAAGGGCCGCAGGAGCAGGAGACAACGACAGTTGCTATGGGCACAGCCCAACATTCCATCTAGAACCCCTGGGGGAGCCATGGGACAGAAAGGGGCATGGGCCGCCTCTGCCCCTTGTACTTCTTCTGCTGCAAGTTTGCTCTGAGAAGCTTCCCATTGGGCCTTTTCTCCTCAGTCGTCTGATGAGACGGGCAAAAGCAGTGCAGGGACAGCCCTGGCTCTTCCCGGTGCTTCTCTGCAAGGTGCCTCCAGCTGAAGGTGCACAGGAGCCTGCCTCTGTGCAAGGGCCCAGACCTCATCTCCTGCCCTGGAGAACCAGAAGGGCTCCTCCCACTGGCTCTCCTCCAGCTCTGAGAGGAGCTGGAATTTGCAAGTTGCCTAGCGCAGAGCCAACTCCAAAGCTTCCTCTCAAAGTGGAGGCATTCATCCTGCCCCCTTTCTCAATTCTCCTTTTGCTGCCCAATAATGTCACTGCATGGTTTCCCTCCTTTGGGCCTCTGAGCTGGTCTCTCACCTCATCACTCCTCCCTTGAAACTTGGAGAAACAGGATCTTTTTCAGGCCAACTGATGGGGACACACACACACACACCCAGGGACAGCACACGGGCATTTCTCTAGCAAACATTCAGGCAGAATTTCTAGATCCCTCTTCCAGCTCCCTTGGAGAAGCTCGGTGGTTGTCCCAAAAGACTCTGGCATTCCTCTAAGGAAGCAACACTTACAGAATTGCCTTTCCACACTGCTGGCCTTCACATTGCTTTTAACGCCTAGATCCCAGATATGAGAAAAAGCCAGGCAGCTTTGCTGCTTTCCTGCCTGTCCTTAAGGAAAAGCAAATCTTGCTTCAGTCCCAATCTTGCTTCCTTCCCAGCCTGCATGTTACCCACTGGCCAGCAAACTGAGGGGGCAGCTGGAACAAGTCCCACTGCAAGGCAGATACTTTGTAGCCTCCAAAGCCCACCTGCACCGGCTCCATCAGACAAGGGCAAGCTTGCCTCGGCTTCCCAGAAGCAGCCTGCCAATTGCCCCCTCCCTCGCCCCCTCTCCATCCACCCTCCACAGCCCCTGCCACCAAAGCCTTGCTAGGCAGGGCCATTTGCTGGCCTCCATAAAAGAGTGACTTGGATTCTTCTTTGGCGCAAGTGCCCCAGCTGTGACAAGTCAGAGGATAATGATCACACCCGCTCGGCTTTAGCTAAGGAGATTGCTGGAGGCCCAGAGCGGGACACTGGTCTTTTCAGGAGAAACTGCAACTGAACTAGCCATGCCTTTGTGGTGCATGCCGATAGGAATTGGATAGAATCGGAGGGCTTAGAAACGTCCTCCAAGCTGGTCAGCTCCATCAGTCCCCCAAAATGAAAGAAATTTTTCTGTCTGGGCTCCAAAAAGGACTCAACCCGCTGCTTTTATGCCAGAAAATATGGTGAGACCAGACCACTCATCTAGATGCAATTCAGTGAATTAAACAAAGCCTCCCTTTCCACTCCCAGCTGAGATGTTGAGGAATCAAAGGCTGAAGCCCCAGCGGTATTTCACTGGCAGTAAAGGAGACACACCTCAGGAAGTCCTGCCAGCTGAGCAAGGGGCTGGGCCTGGGGGAGGTGGCGCCTGCCCAGCTTCTTCTCTCAAGGCAAGTGCCGTCTTTGCAACACCAGGCAAATGGAACAAACATTGCTGGAGTGCTTTCATACAGACAAACAGACAAAATGGAACAAACATTGGTTTAATGATAAAGACAGATTAGGTCTCAACAAAGGCAAAATGACAAAGAGCATATGGCAGAGCATACAAAACACCCAACCTCTGACATTTACTGATAAATCTAATAATACTAATGAGTCCTGAATAATACTAATGTACCTTAACTACTAAATTGAGGAGGTTACTATCATGTAAACTAACGAAGTAGAAGATTAAACAACCCAAAAAGCTTAAAAACCAGTCCTATTCCTATCTAACTAATATCTAACAGTTGTATTCCTATCTAACTAATCTGCCTAACTCTTGCTAGCCCTGGACAACCTGCAGGGTTGTCTAATTTGGTCTTTTCTTCTTGGGGAGAGGCTCTGCTGTCTTCCGAGGCCGATGTCTTCTGCTGTGTTTGTTCCTTTCCTTCATGCTTTCAAACACCCTGCAAGATAGGAAGCAAACCATCCATTGCTGACGCTAGTACACACCATGAAACCAAGTGCCAAGATCTCCGTTTGAGTATGAATTTCTGTCTTTTCGGGCAGTGGCACATTTGTCAATGGATCAGCACCATGAGTCTGATGGTTCTACTTTCAATGCCTTGAAATGTCTTCCTCCTTTTGCTGCATCCTCTTTTGAATTTGATCAGCAGCATCAAACCAAGCTTTGATGGATCTATTCCTACTTGTATCAACTGTGTCTTGTTGGGGCACGGCAAGGTTTCATTGTGAAGGCTGGGTTTTACCTAAGCTCTTTGGGTTTGAGGTGGGTGTTAAGCTTGAGCACGGCTGCCGGGGGCGATGCTGCAAGTGCCCCCAGCTTCCCCTGCGGTGCCTTTGAAAAGGGTCAGCCCCTTTTAGTCCAAAGGCGCAGCTTTGAGCAGAAAGAGGAGGAACTTGCGCACCGTTTGCACTGCCCGCAGGGAAAGGGGCCTCCCGCCGAAGGGGGCGGCTGGCGCGGTTGGCAGCAGGGACACTGGGCGCTGCGAGCCCTCTTGCGGCTTCTCTTCCCTGGCTCCCCGTTCTCCTTTCTGGGAGGGCTTTTGCTCCTCTTTGCTTTGCCCACGCTCTGGAAATCAAAGAGTCCTTATCAATGCTTCCTTCCTCTCACAAAGCTGGAAATCAGAGCATCCAGCAGAAAAATCTATCGGCCTAAGCAAATCCTTCCAAAGCCTCAAGAGCTGAGAAAACGGCTGCCTTTGCCAATGGGCTGCGGCGGGCTGCCAAGCCAGAGCTTGGAGGAAAATACTCCTCTTTTCTACAGGCCAAAGGGGTGGGAGAAAGACCTGGCTATTTAGAGCTCTACATTTCTTATTTCTACCTTTCTGCCTAACATCTATTTCTCTCTGCTTTTCCTCCACAAATGTCTAGGCAATGGCATTTCAATTCAGTCCAATTAGGGTAGACACATGCTTAGCCATTTTCTAGTCCCCAAAATAATCTCCCTCCCTGTCTCTCTCTCTCTCTCTCTCTCTCTCTCTCTCTCACATGATGGGAAGCAAATTGCTCTTTGCCGCTAAGGAAAGATTTAGGGGAGCCACAGCACCAGCAGCTCCTTCTTGGGGACTATGCTGGCATGCTAGAAAAACTCCCTGAAAATCTGCAGCATATCCACAAAGGCAGCCTGGACTGCTGATGTCAGCAAGCAGTGGGGAATTTGGGGTCTGATTGGAGTCAGCGAGGGTGCCAGCCCTTGAGAAGCCCATCTGTAGAGAGTCAAAGCCCATTTTGGTGGCGGTGCTGCTTTCTTGGGTCAAAGTTAGGCTCCAGAATTGCATACTTCAGGGCAGTAGCACAAGGAAGGCCCGGGCAGCATCTGCTGTGCCTTTCCCAGCACATGGGACGATGTGATCCTGGCAAAGGGGCATCTGGCATGGCTCGCCAGCAGCTTTTCTCCCCTTCTCCCAGTTTCTCGACCTTCCTGGCACCTCTCCATTTTCTTGCCCCTCACCTGAGCAAGAGTGCTGGCAAGTTTATGCTCCTTTTTCCAGGAGTAGTAGTACTCCACACACTGGGCCACGGTCTTAGTCTGGATCTGTTGTGAAGAGAAAAAGAAGGAATCGAAAATGGTGTCGGGTGCACTGGGGAAAAAGTAGACTATGGAGTGAACTAGGAAGTAAAAGCATGAATGAAATGGAGTAGGGTGTAAAATGAAATCAACATGGAGAAAGAGAGGCATCATGCAATGTCTTAAACCCTGTATGATGCTAGGTGCTAATACACGCAATGCACAGATCAACAACAAATCCACCTAGCACAGTTCTTCTTTCCCCGCTTCACTCCAGTTATGCCAGCACAGCGTCTTGTGGAAGCAGCAGCAGACCTGTGCCACAAGTCTGACAGAATAAAGCTTCATCTTCCAAAAGAGCTTGGAGAAAAGGGCTGGAGAGGCAGGATCATCCTTTTGACACAGGCTTTTGATGTCCCCTTTTGTTACTACTTGAAGATACTTGCTCCTTGAGAAGAGAGAGACTGAAGCCCAGTGCTTGTTCCCAGAAATAAGCAAGCTTTCCTGCTGCTGATCTGCTCGGGTAAAGAATGTCCCGTGGCTTTACCTGCTTCTGGATGAGATGAAAATCCTTGCCGTAGGTGTGGAAAGCCTTTTGGAAGGACTCCTTCTCCTCAGGTGTCCATCTATCAGAGCCTGGCAATAAAAAGCAGCGGCTAGTAAACAGATCCCTTGATCCACACCAAGTAGATTCCTCTGGCTGCCGAAAGAAAACGGTCGCAGGCCGTCATTCACGTGGGTGTACGTGTCTGCTCCCTCAGAAGGGCGTGAAGACAAGAGCAGGCATTGCCCGGGGAGAAGGATTGGAAAACAAGTAGAGCTGAAGGACTAGATGCTGGTGCTTTGCCCACCCACAGAGGAGACAAGACCTTGTGCTGGTGTTAAGCACAATTTCTTGAAGCAGAAACGCTTGCCACAACAATGAAGGGGACGGCAGCATCTGTCAGGGACGCAAGAAGCTCTGCTTTGCTTACCTGCGTAATGATAATCAGCCATGGGATGGCCTTGAGCTGTTGCAGGCCCCTCTGAGAGCAGCATCTCCAGAGCCTCCTGCAAGATCAAGAGGGAAAAGGCTTTAGCCGCCCCAGCACATTAAAAATGAGCCAAAAAATCACAGGTGCTGCCTTTCAGCTCCTTTGCCTCTCCAGACATTCAAGCGACTGTATCCCATGTGGGTGAAACACTGTCATTTGCTCCCAGTCCCTAGTTTTTGCTGCCCGACCCTTTGATCCTGGTCCCCAAGAGTGGCCTTTTGCTCACCAAGCTGAGGATTTTGCTGCTCCTGCAGCCAGAATGGCCTCAGCTGACTGAGGCTTCTGGGAATTTCCCCTCCAAATGTCTTAGAGAAGCCAAATCTCCAGGCCATTTACAAGGCAGCAGGACCTTCCGCCGCCGCCGCCTCCAGGAGGGAGATTCTCCCTGCTGGAGCCCTTTGGGCTCAGCCCTGACGCAGCTGGAGGAGACCCAGCAGGCAGCAAGTGCTCTGCTCCCTGTTAAGACCCTTCTTCCAAGAGCAGCCAGGAAAGGCTGTCCCAGTGCCCAGGCCTTCTGCATTCCCTGTGCCCTCTCCTCTGCGCCCAAACAGCCGCTTCTTACCGGAACGCTGCCGCGTGCCTGGTGCAGGCAGTGCAGGGCGCGCTCCAGGTTAGCTGCTGCCCCGGGAATGCCACGGGAGCTGGCCATGTCCAACAGTTCTCTTACTGCAAGCACAAGAAAAAACCCACCGAAAGTCAGCCTGGAGGCCAGCAAAGGGCAAAGGTTGCCATGCAAGGCAGAAGGAAAGGCCGGCAGCTAAAGACAGCAGCTTGGAGAGAGAGCATGAAAAGGAGAGCAAAGACAGAGCCAGATGAAGCAAGGGCCCACGCAGTGCTGGCTCTCCCTCCAAAGCAGCTTCTGTAAGAAGAAGTGGGGGCCAATCTCCCCTCTTCCAGTGGCAAACGGCCCTGACCAGTTTGGAGAGCAAGGTGCTTGCTCTTTCTCCTTGCCTCTAACACTTCTACATGGGAAGATGGGCGAGACAAGGAGAGAAGCAGAGCCTGCAAAACGCTGCCTTTTTAGGCATAAGGAGCCTTTTCAAGACCCAAGTAGCTCAGGGCTGGAAGCAAAGCTTGAAGCAAAGCTACCTCTGTCAGGTTTTTCCATGTCAGAGTCATCCTCTCCCCAGGGCTTCCAGACCAGGCTTGCAGGCTCTTCATCCTCACTTGGTGCTCTGTTCTGCAGCTCTGGGAGCTCAGCCTGAAAGTCGCTGCCAACATTGATGTGTCTAAAGGAAGAAGGAGGTGGAGGTGAGAAAGGCAAGTGGTCAAGAGAGCCTTGCTGTGCACCCACAGGCTTGAACCAATCCCAGCCTGACTGTGAAAGAGCAGTTCTCCTCCTCGCCATTCTTCCAGTTTGCTGTCCTTTAACCCTAGGCCAAAACTCACGGCTGAATCTGGGCTCTTGCTTTCCTTTTCATTGTGCCTCTCCTTTCCACCTGAAAGAGATCAAAGCAATGCTCCAGTTCAAAATCCTTCTGCCAAGGATGTGTCAGTAGCCTTCCTTCTCATCCTCATCATTGCAAAGCCCGAGCTCCCGTGTCCCAGCTCCTTTCTCTTTGCTGTCATTGCTGCCTTTTTGACATGGAATGTCCTAGGCAGGACCCTCCAGCAGTCAGCAGCTTCCTCAGGAGGGCAAGCAGAAGGCCATGCACTACTCTCTTCACTCCCGGGGCCACGGAGAAGAGCCAAGAGAATGGCAGGGGAGATGTGCCAGTGCAGGCTTAGGTTGGATCGAAGGAAAAGCTTCTTCAGCCACAGGCTGCTTGGGCACTGCAACAGCCTCCCCAGGGAAGGGGGCACAGCACCAAGGCTGACTGAGCTCCAAAAGTGTTTGGACACTGCTCTTGGGCACAGGCTGTGATTGTTGAGGCTGCCCCGGGCAGGCCCTGCAGTTGGCCTCAGTGATCTTTCAGAATCCCTTCCAAGGCAGAAAATTCTGTGCTACTGTGATTGTGCTCTTGAGGAGATGGCATTTGACGGCCACCCCTGAGCATGAGGTAGAACCAGCCCTACGTGCACTGAAAAAAGAATCTCTAAAGATATTAAAATAGAAGGGATCTATAGGCGATGCAAATACGTAAGTAGATAAGAATTGCTGATCCCAGATGGTTTTTGAAGTTGAAAGCCTGTGTTTGCAGAGAAGCCCAGTCAAATGCTTCCATGCCCTGAACGACAGGGATGCCAGAGGAGAAGTGCCATCATTGTGGTGTTTGAAGCTTTGGAGCGGGTGTGAGCAGAGTCAGGGCATAAGGGGATTTGTTGACACTGAAGCCCTGACCTGCTCAGCCAGGAACAATTTGTTTTGGGGTCAGCACAAGATAGTTTGAGGACTGAAATGGGTGCCAAGAACGTTTAATCAGGTGATGCGTGGACGAGGATCTGCAACTGCACTGGGACACCTCTCTAAGTCCTCTATGGAAAGGTCTGTGTTTCCCCTGGAGGCAACACAATTCCTTCAGAAGCTGCACCCTGCTTTCACGTGGAAGCTCGTCTGGGGAAAGTGAGCACGCAGCCTGTGTGTCGTGCTTGGTGGGAGAGGCAGCTGGAGCCTCCTGCCCCTGTGCTAGTGCTTTGAGGGCAAACGGGGATTTTCTTACCTTGGAGGGTTCCCAAGTGCTCTGGGGATGCCCGGAGGCAGACGAGGAGACCAGGATGTCGGTGCAGAGGCCGGGTCTGGCGCTGAGTGCAGAAGGCGGCTGGTCAGGGACAGCCCAGGAGCTGATCCTGCAGCTGCTGCTCCAGCGCTGCTCCAGCAGTGTTCCAGCAAGGGCCGCAGGAGCAGGAGACAACGACAGTTGCTATGGGCACAGCCCAACATTCCATCTAGAACCCCTGGGGGAGCCATGGGACAGAAAGGGGCATGGGCCGCCTCTGCCCCTTGTACTTCTTCTGCTGCAAGTTTGCTCTGAGAAGCTTCCCATTGGGCCTTTTCTCCTCAGTCGTCTGATGAGACGGGCAAAAGCAGTGCAGGGACAGCCCTGGCTCTTCCCGGTGCTTCTCTGCAAGGTGCCTCCAGCTGAAGGTGCACAGGAGCCTGCCTCTGTGCAAGGGCCCAGACCTCATCTCCTGCCCTGGAGAACCAGAAGGGCTCCTCCCACTGGCTCTCCTCCAGCTCTGAGAGGAGCTGGAATTTGCAAGTTGCCTAGCGCAGAGCCAACTCCAAAGCTTCCTCTCAAAGTGGAGGCATTCATCCTGCCCCCTTTCTCAATTCTCCTTTTGCTGCCCAATAATGTCACTGCATGGTTTCCCTCCTTTGGGCCTCTGAGCTGGTCTCTCACCTCATCACTCCTCCCTTGAAACTTGGAGAAACAGGATCTTTTTCAGGCCAACTGATGGGGACACACACACACACACCCAGGGACAGCACACGGGCATTTCTCTAGCAAACATTCAGGCAGAATTTCTAGATCCCTCTTCCAGCTCCCTTGGAGAAGCTCGGTGGTTGTCCCAAAAGACTCTGGCATTCCTCTAAGGAAGCAACACTTACAGAATTGCCTTTCCACACTGCTGGCCTTCACATTGCTTTTAACGCCTAGATCCCAGATATGAGAAAAAGCCAGGCAGCTTTGCTGCTTTCCTGCCTGTCCTTAAGGAAAAGCAAATCTTGCTTCAGTCCCAATCTTGCTTCCTTCCCAGCCTGCATGTTACCCACTGGCCAGCAAACTGAGGGGGCAGCTGGAACAAGTCCCACTGCAAGGCAGATACTTTGTAGCCTCCAAAGCCCACCTGCACCGGCTCCATCAGACAAGGGCAAGCTTGCCTCGGCTTCCCAGAAGCAGCCTGCCAATTGCCCCCTCCCTCGCCCCCTCTCCATCCACCCTCCACAGCCCCTGCCACCAAAGCCTTGCTAGGCAGGGCCATTTGCTGGCCTCCATAAAAGAGTGACTTGGATTCTTCTTTGGCGCAAGTGCCCCAGCTGTGACAAGTCAGAGGATAATGATCACACCCGCTCGGCTTTAGCTAAGGAGATTGCTGGAGGCCCAGAGCGGGACACTGGTCTTTTCAGGAGAAACTGCAACTGAACTAGCCATGCCTTTGTGGTGCATGCCGATAGGAATTGGATAGAATCGGAGGGCTTAGAAACGTCCTCCAAGCTGGTCAGCTCCATCAGTCCCCCAAAATGAAAGAAATTTTTCTGTCTGGGCTCCAAAAAGGACTCAACCCGCTGCTTTTATGCCAGAAAATATGGTGAGACCAGACCACTCATCTAGATGCAATTCAGTGAATTAAACAAAGCCTCCCTTTCCACTCCCAGCTGAGATGTTGAGGAATCAAAGGCTGAAGCCCCAGCGGTATTTCACTGGCAGTAAAGGAGACACACCTCAGGAAGTCCTGCCAGCTGAGCAAGGGGCTGGGCCTGGGGGAGGTGGCGCCTGCCCAGCTTCTTCTCTCAGGGCAAGTGCCGTCTTTGCAACACCAGGCAAATGGAACAAACATTGCTGGAGTGCTTTCATACAGACAAACAGACAAAATGGAACAAACATTGGTTTAATGATAAAGACAGATTAGGTCTCAACAAAGGCAAAATGACAAAGAGCATATGGCAGAGCATACAAAACACCCAACCTCTGACATTTACTGATAAATCTAATAATACTAATGAGTCCTGAATAATACTAATGTACCTTAACTACTAAATTGAGGAGGTTACTATCATGTAAACTAACTAAGTAGAAGATTAAACAACCCAAAAAGCTTAAAAAACAGTCCTATTCCTATCTAACTAATATCTAACAGTTGTATTCCTATCTAACTAATCTGCCTAACTCTTGCTAGCCCTGGACAACCTGCAGGGTTGTCTAATTTGGTCTTTTCTTCTTGGGGAGAGGCTCTGCTGTCTTCCGAGGCCGATGTCTTCTGCTGTGTTTGTTCCTTTCCTTCATGCTTTCAAACACCCTGCAAGATAGGAAGCAAACCATCCATTGCTCACGCTAGTACACACCATGAAACCAAGTGCCAAGATCTCCGTTTGAGTATGAATTTCTGTCTTTTCGGGCAGTGGCACATTTGTCAATGGATCAGCACCATGAGTCTGATGGTTCTACTTTCAATGCCTTGAAATGTCTTCCTCCTTTTGCTGCATCCTCTTTTGAATTTGATCAGCAGCATCAAACCAAGCTTTGATGGATCTATTCCTACTTGTATCAACTGGGTCTTGTTGGGGCACGGCAAGGTTTCATTGTGAAGGCTGGGTTTTACCTAAGCTCTTTGGGTTTGAGGTGGGTGTTAAGCTTGAGCACGGCTGCCGGGGGCGATGCTGCAAGTGCCCCCAGCTTCCCCTGCGGTGCCTTTGAAAAGGGTCAGCCCCTTTTAGTCCAAAGGCGCAGCTTTGAGCAGAAAGAGGAGGAACTTGCGCACCGTTTGCACTGCCCGCAGGGAAAGGGGCCTCCCGCCGAAGGGGGCGGCTGGCGCGGTTGGCAGCAGGGACACTGGGCGCTGCGAGCCCTCTTGCGGCTTCTCTTCCCTGGCTCCCCGTTCTCCTTTCTGGGAGGGCTTTTGCTCCTCTTTGCTTTGCCCACGCTCTGGAAATCAAAGAGTCCTTATCAATGCTTCCTTCCTCTCACAAAGCTGGAAATCAGAGCATCCAGCACAAAAATCTATCGGCCTAAGCAAATCCTTCCAAAGCCTCAAGAGCTGAGAAAACGGCTGCCTTTGCCAATGGGCTGCGGCGGGCTGCCAAGCCAGAGCTTGGAGGAAAATACTCCTCTTTTCTACAGGCCAAAGGGGTGGGAGAAAGACCTGGCTATTTAGAGCTCTACATTTCTTATTTCTACCTTTCTGCCTAACATCTATTTCTCTCTGCTTTTCCTCCACAAATGTCTAGGCAATGGCATTTCAATTCAGTCCAATTAGGGTAGACACATGCTTAGCCATTTTCTAGTCCCCAAAATAATCTCCCTCCCTGTCTCTCTCTCTCTCTCTCTCTCTCTCTCTCTCTCACATGATGGGAAGCAAATTGCTCTTTGCCGCTAAGGAAAGATTTAGGGGAGCCACAGCACCAGCAGCTCCTTCTTGGGGACTATGCTGGCATGCTAGAAAAACTCCCTGAAAATCTGCAGCATATCCACAAAGGCAGCCTGGACTGCTGATGTCAGCAAGCAGTGGGGAATTTGGGGTCTGATTGGAGTCAGCGAGGGTGCCAGCCCTTGAGAAGCCCATCTGTAGAGAGTCAAAGCCCATTTTGGTGGCGGTGCTGCTTTCTTGGGTCAAAGTTAGGCTCCAGAATTGCATACTTCAGGGCAGTAGCACAAGGAAGGCCCGGGCAGCATCTGCTGTGCCTTTCCCAGCACATGGGACGATGTGATCCTGGCAAAGGGGCATCTGGCATGGCTCGCCAGCAGCTTTTCTCCCCTTCTCCCAGTTTCTCGACCTTCCTGGCACCTCTCCATTTTCTTGCCCCTCACCTGAGCAAGAGTGCTGGCAAGTTTATGCTCCTTTTTCCAGGAGTAGTAGTACTCCACACACTGGGCCACGGTCTTAGTCTGGATCTGTTGTGAAGAGAAAAAGAAGGAATCGCAAATGGTGTCGGGTGCACTGGGGAAAAAGTAGACTATGGAGTGAACTAGGAAGTAAAAGCATGAAGTAAATGGAGTAGGGTGTAAAATGAAATCAACATGGAGAAAGAGAGGCATCATGCAATGTCTTAAACCCTGTATGATGCTAGGTGCTAATACACGCAATGCACAGATCAACAACAAATCCACCTAGCACAGTTCTTCTTTCCCCGCTTCACTCCAGTTATGCCAGCACAGCGTCTTGTGGAAGCAGCAGCAGACCTGTGCCACAAGTCTGACAGAATAAAGCTTCATCTTCCAAAAGAGCTTGGAGAAAAGGGCTGGAGAGGCAGGATCATCCTTTTGACACAGGCTTTTGATGTCCCCTTTTGTTACTACTTGAAGATACTTGCTCCTTGAGAAGAGAGAGACTGAAGCCCAGTGCTTGTTCCCAGAAATAAGCAAGCTTTCCTGCTGCTGATCTGCTCGGGTAAAGAATGTCCCGTGGCTTTACCTGCTTCTGGATGAGATGAAAATCCTTGCCGTAGGTGTGGAAAGCCTTTTGGAAGGACTCCTTCTCCTCAGGTGTCCATCTATCAGAGCCTGGCAATAAAAAGCAGCGGCTAGTAAACAGATCCCTTGATCCACACCAAGTAGATTCCTCTGGCTGCCGAAAGAAAACGGTCGCAGGCCGTCATTCACGTGGGTGTACGTGTCTGCTCCCTCAGAAGGGCGTGAAGACAAGAGCAGGCATTGCCTGGGGAGAAGGATTGGAAAACAAGTAGAGCTGAAGGACTAGATGCTGGTGCTTTGCCCACCCACAGAGGAGACAAGACCTTGTGCTGGTGTTAAGCACAATTTCTTGAAGCAGAAACGCTTGCCACAAGAATGAAGGGGCCGGCAGCATCTGTCAGGGACGCAAGAAGCTCTGCTTTGCTTACCTGCGTAATGATAATCAGCCATGGGATGGCCTTGAGCTGTTGCAGGCCCCTCTGAGAGCAGCATCTCCAGAGCCTCCTGCAAGATCAAGAGGGAAAAGGCTTTAGCCGCCCCAGCACATTAAAAATGAGCCAAAAAATCACAGGTGCTGCCTTTCAGCTCCTTTGCCTCTCCAGACATTCAAGCGACTGTATCCCATGTGGGTGAAACACTGTCATTTGCTCCCAGTCCCTAGTTTTTGCTGCCCGACCCTTTGATCCTGGTCCCCAAGAGTGGCCTTTTGCTCACCAAGCTGAGGATTTTGCTGCTCCTGCAGCCAGAATGGCCTCAGCTGACTGAGGCTTCTGGGAATTTCCCCTCCAAATGTCTTAGAGAAGCCAAATCTCCAGGCCATTTACAAGGCAGCAGGACCTTCCGCCGCCGCCGCCTCCAGGAGGGAGATTCTCCCTGCTGGAGCCCTTTGGGCTCAGCCCTGACGCAGCTGGAGGAGACCCAGCAGGCAGCAAGTGCTCTGCTCCCTGTTAAGACCCTTCTTCCAAGAGCAGCCAGGAAAGGCTGTCCCAGTGCCCAGGCCTTCTGCATTCCCTGTGCCCTCTCCTCTGCGCCCAAACAGCCGCTTCTTACCGGAACGCTGCCGCGTGCCTGGTGCAGGCAGTGCAGGGCGCGCTCCAGGTTAGCTGCTGCCCCGGGAATGCCACGGGAGCTGGCCATGTCCAACAGTTCTCTTACTGCAAGCACAAGAAAAAACCCACCGAAAGTCAGCCTGGAGGCCAGCAAAGGGCAAAGGTTGCCATGCAAGGCAGAAGGAAAGGCCGGCAGCTAAAGACAGCAGCTTGGAGAGAGAGCATGAAAAGGAGAGCAAAGACAGAGCCAGATGAAGCAAGGGCCCACGCAGTGCTGGCTCTCCCTCCAAAGCAGCTTCTGTAAGAAGAAGTGGGGGCCAATCTCCCCTCTTCCAGTGGCAAACGGCCCTGACCAGTTTGGAGAGCAAGGTGCTTGCTCTTTCTCCTTGCCTCTAACACTTCTACATGGGAAGATGGGCGAGACAAGGAGAGAAGCAGAGCCTGCAAAACGCTGCCTTTTTAGGCATAAGGAGCCTTTTCAAGACCCAAGTAGCTCAGGGCTGGAAGCAAAGCTTGAAGCAAAGCTACCTCTGTCAGGTTTTTCCATGTCAGAGTCATCCTCTCCCCAGGGCTTCCAGACCAGGCTTGCAGGCTCTTCATCCTCACTTGGTGCTCTGTTCTGCAGCTCTGGGAGCTCAGCCTGAAAGTCGCTGCCAACATTGATGTGTCTAAAGGAAGAAGGAGGTGGAGGTGAGAAAGGCAAGTGGTCAAGAGAGCCTTGCTGTGCACCCACAGGCTTGAACCAATCCCAGCCTGACTGTGAAAGAGCAGTTCTCCTCCTCGCCATTCTTCCAGTTTGCTGTCCTTTAACCCTAGGCCAAAACTCACGGCTGAATCTGGGCTCTTGCTTTCCTTTTCATTGTGCCTCTCCTTTCCACCTGAAAGAGATCAAAGCAATGCTCCAGTTCAAAATCCTTCTGCCAAGGATGTGTCAGTAGCCTTCCTTCTCATCCTCATCATTGCAAAGCCCGAGCTCCCGTGTCCCAGCTCCTTTCTCTTTGCTGTCATTGCTGCCTTTTTGACATGGAATGTCCTAGGCAGGACCCTCCAGCAGTCAGCAGCTTCCTCAGGAGGGCAAGCAGAAGGCCATGCACTACTCTCTTCACTCCCGGGGCCACGGAGAAGAGCCAAGAGAATGGCAGGGGAGATGTGCCAGTGCAGGCTTAGGTTGGATCGAAGGAAAAGCTTCTTCAGCCACAGGCTGCTTGGGCACTGCAACAGCCTCCCCAGGGAAGGGGGCACAGCACCAAGGCTGACTGAGCTCCAAAAGTGTTTGGACACTGCTCTTGGGCACAGGCTGTGATTGTTGAGGCTGCCCCGGGCAGGCCCTGCAGTTGGCCTCAGTGATCTTTCAGAATCCCTTCCAAGGCAGAAAATTCTGTGCTACTGTGATTGTGCTCTTGAGGAGATGGCATTTGACGGCCACCCCTGAGCATGAGGTAGAACCAGCCCTACGTGCACTGAAAAAAGAATCTCTAAAGATATTAAAATAGAAGGGATCTATAGGCGATGCAAATACGTAAGTAGATAAGAATTGCTGATCCCAGATGGTTTTTGAAGTTGAAAGCCTGTGTTTGCAGAGAAGCCCAGTCAAATGCTTCCATGCCCTGAACGACAGGGATGCCAGAGGAGAAGTGCCATCATTGTGGTGTTTGAAGCTTTGGAGCGGGTGTGAGCAGAGTCAGGGCATAAGGGGATTTGTTGACACTGAAGCCCTGACCTGCTCAGCCAGGAACAATTTGTTTTGGGGTCAGCACAAGATAGTTTGAGGACTGAAATGGGTGCCAAGAACGTTTAATCAGGTGATGCGTGGACGAGGATCTGCAACTGCACTGGGACACCTCTCTAAGTCCTCTATGGAAAGGTCTGTGTTTCCCCTGGAGGCAACACAATTCCTTCAGAAGCTGCACCCTGCTTTCACGTGGAAGCTCGTCTGGGGAAAGTGAGCACGCAGCCTGTGTGTCGTGCTTGGTGGGAGAGGCAGCTGGAGCCTCCTGCCCTTGTGCTAGTGCTTTGAGGGCAAACGGGGATTTTCTTACCTTGGAGGGTTCCCAAGTGCTCTGGGGATGCCCGGAGGCAGACGAGGAGACCAGGATGTCGGTGCAGAGGCCGGGTCTGGCGCTGAGTGCAGAAGGCGGCTGGTCAGGGACAGCCCAGGAGCTGATCCTGCAGCTGCTGCTCCAGCGCTGCTCCACCAGTGTTCCAGCAAGGGCCGCAGGAGCAGGAGACAACGACAGTTGCTATGGGCACAGCCCAACATTCCATCTAGAACCCCTGGGGGAGCCATGGGACAGAAAGGGGCATGGGCCGCCTCTGCCCCTTGTACTTCTTCTGCTGCAAGTTTGCTCTGAGAAGCTTCCCATTGGGCCTTTTCTCCTCAGTCGTCTGATGAGACGGGCAAAAGCAGTGCAGGGACAGCCCTGGCTCTTCCCGGTGCTTCTCTGCAAGGTGCCTCCAGCTGAAGGTGCACAGGAGCCTGCCTCTGTGCAAGGGCCCAGACCTCATCTCCTGCCCTGGAGAACCAGAAGGGCTCCTCCCACTGGCTCTCCTCCAGCTCTGAGAGGAGCTGGAATTTGCAAGTTGCCTAGCGCAGAGCCAACTCCAAAGCTTCCTCTCAAAGTGGAGGCATTCATCCTGCCCCCTTTCTCAATTCTCCTTTTGCTGCCCAATAATGTCACTGCATGGTTTCCCTCCTTTGGGCCTCTGAGCTGGTCTCTCACCTCATCACTCCTCCCTTGAAACTTGGAGAAACAGGATCTTTTTCAGGCCAACTGATGGGGACACACACACACACACCCAGGGACAGCACACGGGCATTTCTCTAGCAAACATTCAGGCAGAATTTCTAGATCCCTCTTCCAGCTCCCTTGGAGAAGCTCGGTGGTTGTCCCAAAAGACTCTGGCATTCCTCTAAGGAAGCAACACTTACAGAATTGCCTTTCCACACTGCTGGCCTTCACATTGCTTTTAACGCCTAGATCCCAGATATGAGAAAAAGCCAGGCAGCTTTGCTGCTTTCCTGCCTGTCCTTAAGGAAAAGCAAATCTTGCTTCAGTCCCAATCTTGCTTCCTTCCCAGCCTGCATGTTACCCACTGGCCAGCAAACTGAGGGGGCAGCTGGAACAAGTCCCACTGCAAGGCAGATACTTTGTAGCCTCCAAAGCCCACCTGCACCGGCTCCATCAGACAAGGGCAAGCTTGCCTCGGCTTCCCAGAAGCAGCCTGCCAATTGCCCCCTCCCTCGCCCCCTCTCCATCCACCCTCCACAGCCCCTGCCACCAAAGCCTTGCTAGGCAGGGCCATTTGCTGGCCTCCATAAAAGAGTGACTTGGATTCTTCTTTGGCGCAAGTGCCCCAGCTGTGACAAGTCAGAGGATAATGATCACACCCGCTCGGCTTTAGCTAAGGAGATTGCTGGAGGCCCAGAGCGGGACACTGGTCTTTTCAGGAGAAACTGCAACTGAACTAGCCATGCCTTTGTGGTGCATGCCGATAGGAATTGGATAGAATCGGAGGGCTTAGAAACGTCCTCCAAGCTGGTCAGCTCCATCAGTCCCCCAAAATGAAAGAAATTTTTCTGTCTGGGCTCCAAAAAGGACTCAACCCGCTGCTTTTATGCCAGAAAATATGGTGAGACCAGACCACTCATCTAGATGCAATTCAGTGAATTAAACAAAGCCTCCCTTTCCACTCCCAGCTGAGATGTTGAGGAATCAAAGGCTGAAGCCCCAGCGGTATTTCACTGGCAGTAAAGGAGACACACCTCAGGAAGTCCTGCCAGCTGAGCAAGGGGCTGGGCCTGGGGGAGGTGGCGCCTGCCCAGCTTCTTCTCTCAGGGCAAGTGCCGTCTTTGCAACACCAGGCAAATGGAACAAACATTGCTGGAGTGCTTTCATACAGACAAACAGACAAAATGGAACAAACATTGGTTTAATGATAAAGACAGATTAGGTCTCAACAAAGGCAAAATGACAAAGAGCATATGGCAGAGCATACAAAACACCCAACCTCTGACATTTACTGATAAATCTAATAATACTAATGAGTCCTGAATAATACTAATGTACCTTAACTACTAAATTGAGGAGGTTACTATCATGTAAACTAACGAAGTAGAAGATTAAACAACCCAAAAAGCTTAAAAACCAGTCCTATTCCTATCTAACTAATATCTAACAGTTGTATTCCTATCTAACTAATCTGCCTAACTCTTGCTAGCCCTGGACAACCTGCAGGGTTGTCTAATTTGGTCTTTTCTTCTTGGGGAGAGGCTCTGCTGTCTTCCGAGGCCGATGTCTTCTGCTGTGTTTGTTCCTTTCCTTCATGCTTTCAAACACCCTGCAAGATAGGAAGCAAACCATCCATTGCTGACGCTAGTACACACCATGAAACCAAGTGCCAAGATCTCCGTTTGAGTATGAATTTCTGTCTTTTCGGGCAGTGGCACATTTGTCAATGGATCAGCACCATGAGTCTGATGGTTCTACTTTCAATGCCTTGAAATGTCTTCCTCCTTTTGCTGCATCCTCTTTTGAATTTGATCAGCAGCATCAAACCAAGCTTTGATGGATCTATTCCTACTTGTATCAACTGGGTCTTGTTGGGGCACGGCAAGGTTTCATTGTGAAGGCTGGGTTTTACCTAAGCTCTTTGGGTTTGAGGTGGGTGTTAAGCTTGAGCACGGCTGCCGGGGGCGATGCTGCAAGTGCCCCCAGCTTCCCCTGCGGTGCCTTTGAAAAGGGTCAGCCCCTTTTAGTCCAAAGGCGCAGCTTTGAGCAGAAAGAGGAGGAACTTGCGCACCGTTTGCACTGCCCGCAGGGAAAGGGGCCTCCCGCCGAAGGGGGCGGCTGGCGCGGTTGGCAGCAGGGACACTGGGCGCTGCGAGCCCTCTTGCGGCTTCTCTTCCCTGGCTCCCCGTTCTCCTTTCTGGGAGGGCTTTTGCTCCTCTTTGCTTTGCCCACGCTCTGGAAATCAAAGAGTCCTTATCAATGCTTCCTTCCTCTCACAAAGCTGGAAATCAGAGCATCCAGCACAAAAATCTATCGGCCTAAGCAAATCCTTCCAAAGCCTCAAGAGCTGAGAAAACGGCTGCCTTTGCCAATGGGCTGCGGCGGGCTGCCAAGCCAGAGCTTGGAGGAAAATACTCCTCTTTTCTACAGGCCAAAGGGGTGGGAGAAAGACCTGGCTATTTAGAGCTCTACATTTCTTATTTCTACCTTTCTGCCTAACATCTATTTCTCTCTGCTTTTCCTCCACAAATGTCTAGGCAATGGCATTTCAATTCAGTCCAATTAGGGTAGACACATGCTTAGCCATTTTCTAGTCCCCAAAATAATCTCCCTCCCTGTCTCTCTCTCTCTCTCTCTCTCTCTCTCTCTCTCACATGATGGGAAGCAAATTGCTCTTTGCCGCTAAGGAAAGATTTAGGGGAGCCACAGCACCAGCAGCTCCTTCTTGGGGACTATGCTGGCATGCTAGAAAAACTCCCTGAAAATCTGCAGCATATCCACAAAGGCAGCCTGGACTGCTGATGTCAGCAAGCAGTGGGGAATTTGGGGTCTGATTGGAGTCAGCGAGGGTGCCAGCCCTTGAGAAGCCCATCTGTAGAGAGTCAAAGCCCATTTTGGTGGCGGTGCTGCTTTCTTGGGTCAAAGTTAGGCTCCAGAATTGCATACTTCAGGGCAGTAGCACAAGGAAGGCCCGGGCAGCATCTGCTGTGCCTTTCCCAGCACATGGGACGATGTGATCCTGGCAAAGGGGCATCTGGCATGGCTCGCCAGCAGCTTTTCTCCCCTTCTCCCAGTTTCTCGACCTTCCTGGCACCTCTCCATTTTCTTGCCCCTCACCTGAGCAAGAGTGCTGGCAAGTTTATGCTCCTTTTTCCAGGAGTAGTAGTACTCCACACACTGGGCCACGGTCTTAGTCTGGATCTGTTGTGAAGAGAAAAAGAAGGAATCGCAAATGGTGTCGGGTGCACTGGGGAAAAAGTAGACTATGGAGTGAACTAGGAAGTAAAAGCATGAAGTAAATGGAGTAGGGTGTAAAATGAAATCAACATGGAGAAAGAGAGGCATCATGCAATGTCTTAAACCCTGTATGATGCTAGGTGCTAATACACGCAATGCACAGATCAACAACAAATCCACCTAGCACAGTTCTTCTTTCCCCGCTTCACTCCAGTTATGCCAGCACAGCGTCTTGTGGAAGCAGCAGCAGACCTGTGCCACAAGTCTGACAGAATAAAGCTTCATCTTCCAAAAGAGCTTGGAGAAAAGGGCTGGAGAGGCAGGATCATCCTTTTGACACAGGCTTTTGATGTCCCCTTTTGTTACTACTTGAAGATACTTGCTCCTTGAGAAGAGAGAGACTGAAGCCCAGTGCTTGTTCCCAGAAATAAGCAAGCTTTCCTGCTGCTGATCTGCTCGGGTAAAGAATGTCCCGTGGCTTTACCTGCTTCTGGATGAGATGAAAATCCTTGCCGTAGGTGTGGAAAGCCTTTTGGAAGGACTCCTTCTCCTCAGGTGTCCATCTATCAGAGCCTGGCAATAAAAAGCAGCGGCTAGTAAACAGATCCCTTGATCCACACCAAGTAGATTCCTCTGGCTGCCGAAAGAAAACGGTCGCAGGCCGTCATTCACGTGGGTGTACGTGTCTGCTCCCTCAGAAGGGCGTGAAGACAAGAGCAGGCATTGCCCGGGGAGAAGGATTGGAAAACAAGTAGAGCTGAAGGACTAGATGCTGGTGCTTTGCCCACCCACAGAGGAGACAAGACCTTGTGCTGGTGTTAAGCACAATTTCTTGAAGCAGAAACGCTTGCCACAAGAATGAAGGGGCCGGCAGCATCTGTCAGGGACGCAAGAAGCTCTGCTTTGCTTACCTGCGTAATGATAATCAGCCATGGGATGGCCTTGAGCTGTTGCAGGCCCCTCTGAGAGCAGCATCTCCAGAGCCTCCTGCAAGATCAAGAGGGAAAAGGCTTTAGCCGCCCCAGCACATTAAAAATGAGCCAAAAAATCACAGGTGCTGCCTTTCAGCTCCTTTGCCTCTCCAGACATTCAAGCGACTGTATCCCATGTGGGTGAAACACTGTCATTTGCTCCCAGTCCCTAGTTTTTGCTGCCCGACCCTTTGATCCTGGTCCCCAAGAGTGGCCTTTTGCTCACCAAGCTGAGGATTTTGCTGCTCCTGCAGCCAGAATGGCCTCAGCTGACTGAGGCTTCTGGGAATTTCCCCTCCAAATGTCTTAGAGAAGCCAAATCTCCAGGCCATTTACAAGGCAGCAGGACCTTCCGCCGCCGCCGCCTCCAGGAGGGAGATTCTCCCTGCTGGAGCCCTTTGGGCTCAGCCCTGACGCAGCTGGAGGAGACCCAGCAGGCAGCAAGTGCTCTGCTCCCTGTTAAGACCCTTCTTCCAAGAGCAGCCAGGAAAGGCTGTCCCAGTGCCCAGGCCTTCTGCATTCCCTGTGCCCTCTCCTCTGCGCCCAAACAGCCGCTTCTTACCGGAACGCTGCCGCGTGCCTGGTGCAGGCAGTGCAGGGCGCGCTCCAGGTTAGCTGCTGCCCCGGGAATGCCACGGGAGCTGGCCATGTCCAACAGTTCTCTTACTGCAAGCACAAGAAAAAACCCACCGAAAGTCAGCCTGGAGGCCAGCAAAGGGCAAAGGTTGCCATGCAAGGCAGAAGGAAAGGCCGGCAGCTAAAGACAGCAGCTTGGAGAGAGAGCATGAAAAGGAGAGCAAAGACAGAGCCAGCTGAAGCAAGGGCCCACGCAGTGCTGGCTCTCCCTCCAAAGCAGCTTCTGTAAGAAGAAGTGGGGGCCAATCTCCCCTCTTCCAGTGGCAAACGGCCCTGACCAGTTTGGAGAGCAAGGTGCTTGCTCTTTCTCCTTGCCTCTAACACTTCTACATGGGAAGATGGGCGAGACAAGGAGAGAAGCAGAGCCTGCAAAACGCTGCCTTTTTAGGCATAAGGAGCCTTTTCAAGACCCAAGTAGCTCAGGGCTGGAAGCAAAGCTTGAAGCAAAGCTACCTCTGTCAGGTTTTTCCATGTCAGAGTCATCCTCTCCCCAGGGCTTCCAGACCAGGCTTGCAGGCTCTTCATCCTCACTTGCTGCTCTGTTCTGCAGCTCTGGGAGCTCAGCCTGAAAGTCGCTGCCAACATTGATGTGTCTAAAGGAAGAAGGAGGTGGAGGTGAGAAAGGCAAGTGGTCAAGAGAGCCTTGCTGTGCACCCACAGGCTTGAACCAATCCCAGCCTGACTGTGAAAGAGCAGTTCTCCTCCTCGCCATTCTTCCAGTTTGCTGTCCTTTAACCCTAGGCCAAAACTCACGGCTGAATCTGGGCTCTTGCTTTCCTTTTCATTGTGCCTCTCCTTTCCACCTGAAAGAGATCAAAGCAATGCTCCAGTTCAAAATCCTTCTGCCAAGGATGTGTCAGTAGCCTTCCTTCTCATCCTCATCATTGCAAAGCCCGAGCTCCCGTGTCCCAGCTCCTTTCTCTTTGCTGTCATTGCTGCCTTTTTGACATGGAATGTCCTAGGCAGGACCCTCCAGCAGTCAGCAGCTTCCTCAGGAGGGCAAGCAGAAGGCCATGCACTACTCTCTTCACTCCCGGGGCCACGGAGAAGAGCCAAGAGAATGGCAGGGGAGATGTGCCAGTGCAGGCTTAGGTTGGATCGAAGGAAAAGCTTCTTCAGCCACAGGCTGCTTGGGCACTGCAACAGCCTCCCCAGGGAAGGGGGCACAGCACCAAGGCTGACTGAGCTCCAAAAGTGTTTGGACACTGCTCTTGGGCACAGGCTGTGATTGTTGAGGCTGCCCCGGGCAGGCCCTGCAGTTGGCCTCAGTGATCTTTCAGAATCCCTTCCAAGGCAGAAAATTCTGTGCTACTGTGATTGTGCTCTTGAGGAGATGGCATTTGACGGCCACCCCTGAGCATGAGGTAGAACCAGCCCTACGTGCACTGAAAAAAGAATCTCTAAAGATATTAAAATAGAAGGGATCTATAGGCGATGCAAATACGTAAGTAGATAAGAATTGCTGATCCCAGATGGTTTTTGAAGTTGAAAGCCTGTGTTTGCAGAGAAGCCCAGTCAAATGCTTCCATGCCCTGAACGACAGGGATGCCAGAGGAGAAGTGCCATCATTGTGCTGTTTGAAGCTTTGGAGCGGGTGTGAGCAGAGTCAGGGCATAAGGGGATTTGTTGACACTGAAGCCCTGACCTGCTCAGCCAGGAACAATTTGTTTTGGGGTCAGCACAAGATAGTTTGAGGACTGAAATGGGTGCCAAGAACGTTTAATCAGGTGATGCGTGGACGAGGATCTGCAACTGCACTGGGACACCTCTCTAAGTCCTCTATGGAAAGGTCTGTGTTTCCCCTGGAGGCAACACAATTCCTTCAGAAGCTGCACCCTGCTTTCACGTGGAAGCTCGTCTGGGGAAAGTGAGCACGCAGCCTGTGTGTCGTGCTTGGTGGGAGAGGCAGCTGGAGCCTCCTGCCCTTGTGCTAGTGCTTTGAGGGCAAACGGGGATTTTCTTACCTTGGAGGGTTCCCAAGTGCTCTGGGGATGCCCGGAGGCAGACGAGGAGACCAGGATGTCGGTGCAGAGGCCGGGTCTGGCGCTGAGTGCAGAAGGCGGCTGGTCAGGGACAGCCCAGGAGCTGATCCTGCAGCTGCTGCTCCAGCGCTGCTCCAGCAGTGTTCCAGCAAGGGCCGCAGGAGCAGGAGACAACGACAGTTGCTATGGGCACAGCCCAACATTCCATCTAGAACCCCTGGGGGAGCCATGGGACAGAAAGGGGCATGGGCCGCCTCTGCCCCTTGTACTTCTTCTGCTGCAAGTTTGCTCTGAGAAGCTTCCCATTGGGCCTTTTCTCCTCAGTCGTCTGATGAGACGGGCAAAAGCAGTGCAGGGACAGCCCTGGCTCTTCCCGGTGCTTCTCTGCAAGGTGCCTCCAGCTGAAGGTGCACAGGAGCCTGCCTCTGTGCAAGGGCCCAGACCTCATCTCCTGCCCTGGAGAACCAGAAGGGCTCCTCCCACTGGCTCTCCTCCAGCTCTGAGAGGAGCTGGAATTTGCAAGTTGCCTAGCGCAGAGCCAACTCCAAAGCTTCCTCTCAAAGTGGAGGCATTCATCCTGCCCCCTTTCTCAATTCTCCTTTTGCTGCCCAATAATGTCACTGCATGGTTTCCCTCCTTTGGGCCTCTGAGCTGGTCTCTCACCTCATCACTCCTCCCTTGAAACTTGGAGAAACAGGATCTTTTTCAGGCCAACTGATGGGGACACACACACACACACCCAGGGACAGCACACGGGCATTTCTCTAGCAAACATTCAGGCAGAATTTCTAGATCCCTCTTCCAGCTCCCTTGGAGAAGCTCGGTGGTTGTCCCAAAAGACTCTGGCATTCCTCTAAGGAAGCAACACTTACAGAATTGCCTTTCCACACTGCTGGCCTTCACATTGCTTTTAACGCCTAGATCCCAGATATGAGAAAAAGCCAGGCAGCTTTGCTGCTTTCCTGCCTGTCCTTAAGGAAAAGCAAATCTTGCTTCAGTCCCAATCTTGCTTCCTTCCCAGCCTGCATGTTACCCACTGGCCAGCAAACTGAGGGGGCAGCTGGAACAAGTCCCACTGCAAGGCAGATACTTTGTAGCCTCCAAAGCCCACCTGCACCGGCTCCATCAGACAAGGGCAAGCTTGCCTCGGCTTCCCAGAAGCAGCCTGCCAATTGCCCCCTCCCTCGCCCCCTCTCCATCCACCCTCCACAGCCCCTGCCACCAAAGCCTTGCTAGGCAGGGCCATTTGCTGGCCTCCATAAAAGAGTGACTTGGATTCTTCTTTGGCGCAAGTGCCCCAGCTGTGACAAGTCAGAGGATAATGATCACACCCGCTCGGCTTTAGCTAAGGAGATTGCTGGAGGCCCAGAGCGGGACACTGGTCTTTTCAGGAGAAACTGCAACTGAACTAGCCATGCCTTTGTGGTGCATGCCGATAGGAATTGGATAGAATCGGAGGGCTTAGAAACGTCCTCCAAGCTGGTCAGCTCCATCAGTCCCCCAAAATGAAAGAAATTTTTCTGTCTGGGCTCCAAAAAGGACTCAACCCGCTGCTTTTATGCCAGAAAATATGGTGAGACCAGACCACTCATCTAGATGCAATTCAGTGAATTAAACAAAGCCTCCCTTTCCACTCCCAGCTGAGATGTTGAGGAATCAAAGGCTGAAGCCCCAGCGGTATTTCACTGGCAGTAAAGGAGACACACCTCAGGAAGTCCTGCCAGCTGAGCAAGGGGCTGGGCCTGGGGGAGGTGGCGCCTGCCCAGCTTCTTCTCTCAGGGCAAGTGCCGTCTTTGCAACACCAGGCAAATGGAACAAACATTGCTGGAGTGCTTTCATACAGACAAACAGACAAAATGGAACAAACATTGGTTTAATGATAAAGACAGATTAGGTCTCAACAAAGGCAAAATGACAAAGAGCATATGGCAGAGCATACAAAACACCCAACCTCTGACATTTACTGATAAATCTAATAATACTAATGAGTCCTGAATAATACTAATGTACCTTAACTACTAAATTGAGGAGGTTACTATCATGTAAACTAACGAAGTAGAAGATTAAACAACCCAAAAAGCTTAAAAACCAGTCCTATTCCTATCTAACTAATATCTAACAGTTGTATTCCTATCTAACTAATCTGCCTAACTCTTGCTAGCCCTGGACAACCTGCAGGGTTGTCTAATTTGGTCTTTTCTTCTTGGGGAGAGGCTCTGCTGTCTTCCGAGGCCGATGTCTTCTGCTGTGTTTGTTCCTTTCCTTCATGCTTTCAAACACCCTGCAAGATAGGAAGCAAACCATCCATTGCTCACGCTAGTACACACCATGAAACCAAGTGCCAAGATCTCCGTTTGAGTATGAATTTCTGTCTTTTCGGGCAGTGGCACATTTGTCAATGGATCAGCACCATGAGTCTGATGGTTCTACTTTCAATGCCTTGAAATGTCTTCCTCCTTTTGCTGCATCCTCTTTTGAATTTGATCAGCAGCATCAAACCAAGCTTTGATGGATCTATTCCTACTTGTATCAACTGTGTCTTGTTGGGGCACGGCAAGGTTTCATTGTGAAGGCTGGGTTTTACCTAAGCTCTTTGGGTTTGAGGTGGGTGTTAAGCTTGAGCACGGCTGCCGGGGGCGATGCTGCAAGTGCCCCCAGCTTCCCCTGCGGTGCCTTTGAAAAGGGTCAGCCCCTTTTAGTCCAAAGGCGCAGCTTTGAGCAGAAAGAGGAGGAACTTGCGCACCGTTTGCACTGCCCGCAGGGAAAGGGGCCTCCCGCCGAAGGGGGCGGCTGGCGCGGTTGGCAGCAGGGACACTGGGCGCTGCGAGCCCTCTTGCGGCTTCTCTTCCCTGGCTCCCCGTTCTCCTTTCTGGGAGGGCTTTTGCTCCTCTTTGCTTTGCCCACGCTCTGGAAATCAAAGAGTCCTTATCAATGCTTCCTTCCTCTCACAAAGCTGGAAATCAGAGCATCCAGCAGAAAAATCTATCGGCCTAAGCAAATCCTTCCAAAGCCTCAAGAGCTGAGAAAACGGCTGCCTTTGCCAATGGGCTGCGGCGGGCTGCCAAGCCAGAGCTTGGAGGAAAATACTCCTCTTTTCTACAGGCCAAAGGGGTGGGAGAAAGACCTGGCTATTTAGAGCTCTACATTTCTTATTTCTACCTTTCTGCCTAACATCTATTTCTCTCTGCTTTTCCTCCACAAATGTCTAGGCAATGGCATTTCAATTCAGTCCAATTAGGGTAGACACATGCTTAGCCATTTTCTAGTCCCCAAAATAATCTCCCTCCCTGTCTCTCTCTCTCTCTCTCTCTCTCTCTCTCTCTCACATGATGGGAAGCAAATTGCTCTTTGCCGCTAAGGAAAGATTTAGGGGAGCCACAGCACCAGCAGCTCCTTCTTGGGGACTATGCTGGCATGCTAGAAAAACTCCCTGAAAATCTGCAGCATATCCACAAAGGCAGCCTGGACTGCTGATGTCAGCAAGCAGTGGGGAATTTGGGGTCTGATTGGAGTCAGCGAGGGTGCCAGCCCTTGAGAAGCCCATCTGTAGAGAGTCAAAGCCCATTTTGGTGGCGGTGCTGCTTTCTTGGGTCAAAGTTAGGCTCCAGAATTGCATACTTCAGGGCAGTAGCACAAGGAAGGCCCGGGCAGCATCTGCTGTGCCTTTCCCAGCACATGGGACGATGTGATCCTGGCAAAGGGGCATCTGGCATGGCTCGCCAGCAGCTTTTCTCCCCTTCTCCCAGTTTCTCGACCTTCCTGGCACCTCTCCATTTTCTTGCCCCTCACCTGAGCAAGAGTGCTGGCAAGTTTATGCTCCTTTTTCCAGGAGTAGTAGTACTCCACACACTGGGCCACGGTCTTAGTCTGGATCTGTTGTGAAGAGAAAAAGAAGGAATCGCAAATGGTGTCGGGTGCACTGGGGAAAAAGTAGACTATGGAGTCAACTAGGAAGTAAAAGCATGAAGTAAATGGAGTAGGGTGTAAAATGAAATCAACATGGAGAAAGAGAGGCATCATGCAATGTCTTAAACCCTGTATGATGCTAGGTGCTAATACACGCAATGCACAGATCAACAACAAATCCACCTAGCACAGTTCTTCTTTCCCCGCTTCACTCCAGTTATGCCAGCACAGCGTCTTGTGGAAGCAGCAGCAGACCTGTGCCACAAGTCTGACAGAATAAAGCTTCATCTTCCAAAAGAGCTTGGAGAAAAGGGCTGGAGAGGCAGGATCATCCTTTTGACACAGGCTTTTGATGTCCCCTTTTGTTACTACTTGAAGATACTTGCTCCTTGAGAAGAGAGAGACTGAAGCCCAGTGCTTGTTCCCAGAAATAAGCAAGCTTTCCTGCTGCTGATCTGCTCGGGTAAAGAATGTCCCGTGGCTTTACCTGCTTCTGGATGAGATGAAAATCCTTGCCGTAGGTGTGGAAAGCCTTTTGGAAGGACTCCTTCTCCTCAGGTGTCCATCTATCAGAGCCTGGCAATAAAAAGCAGCGGCTAGTAAACAGATCCCTTGATCCACACCAAGTAGATTCCTCTGGCTGCCGAAAGAAAACGGTCGCAGGCCGTCATTCACGTGGGTGTACGTGTCTGCTCCCTCAGAAGGGCGTGAAGACAAGAGCAGGCATTGCCCGGGGAGAAGGATTGGAAAACAAGTAGAGCTGAAGGACTAGATGCTGGTGCTTTGCCCACCCACAGAGGAGACAAGACCTTGTGCTGGTGTTAAGCACAATTTCTTGAAGCAGAAACGCTTGCCACAAGAATGAAGGGGACGGCAGCATCTGTCAGGGACGCAAGAAGCTCTGCTTTGCTTACCTGCGTAATGATAATCAGCCATGGGATGGCCTTGAGCTGTTGCAGGCCCCTCTGAGAGCAGCATCTCCAGAGCCTCCTGCAAGATCAAGAGGGAAAAGGCTTTAGCCGCCCCAGCACATTAAAAATGAGCCAAAAAATCACAGGTGCTGCCTTTCAGCTCCTTTGCCTCTCCAGACATTCAAGCGACTGTATCCCATGTGGGTGAAACACTGTCATTTGCTCCCAGTCCCTAGTTTTTGCTGCCCGACCCTTTGATCCTGGTCCCCAAGAGTGGCCTTTTGCTCACCAAGCTGAGGATTTTGCTGCTCCTGCAGCCAGAATGGCCTCAGCTGACTGAGGCTTCTGGGAATTTCCCCTCCAAATGTCTTAGAGAAGCCAAATCTCCAGGCCATTTACAAGGCAGCAGGACCTTCCGCCGCCGCCGCCTCCAGGAGGGAGATTCTCCCTGCTGGAGCCCTTTGGGCTCAGCCCTGACGCAGCTGGAGGAGACCCAGCAGGCAGCAAGTGCTCTGCTCCCTGTTAAGACCCTTCTTCCAAGAGCAGCCAGGAAAGGCTGTCCCAGTGCCCAGGCCTTCTGCATTCCCTGTGCCCTCTCCTCTGCGCCCAAACAGCCGCTTCTTACCGGAACGCTGCCGCGTGCCTGGTGCAGGCAGTGCAGGGCGCGCTCCAGGTTAGCTGCTGCCCCGGGAATGCCACGGGAGCTGGCCATGTCCAACAGTTCTCTTACTGCAAGCACAAGAAAAAACCCACCGAAAGTCAGCCTGGAGGCCAGCAAAGGGCAAAGGTTGCCATGCAAGGCAGAAGGAAAGGCCGGCAGCTAAAGACAGCAGCTTGGAGAGAGAGCATGAAAAGGAGAGCAAAGACAGAGCCAGATGAAGCAAGGGCCCACGCAGTGCTGGCTCTCCCTCCAAAGCAGCTTCTGTAAGAAGAAGTGGGGGCCAATCTCCCCTCTTCCAGTGGCAAACGGCCCTGACCAGTTTGGAGAGCAAGGTGCTTGCTCTTTCTCCTTGCCTCTAACACTTCTACATGGGAAGATGGGCGAGACAAGGAGAGAAGCAGAGCCTGCAAAAGGCTGCCTTTTTAGGCATAAGGAGCCTTTTCAAGACCCAAGTAGCTCAGGGCTGGAAGCAAAGCTTGAAGCAAAGCTACCTCTGTCAGGTTTTTCCATGTCAGAGTCATCCTCTCCCCAGGGCTTCCAGACCAGGCTTGCAGGCTCTTCATCCTCACTTGCTGCTCTGTTCTGCAGCTCTGGGAGCTCAGCCTGAAAGTCGCTGCCAACATTGATGTGTCTAAAGGAAGAAGGAGGTGGAGGTGAGAAAGGCAAGTGGTCAAGAGAGCCTTGCTGTGCACCCACAGGCTTGAACCAATCCCAGCCTGACTGTGAAAGAGCAGTTCTCCTCCTCGCCATTCTTCCAGTTTGCTGTCCTTTAACCCTAGGCCAAAACTCACGGCTGAATCTGGGCTCTTGCTTTCCTTTTCATTGTGCCTCTCCTTTCCACCTGAAAGAGATCAAAGCAATGCTCCAGTTCAAAATCCTTCTGCCAAGGATGTGTCAGTAGCCTTCCTTCTCATCCTCATCATTGCAAAGCCCGAGCTCCCGTGTCCCAGCTCCTTTCTCTTTGCTGTCATTGCTGCCTTTTTGACATGGAATGTCCTAGGCAGGACCCTCCAGCAGTCAGCAGCTTCCTCAGGAGGGCAAGCAGAAGGCCATGCACTACTCTCTTCACTCCCGGGGCCACGGAGAAGAGCCAAGAGAATGGCAGGGGAGATGTGCCAGTGCAGGCTTAGGTTGGATCGAAGGAAAAGCTTCTTCAGCCACAGGCTGCTTGGGCACTGCAACAGCCTCCCCAGGGAAGGGGGCACAGCACCAAGGCTGACTGAGCTCCAAAAGTGTTTGGACACTGCTCTTGGGCACAGGCTGTGATTGTTGAGGCTGCCCCGGGCAGGCCCTGCAGTTGGCCTCAGTGATCTTTCAGAATCCCTTCCAAGGCAGAAAATTCTGTGCTACTGTGATTGTGCTCTTGAGGAGATGGCATTTGACGGCCGCCCCTGAGCATGAGGTAGAACCAGCCCTACGTGCACTGAAAAAAGAATCTCTAAAGATATTAAAATAGAAGGGATCTATAGGCGATGCAAATACGTAAGTAGATAAGAATTGCTGATCCCAGATGGTTTTTGAAGTTGAAAGCCTGTGTTTGCAGAGAAGCCCAGTCAAATGCTTCCATGCCCTGAACGACAGGGATGCCAGAGGAGAAGTGCCATCATTGTGGTGTTTGAAGCTTTGGAGCGGGTGTGAGCAGAGTCAGGGCATAAGGGGATTTGTTGACACTGAAGCCCTGACCTGCTCAGCCAGGAACAATTTGTTTTGGGGTCAGCACAAGATAGTTTGAGGACTGAAATGGGTGCCAAGAACGTTTAATCAGGTGATGCGTGGACGAGGATCTGCAACTGCACTGGGACACCTCTCTAAGTCCTCTATGGAAAGGTCTGTGTTTCCCCTGGAGGCAACACAATTCCTTCAGAAGCTGCACCCTGCTTTCACGTGGAAGCTCGTCTGGGGAAAGTGAGCACGCAGCCTGTGTGTCGTGCTTGGTGGGAGAGGCAGCTGGAGCCTCCTGCCCTTGTGCTAGTGCTTTGAGGGCAAACGGGGATTTTCTTACCTTGGAGGGTTCCCAAGTGCTCTGGGGATGCCCGGAGGCAGACGAGGAGACCAGGATGTCGGTGCAGAGGCCGGGTCTGGCGCTGAGTGCAGAAGGCGGCTGGTCAGGGACAGCCCAGGAGCTGATCCTGCAGCTGCTGCTCCAGCGCTGCTCCAGCAGTGTTCCAGCAAGGGCCGCAGGAGCAGGAGACAACGACAGTTGCTATGGGCACAGCCCAACATTCCATCTAGAACCCCCGGGGGAGCCATGGGACAGAAAGGGGCATGGGCCGCCTCTGCCCCTTGTACTTCTTCTGCTGCAAGTTTGCTCTGAGAAGCTTCCCATTGGGCCTTTTCTCCTCAGTCGTCTGATGAGACGGGCAAAAGCAGTGCAGGGACAGCCCTGGCTCTTCCCGGTGCTTCTCTGCAAGGTGCCTCCAGCTGAAGGTGCACAGGAGCCTGCCTCTGTGCAAGGGCCCAGACCTCATCTCCTGCCCTGGAGAACCAGAAGGGCTCCTCCCACTGGCTCTCCTCCAGCTCTGAGAGGAGCTGGAATTTGCAAGTTGCCTAGCGCAGAGCCAACTCCAAAGCTTCCTCTCAAAGTGGAGGCATTCATCCTGCCCCCTTTCTCAATTCTCCTTTTGCTGCCCAATAATGTCACTGCATGGTTTCCCTCCTTTGGGCCTCTGAGCTGGTCTCTCACCTCATCACTCCTCCCTTGAAACTTGGAGAAACAGGATCTTTTTCAGGCCAACTGATGGGGACACACACACACACACCCAGGGACAGCACACGGGCATTTCTCTAGCAAACATTCAGGCAGAATTTCTAGATCCCTCTTCCAGCTCCCTTGGAGAAGCTCGGTGGTTGTCCCAAAAGACTCTGGCATTCCTCTAAGGAAGCAACACTTACAGAATTGCCTTTCCACACTGCTGGCCTTCACATTGCTTTTAACGCCTAGATCCCAGATATGAGAAAAAGCCAGGCAGCTTTGCTGCTTTCCTGCCTGTCCTTAAGGAAAAGCAAATCTTGCTTCAGTCCCAATCTTGCTTCCTTCCCAGCCTGCATGTTACCCACTGGCCAGCAAACTGAGGGGGCAGCTGGAACAAGTCCCACTGCAAGGCAGATACTTTGTAGCCTCCAAAGCCCACCTGCACCGGCTCCATCAGACAAGGGCAAGCTTGCCTCGGCTTCCCAGAAGCAGCCTGCCAATTGCCCCCTCCCTCGCCCCCTCTCCATCCACCCTCCACAGCCCCTGCCACCAAAGCCTTGCTAGGCAGGGCCATTTGCTGGCCTCCATAAAAGAGTGACTTGGATTCTTCTTTGGCGCAAGTGCCCCAGCTGTGACAAGTCAGAGGATAATGATCACACCCGCTCGGCTTTAGCTAAGGAGATTGCTGGAGGCCCAGAGCGGGACACTGGTCTTTTCAGGAGAAACTGCAACTGAACTAGCCATGCCTTTGTGGTGCATGCCGATAGGAATTGGATAGAATCGGAGGGCTTAGAAACGTCCTCCAAGCTGGTCAGCTCCATCAGTCCCCCAAAATGAAAGAAATTTTTCTGTCTGGGCTCCAAAAAGGACTCAACCCGCTGCTTTTATGCCAGAAAATATGGTGAGACCAGACCACTCATCTAGATGCAATTCAGTGAATTAAACAAAGCCTCCCTTTCCACTCCCAGCTGAGATGTTGAGGAATCAAAGGCTGAAGCCCCAGCGGTATTTCACTGGCAGTAAAGGAGACACACCTCAGGAAGTCCTGCCAGCTGAGCAAGGGGCTGGGCCTGGGGGAGGTGGCGCCTGCCCAGCTTCTTCTCTCAGGGCAAGTGCCGTCTTTGCAACACCAGGCAAATGGAACAAACATTGCTGGAGTGCTTTCATACAGACAAACAGACAAAATGGAACAAACATTGGTTTAATGATAAAGACAGATTAGGTCTCAACAAAGGCAAAATGACAAAGAGCATATGGCAGAGCATACAAAACACCCAACCTCTGACATTTACTGATAAATCTAATAATACTAATGAGTCCTGAATAATACTAATGTACCTTAACTACTAAATTGAGGAGGTTACTATCATGTAAACTAACGAAGTAGAAGATTAAACAACCCAAAAAGCTTAAAAACCAGTCCTATTCCTATCTAACTAATATCTAACAGTTGTATTCCTATCTAACTAATCTGCCTAACTCTTGCTAGCCCTGGACAACCTGCAGGGTTGTCTAATTTGGTCTTTTCTTCTTGGGGAGAGGCTCTGCTGTCTTCCGAGGCCGATGTCTTCTGCTGTGTTTGTTCCTTTCCTTCATGCTTTCAAACACCCTGCAAGATAGGAAGCAAACCATCCATTGCTCACGCTAGTACACACCATGAAACCAAGTGCCAAGATCTCCGTTTGAGTATGAATTTCTGTCTTTTCGGGCAGTGGCACATTTGTCAATGGATCAGCACCATGAGTCTGATGGTTCTACTTTCAATGCCTTGAAATGTCTTCCTCCTTTTGCTGCATCCTCTTTTGAATTTGATCAGCAGCATCAAACCAAGCTTTGATGGATCTATTCCTACTTGTATCAACTGTGTCTTGTTGGGGCACGGCAAGGTTTCATTGTGAAGGCTGGGTTTTACCTAAGCTCTTTGGGTTTGAGGTGGGTGTTAAGCTTGAGCACGGCTGCCGGGGGCGATGCTGCAAGTGCCCCCAGCTTCCCCTGCGGTGCCTTTGAAAAGGGTCAGCCCCTTTTAGTCCAAAGGCGCAGCTTTGAGCAGAAAGAGGAGGAACTTGCGCACCGTTTGCACTGCCCGCAGGGAAAGGGGCCTCCCGCCGAAGGGGGCGGCTGGCGCGGTTGGCAGCAGGGACACTGGGCGCTGCGAGCCCTCTTGCGGCTTCTCTTCCCTGGCTCCCCGTTCTCCTTTCTGGGAGGGCTTTTGCTCCTCTTTGCTTTGCCCACGCTCTGGAAATCAAAGAGTCCTTATCAATGCTTCCTTCCTCTCACAAAGCTGGAAATCAGAGCATCCAGCACAAAAATCTATCGGCCTAAGCAAATCCTTCCAAAGCCTCAAGAGCTGAGAAAACGGCTGCCTTTGCCAATGGGCTGCGGCGGGCTGCCAAGCCAGAGCTTGGAGGAAAATACTCCTCTTTTCTACAGGCCAAAGGGGTGGGAGAAAGACCTGGCTATTTAGAGCTCTACATTTCTTATTTCTACCTTTCTGCCTAACATCTATTTCTCTCTGCTTTTCCTCCACAAATGTCTAGGCAATGGCATTTCAATTCAGTCCAATTAGGGTAGACACATGCTTAGCCATTTTCTAGTCCCCAAAATAATCTCCCTCCCTGTCTCTCTCTCTCTCTCTCTCTCTCTCTCTCTCTCACATGATGGGAAGCAAATTGCTCTTTGCCGCTAAGGAAAGATTTAGGGGAGCCACAGCACCAGCAGCTCCTTCTTGGGGACTATGCTGGCATGCTAGAAAAACTCCCTGAAAATCTGCAGCATATCCACAAAGGCAGCCTGGACTGCTGATGTCAGCAAGCAGTGGGGAATTTGGGGTCTGATTGGAGTCAGCGAGGGTGCCAGCCCTTGAGAAGCCCATCTGTAGAGAGTCAAAGCCCATTTTGGTGGCGGTGCTGCTTTCTTGGGTCAAAGTTAGGCTCCAGAATTGCATACTTCAGGGCAGTAGCACAAGGAAGGCCCGGGCAGCATCTGCTGTGCCTTTCCCAGCACATGGGACGATGTGATCCTGGCAAAGGGGCATCTGGCATGGCTCGCCAGCAGCTTTTCTCCCCTTCTCCCAGTTTCTCGACCTTCCTGGCACCTCTCCATTTTCTTGCCCCTCACCTGAGCAAGAGTGCTGGCAAGTTTATGCTCCTTTTTCCAGGAGTAGTAGTACTCCACACACTGGGCCACGGTCTTAGTCTGGATCTGTTGTGAAGAGAAAAAGAAGGAATCGCAAATGGTGTCGGGTGCACTGGGGAAAAAGTAGACTATGGAGTGAACTAGGAAGTAAAAGCATGAAGTAAATGGAGTAGGGTGTAAAATGAAATCAACATGGAGAAAGAGAGGCATCATGCAATGTCTTAAACCCTGTATGATGCTAGGTGCTAATACACGCAATGCACAGATCAACAACAAATCCACCTAGCACAGTTCTTCTTTCCCCGCTTCACTCCAGTTATGCCAGCACAGCGTCTTGTGGAAGCAGCAGCAGACCTGTGCCACAAGTCTGACAGAATAAAGCTTCATCTTCCAAAAGAGCTTGGAGAAAAGGGCTGGAGAGGCAGGATCATCCTTTTGACACAGGCTTTTGATGTCCCCTTTTGTTACTACTTGAAGATACTTGCTCCTTGAGAAGAGAGAGACTGAAGCCCAGTGCTTGTTCCCAGAAATAAGCAAGCTTTCCTGCTGCTGATCTGCTCGGGTAAAGAATGTCCCGTGGCTTTACCTGCTTCTGGATGAGATGAAAATCCTTGCCGTAGGTGTGGAAAGCCTTTTGGAAGGACTCCTTCTCCTCAGGTGTCCATCTATCAGAGCCTGGCAATAAAAAGCAGCGGCTAGTAAACAGATCCCTTGATCCACACCAAGTAGATTCCTCTGGCTGCCGAAAGAAAACGGTCGCAGGCCGTCATTCACGTGGGTGTACGTGTCTGCTCCCTCAGAAGGGCGTGAAGACAAGAGCAGGCATTGCCCGGGGAGAAGGATTGGAAAACAAGTAGAGCTGAAGGACTAGATGCTGGTGCTTTGCCCACCCACAGAGGAGACAAGACCTTGTGCTGGTGTTAAGCACAATTTCTTGAAGCAGAAACGCTTGCCACAAGAATGAAGGGGCCGGCAGCATCTGTCAGGGACGCAAGAAGCTCTGCTTTGCTTACCTGCGTAATGATAATCAGCCATGGGATGGCCTTGAGCTGTTGCAGGCCCCTCTGAGAGCAGCATCTCCAGAGCCTCCTGCAAGATCAAGAGGGAAAAGGCTTTAGCCGCCCCAGCACATTAAAAATGAGCCAAAAAATCACAGGTGCTGCCTTTCAGCTCCTTTGCCTCTCCAGACATTCAAGCGACTGTATCCCATGTGGGTGAAACACTGTCATTTGCTCCCAGTCCCTAGTTTTTGCTGCCCGACCCTTTGATCCTGGTCCCCAAGAGTGGCCTTTTGCTCACCAAGCTGAGGATTTTGCTGCTCCTGCAGCCAGAATGGCCTCAGCTGACTGAGGCTTCTGGGAATTTCCCCTCCAAATGTCTTAGAGAAGCCAAATCTCCAGGCCATTTACAAGGCAGCAGGACCTTCCGCCGCCGCCGCCTCCAGGAGGGAGATTCTCCCTGCTGGAGCCCTTTGGGCTCAGCCCTGACGCAGCTGGAGGAGACCCAGCAGGCAGCAAGTGCTCTGCTCCCTGTTAAGACCCTTCTTCCAAGAGCAGCCAGGAAAGGCTGTCCCAGTGCCCAGGCCTTCTGCATTCCCTGTGCCCTCTCCTCTGCGCCCAAACAGCCGCTTCTTACCGGAACGCTGCCGCGTGCCTGGTGCAGGCAGTGCAGGGCGCGCTCCAGGTTAGCTGCTGCCCCGGGAATGCCACGGGAGCTGGCCATGTCCAACAGTTCTCTTACTGCAAGCACAAGAAAAAACCCACCGAAAGTCAGCCTGGAGGCCAGCAAAGGGCAAAGGTTGCCATGCAAGGCAGAAGGAAAGGCCGGCAGCTAAAGACAGCAGCTTGGAGAGAGAGCATGAAAAGGAGAGCAAAGACAGAGCCAGATGAAGCAAGGGCCCACGCAGTGCTGGCTCTCCCTCCAAAGCAGCTTCTGTAAGAAGAAGTGGGGGCCAATCTCCCCTCTTCCAGTGGCAAACGGCCCTGACCAGTTTGGAGAGCAAGGTGCTTGCTCTTTCTCCTTGCCTCTAACACTTCTACATGGGAAGATGGGCGAGACAAGGAGAGAAGCAGAGCCTGCAAAACGCTGCCTTTTTAGGCATAAGGAGCCTTTTCAAGACCCAAGTAGCTCAGGGCTGGAAGCAAAGCTTGAAGCAAAGCTACCTCTGTCAGGTTTTTCCATGTCAGAGTCATCCTCTCCCCAGGGCTTCCAGACCAGGCTTGCAGGCTCTTCATCCTCACTTGCTGCTCTGTTCTGCAGCTCTGGGAGCTCAGCCTGAAAGTCGCTGCCAACATTGATGTGTCTAAAGGAAGAAGGAGGTGGAGGTGAGAAAGGCAAGTGGTCAAGAGAGCCTTGCTGTGCACCCACAGGCTTGAACCAATCCCAGCCTGACTGTGAAAGAGCAGTTCTCCTCCTCGCCATTCTTCCAGTTTGCTGTCCTTTAACCCTAGGCCAAAACTCACGGCTGAATCTGGGCTCTTGCTTTCCTTTTCATTGTGCCTCTCCTTTCCACCTGAAAGAGATCAAAGCAATGCTCCAGTTCAAAATCCTTCTGCCAAGGATGTGTCAGTAGCCTTCCTTCTCATCCTCATCATTGCAAAGCCCGAGCTCCCGTGTCCCAGCTCCTTTCTCTTTGCTGTCATTGCTGCCTTTTTGACATGGAATGTCCTAGGCAGGACCCTCCAGCAGTCAGCAGCTTCCTCAGGAGGGCAAGCAGAAGGCCATGCACTACTCTCTTCACTCCCGGGGCCACGGAGAAGAGCCAAGAGAATGGCAGGGGAGATGTGCCAGTGCAGGCTTAGGTTGGATCGAAGGAAAAGCTTCTTCAGCCACAGGCTGCTTGGGCACTGCAACAGCCTCCCCAGGGAAGGGGGCACAGCACCAAGGCTGACTGAGCTCCAAAAGTGTTTGGACACTGCTCTTGGGCACAGGCTGTGATTGTTGAGGCTGCCCCGGGCAGGCCCTGCAGTTGGCCTCAGTGATCTTTCAGAATCCCTTCCAAGGCAGAAAATTCTGTGCTACTGTGATTGTGCTCTTGAGGAGATGGCATTTGACGGCCACCCCTGAGCATGAGGTAGAACCAGCCCTACGTGCACTGAAAAAAGAATCTCTAAAGATATTAAAATAGAAGGGATCTATAGGCGATGCAAATACGTAAGTAGATAAGAATTGCTGATCCCAGATGGTTTTTGAAGTTGAAAGCCTGTGTTTGCAGAGAAGCCCAGTCAAATGCTTCCATGCCCTGAACGACAGGGATGCCAGAGGAGAAGTGCCATCATTGTGCTGTTTGAAGCTTTGGAGCGGGTGTGAGCAGAGTCAGGGCATAAGGGGATTTGTTGACACTGAAGCCCTGACCTGCTCAGCCAGGAACAATTTGTTTTGGGGTCAGCACAAGATAGTTTGAGGACTGAAATGGGTGCCAAGAACGTTTAATCAGGTGATGCGTGGACGAGGATCTGCAACTGCACTGGGACACCTCTCTAAGTCCTCTATGGAAAGGTCTGTGTTTCCCCTGGAGGCAACACAATTCCTTCAGAAGCTGCACCCTGCTTTCACGTGGAAGCTCGTCTGGGGAAAGTGAGCACGCAGCCTGTGTGTCGTGCTTGGTGGGAGAGGCAGCTGGAGCCTCCTGCCCTTGTGCTAGTGCTTTGAGGGCAAACGGGGATTTTCTTACCTTGGAGGGTTCCCAAGTGCTCTGGGGATGCCCGGAGGCAGACGAGGAGACCAGGATGTCGGTGCAGAGGCCGGGTCTGGCGCTGAGTGCAGAAGGCGGCTGGTCAGGGACAGCCCAGGAGCTGATCCTGCAGCTGCTGCTCCAGCGCTGCTCCAGCAGTGTTCCAGCAAGGGCCGCAGGAGCAGGAGACAACGACAGTTGCTATGGGCACAGCCCAACATTCCATCTAGAACCCCTGGGGGAGCCATGGGACAGAAAGGGGCATGGGCCGCCTCTGCCCCTTGTACTTCTTCTGCTGCAAGTTTGCTCTGAGAAGCTTCCCATTGGGCCTTTTCTCCTCAGTCGTCTGATGAGACGGGCAAAAGCAGTGCAGGGACAGCCCTGGCTCTTCCCGGTGCTTCTCTGCAAGGTGCCTCCAGCTGAAGGTGCACAGGAGCCTGCCTCTGTGCAAGGGCCCAGACCTCATCTCCTGCCCTGGAGAACCAGAAGGGCTCCTCCCACTGGCTCTCCTCCAGCTCTGAGAGGAGCTGGAATTTGCAAGTTGCCTAGCGCAGAGCCAACTCCAAAGCTTCCTCTCAAAGTGGAGGCATTCATCCTGCCCCCTTTCTCAATTCTCCTTTTGCTGCCCAATAATGTCACTGCATGGTTTCCCTCCTTTGGGCCTCTGAGCTGGTCTCTCACCTCATCACTCCTCCCTTGAAACTTGGAGAAACAGGATCTTTTTCAGGCCAACTGATGGGGACACACACACACACACCCAGGGACAGCACACGGGCATTTCTCTAGCAAACATTCAGGCAGAATTTCTAGATCCCTCTTCCAGCTCCCTTGGAGAAGCTCGGTGGTTGTCCCAAAAGACTCTGGCATTCCTCTAAGGAAGCAACACTTACAGAATTGCCTTTCCACACTGCTGGCCTTCACATTGCTTTTAACGCCTAGATCCCAGATATGAGAAAAAGCCAGGCAGCTTTGCTGCTTTCCTGCCTGTCCTTAAGGAAAAGCAAATCTTGCTTCAGTCCCAATCTTGCTTCCTTCCCAGCCTGCATGTTACCCACTGGCCAGCAAACTGAGGGGGCAGCTGGAACAAGTCCCACTGCAAGGCAGATACTTTGTAGCCTCCAAAGCCCACCTGCACCGGCTCCATCAGACAAGGGCAAGCTTGCCTCGGCTTCCCAGAAGCAGCCTGCCAATTGCCCCCTCCCTCGCCCCCTCTCCATCCACCCTCCACAGCCCCTGCCACCAAAGCCTTGCTAGGCAGGGCCATTTGCTGGCCTCCATAAAAGAGTGACTTGGATTCTTCTTTGGCGCAAGTGCCCCAGCTGTGACAAGTCAGAGGATAATGATCACACCCGCTCGGCTTTAGCTAAGGAGATTGCTGGAGGCCCAGAGCGGGACACTGGTCTTTTCAGGAGAAACTGCAACTGAACTAGCCATGCCTTTGTGGTGCATGCCGATAGGAATTGGATAGAATCGGAGGGCTTAGAAACGTCCTCCAAGCTGGTCAGCTCCATCAGTCCCCCAAAATGAAAGAAATTTTTCTGTCTGGGCTCCAAAAAGGACTCAACCCGCTGCTTTTATGCCAGAAAATATGGTGAGACCAGACCACTCATCTAGATGCAATTCAGTGAATTAAACAAAGCCTCCCTTTCCACTCCCAGCTGAGATGTTGAGGAATCAAAGGCTGAAGCCCCAGCGGTATTTCACTGGCAGTAAAGGAGACACACCTCAGGAAGTCCTGCCAGCTGAGCAAGGGGCTGGGCCTGGGGGAGGTGGCGCCTGCCCAGCTTCTTCTCTCAGGGCAAGTGCCGTCTTTGCAACACCAGGCAAATGGAACAAACATTGCTGGAGTGCTTTCATACAGACAAACAGACAAAATGGAACAAACATTGGTTTAATGATAAAGACAGATTAGGTCTCAACAAAGGCAAAATGACAAAGAGCATATGGCAGAGCATACAAAACACCCAACCTCTGACATTTACTGATAAATCTAATAATACTAATGAGTCCTGAATAATACTAATGTACCTTAACTACTAAATTGAGGAGGTTACTATCATGTAAACTAACGAAGTAGAAGATTAAACAACCCAAAAAGCTTAAAAACCAGTCCTATTCCTATCTAACTAATATCTAACAGTTGTATTCCTATCTAACTAATCTGCCTAACTCTTGCTAGCCCTGGACAACCTGCAGGGTTGTCTAATTTGGTCTTTTCTTCTTGGGGAGAGGCTCTGCTGTCTTCCGAGGCCGATGTCTTCTGCTGTGTTTGTTCCTTTCCTTCATGCTTTCAAACACCCTGCAAGATAGGAAGCAAACCATCCATTGCTCACGCTAGTACACACCATGAAACCAAGTGCCAAGATCTCCGTTTGAGTATGAATTTCTGTCTTTTCGGGCAGTGGCACATTTGTCAATGGATCAGCACCATGAGTCTGATGGTTCTACTTTCAATGCCTTGAAATGTCTTCCTCCTTTTGCTGCATCCTCTTTTGAATTTGATCAGCAGCATCAAACCAAGCTTTGATGGATCTATTCCTACTTGTATCAACTGTGTCTTGTTGGGGCACGGCAAGGTTTCATTGTGAAGGCTGGGTTTTACCTAAGCTCTTTGGGTTTGAGGTGGGTGTTAAGCTTGAGCACGGCTGCCGGGGGCGATGCTGCAAGTGCCCCCAGCTTCCCCTGCGGTGCCTTTGAAAAGGGTCAGCCCCTTTTAGTCCAAAGGCGCAGCTTTGAGCAGAAAGAGGAGGAACTTGCGCACCGTTTGCACTGCCCGCAGGGAAAGGGGCCTCCCGCCGAAGGGGGCGGCTGGCGCGGTTGGCAGCAGGGACACTGGGCGCTGCGAGCCCTCTTGCGGCTTCTCTTCCCTGGCTCCCCGTTCTCCTTTCTGGGAGGGCTTTTGCTCCTCTTTGCTTTGCCCACGCTCTGGAAATCAAAGAGTCCTTATCAATGCTTCCTTCCTCTCACAAAGCTGGAAATCAGAGCATCCAGCACAAAAATCTATCGGCCTAAGCAAATCCTTCCAAAGCCTCAAGAGCTGAGAAAACGGCTGCCTTTGCCAATGGGCTGCGGCGGGCTGCCAAGCCAGAGCTTGGAGGAAAATACTCCTCTTTTCTACAGGCCAAAGGGGTGGGAGAAAGACCTGGCTATTTAGAGCTCTACATTTCTTATTTCTACCTTTCTGCCTAACATCTATTTCTCTCTGCTTTTCCTCCACAAATGTCTAGGCAATGGCATTTCAATTCAGTCCAATTAGGGTAGACACATGCTTAGCCATTTTCTAGTCCCCAAAATAATCTCCCTCCCTGTCTCTCTCTCTCTCTCTCTCTCTCTCTCTCTCTCACATGATGGGAAGCAAATTGCTCTTTGCCGCTAAGGAAAGATTTAGGGGAGCCACAGCACCAGCAGCTCCTTCTTGGGGACTATGCTGGCATGCTAGAAAAACTCCCTGAAAATCTGCAGCATATCCACAAAGGCAGCCTGGACTGCTGATGTCAGCAAGCAGTGGGGAATTTGGGGTCTGATTGGAGTCAGCGAGGGTGCCAGCCCTTGAGAAGCCCATCTGTAGAGAGTCAAAGCCCATTTTGGTGGCGGTGCTGCTTTCTTGGGTCAAAGTTAGGCTCCAGAATTGCATACTTCAGGGCAGTAGCACAAGGAAGGCCCGGGCAGCATCTGCTGTGCCTTTCCCAGCACATGGGACGATGTGATCCTGGCAAAGGGGCATCTGGCATGGCTCGCCAGCAGCTTTTCTCCCCTTCTCCCAGTTTCTCGACCTTCCTGGCACCTCTCCATTTTCTTGCCCCTCACCTGAGCAAGAGTGCTGGCAAGTTTATGCTCCTTTTTCCAGGAGTAGTAGTACTCCACACACTGGGCCACGGTCTTAGTCTGGATCTGTTGTGAAGAGAAAAAGAAGGAATCGCAAATGGTGTCGGGTGCACTGGGGAAAAAGTAGACTATGGAGTCAACTAGGAAGTAAAAGCATGAAGTAAATGGAGTAGGGTGTAAAATGAAATCAACATGGAGAAAGAGAGGCATCATGCAATGTCTTAAACCCTGTATGATGCTAGGTGCTAATACACGCAATGCACAGATCAACAACAAATCCACCTAGCACAGTTCTTCTTTCCCCGCTTCACTCCAGTTATGCCAGCACAGCGTCTTGTGGAAGCAGCAGCAGACCTGTGCCACAAGTCTGACAGAATAAAGCTTCATCTTCCAAAAGAGCTTGGAGAAAAGGGCTGGAGAGGCAGGATCATCCTTTTGACACAGGCTTTTGATGTCCCCTTTTGTTACTACTTGAAGATACTTGCTCCTTGAGAAGAGAGAGACTGAAGCCCAGTGCTTGTTCCCAGAAATAAGCAAGCTTTCCTGCTGCTGATCTGCTCGGGTAAAGAATGTCCCGTGGCTTTACCTGCTTCTGGATGAGATGAAAATCCTTGCCGTAGGTGTGGAAAGCCTTTTGGAAGGACTCCTTCTCCTCAGGTGTCCATCTATCAGAGCCTGGCAATAAAAAGCAGCGGCTAGTAAACAGATCCCTTGATCCACACCAAGTAGATTCCTCTGGCTGCCGAAAGAAAACGGTCGCAGGCCGTCATTCACGTGGGTGTACGTGTCTGCTCCCTCAGAAGGGCGTGAAGACAAGAGCAGGCATTGCCCGGGGAGAAGGATTGGAAAACAAGTAGAGCTGAAGGACTAGATGCTGGTGCTTTGCCCACCCACAGAGGAGACAAGACCTTGTGCTGGTGTTAAGCACAATTTCTTGAAGCAGAAACGCTTGCCACAAGAATGAAGGGGACGGCAGCATCTGTCAGGGACGCAAGAAGCTCTGCTTTGCTTACCTGCGTAATGATAATCAGCCATGGGATGGCCTTGAGCTGTTGCAGGCCCCTCTGAGAGCAGCATCTCCAGAGCCTCCTGCAAGATCAAGAGGGAAAAGGCTTTAGCCGCCCCAGCACATTAAAAATGAGCCAAAAAATCACAGGTGCTGCCTTTCAGCTCCTTTGCCTCTCCAGACATTCAAGCGACTGTATCCCATGTGGGTGAAACACTGTCATTTGCTCCCAGTCCCTAGTTTTTGCTGCCCGACCCTTTGATCCTGGTCCCCAAGAGTGGCCTTTTGCTCACCAAGCTGAGGATTTTGCTGCTCCTGCAGCCAGAATGGCCTCAGCTGACTGAGGCTTCTGGGAATTTCCCCTCCAAATGTCTTAGAGAACCCAAATCTCCAGGCCATTTACAAGGCAGCAGGACCTTCCGCCGCCGCCGCCTCCAGGAGGGAGATTCTCCCTGCTGGAGCCCTTTGGGCTCAGCCCTGACGCAGCTGGAGGAGACCCAGCAGGCAGCAAGTGCTCTGCTCCCTGTTAAGACCCTTCTTCCAAGAGCAGCCAGGAAAGGCTGTCCCAGTGCCCAGGCCTTCTGCATTCCCTGTGCCCTCTCCTCTGCGCCCAAACAGCCGCTTCTTACCGGAACGCTGCCGCGTGCCTGGTGCAGGCAGTGCAGGGCGCGCTCCAGGTTAGCTGCTGCCCCGGGAATGCCACGGGAGCTGGCCATGTCCAACAGTTCTCTTACTGCAAGCACAAGAAAAAACCCACCGAAAGTCAGCCTGGAGGCCAGCAAAGGGCAAAGGTTGCCATGCAAGGCAGAAGGAAAGGCCGGCAGCTAAAGACAGCAGCTTGGAGAGAGAGCATGAAAAGGAGAGCAAAGACAGAGCCAGCTGAAGCAAGGGCCCACGCAGTGCTGGCTCTCCCTCCAAAGCAGCTTCTGTAAGAAGAAGTGGGGGCCAATCTCCCCTCTTCCAGTGGCAAACGGCCCTGACCAGTTTGGAGAGCAAGGTGCTTGCTCTTTCTCCTTGCCTCTAACACTTCTACATGGGAAGATGGGCGAGACAAGGAGAGAAGCAGAGCCTGCAAAAGGCTGCCTTTTTAGGCATAAGGAGCCTTTTCAAGACCCAAGTAGCTCAGGGCTGGAAGCAAAGCTTGAAGCAAAGCTACCTCTGTCAGGTTTTTCCATGTCAGAGTCATCCTCTCCCCAGGGCTTCCAGACCAGGCTTGCAGGCTCTTCATCCTCACTTGCTGCTCTGTTCTGCAGCTCTGGGAGCTCAGCCTGAAAGTCGCTGCCAACATTGATGTGTCTAAAGGAAGAAGGAGGTGGAGGTGAGAAAGGCAAGTGGTCAAGAGAGCCTTGCTGTGCACCCACAGGCTTGAACCAATCCCAGCCTGACTGTGAAAGAGCAGTTCTCCTCCTCGCCATTCTTCCAGTTTGCTGTCCTTTAACCCTAGGCCAAAACTCACGGCTGAATCTGGGCTCTTGCTTTCCTTTTCATTGTGCCTCTCCTTTCCACCTGAAAGAGATCAAAGCAATGCTCCAGTTCAAAATCCTTCTGCCAAGGATGTGTCAGTAGCCTTCCTTCTCATCCTCATCATTGCAAAGCCCGAGCTCCCGTGTCCCAGCTCCTTTCTCTTTGCTGTCATTGCTGCCTTTTTGACATGGAATGTCCTAGGCAGGACCCTCCAGCAGTCAGCAGCTTCCTCAGGAGGGCAAGCAGAAGGCCATGCACTACTCTCTTCACTCCCGGGGCCACGGAGAAGAGCCAAGAGAATGGCAGGGGAGATGTGCCAGTGCAGGCTTAGGTTGGATCGAAGGAAAAGCTTCTTCAGCCACAGGCTGCTTGGGCACTGCAACAGCCTCCCCAGGGAAGGGGGCACAGCACCAAGGCTGACTGAGCTCCAAAAGTGTTTGGACACTGCTCTTGGGCACAGGCTGTGATTGTTGAGGCTGCCCCGGGCAGGCCCTGCAGTTGGCCTCAGTGATCTTTCAGAATCCCTTCCAAGGCAGAAAATTCTGTGCTACTGTGATTGTGCTCTTGAGGAGATGGCATTTGACGGCCGCCCCTGAGCATGAGGTAGAACCAGCCCTACGTGCACTGAAAAAAGAATCTCTAAAGATATTAAAATAGAAGGGATCTATAGGCGATGCAAATACGTAAGTAGATAAGAATTGCTGATCCCAGATGGTTTTTGAAGTTGAAAGCCTGTGTTTGCAGAGAAGCCCAGTCAAATGCTTCCATGCCCTGAACGACAGGGATGCCAGAGGAGAAGTGCCATCATTGTGCTGTTTGAAGCTTTGGAGCGGGTGTGAGCAGAGTCAGGGCATAAGGGGATTTGTTGACACTGAAGCCCTGACCTGCTCAGCCAGGAACAATTTGTTTTGGGGTCAGCACAAGATAGTTTGAGGACTGAAATGGGTGCCAAGAACGTTTAATCAGGTGATGCGTGGACGAGGATCTGCAACTGCACTGGGACACCTCTCTAAGTCCTCTATGGAAAGGTCTGTGTTTCCCCTGGAGGCAACACAATTCCTTCAGAAGCTGCACCCTGCTTTCACGTGGAAGCTCGTCTGGGGAAAGTGAGCACGCAGCCTGTGTGTCGTGCTTGGTGGGAGAGGCAGCTGGAGCCTCCTGCCCTTGTGCTAGTGCTTTGAGGGCAAACGGGGATTTTCTTACCTTGGAGGGTTCCCAAGTGCTCTGGGGATGCCCGGAGGCAGACGAGGAGACCAGGATGTCGGTGCAGAGGCCGGGTCTGGCGCTGAGTGCAGAAGGCGGCTGGTCAGGGACAGCCCAGGAGCTGATCCTGCAGCTGCTGCTCCAGCGCTGCTCCAGCAGTGTTCCAGCAAGGGCCGCAGGAGCAGGAGACAACGACAGTTGCTATGGGCACAGCCCAACATTCCATCTAGAACCCCCGGGGGAGCCATGGGACAGAAAGGGGCATGGGCCGCCTCTGCCCCTTGTACTTCTTCTGCTGCAAGTTTGCTCTGAGAAGCTTCCCATTGGGCCTTTTCTCCTCAGTCGTCTGATGAGACGGGCAAAAGCAGTGCAGGGACAGCCCTGGCTCTTCCCGGTGCTTCTCTGCAAGGTGCCTCCAGCTGAAGGTGCACAGGAGCCTGCCTCTGTGCAAGGGCCCAGACCTCATCTCCTGCCCTGGAGAACCAGAAGGGCTCCTCCCACTGGCTCTCCTCCAGCTCTGAGAGGAGCTGGAATTTGCAAGTTGCCTAGCGCAGAGCCAACTCCAAAGCTTCCTCTCAAAGTGGAGGCATTCATCCTGCCCCCTTTCTCAATTCTCCTTTTGCTGCCCAATAATGTCACTGCATGGTTTCCCTCCTTTGGGCCTCTGAGCTGGTCTCTCACCTCATCACTCCTCCCTTGAAACTTGGAGAAACAGGATCTTTTTCAGGCCAACTGATGGGGACACACACACACACACCCAGGGACAGCACACGGGCATTTCTCTAGCAAACATTCAGGCAGAATTTCTAGATCCCTCTTCCAGCTCCCTTGGAGAAGCTCGGTGGTTGTCCCAAAAGACTCTGGCATTCCTCTAAGGAAGCAACACTTACAGAATTGCCTTTCCACACTGCTGGCCTTCACATTGCTTTTAACGCCTAGATCCCAGATATGAGAAAAAGCCAGGCAGCTTTGCTGCTTTCCTGCCTGTCCTTAAGGAAAAGCAAATCTTGCTTCAGTCCCAATCTTGCTTCCTTCCCAGCCTGCATGTTACCCACTGGCCAGCAAACTGAGGGGGCAGCTGGAACAAGTCCCACTGCAAGGCAGATACTTTGTAGCCTCCAAAGCCCACCTGCACCGGCTCCATCAGACAAGGGCAAGCTTGCCTCGGCTTCCCAGAAGCAGCCTGCCAATTGCCCCCTCCCTCGCCCCCTCTCCATCCACCCTCCACAGCCCCTGCCACCAAAGCCTTGCTAGGCAGGGCCATTTGCTGGCCTCCATAAAAGAGTGACTTGGATTCTTCTTTGGCGCAAGTGCCCCAGCTGTGACAAGTCAGAGGATAATGATCACACCCGCTCGGCTTTAGCTAAGGAGATTGCTGGAGGCCCAGAGCGGGACACTGGTCTTTTCAGGAGAAACTGCAACTGAACTAGCCATGCCTTTGTGGTGCATGCCGATAGGAATTGGATAGAATCGGAGGGCTTAGAAACGTCCTCCAAGCTGGTCAGCTCCATCAGTCCCCCAAAATGAAAGAAATTTTTCTGTCTGGGCTCCAAAAAGGACTCAACCCGCTGCTTTTATGCCAGAAAATATGGTGAGACCAGACCACTCATCTAGATGCAATTCAGTGAATTAAACAAAGCCTCCCTTTCCACTCCCAGCTGAGATGTTGAGGAATCAAAGGCTGAAGCCCCAGCGGTATTTCACTGGCAGTAAAGGAGACACACGTCAGGAAGTCCTGCCAGCTGAGCAAGGGGCTGGGCCTGGGGGAGGTGGCGCCTGCCCAGCTTCTTCTCTCAGGGCAAGTGCCGTCTTTGCAACACCAGGCAAATGGAACAAACATTGCTGGAGTGCTTTCATACAGACAAACAGACAAAATGGAACAAACATTGGTTTAATGATAAAGACAGATTAGGTCTCAACAAAGGCAAAATGACAAAGAGCATATGGCAGAGCATACAAAACACCCAACCTCTGACATTTACTGATAAATCTAATAATACTAATGAGTCCTGAATAATACTAATGTACCTTAACTACTAAATTGAGGAGGTTACTATCATGTAAACTAACGAAGTAGAAGATTAAACAACCCAAAAAGCTTAAAAACCAGTCCTATTCCTATCTAACTAATATCTAACAGTTGTATTCCTATCTAACTAATCTGCCTAACTCTTGCTAGCCCTGGACAACCTGCAGGGTTGTCTAATTTGGTCTTTTCTTCTTGGGGAGAGGCTCTGCTGTCTTCCGAGGCCGATGTCTTCTGCTGTGTTTGTTCCTTTCCTTCATGCTTTCAAACACCCTGCAAGATAGGAAGCAAACCATCCATTGCTCACGCTAGTACACACCATGAAACCAAGTGCCAAGATCTCCGTTTGAGTATGAATTTCTGTCTTTTCGGGCAGTGGCACATTTGTCAATGGATCAGCACCATGAGTCTGATGGTTCTACTTTCAATGCCTTGAAATGTCTTCCTCCTTTTGCTGCATCCTCTTTTGAATTTGATCAGCAGCATCAAACCAAGCTTTGATGGATCTATTCCTACTTGTATCAACTGTGTCTTGTTGGGGCACGGCAAGGTTTCATTGTGAAGGCTGGGTTTTACCTAAGCTCTTTGGGTTTGAGGTGGGTGTTAAGCTTGAGCACGGCTGCCGGGGGCGATGCTGCAAGTGCCCCCAGCTTCCCCTGCGGTGCCTTTGAAAAGGGTCAGCCCCTTTTAGTCCAAAGGCGCAGCTTTGAGCAGAAAGAGGAGGAACTTGCGCACCGTTTGCACTGCCCGCAGGGAAAGGGGCCTCCCGCCGAAGGGGGCGGCTGGCGCGGTTGGCAGCAGGGACACTGGGCGCTGCGAGCCCTCTTGCGGCTTCTCTTCCCTGGCTCCCCGTTCTCCTTTCTGGGAGGGCTTTTGCTCCTCTTTGCTTTGCCCACGCTCTGGAAATCAAAGAGTCCTTATCAATGCTTCCTTCCTCTCACAAAGCTGGAAATCAGAGCATCCAGCAGAAAAATCTATCGGCCTAAGCAAATCCTTCCAAAGCCTCAAGAGCTGAGAAAACGGCTGCCTTTGCCAATGGGCTGCGGCGGGCTGCCAAGCCAGAGCTTGGAGGAAAATACTCCTCTTTTCTACAGGCCAAAGGGGTGGGAGAAAGACCTGGCTATTTAGAGCTCTACATTTCTTATTTCTACCTTTCTGCCTAACATCTATTTCTCTCTGCTTTTCCTCCACAAATGTCTAGGCAATGGCATTTCAATTCAGTCCAATTAGGGTAGACACATGCTTAGCCATTTTCTAGTCCCCAAAATAATCTCCCTCCCTGTCTCTCTCTCTCTCTCTCTCTCTCTCTCTCTCTCACATGATGGGAAGCAAATTGCTCTTTGCCGCTAAGGAAAGATTTAGGGGAGCCACAGCACCAGCAGCTCCTTCTTGGGGACTATGCTGGCATGCTAGAAAAACTCCCTGAAAATCTGCAGCATATCCACAAAGGCAGCCTGGACTGCTGATGTCAGCAAGCAGTGGGGAATTTGGGGTCTGATTGGAGTCAGCGAGGGTGCCAGCCCTTGAGAAGCCCATCTGTAGAGAGTCAAAGCCCATTTTGGTGGCGGTGCTGCTTTCTTGGGTCAAAGTTAGGCTCCAGAATTGCATACTTCAGGGCAGTAGCACAAGGAAGGCCCGGGCAGCATCTGCTGTGCCTTTCCCAGCACATGGGACGATGTGATCCTGGCAAAGGGGCATCTGGCATGGCTCGCCAGCAGCTTTTCTCCCCTTCTCCCAGTTTCTCGACCTTCCTGGCACCTCTCCATTTTCTTGCCCCTCACCTGAGCAAGAGTGCTGGCAAGTTTATGCTCCTTTTTCCAGGAGTAGTAGTACTCCACACACTGGGCCACGGTCTTAGTCTGGATCTGTTGTGAAGAGAAAAAGAAGGAATCGCAAATGGTGTCGGGTGCACTGGGGAAAAAGTAGACTATGGAGTCAACTAGGAAGTAAAAGCATGAAGTAAATGGAGTAGGGTGTAAAATGAAATCAACATGGAGAAAGAGAGGCATCATGCAATGTCTTAAACCCTGTATGATGCTAGGTGCTAATACACGCAATGCACAGATCAACAACAAATCCACCTAGCACAGTTCTTCTTTCCCCGCTTCACTCCAGTTATGCCAGCACAGCGTCTTGTGGAAGCAGCAGCAGACCTGTGCCACAAGTCTGACAGAATAAAGCTTCATCTTCCAAAAGAGCTTGGAGAAAAGGGCTGGAGAGGCAGGATCATCCTTTTGACACAGGCTTTTGATGTCCCCTTTTGTTACTACTTGAAGATACTTGCTCCTTGAGAAGAGAGAGACTGAAGCCCAGTGCTTGTTCCCAGAAATAAGCAAGCTTTCCTGCTGCTGATCTGCTCGGGTAAAGAATGTCCCGTGGCTTTACCTGCTTCTGGATGAGATGAAAATCCTTGCCGTAGGTGTGGAAAGCCTTTTGGAAGGACTCCTTCTCCTCAGGTGTCCATCTATCAGAGCCTGGCAATAAAAAGCAGCGGCTAGTAAACAGATCCCTTGATCCACACCAAGTAGATTCCTCTGGCTGCCGAAAGAAAACGGTCGCAGGCCGTCATTCACGTGGGTGTACGTGTCTGCTCCCTCAGAAGGGCGTGAAGACAAGAGCAGGCATTGCCCGGGGAGAAGGATTGGAAAACAAGTAGAGCTGAAGGACTAGATGCTGGTGCTTTGCCCACCCACAGAGGAGACAAGACCTTGTGCTGGTGTTAAGCACAATTTCTTGAAGCAGAAACGCTTGCCACAAGAATGAAGGGGACGGCAGCATCTGTCAGGGACGCAAGAAGCTCTGCTTTGCTTACCTGCGTAATGATAATCAGCCATGGGATGGCCTTGAGCTGTTGCAGGCCCCTCTGAGAGCAGCATCTCCAGAGCCTCCTGCAAGATCAAGAGGGAAAAGGCTTTAGCCGCCCCAGCACATTAAAAATGAGCCAAAAAATCACAGGTGCTGCCTTTCAGCTCCTTTGCCTCTCCAGACATTCAAGCGACTGTATCCCATGTGGGTGAAACACTGTCATTTGCTCCCAGTCCCTAGTTTTTGCTGCCCGACCCTTTGATCCTGGTCCCCAAGAGTGGCCTTTTGCTCACCAAGCTGAGGATTTTGCTGCTCCTGCAGCCAGAATGGCCTCAGCTGACTGAGGCTTCTGGGAATTTCCCCTCCAAATGTCTTAGAGAACCCAAATCTCCAGGCCATTTACAAGGCAGCAGGACCTTCCGCCGCCGCCGCCTCCAGGAGGGAGATTCTCCCTGCTGGAGCCCTTTGGGCTCAGCCCTGACGCAGCTGGAGGAGACCCAGCAGGCAGCAAGTGCTCTGCTCCCTGTTAAGACCCTTCTTCCAAGAGCAGCCAGGAAAGGCTGTCCCAGTGCCCAGGCCTTCTGCATTCCCTGTGCCCTCTCCTCTGCGCCCAAACAGCCGCTTCTTACCGGAACGCTGCCGCGTGCCTGGTGCAGGCAGTGCAGGGCGCGCTCCAGGTTAGCTGCTGCCCCGGGAATGCCACGGGAGCTGGCCATGTCCAACAGTTCTCTTACTGCAAGCACAAGAAAAAACCCACCGAAAGTCAGCCTGGAGGCCAGCAAAGGGCAAAGGTTGCCATGCAAGGCAGAAGGAAAGGCCGGCAGCTAAAGACAGCAGCTTGGAGAGAGAGCATGAAAAGGAGAGCAAAGACAGAGCCAGATGAAGCAAGGGCCCACGCAGTGCTGGCTCTCCCTCCAAAGCAGCTTCTGTAAGAAGAAGTGGGGGCCAATCTCCCCTCTTCCAGTGGCAAACGGCCCTGACCAGTTTGGAGAGCAAGGTGCTTGCTCTTTCTCCTTGCCTCTAACACTTCTACATGGGAAGATGGGCGAGACAAGGAGAGAAGCAGAGCCTGCAAAAGGCTGCCTTTTTAGGCATAAGGAGCCTTTTCAAGACCCAAGTAGCTCAGGGCTGGAAGCAAAGCTTGAAGCAAAGCTACCTCTGTCAGGTTTTTCCATGTCAGAGTCATCCTCTCCCCAGGGCTTCCAGACCAGGCTTGCAGGCTCTTCATCCTCACTTGCTGCTCTGTTCTGCAGCTCTGGGAGCTCAGCCTGAAAGTCGCTGCCAACATTGATGTGTCTAAAGGAAGAAGGAGGTGGAGGTGAGAAAGGCAAGTGGTCAAGAGAGCCTTGCTGTGCACCCACAGGCTTGAACCAATCCCAGCCTGACTGTGAAAGAGCAGTTCTCCTCCTCGCCATTCTTCCAGTTTGCTGTCCTTTAACCCTAGGCCAAAACTCACGGCTGAATCTGGGCTCTTGCTTTCCTTTTCATTGTGCCTCTCCTTTCCACCTGAAAGAGATCAAAGCAATGCTCCAGTTCAAAATCCTTCTGCCAAGGATGTGTCAGTAGCCTTCCTTCTCATCCTCATCATTGCAAAGCCCGAGCTCCCGTGTCCCAGCTCCTTTCTCTTTGCTGTCATTGCTGCCTTTTTGACATGGAATGTCCTAGGCAGGACCCTCCAGCAGTCAGCAGCTTCCTCAGGAGGGCAAGCAGAAGGCCATGCACTACTCTCTTCACTCCCGGGGCCACGGAGAAGAGCCAAGAGAATGGCAGGGGAGATGTGCCAGTGCAGGCTTAGGTTGGATCGAAGGAAAAGCTTCTTCAGCCACAGGCTGCTTGGGCACTGCAACAGCCTCCCCAGGGAAGGGGGCACAGCACCAAGGCTGACTGAGCTCCAAAAGTGTTTGGACACTGCTCTTGGGCACAGGCTGTGATTGTTGAGGCTGCCCCGGGCAGGCCCTGCAGTTGGCCTCAGTGATCTTTCAGAATCCCTTCCAAGGCAGAAAATTCTGTGCTACTGTGATTGTGCTCTTGAGGAGATGGCATTTGACGGCCACCCCTGAGCATGAGGTAGAACCAGCCCTACGTGCACTGAAAAAAGAATCTCTAAAGATATTAAAATAGAAGGGATCTATAGGCGATGCAAATACGTAAGTAGATAAGAATTGCTGATCCCAGATGGTTTTTGAAGTTGAAAGCCTGTGTTTGCAGAGAAGCCCAGTCAAATGCTTCCATGCCCTGAACGACAGGGATGCCAGAGGAGAAGTGCCATCATTGTGGTGTTTGAAGCTTTGGAGCGGGTGTGAGCAGAGTCAGGGCATAAGGGGATTTGTTGACACTGAAGCCCTGACCTGCTCAGCCAGGAACAATTTGTTTTGGGGTCAGCACAAGATAGTTTGAGGACTGAAATGGGTGCCAAGAACGTTTAATCAGGTGATGCGTGGACGAGGATCTGCAACTGCACTGGGACACCTCTCTAGGTCCTCTATGGAAAGGTCTGTGTTTCCCCTGGAGGCAACACAATTCCTTCAGAAGCTGCACCCTGCTTTCACGTGGAAGCTCGTCTGGGGAAAGTGAGCACGCAGCCTGTGTGTCGTGCTTGGTGGGAGAGGCAGCTGGAGCCTCCTGCCCTTGTGCTAGTGCTTTGAGGGCAAACGGGGATTTTCTTACCTTGGAGGGTTCCCAAGTGCTCTGGGGATGCCCGGAGGCAGACGAGGAGACCAGGATGTCGGTGCAGAGGCCGGGTCTGGCGCTGAGTGCAGAAGGCGGCTGGTCAGGGACAGCCCAGGAGCTGATCCTGCAGCTGCTGCTCCAGCGCTGCTCCAGCAGTGTTCCAGCAAGGGCCGCAGGAGCAGGAGACAACGACAGTTGCTATGGGCACAGCCCAACATTCCATCTAGAACCCCTGGGGGAGCCATGGGACAGAAAGGGGCATGGGCCGCCTCTGCCCCTTGTACTTCTTCTGCTGCAAGTTTGCTCTGAGAAGCTTCCCATTGGGCCTTTTCTCCTCAGTCGTCTGATGAGACGGGCAAAAGCAGTGCAGGGACAGCCCTGGCTCTTCCCGGTGCTTCTCTGCAAGGTGCCTCCAGCTGAAGGTGCACAGGAGCCTGCCTCTGTGCAAGGGCCCAGACCTCATCTCCTGCCCTGGAGAACCAGAAGGGCTCCTCCCACTGGCTCTCCTCCAGCTCTGAGAGGAGCTGGAATTTGCAAGTTGCCTAGCGCAGAGCCAACTCCAAAGCTTCCTCTCAAAGTGGAGGCATTCATCCTGCCCCCTTTCTCAATTCTCCTTTTGCTGCCCAATAATGTCACTGCATGGTTTCCCTCCTTTGGGCCTCTGAGCTGGTCTCTCACCTCATCACTCCTCCCTTGAAACTTGGAGAAACAGGATCTTTTTCAGGCCAACTGATGGGGACACACACACACACACCCAGGGACAGCACACGGGCATTTCTCTAGCAAACATTCAGGCAGAATTTCTAGATCCCTCTTCCAGCTCCCTTGGAGAAGCTCGGTGGTTGTCCCAAAAGACTCTGGCATTCCTCTAAGGAAGCAACACTTACAGAATTGCCTTTCCACACTGCTGGCCTTCACATTGCTTTTAACGCCTAGATCCCAGATATGAGAAAAAGCCAGGCAGCTTTGCTGCTTTCCTGCCTGTCCTTAAGGAAAAGCAAATCTTGCTTCAGTCCCAATCTTGCTTCCTTCCCAGCCTGCATGTTACCCACTGGCCAGCAAACTGAGGGGGCAGCTGGAACAAGTCCCACTGCAAGGCAGATACTTTGTAGCCTCCAAAGCCCACCTGCACCGGCTCCATCAGACAAGGGCAAGCTTGCCTCGGCTTCCCAGAAGCAGCCTGCCAATTGCCCCCTCCCTCGCCCCCTCTCCATCCACCCTCCACAGCCCCTGCCACCAAAGCCTTGCTAGGCAGGGCCATTTGCTGGCCTCCATAAAAGAGTGACTTGGATTCTTCTTTGGCGCAAGTGCCCCAGCTGTGACAAGTCAGAGGATAATGATCACACCCGCTCGGCTTTAGCTAAGGAGATTGCTGGAGGCCCAGAGCGGGACACTGGTCCTTTCAGGAGAAACTGCAACTGAACTAGCCATGCCTTTGTGGTGCATGCCGATAGGAATTGGATAGAATCGGAGGGCTTAGAAACGTCCTCCAAGCTGGTCAGCTCCATCAGTCCCCCAAAATGAAAGAAATTTTTCTGTCTGGGCTCCAAAAAGGACTCAACCCGCTGCTTTTATGCCAGAAAATATGGTGAGACCAGACCACTCATCTAGATGCAATTCAGTGAATTAAACAAAGCCTCCCTTTCCACTCCCAGCTGAGATGTTGAGGAATCAAAGGCTGAAGCCCCAGCGGTATTTCACTGGCAGTAAAGGAGACACACCTCAGGAAGTCCTGCCAGCTGAGCAAGGGGCTGGGCCTGGGGGAGGTGGCGCCTGCCCAGCTTCTTCTCTCAGGGCAAGTGCCGTCTTTGCAACACCAGGCAAATGGAACAAACATTGCTGGAGTGCTTTCATACAGACAAACAGACAAAATGGAACAAACATTGGTTTAATGATAAAGACAGATTAGGTCTCAACAAAGGCAAAATGACAAAGAGCATATGGCAGAGCATACAAAACACCCAACCTCTGACATTTACTGATAAATCTAATAATACTAATGAGTCCTGAATAATACTAATGTACCTTAACTACTAAATTGAGGAGGTTACTATCATGTAAACTAACGAAGTAGAAGATTAAACAACCCAAAAAGCTTAAAAACCAGTCCTATTCCTATCTAACTAATATCTAACAGTTGTATTCCTATCTAACTAATCTGCCTAACTCTTGCTAGCCCTGGACAACCTGCAGGGTTGTCTAATTTGGTCTTTTCTTCTTGGGGAGAGGCTCTGCTGTCTTCCGAGGCCGATGTCTTCTGCTGTGTTTGTTCCTTTCCTTCATGCTTTCAAACACCCTGCAAGATAGGAAGCAAACCATCCATTGCTGACGCTAGTACACACCATGAAACCAAGTGCCAAGATCTCCGTTTGAGTATGAATTTCTGTCTTTTCGGGCAGTGGCACATTTGTCAATGGATCAGCACCATGAGTCTGATGGTTCTACTTTCAATGCCTTGAAATGTCTTCCTCCTTTTGCTGCATCCTCTTTTGAATTTGATCAGCAGCATCAAACCAAGCTTTGATGGATCTATTCCTACTTGTATCAACTGTGTCTTGTTGGGGCACGGCAAGGTTTCATTGTGAAGGCTGGGTTTTACCTAAGCTCTTTGGGTTTGAGGTGGGTGTTAAGCTTGAGCACGGCTGCCGGGGGCGATGCTGCAAGTGCCCCCAGCTTCCCCTGCGGTGCCTTTGAAAAGGGTCAGCCCCTTTTAGTCCAAAGGCGCAGCTTTGAGCAGAAAGAGGAGGAACTTGCGCACCGTTTGCACTGCCCGCAGGGAAAGGGGCCTCCCGCCGAAGGGGGCGGCTGGCGCGGTTGGCAGCAGGGACACTGGGCGCTGCGAGCCCTCTTGCGGCTTCTCTTCCCTGGCTCCCCGTTCTCCTTTCTGGGAGGGCTTTTGCTCCTCTTTGCTTTGCCCACGCTCTGGAAATCAAAGAGTCCTTATCAATGCTTCCTTCCTCTCACAAAGCTGGAAATCAGAGCATCCAGCAGAAAAATCTATCGGCCTAAGCAAATCCTTCCAAAGCCTCAAGAGCTGAGAAAACGGCTGCCTTTGCCAATGGGCTGCGGCGGGCTGCCAAGCCAGAGCTTGGAGGAAAATACTCCTCTTTTCTACAGGCCAAAGGGGTGGGAGAAAGACCTGGCTATTTAGAGCTCTACATTTCTTATTTCTACCTTTCTGCCTAACATCTATTTCTCTCTGCTTTTCCTCCACAAATGTCTAGGCAATGGCATTTCAATTCAGTCCAATTAGGGTAGACACATGCTTAGCCATTTTCTAGTCCCCAAAATAATCTCCCTCCCTGTCTCTCTCTCTCTCTCTCTCTCTCTCTCTCTCTCACATGATGGGAAGCAAATTGCTCTTTGCCGCTAAGGAAAGATTTAGGGGAGCCACAGCACCAGCAGCTCCTTCTTGGGGACTATGCTGGCATGCTAGAAAAACTCCCTGAAAATCTGCAGCATATCCACAAAGGCAGCCTGGACTGCTGATGTCAGCAAGCAGTGGGGAATTTGGGGTCTGATTGGAGTCAGCGAGGGTGCCAGCCCTTGAGAAGCCCATCTGTAGAGAGTCAAAGCCCATTTTGGTGGCGGTGCTGCTTTCTTGGGTCAAAGTTAGGCTCCAGAATTGCATACTTCAGGGCAGTAGCACAAGGAAGGCCCGGGCAGCATCTGCTGTGCCTTTCCCAGCACATGGGACGATGTGATCCTGGCAAAGGGGCATCTGGCATGGCTCGCCAGCAGCTTTTCTCCCCTTCTCCCAGTTTCTCGACCTTCCTGGCACCTCTCCATTTTCTTGCCCCTCACCTGAGCAAGAGTGCTGGCAAGTTTATGCTCCTTTTTCCAGGAGTAGTAGTACTCCACACACTGGGCCACGGTCTTAGTCTGGATCTGTTGTGAAGAGAAAAAGAAGGAATCGCAAATGGTGTCGGGTGCACTGGGGAAAAAGTAGACTATGGAGTCAACTAGGAAGTAAAAGCATGAAGTAAATGGAGTAGGGTGTAAAATGAAATCAACATGGAGAAAGAGAGGCATCATGCAATGTCTTAAACCCTGTATGATGCTAGGTGCTAATACACGCAATGCACAGATCAACAACAAATCCACCTAGCACAGTTCTTCTTTCCCCGCTTCACTCCAGTTATGCCAGCACAGCGTCTTGTGGAAGCAGCAGCAGACCTGTGCCACAAGTCTGACAGAATAAAGCTTCATCTTCCAAAAGAGCTTGGAGAAAAGGGCTGGAGAGGCAGGATCATCCTTTTGACACAGGCTTTTGATGTCCCCTTTTGTTACTACTTGAAGATACTTGCTCCTTGAGAAGAGAGAGACTGAAGCCCAGTGCTTGTTCCCAGAAATAAGCAAGCTTTCCTGCTGCTGATCTGCTCGGGTAAAGAATGTCCCGTGGCTTTACCTGCTTCTGGATGAGATGAAAATCCTTGCCGTAGGTGTGGAAAGCCTTTTGGAAGGACTCCTTCTCCTCAGGTGTCCATCTATCAGAGCCTGGCAATAAAAAGCAGCGGCTAGTAAACAGATCCCTTGATCCACACCAAGTAGATTCCTCTGGCTGCCGAAAGAAAACGGTCGCAGGCCGTCATTCACGTGGGTGTACGTGTCTGCTCCCTCAGAAGGGCGTGAAGACAAGAGCAGGCATTGCCCGGGGAGAAGGATTGGAAAACAAGTAGAGCTGAAGGACTAGATGCTGGTGCTTTGCCCACCCACAGAGGAGACAAGACCTTGTGCTGGTGTTAAGCACAATTTCTTGAAGCAGAAACGCTTGCCACAAGAATGAAGGGGCCGGCAGCATCTGTCAGGGACGCAAGAAGCTCTGCTTTGCTTACCTGCGTAATGATAATCAGCCATGGGATGGCCTTGAGCTGTTGCAGGCCCCTCTGAGAGCAGCATCTCCAGAGCCTCCTGCAAGATCAAGAGGGAAAAGGCTTTAGCCGCCCCAGCACATTAAAAATGAGCCAAAAAATCACAGGTGCTGCCTTTCAGCTCCTTTGCCTCTCCAGACATTCAAGCGACTGTATCCCATGTGGGTGAAACACTGTCATTTGCTCCCAGTCCCTAGTTTTTGCTGCCCGACCCTTTGATCCTGGTCCCCAAGAGTGGCCTTTTGCTCACCAAGCTGAGGATTTTGCTGCTCCTGCAGCCAGAATGGCCTCAGCTGACTGAGGCTTCTGGGAATTTCCCCTCCAAATGTCTTAGAGAAGCCAAATCTCCAGGCCATTTACAAGGCAGCAGGACCTTCTGCCTCCGCCGCCTCCAGGAGGGAGATTCTCCCTGCTGGAGCCCTTTGGGCTCAGCCCTGACGCAGCTGGAGGAGACCCAGCAGGCAGCAAGTGCTCTGCTCCCTGTTAAGACCCTTCTTCCAAGAGCAGCCAGGAAAGGCTGTCCCAGTGCCCAGGCCTTCTGCATTCCCTGTGCCCTCTCCTCTGCGCCCAAACAGCCGCTTCTTACCGGAACGCTGCCGCGTGCCTGGTGCAGGCAGTGCAGGGCGCGCTCCAGGTTAGCTGCTGCCCCGGGAATGCCACGGGAGCTGGCCATGTCCAACAGTTCTCTTACTGCAAGCACAAGAAAAAACCCACCGAAAGTCAGCCTGGAGGCCAGCAAAGGGCAAAGGTTGCCATGCAAGGCAGAAGGAAAGGCCGGCAGCTAAAGACAGCAGCTTGGAGAGAGAGCATGAAAAGGAGAGCAAAGACAGAGCCAGATGAAGCAAGGGCCCACGCAGTGCTGGCTCTCCCTCCAAAGCAGCTTCTGTAAGAAGAAGTGGGGGCCAATCTCCCCTCTTCCAGTGGCAAACGGCCCTGACCAGTTTGGAGAGCAAGGTGCTTGCTCTTTCTCCTTGCCTCTAACACTTCTACATGGGAAGATGGGCGAGACAAGGAGAGAAGCAGAGCCTGCAAAAGGCTGCCTTTTTAGGCATAAGGAGCCTTTTCAAGACCCAAGTAGCTCAGGGCTGGAAGCAAAGCTTGAAGCAAAGCTACCTCTGTCAGGTTTTTCCATGTCAGAGTCATCCTCTCCCCAGGGCTTCCAGACCAGGCTTGCAGGCTCTTCATCCTCACTTGCTGCTCTGTTCTGCAGCTCTGGGAGCTCAGCCTGAAAGTCGCTGCCAACATTGATGTGTCTAAAGGAAGAAGGAGGTGGAGGTGAGAAAGGCAAGTGGTCAAGAGAGCCTTGCTGTGCACCCACAGGCTTGAACCAATCCCAGCCTGACTGTGAAAGAGCAGTTCTCCTCCTCGCCATTCTTCCAGTTTGCTGTCCTTTAACCCTAGGCCAAAACTCACGGCTGAATCTGGGCTCTTGCTTTCCTTTTCATTGTGCCTCTCCTTTCCACCTGAAAGAGATCAAAGCAATGCTCCAGTTCAAAATCCTTCTGCCAAGGATGTGTCAGTAGCCTTCCTTCTCATCCTCATCATTGCAAAGCCCGAGCTCCCGTGTCCCAGCTCCTTTCTCTTTGCTGTCATTGCTGCCTTTTTGACATGGAATGTCCTAGGCAGGACCCTCCAGCAGTCAGCAGCTTCCTCAGGAGGGCAAGCAGAAGGCCATGCACTACTCTCTTCACTCCCGGGGCCACGGAGAAGAGCCAAGAGAATGGCAGGGGAGATGTGCCAGTGCAGGCTTAGGTTGGATCGAAGGAAAAGCTTCTTCAGCCACAGGCTGCTTGGGCACTGCAACAGCCTCCCCAGGGAAGGGGGCACAGCACCAAGGCTGACTGAGCTCCAAAAGTGTTTGGACACTGCTCTTGGGCACAGGCTGTGATTGTTGAGGCTGCCCCGGGCAGGCCCTGCAGTTGGCCTCAGTGATCTTTCAGAATCCCTTCCAAGGCAGAAAATTCTGTGCTACTGTGATTGTGCTCTTGAGGAGATGGCATTTGACGGCCACCCCTGAGCATGAGGTAGAACCAGCCCTACGTGCACTGAAAAAAGAATCTCTAAAGATATTAAAATAGAAGGGATCTATAGGCGATGCAAATACGTAAGTAGATAAGAATTGCTGATCCCAGATGGTTTTTGAAGTTGAAAGCCTGTGTTTGCAGAGAAGCCCAGTCAAATGCTTCCATGCCCTGAACGACAGGGATGCCAGAGGAGAAGTGCCATCATTGTGGTGTTTGAAGCTTTGGAGCGGGTGTGAGCAGAGTCAGGGCATAAGGGGATTTGTTGACACTGAAGCCCTGACCTGCTCAGCCAGGAACAATTTGTTTTGGGGTCAGCACAAGATAGTTTGAGGACTGAAATGGGTGCCAAGAACGTTTAATCAGGTGATGCGTGGACGAGGATCTGCAACTGCACTGGGACACCTCTCTAGGTCCTCTATGGAAAGGTCTGTGTTTCCCCTGGAGGCAACACAATTCCTTCAGAAGCTGCACCCTGCTTTCACGTGGAAGCTCGTCTGGGGAAAGTGAGCACGCAGCCTGTGTGTCGTGCTTGGTGGGAGAGGCAGCTGGAGCCTCCTGCCCTTGTGCTAGTGCTTTGAGGGCAAACGGGGATTTTCTTACCTTGGAGGGTTCCCAAGTGCTCTGGGGATGCCCGGAGGCAGACGAGGAGACCAGGATGTCGGTGCAGAGGCCGGGTCTGGCGCTGAGTGCAGAAGGCGGCTGGTCAGGGACAGCCCAGGAGCTGATCCTGCAGCTGCTGCTCCAGCGCTGCTCCAGCAGTGTTCCAGCAAGGGCCGCAGGAGCAGGAGACAACGACAGTTGCTATGGGCACAGCCCAACATTCCATCTAGAACCCCTGGGGGAGCCATGGGACAGAAAGGGGCATGGGCCGCCTCTGCCCCTTGTACTTCTTCTGCTGCAAGTTTGCTCTGAGAAGCTTCCCATTGGGCCTTTTCTCCTCAGTCGTCTGATGAGACGGGCAAAAGCAGTGCAGGGACAGCCCTGGCTCTTCCCGGTGCTTCTCTGCAAGGTGCCTCCAGCTGAAGGTGCACAGGAGCCTGCCTCTGTGCAAGGGCCCAGACCTCATCTCCTGCCCTGGAGAACCAGAAGGGCTCCTCCCACTGGCTCTCCTCCAGCTCTGAGAGGAGCTGGAATTTGCAAGTTGCCTAGCGCAGAGCCAACTCCAAAGCTTCCTCTCAAAGTGGAGGCATTCATCCTGCCCCCTTTCTCAATTCTCCTTTTGCTGCCCAATAATGTCACTGCATGGTTTCCCTCCTTTGGGCCTCTGAGCTGGTCTCTCACCTCATCACTCCTCCCTTGAAACTTGGAGAAACAGGATCTTTTTCAGGCCAACTGATGGGGACACACACACACACACCCAGGGACAGCACACGGGCATTTCTCTAGCAAACATTCAGGCAGAATTTCTAGATCCCTCTTCCAGCTCCCTTGGAGAAGCTCGGTGGTTGTCCCAAAAGACTCTGGCATTCCTCTAAGGAAGCAACACTTACAGAATTGCCTTTCCACACTGCTGGCCTTCACATTGCTTTTAACGCCTAGATCCCAGATATGAGAAAAAGCCAGGCAGCTTTGCTGCTTTCCTGCCTGTCCTTAAGGAAAAGCAAATCTTGCTTCAGTCCCAATCTTGCTTCCTTCCCAGCCTGCATGTTACCCACTGGCCAGCAAACTGAGGGGGCAGCTGGAACAAGTCCCACTGCAAGGCAGATACTTTGTAGCCTCCAAAGCCCACCTGCACCGGCTCCATCAGACAAGGGCAAGCTTGCCTCGGCTTCCCAGAAGCAGCCTGCCAATTGCCCCCTCCCTCGCCCCCTCTCCATCCACCCTCCACAGCCCCTGCCACCAAAGCCTTGCTAGGCAGGGCCATTTGCTGGCCTCCATAAAAGAGTGACTTGGATTCTTCTTTGGCGCAAGTGCCCCAGCTGTGACAAGTCAGAGGATAATGATCACACCCGCTCGGCTTTAGCTAAGGAGATTGCTGGAGGCCCAGAGCGGGACACTGGTCCTTTCAGGAGAAACTGCAACTGAACTAGCCATGCCTTTGTGGTGCATGCCGATAGGAATTGGATAGAATCGGAGGGCTTAGAAACGTCCTCCAAGCTGGTCAGCTCCATCAGTCCCCCAAAATGAAAGAAATTTTTCTGTCTGGGCTCCAAAAAGGACTCAACCCGCTGCTTTTATGCCAGAAAATATGGTGAGACCAGACCACTCATCTAGATGCAATTCAGTGAATTAAACAAAGCCTCCCTTTCCACTCCCAGCTGAGATGTTGAGGAATCAAAGGCTGAAGCCCCAGCGGTATTTCACTGGCAGTAAAGGAGACACACCTCAGGAAGTCCTGCCAGCTGAGCAAGGGGCTGGGCCTGGGGGAGGTGGCGCCTGCCCAGCTTCTTCTCTCAGGGCAAGTGCCGTCTTTGCAACACCAGGCAAATGGAACAAACATTGCTGGAGTGCTTTCATACAGACAAACAGACAAAATGGAACAAACATTGGTTTAATGATAAAGACAGATTAGGTCTCAACAAAGGCAAAATGACAAAGAGCATATGGCAGAGCATACAAAACACCCAACCTCTGACATTTACTGATAAATCTAATAATACTAATGAGTCCTGAATAATACTAATGTACCTTAACTACTAAATTGAGGAGGTTACTATCATGTAAACTAACGAAGTAGAAGATTAAACAACCCAAAAAGCTTAAAAACCAGTCCTATTCCTATCTAACTAATATCTAACAGTTGTATTCCTATCTAACTAATCTGCCTAACTCTTGCTAGCCCTGGACAACCTGCAGGGTTCTCTAATTTGGTCTTTTCTTCTTGGGGAGAGGCTCTGCTGTCTTCCGAGGCCGATGTCTTCTGCTGTGTTTGTTCCTTTCCTTCATGCTTTCAAACACCCTGCAAGATAGGAAGCAAACCATCCATTGCTGACGCTAGTACACACCATGAAACCAAGTGCCAAGATCTCCGTTTGAGTATGAATTTCTGTCTTTTCGGGCAGTGGCACATTTGTCAATGGATCAGCACCATGAGTCTGATGGTTCTACTTTCAATGCCTTGAAATGTCTTCCTCCTTTTGCTGCATCCTCTTTTGAATTTGATCAGCAGCATCAAACCAAGCTTTGATGGATCTATTCCTACTTGTATCAACTGTGTCTTGTTGGGGCACGGCAAGGTTTCATTGTGAAGGCTGGGTTTTACCTAAGCTCTTTGGGTTTGAGGTGGGTGTTAAGCTTGAGCACGGCTGCCGGGGGCGATGCTGCAAGTGCCCCCAGCTTCCCCTGCGGTGCCTTTGAAAAGGGTCAGCCCCTTTTAGTCCAAAGGCGCAGCTTTGAGCAGAAAGAGGAGGAACTTGTGCACCGTTTGCACTGCCCGCAGGGAAAGGGGCCTCCCGCCGAAGGGGGCGGCTGGCACGGTTGGCAGCAGGGACACTGGGCGCTGCGAGCCCTCTTGCGGCTTCTCTTCCCTGGCTCCCCGTTCTCCTTTCTGGGAGGGCTTTTGCTCCTCTTTGCTTTGCCCACGCTCTGGAAATCAAAGAGTCCTTATCAATGCTTCCTTCCTCTCACAAAGCTGGAAATCAGAGCATCCAGCAGAAAAATCGATCGGCCTAAGCAAATCCTTCCAAAGCCTCAAGAGCTGAGAAAACGGCTGCCTTTGCCAATGGGCTGCGGCGGGCTGCCAAGCCAGAGCTTGGAGGAAAATACTCCTCTTTTCTACAGGCCAAAGGGGTGGGAGAAAGACCTGGCTATTTAGAGCTCTACATTTCTTATTTCTACCTTTCTGCCTAACATCTATTTCTCTCTGCTTTTCCTCCACAAATGTCTAGGCAATGGCATTTCAATTCAGTCCAATTAGGGTAGACACATGCTTAGCCATTTTCTAGTCCCCAAAATAATCTCCCTCCCTGTCTCTCTCTCTCTCTCTCTCTCTCTCTCTCTCTCACATGATGGGAAGCAAATTGCTCTTTGCCGCTAAGGAAAGATTTAGGGGAGCCACAGCACCAGCAGCTCCTTCTTGGGGACTATGCTGGCATGCTAGAAAAACTCCCTGAAAATCTGCAGCATATCCACAAAGGCAGCCTGGACTGCTGATGTCAGCAAGCAGTGGGGAATTTGGGGTCTGATTGGAGTCAGCGAGGGTGCCAGCCCTTGAGAAGCCCATCTGTAGAGAGTCAAAGCCCATTTTGGTGGCGGTGCTGCTTTCTTGGGTCAAAGTTAGGCTCCAGAATTGCATACTTCAGGGCAGTAGCACAAGGAAGGCCCGGGCAGCATCTGCTGTGCCTTTCCCAGCACATGGGACGATGTGATCCTGGCAAAGGGGCATCTGGCATGGCTCGCCAGCAGCTTTTCTCCCCTTCTCCCAGTTTCTCGACCTTCCTGGCACCTCTCCATTTTCTTGCCCCTCACCTGAGCAAGAGTGCTGGCAAGTTTATGCTCCTTTTTCCAGGAGTAGTAGTACTCCACACACTGGGCCACGGTCTTAGTCTGGATCTGTTGTGAAGAGAAAAAGAAGGAATCGCAAATGGTGTCGGGTGCACTGGGGAAAAAGTAGACTATGGAGTCAACTAGGAAGTAAAAGCATGAAGTAAATGGAGTAGGGTGTAAAATGAAATCAACATGGAGAAAGAGAGGCATCATGCAATGTCTTAAACCCTGTATGATGCTAGGTGCTAATACACGCAATGCACAGATCAACAACAAATCCACCTAGCACAGTTCTTCTTTCCCCGCTTCACTCCAGTTATGCCAGCACAGCGTCTTGTGGAAGCAGCAGCAGACCTGTGCCACAAGTCTGACAGAATAAAGCTTCATCTTCCAAAAGAGCTTGGAGAAAAGGGCTGGAGAGGCAGGATCATCCTTTTGACACAGGCTTTTGATGTCCCCTTTTCTTACTACTTGAAGATACTTGCTCCTTGAGAAGAGAGAGACTGAAGCCCAGTGCTTGTTCCCAGAAATAAGCAAGCTTTCCTGCTGCTGATCTGCTCGGGTAAAGAATGTCCCGTGGCTTTACCTGCTTCTGGATGAGATGAAAATCCTTGCCGTAGGTGTGGAAAGCCTTTTGGAAGGACTCCTTCTCCTCAGGTGTCCATCTATCAGAGCCTGGCAATAAAAAGCAGCGGCTAGTAAACAGATCCCTTGATCCACACCAAGTAGATTCCTCTGGCTGCCGAAAGAAAACGGTCGCAGGCCGTCATTCACGTGGGTGTACGTGTCTGCTCCCTCAGAAGGGCGTGAAGACAAGAGCAGGCATTGCCCGGGGAGAAGGATTGGAAAACAAGTAGAGCTGAAGGACTAGATGCTGGTGCTTTGCCCACCCACAGAGGAGACAAGACCTTGTGCTGGTGTTAAGCACAATTTCTTGAAGCAGAAACGCTTGCCACAAGAATGAAGGGGCCGGCAGCATCTGTCAGGGACGCAAGAAGCTCTGCTTTGCTTACCTGCGTAATGATAATCAGCCATGGGATGGCCTTGAGCTGTTGCAGGCCCCTCTGAGAGCAGCATCTCCAGAGCCTCCTGCAAGATCAAGAGGGAAAAGGCTTTAGCCGCCCCAGCACATTAAAAATGAGCCAAAAAATCACAGGTGCTGCCTTTCAGCTCCTTTGCCTCTCCAGACATTCAAGCGACTGTATCCCATGTGGGTGAAACACTGTCATTTGCTCCCAGTCCCTAGTTTTTGCTGCCCGACCCTTTGATCCTGGTCCCCAAGAGTGGCCTTTTGCTCACCAAGCTGAGGATTTTGCTGCTCCTGCAGCCAGAATGGCCTCAGCTGACTGAGGCTTCTGGGAATTTCCCCTCCAAATGTCTTAGAGAAGCCAAATCTCCAGGCCATTTACAAGGCAGCAGGACCTTCCGCCGCCGCCGCCTCCAGGAGGGAGATTCTCCCTGCTGGAGCCCTTTGGGCTCAGCCCTGACGCAGCTGGAGGAGACCCAGCAGGCAGCAAGTGCTCTGCTCCCTGTTAAGACCCTTCTTCCAAGAGCAGCCAGGAAAGGCTGTCCCAGTGCCCAGGCCTTCTGCATTCCCTGTGCCCTCTCCTCTGCGCCCAAACAGCCGCTTCTTACCGGAACGCTGCCGCGTGCCTGGTGCAGGCAGTGCAGGGCGCGCTCCAGGTTAGCTGCTGCCCCGGGAATGCCACGGGAGCTGGCCATGTCCAACAGTTCTCTTACTGCAAGCACAAGAAAAAACCCACCGAAAGTCAGCCTGGAGGCCAGCAAAGGGCAAAGGTTGCCATGCAAGGCAGAAGGAAAGGCCGGCAGCTAAAGACAGCAGCTTGGAGAGAGAGCATGAAAAGGAGAGCAAAGACAGAGCCAGATGAAGCAAGGGCCCACGCAGTGCTGGCTCTCCCTCCAAAGCAGCTTCTGTAAGAAGAAGTGGGGGCCAATCTCCCCTCTTCCAGTGGCAAACGGCCCTGACCAGTTTGGAGAGCAAGGTGCTTGCTCTTTCTCCTTGCCTCTAACACTTCTACATGGGAAGATGGGCGAGACAAGGAGAGAAGCAGAGCCTGCAAAAGGCTGCCTTTTTAGGCATAAGGAGCCTTTTCAAGACCCAAGTAGCTCAGGGCTGGAAGCAAAGCTTGAAGCAAAGCTACCTCTGTCAGGTTTTTCCATGTCAGAGTCATCCTCTCCCCAGGGCTTCCAGACCAGGCTTGCAGGCTCTTCATCCTCACTTGGTGCTCTGTTCTGCAGCTCTGGGAGCTCAGCCTGAAAGTCGCTGCCAACATTGATGTGTCTAAAGGAAGAAGGAGGTGGAGGTGAGAAAGGCAAGTGGTCAAGAGAGCCTTGCTGTGCACCCACAGGCTTGAACCAATCCCAGCCTGACTGTGAAAGAGCAGTTCTCCTCCTCGCCATTCTTCCAGTTTGCTGTCCTTTAACCCTAGGCCAAAACTCACGGCTGAATCTGGGCTCTTGCTTTCCTTTTCATTGTGCCTCTCCTTTCCACCTGAAAGAGATCAAAGCAATGCTCCAGTTCAAAATCCTTCTGCCAAGGATGTGTCAGTAGCCTTCCTTCTCATCCTCATCATTGCAAAGCCCGAGCTCCCGTGTCCCAGCTCCTTTCTCTTTGCTGTCATTGCTGCCTTTTTGACATGGAATGTCCTAGGCAGGACCCTCCAGCAGTCAGCAGCTTCCTCAGGAGGGCAAGCAGAAGGCCATGCACTACTCTCTTCACTCCCGGGGCCACGGAGAAGAGCCAAGAGAATGGCAGGGGAGATGTGCCAGTGCAGGCTTAGGTTGGATCGAAGGAAAAGCTTCTTCAGCCACAGGCTGCTTGGGCACTGCAACAGCCTCCCCAGGGAAGGGGGCACAGCACCAAGGCTGACTGAGCTCCAAAAGTGTTTGGACACTGCTCTTGGGCACAGGCTGTGATTGTTGAGGCTGCCCCGGGCAGGCCCTGCAGTTGGCCTCAGTGATCTTTCAGAATCCCTTCCAAGGCAGAAAATTCTGTGCTACTGTGATTGTGCTCTTGAGGAGATGGCATTTGACGGCCACCCCTGAGCATGAGGTAGAACCAGCCCTACGTGCACTGAAAAAAGAATCTCTAAAGATATTAAAATAGAAGGGATCTATAGGCGATGCAAATACGTAAGTAGATAAGAATTGCTGATCCCAGATGGTTTTTGAAGTTGAAAGCCTGTGTTTGCAGAGAAGCCCAGTCAAATGCTTCCATGCCCTGAACGACAGGGATGCCAGAGGAGAAGTGCCATCATTGTGGTGTTTGAAGCTTTGGAGCGGGTGTGAGCAGAGTCAGGGCATAAGGGGATTTGTTGACACTGAAGCCCTGACCTGCTCAGCCAGGAACAATTTGTTTTGGGGTCAGCACAAGATAGTTTGAGGACTGAAATGGGTGCCAAGAACGTTTAATCAGGTGATGCGTGGACGAGGATCTGCAACTGCACTGGGACACCTCTCTAAGTCCTCTATGGAAAGGTCTGTGTTTCCCCTGGAGGCAACACAATTCCTTCAGAAGCTGCACCCTGCTTTCACGTGGAAGCTCGTCTGGGGAAAGTGAGCACGCAGCCTGTGTGTCGTGCTTGGTGGGAGAGGCAGCTGGAGCCTCCTGCCCTTGTGCTAGTGCTTTGAGGGCAAACGGGGATTTTCTTACCTTGGAGGGTTCCCAAGTGCTCTGGGGATGCCCGGAGGCAGACGAGGAGACCAGGATGTCGGTGCAGAGGCCGGGTCTGGCGCTGAGTGCAGAAGGCGGCTGGTCAGGGACAGCCCAGGAGCTGATCCTGCAGCTGCTGCTCCAGCGCTGCTCCAGCAGTGTTCCAGCAAGGGCCGCAGGAGCAGGAGACAACGACAGTTGCTATGGGCACAGCCCAACATTCCATCTAGAACCCCTGGGGGAGCCATGGGACAGAAAGGGGCATGGGCCGCCTCTGCCCCTTGTACTTCTTCTGCTGCAAGTTTGCTCTGAGAAGCTTCCCATTGGGCCTTTTCTCCTCAGTCGTCTGATGAGACGGGCAAAAGCAGTGCAGGGACAGCCCTGGCTCTTCCCGGTGCTTCTCTGCAAGGTGCCTCCAGCTGAAGGTGCACAGGAGCCTGCCTCTGTGCAAGGGCCCAGACCTCATCTCCTGCCCTGGAGAACCAGAAGGGCTCCTCCCACTGGCTCTCCTCCAGCTCTGAGAGGAGCTGGAATTTGCAAGTTGCCTAGCGCAGAGCCAACTCCAAAGCTTCCTCTCAAAGTGGAGGCATTCATCCTGCCCCCTTTCTCAATTCTCCTTTTGCTGCCCAATAATGTCACTGCATGGTTTCCCTCCTTTGGGCCTCTGAGCTGGTCTCTCACCTCATCACTCCTCCCTTGAAACTTGGAGAAACAGGATCTTTTTCAGGCCAACTGATGGGGACACACACACACACACCCAGGGACAGCACACGGGCATTTCTCTAGCAAACATTCAGGCAGAATTTCTAGATCCCTCTTCCAGCTCCCTTGGAGAAGCTCGGTGGTTGTCCCAAAAGACTCTGGCATTCCTCTAAGGAAGCAACACTTACAGAATTGCCTTTCCACACTGCTGGCCTTCACATTGCTTTTAACGCCTAGATCCCAGATATGAGAAAAAGCCAGGCAGCTTTGCTGCTTTCCTGCCTGTCCTTAAGGAAAAGCAAATCTTGCTTCAGTCCCAATCTTGCTTCCTTCCCAGCCTGCATGTTACCCACTGGCCAGCAAACTGAGGGGGCAGCTGGAACAAGTCCCACTGCAAGGCAGATACTTTGTAGCCTCCAAAGCCCACCTGCACCGGCTCCATCAGACAAGGGCAAGCTTGCCTCGGCTTCCCAGAAGCAGCCTGCCAATTGCCCCCTCCCTCGCCCCCTCTCCATCCACCCTCCACAGCCCCTGCCACCAAAGCCTTGCTAGGCAGGGCCATTTGCTGGCCTCCATAAAAGAGTGACTTGGATTCTTCTTTGGCGCAAGTGCCCCAGCTGTGACAAGTCAGAGGATAATGATCACACCCGCTCGGCTTTAGCTAAGGAGATTGCTGGAGGCCCAGAGCGGGACACTGGTCTTTTCAGGAGAAACTGCAACTGAACTAGCCATGCCTTTGTGGTGCATGCCGATAGGAATTGGATAGAATCGGAGGGCTTAGAAACGTCCTCCAAGCTGGTCAGCTCCATCAGTCCCCCAAAATGAAAGAAATTTTTCTGTCTGGGCTCCAAAAAGGACTCAACCCGCTGCTTTTATGCCAGAAAATATGGTGAGACCAGACCACTCATCTAGATGCAATTCAGTGAATTAAACAAAGCCTCCCTTTCCACTCCCAGCTGAGATGTTGAGGAATCAAAGGCTGAAGCCCCAGCGGTATTTCACTGGCAGTAAAGGAGACACACCTCAGGAAGTCCTGCCAGCTGAGCAAGGGGCTGGGCCTGGGGGAGGTGGCGCCTGCCCAGCTTCTTCTCTCAGGGCAAGTGCCGTCTTTGCAACACCAGGCAAATGGAACAAACATTGCTGGAGTGCTTTCATACAGACAAACAGACAAAATGGAACAAACATTGGTTTAATGATAAAGACAGATTAGGTCTCAACAAAGGCAAAATGACAAAGAGCATATGGCAGAGCATACAAAACACCCAACCTCTGACATTTACTGATAAATCTAATAATACTAATGAGTCCTGAATAATACTAATGTACCTTAACTACTAAATTGAGGAGGTTACTATCATGTAAACTAACGAAGTAGAAGATTAAACAACCCAAAAAGCTTAAAAACCAGTCCTATTCCTATCTAACTAATATCTAACAGTTGTATTCCTATCTAACTAATCTGCCTAACTCTTGCTAGCCCTGGACAACCTGCAGGGTTGTCTAATTTGGTCTTTTCTTCTTGGGGAGAGGCTCTGCTGTCTTCCGAGGCCGATGTCTTCTGCTGTGTTTGTTCCTTTCCTTCATGCTTTCAAACACCCTGCAAGATAGGAAGCAAACCATCCATTGCTGACGCTAGTACACACCATGAAACCAAGTGCCAAGATCTCCGTTTGAGTATGAATTTCTGTCTTTTCGGGCAGTGGCACATTTGTCAATGGATCAGCACCATGAGTCTGATGGTTCTACTTTCAATGCCTTGAAATGTCTTCCTCCTTTTGCTGCATCCTCTTTTGAATTTGATCAGCAGCATCAAACCAAGCTTTGATGGATCTATTCCTACTTGTATCAACTGTGTCTTGTTGGGGCACGGCAAGGTTTCATTGTGAAGGCTGGGTTTTACCTAAGCTCTTTGGGTTTGAGGTGGGTGTTAAGCTTGAGCACGGCTGCCGGGGGCGATGCTGCAAGTGCCCCCAGCTTCCCCTGCGGTGCCTTTGAAAAGGGTCAGCCCCTTTTAGTCCAAAGGCGCAGCTTTGAGCAGAAAGAGGAGGAACTTGCGCACCGTTTGCACTGCCCGCAGGGAAAGGGGCCTCCCGCCGAAGGGGGCGGCTGGCGCGGTTGGCAGCAGGGACACTGGGCGCTGCGAGCCCTCTTGCGGCTTCTCTTCCCTGGCTCCCCGTTCTCCTTTCTGGGAGGGCTTTTGCTCCTCTTTGCTTTGCCCACGCTCTGGAAATCAAAGAGTCCTTATCAATGCTTCCTTCCTCTCACAAAGCTGGAAATCAGAGCATCCAGCAGAAAAATCTATCGGCCTAAGCAAATCCTTCCAAAGCCTCAAGAGCTGAGAAAACGGCTGCCTTTGCCAATGGGCTGCGGCGGGCTGCCAAGCCAGAGCTTGGAGGAAAATACTCCTCTTTTCTACAGGCCAAAGGGGTGGGAGAAAGACCTGGCTATTTAGAGCTCTACATTTCTTATTTCTACCTTTCTGCCTAACATCTATTTCTCTCTGCTTTTCCTCCACAAATGTCTAGGCAATGGCATTTCAATTCAGTCCAATTAGGGTAGACACATGCTTAGCCATTTTCTAGTCCCCAAAATAATCTCCCTCCCTGTCTCTCTCTCTCTCTCTCTCTCTCTCTCTCTCTCACATGATGGGAAGCAAATTGCTCTTTGCCGCTAAGGAAAGATTTAGGGGAGCCACAGCACCAGCAGCTCCTTCTTGGGGACTATGCTGGCATGCTAGAAAAACTCCCTGAAAATCTGCAGCATATCCACAAAGGCAGCCTGGACTGCTGATGTCAGCAAGCAGTGGGGAATTTGGGGTCTGATTGGAGTCAGCGAGGGTGCCAGCCCTTGAGAAGCCCATCTGTAGAGAGTCAAAGCCCATTTTGGTGGCGGTGCTGCTTTCTTGGGTCAAAGTTAGGCTCCAGAATTGCATACTTCAGGGCAGTAGCACAAGGAAGGCCCGGGCAGCATCTGCTGTGCCTTTCCCAGCACATGGGACGATGTGATCCTGGCAAAGGGGCATCTGGCATGGCTCGCCAGCAGCTTTTCTCCCCTTCTCCCAGTTTCTCGACCTTCCTGGCACCTCTCCATTTTCTTGCCCCTCACCTGAGCAAGAGTGCTGGCAAGTTTATGCTCCTTTTTCCAGGAGTAGTAGTACTCCACACACTGGGCCACGGTCTTAGTCTGGATCTGTTGTGAAGAGAAAAAGAAGGAATCGCAAATGGTGTCGGGTGCACTGGGGAAAAAGTAGACTATGGAGTCAACTAGGAAGTAAAAGCATGAAGTAAATGGAGTAGGGTGTAAAATGAAATCAACATGGAGAAAGAGAGGCATCATGCAATGTCTTAAACCCTGTATGATGCTAGGTGCTAATACACGCAATGCACAGATCAACAACAAATCCACCTAGCACAGTTCTTCTTTCCCCGCTTCACTCCAGTTATGCCAGCACAGCGTCTTGTGGAAGCAGCAGCAGACCTGTGCCACAAGTCTGACAGAATAAAGCTTCATCTTCCAAAAGAGCTTGGAGAAAAGGGCTGGAGAGGCAGGATCATCCTTTTGACACAGGCTTTTGATGTCCCCTTTTGTTACTACTTGAAGATACTTGCTCCTTGAGAAGAGAGAGACTGAAGCCCAGTGCTTGTTCCCAGAAATAAGCAAGCTTTCCTGCTGCTGATCTGCTCGGGTAAAGAATGTCCCGTGGCTTTACCTGCTTCTGGATGAGATGAAAATCCTTGCCGTAGGTGTGGAAAGCCTTTTGGAAGGACTCCTTCTCCTCAGGTGTCCATCTATCAGAGCCTGGCAATAAAAAGCAGCGGCTAGTAAACAGATCCCTTGATCCACACCAAGTAGATTCCTCTGGCTGCCGAAAGAAAACGGTCGCAGGCCGTCATTCACGTGGGTGTACGTGTCTGCTCCCTCAGAAGGGCGTGAAGACAAGAGCAGGCATTGCCCGGGGAGAAGGATTGGAAAACAAGTAGAGCTGAAGGACTAGATGCTGGTGCTTTGCCCACCCACAGAGGAGACAAGACCTTGTGCTGGTGTTAAGCACAATTTCTTGAAGCAGAAACGCTTGCCACAACAATGAAGGGGACGGCAGCATCTGTCAGGGACGCAAGAAGCTCTGCTTTGCTTACCTGCGTAATGATAATCAGCCATGGGATGGCCTTGAGGTGTTGCAGGCCCCTCTGAGAGCAGCATCTCCAGAGCCTCCTGCAAGATCAAGAGGGAAAAGGCTTTAGCCGCCCCAGCACATTAAAAATGAGCCAAAAAATCACAGGTGCTGCCTTTCAGCTCCTTTGCCTCTCCAGACATTCAAGCGACTGTATCCCATGTGGGTGAAACACTGTCATTTGCTCCCAGTCCCTAGTTTTTGCTGCCCGACCCTTTGATCCTGGTCCCCAAGAGTGGCCTTTTGCTCACCAAGCTGAGGATTTTGCTGCTCCTGCAGCCAGAATGGCCTCAGCTGACTGAGGCTTCTGGGAATTTCCCCTCCAAATGTCTTAGAGAACCCAAATCTCCAGGCCATTTACAAGGCAGCAGGACCTTCCGCCGCCGCCGCCTCCAGGAGGGAGATTCTCCCTGCTGGAGCCCTTTGGGCTCAGCCCTGACGCAGCTGGAGGAGACCCAGCAGGCAGCAAGTGCTCTGCTCCCTGTTAAGACCCTTCTTCCAAGAGCAGCCAGGAAAGGCTGTCCCAGTGCCCAGGCCTTCTGCATTCCCTGTGCCCTCTCCTCTGCGCCCAAACAGCCGCTTCTTACCGGAACGCTGCCGCGTGCCTGGTGCAGGCAGTGCAGGGCGCGCTCCAGGTTAGCTGCTGCCCCGGGAATGCCACGGGAGCTGGCCATGTCCAACAGTTCTCTTACTGCAAGCACAAGAAAAAACCCACCGAAAGTCAGCCTGGAGGCCAGCAAAGGGCAAAGGTTGCCATGCAAGGCAGAAGGAAAGGCCGGCAGCTAAAGACAGCAGCTTGGAGAGAGAGCATGAAAAGGAGAGCAAAGACAGAGCCAGCTGAAGCAAGGGCCCACGCAGTGCTGGCTCTCCCTCCAAAGCAGCTTCTGTAAGAAGAAGTGGGGGCCAATCTCCCCTCTTCCAGTGGCAAACGGCCCTGACCAGTTTGGAGAGCAAGGTGCTTGCTCTTTCTCCTTGCCTCTAACACTTCTACATGGGAAGATGGGCGAGACAAGGAGAGAAGCAGAGCCTGCAAAAGGCTGCCTTTTTAGGCATAAGGAGCCTTTTCAAGACCCAAGTAGCTCAGGGCTGGAAGCAAAGCTTGAAGCAAAGCTACCTCTGTCAGGTTTTTCCATGTCAGAGTCATCCTCTCCCCAGGGCTTCCAGACCAGGCTTGCAGGCTCTTCATCCTCACTTGGTGCTCTGTTCTGCAGCTCTGGGAGCTCAGCCTGAAAGTCGCTGCCAACATTGATGTGTCTAAAGGAAGAAGGAGGTGGAGGTGAGAAAGGCAAGTGGTCAAGAGAGCCTTGCTGTGCACCCACAGGCTTGAACCAATCCCAGCCTGACTGTGAAAGAGCAGTTCTCCTCCTCGCCATTCCTCCAGTTTGCTGTCCTTTAACCCTAGGCCAAAACTCACGGCTGAATCTGGGCTCTTGCTTTCCTTTTCATTGTGCCTCTCCTTTCCACCTGAAAGAGATCAAAGCAATGCTCCAGTTCAAAATCCTTCTGCCAAGGATGTGTCAGTAGCCTTCCTTCTCATCCTCATCATTGCAAAGCCCGAGCTCCCGTGTCCCAGCTCCTTTCTCTTTGCTGTCATTGCTGCCTTTTTGACATGGAATGTCCTAGGCAGGACCCTCCAGCAGTCAGCAGCTTCCTCAGGAGGGCAAGCAGAAGGCCATGCACTACTCTCTTCACTCCCGGGGCCACGGAGAAGAGCCAAGAGAATGGCAGGGGAGATGTGCCAGTGCAGGCTTAGGTTGGATCGAAGGAAAAGCTTCTTCAGCCACAGGCTGCTTGGGCACTGCAACAGCCTCCCCAGGGAAGGGGGCACAGCACCAAGGCTGACTGAGCTCCAAAAGTGTTTGGACACTGCTCTTGGGCACAGGCTGTGATTGTTGAGGCTGCCCCGGGCAGGCCCTGCAGTTGGGCTCAGTGATCTTTCAGAATCCCTTCCAAGGCAGAAAATTCTGTGCTACTGTGATTGTGCTCTTGAGGAGATGGCATTTGACGGCCACCCCTGAGCATGAGGTAGAACCAGCCCTACGTGCACTGAAAAAAGAATCTCTAAAGATATTAAAATAGAAGGGATCTATAGGCGATGCAAATACGTAAGTAGATAAGAATTGCTGATCCCAGATGGTTTTTGAAGTTGAAAGCCTGTGTTTGCAGAGAAGCCCAGTCAAATGCTTCCATGCCCTGAACGACAGGGATGCCAGAGGAGAAGTGCCATCATTGTGGTGTTTGAAGCTTTGGAGCGGGTGTGAGCAGAGTCAGGGCATAAGGGGATTTGTTGACACTGAAGCCCTGACCTGCTCAGCCAGGAACAATTTGTTTTGGGGTCAGCACAAGATAGTTTGAGGACTGAAATGGGTGCCAAGAACGTTTAATCAGGTGATGCGTGGACGAGGATCTGCAACTGCACTGGGACACCTCTCTAAGTCCTCTATGGAAAGGTCTGTGTTTCCCCTGGAGGCAACACAATTCCTTCAGAAGCTGCACCCTGCTTTCACGTGGAAGCTCGTCTGGGGAAAGTGAGCACGCAGCCTGTGTGTCGTGCTTGGTGGGAGAGGCAGCTGGAGCCTCCTGCCCTTGTGCTAGTGCTTTGAGGGCAAACGGGGATTTTCTTACCTTGGAGGGTTCCCAAGTGCTCTGGGGATGCCCGGAGGCAGACGAGGAGACCAGGATGTCGGTGCAGAGGCCGGGTCTGGCGCTGAGTGCAGAAGGCGGCTGGTCAGGGACAGCCCAGGAGCTGATCCTGCAGCTGCTGCTCCAGCGCTGCTCCAGCAGTGTTCCAGCAAGGGCCGCAGGAGCAGGAGACAACGACAGTTGCTATGGGCACAGCCCAACATTCCATCTAGAACCCCTGGGGGAGCCATGGGACAGAAAGGGGCATGGGCCGCCTCTGCCCCTTGTACTTCTTCTGCTGCAAGTTTGCTCTGAGAAGCTTCCCATTGGGCCTTTTCTCCTCAGTCGTCTGATGAGACGGGCAAAAGCAGTGCAGGGACAGCCCTGGCTCTTCCCGGTGCTTCTCTGCAAGGTGCCTCCAGCTGAAGGTGCACAGGAGCCTGCCTCTGTGCAAGGGCCCAGACCTCATCTCCTGCCCTGGAGAACCAGAAGGGCTCCTCCCACTGGCTCTCCTCCAGCTCTGAGAGGAGCTGGAATTTGCAAGTTGCCTAGTGCAGAGCCAACTCCAAAGCTTCCTCTCAAAGTGGAGGCATTCATCCTGCCCCCTTTCTCAATTCTCCTTTTGCTGCCCAATAATGTCACTGCATGGTTTCCCTCCTTTGGGCCTCTGAGCTGGTCTCTCACCTCATCACTCCTCCCTTGAAACTTGGAGAAACAGGATCTTTTTCAGGCCAACTGATGGGGACACACACACACACACCCAGGGACAGCACACGGGCATTTCTCTAGCAAACATTCAGGCAGAATTTCTAGATCCCTCTTCCAGCTCCCTTGGAGAAGCTCGGTGGTTGTCCCAAAAGACTCTGGCATTCCTCTAAGGAAGCAACACTTACAGAATTGCCTTTCCACACTGCTGGCCTTCACATTGCTTTTAACGCCTAGATCCCAGATATGAGAAAAAGCCAGGCAGCTTTGCTGCTTTCCTGCCTGTCCTTAAGGAAAAGCAAATCTTGCTTCAGTCCCAATCTTGCTTCCTTCCCAGCCTGCATGTTACCCACTGGCCAGCAAACTGAGGGGGCAGCTGGAACAAGTCCCACTGCAAGGCAGATACTTTGTAGCCTCCAAAGCCCACCTGCACCGGCTCCATCAGACAAGGGCAAGCTTGCCTCGGCTTCCCAGAAGCAGCCTGCCAATTGCCCCCTCCCTCGCCCCCTCTCCATCCACCCTCCACAGCCCCTGCCACCAAAGCCTTGCTAGGCAGGGCCATTTGCTGGCCTCCATAAAAGAGTGACTTGGATTCTTCTTTGGCGCAAGTGCCCCAGCTGTGACAAGTCAGAGGATAATGATCACACCCGCTCGGCTTTAGCTAAGGAGATTGCTGGAGGCCCAGAGCGGGACACTGGTCCTTTCAGGAGAAACTGCAACTGAACTAGCCATGCCTTTGTGGTGCATGCCGATAGGAATTGGATAGAATCGGAGGGCTTAGAAACGTCCTCCAAGCTGGTCAGCTCCATCAGTCCCCCAAAATGAAAGAAATTTTTCTGTCTGGGCTCCAAAAAGGACTCAACCCGCTGCTTTTATGCCAGAAAATATGGTGAGACCAGACCACTCATCTAGATGCAATTCAGTGAATTAAACAAAGCCTCCCTTTCCACTCCCAGCTGAGATGTTGAGGAATCAAAGGCTGAAGCCCCAGCGGTATTTCACTGGCAGTAAAGGAGACACACCTCAGGAAGTCCTGCCAGCTGAGCAAGGGGCTGGGCCTGGGGGAGGTGGCGCCTGCCCAGCTTCTTCTCTCAGGGCAAGTGCCGTCTTTGCAACACCAGGCAAATGGAACAAACATTGCTGGAGTGCTTTCATACAGACAAACAGACAAAATGGAACAAACATTGGTTTAATGATAAAGACAGATTAGGTCTCAACAAAGGCAAAATGACAAAGAGCATATGGCAGAGCATACAAAACACCCAACCTCTGACATTTACTGATAAATCTAATAATACTAATGAGTCCTGAATAATACTAATGTACCTTAACTACTAAATTGAGGAGGTTACTATCATGTAAACTAACGAAGTAGAAGATTAAACAACCCAAAAAGCTTAAAAACCAGTCCTATTCCTATCTAACTAATATCTAACAGTTGTATTCCTATCTAACTAATCTGCCTAACTCTTGCTAGCCCTGGACAACCTGCAGGGTTGTCTAATTTGGTCTTTTCTTCTTGGGGAGAGGCTCTGCTGTCTTCCGAGGCCGATGTCTTCTGCTGTGTTTGTTCCTTTCCTTCATGCTTTCAAACACCCTGCAAGATAGGAAGCAAACCATCCATTGCTCACGCTAGTACACACCATGAAACCAAGTGCCAAGATCTCCGTTTGAGTATGAATTTCTGTCTTTTCGGGCAGTGGCACATTTGTCAATGGATCAGCACCATGAGTCTGATGGTTCTACTTTCAATGCCTTGAAATGTCTTCCTCCTTTTGCTGCATCCTCTTTTGAATTTGATCAGCAGCATCAAACCAAGCTTTGATGGATCTATTCCTACTTGTATCAACTGTGTCTTGTTGGGGCACGGCAAGGTTTCATTGTGAAGGCTGGGTTTTACCTAAGCTCTTTGGGTTTGAGGTGGGTGTTAAGCTTGAGCACGGCTGCCGGGGGCGATGCTGCAAGTGCCCCCAGCTTCCCCTGCGGTGCCTTTGAAAAGGGTCAGCCCCTTTTAGTCCAAAGGCGCAGCTTTGAGCAGAAAGAGGAGGAACTTGCGCACCGTTTGCACTGCCCGCAGGGAAAGGGGCCTCCCGCCGAAGGGGGCGGCTGGCGCGGTTGGCAGCAGGGACACTGGGCGCTGCGAGCCCTCTTGCGGCTTCTCTTCCCTGGCTCCCCGTTCTCCTTTCTGGGAGGGCTTTTGCTCCTCTTTGCTTTGCCCACGCTCTGGAAATCAAAGAGTCCTTATCAATGCTTCCTTCCTCTCACAAAGCTGGAAATCAGAGCATCCAGCAGAAAAATCTATCGGCCTAAGCAAATCCTTCCAAAGCCTCAAGAGCTGAGAAAACGGCTGCCTTTGCCAATGGGCTGCGGCGGGCTGCCAAGCCAGAGCTTGGAGGAAAATACTCCTCTTTTCTACAGGCCAAAGGGGTGGGAGAAAGACCTGGCTATTTAGAGCTCTACATTTCTTATTTCTACCTTTCTGCCTAACATCTATTTCTCTCTGCTTTTCCTCCACAAATGTCTAGGCAATGGCATTTCAATTCAGTCCAATTAGGGTAGACACATGCTTAGCCATTTTCTAGTCCCCAAAATAATCTCCCTCCCTGTCTCTCTCTCTCTCTCTCTCTCTCTCTCTCTCTCACATGATGGGAAGCAAATTGCTCTTTGCCGCTAAGGAAAGATTTAGGGGAGCCACAGCACCAGCAGCTCCTTCTTGGGGACTATGCTGGCATGCTAGAAAAACTCCCTGAAAATCTGCAGCATATCCACAAAGGCAGCCTGGACTGCTGATGTCAGCAAGCAGTGGGGAATTTGGGGTCTGATTGGAGTCAGCGAGGGTGCCAGCCCTTGAGAAGCCCATCTGTAGAGAGTCAAAGCCCATTTTGGTGGCGGTGCTGCTTTCTTGGGTCAAAGTTAGGCTCCAGAATTGCATACTTCAGGGCAGTAGCACAAGGAAGGCCCGGGCAGCATCTGCTGTGCCTTTCCCAGCACATGGGACGATGTGATCCTGGCAAAGGGGCATCTGGCATGGCTCGCCAGCAGCTTTTCTCCCCTTCTCCCAGTTTCTCGACCTTCCTGGCACCTCTCCATTTTCTTGCCCCTCACCTGAGCAAGAGTGCTGGCAAGTTTATGCTCCTTTTTCCAGGAGTAGTAGTACTCCACACACTGGGCCACGGTCTTAGTCTGGATCTGTTGTGAAGAGAAAAAGAAGGAATCGCAAATGGTGTCGGGTGCACTGGGGAAAAAGTAGACTATGGAGTGAACTAGGAAGTAAAAGCATGAAGTAAATGGAGTAGGGTGTAAAATGAAATCAACATGGAGAAAGAGAGGCATCATGCAATGTCTTAAACCCTGTATGATGCTAGGTGCTAATACACGCAATGCACAGATCAACAACAAATCCACCTAGCACAGTTCTTCTTTCCCCGCTTCACTCCAGTTATGCCAGCACAGCGTCTTGTGGAAGCAGCAGCAGACCTGTGCCACAAGTCTGACAGAATAAAGCTTCATCTTCCAAAAGAGCTTGGAGAAAAGGGCTGGAGAGGCAGGATCATCCTTTTGACACAGGCTTTTGATGTCCCCTTTTGTTACTACTTGAAGATACTTGCTCCTTGAGAAGAGAGAGACTGAAGCCCAGTGCTTGTTCCCAGAAATAAGCAAGCTTTCCTGCTGCTGATCTGCTCGGGTAAAGAATGTCCCGTGGCTTTACCTGCTTCTGGATGAGATGAAAATCCTTGCCGTAGGTGTGGAAAGCCTTTTGGAAGGACTCCTTCTCCTCAGGTGTCCATCTATCAGAGCCTGGCAATAAAAAGCAGCGGCTAGTAAACAGATCCCTTGATCCACACCAAGTAGATTCCTCTGGCTGCCGAAAGAAAACGGTCGCAGGCCGTCATTCACGTGGGTGTACGTGTCTGCTCCCTCAGAAGGGCGTGAAGACAAGAGCAGGCATTGCCCGGGGAGAAGGATTGGAAAACAAGTAGAGCTGAAGGACTAGATGCTGGTGCTTTGCCCACCCACAGAGGAGACAAGACCTTGTGCTGGTGTTAAGCACAATTTCTTGAAGCAGAAACGCTTGCCACAACAATGAAGGGGACGGCAGCATCTGTCAGGGACGCAAGAAGCTCTGCTTTGCTTACCTGCGTAATGATAATCAGCCATGGGATGGCCTTGAGGTGTTGCAGGCCCCTCTGAGAGCAGCATCTCCAGAGCCTCCTGCAAGATCAAGAGGGAAAAGGCTTTAGCCGCCCCAGCACATTAAAAATGAGCCAAAAAATCACAGGTGCTGCCTTTCAGCTCCTTTGCCTCTCCAGACATTCAAGCGACTGTATCCCATGTGGGTGAAACACTGTCATTTGCTCCCAGTCCCTAGTTTTTGCTGCCCGACCCTTTGATCCTGGTCCCCAAGAGTGGCCTTTTGCTCACCAAGCTGAGGATTTTGCTGCTCCTGCAGCCAGAATGGCCTCAGCTGACTGAGGCTTCTGGGAATTTCCCCTCCAAATGTCTTAGAGAACCCAAATCTCCAGGCCATTTACAAGGCAGCAGGACCTTCCGCCGCCGCCGCCTCCAGGAGGGAGATTCTCCCTGCTGGAGCCCTTTGGGCTCAGCCCTGACGCAGCTGGAGGAGACCCAGCAGGCAGCAAGTGCTCTGCTCCCTGTTAAGACCCTTCTTCCAAGAGCAGCCAGGAAAGGCTGTCCCAGTGCCCAGGCCTTCTGCATTCCCTGTGCCCTCTCCTCTGCGCCCAAACAGCCGCTTCTTACCGGAACGCTGCCGCGTGCCTGGTGCAGGCAGTGCAGGGCGCGCTCCAGGTTAGCTGCTGCCCCGGGAATGCCACGGGAGCTGGCCATGTCCAACAGTTCTCTTACTGCAAGCACAAGAAAAAACCCACCGAAAGTCAGCCTGGAGGCCAGCAAAGGGCAAAGGTTGCCATGCAAGGCAGAAGGAAAGGCCGGCAGCTAAAGACAGCAGCTTGGAGAGAGAGCATGAAAAGGAGAGCAAAGACAGAGCCAGATGAAGCAAGGGCCCACGCAGTGCTGGCTCTCCCTCCAAAGCAGCTTCTGTAAGAAGAAGTGGGGGCCAATCTCCCCTCTTCCAGTGGCAAACGGCCCTGACCAGTTTGGAGAGCAAGGTGCTTGCTCTTTCTCCTTGCCTCTAACACTTCTACATGGGAAGATGGGCGAGACAAGGAGAGAAGCAGAGCCTGCAAAACGCTGCCTTTTTAGGCATAAGGAGCCTTTTCAAGACCCAAGTAGCTCAGGGCTGGAAGCAAAGCTTGAAGCAAAGCTACCTCTGTCAGGTTTTTCCATGTCAGAGTCATCCTCTCCCCAGGGCTTCCAGACCAGGCTTGCAGGCTCTTCATCCTCACTTGGTGCTCTGTTCTGCAGCTCTGGGAGCTCAGCCTGAAAGTCGCTGCCAACATTGATGTGTCTAAAGGAAGAAGGAGGTGGAGGTGAGAAAGGCAAGTGGTCAAGAGAGCCTTGCTGTGCACCCACAGGCTTGAACCAATCCCAGCCTGACTGTGAAAGAGCAGTTCTCCTCCTCGCCATTCCTCCAGTTTGCTGTCCTTTAACCCTAGGCCAAAACTCACGGCTGAATCTGGGCTCTTGCTTTCCTTTTCATTGTGCCTCTCCTTTCCACCTGAAAGAGATCAAAGCAATGCTCCAGTTCAAAATCCTTCTGCCAAGGATGTGTCAGTAGCCTTCCTTCTCATCCTCATCATTGCAAAGCCCGAGCTCCCGTGTCCCAGCTCCTTTCTCTTTGCTGTCATTGCTGCCTTTTTGACATGGAATGTCCTAGGCAGGACCCTCCAGCAGTCAGCAGCTTCCTCAGGAGGGCAAGCAGAAGGCCATGCACTACTCTCTTCACTCCCGGGGCCACGGAGAAGAGCCAAGAGAATGGCAGGGGAGATGTGCCAGTGCAGGCTTAGGTTGGATCGAAGGAAAAGCTTCTTCAGCCACAGGCTGCTTGGGCACTGCAACAGCCTCCCCAGGGAAGGGGGCACAGCACCAAGGCTGACTGAGCTCCAAAAGTGTTTGGACACTGCTCTTGGGCACAGGCTGTGATTGTTGAGGCTGCCCCGGGCAGGCCCTGCAGTTGGCCTCAGTGATCTTTCAGAATCCCTTCCAAGGCAGAAAATTCTGTGCTACTGTGATTGTGCTCTTGAGGAGATGGCATTTGACGGCCACCCCTGAGCATGAGGTAGAACCAGCCCTACGTGCACTGAAAAAAGAATCTCTAAAGATATTAAAATAGAAGGGATCTATAGGCGATGCAAATACGTAAGTAGATAAGAATTGCTGATCCCAGATGGTTTTTGAAGTTGAAAGCCTGTGTTTGCAGAGAAGCCCAGTCAAATGCTTCCATGCCCTGAACGACAGGGATGCCAGAGGAGAAGTGCCATCATTGTGGTGTTTGAAGCTTTGGAGCGGGTGTGAGCAGAGTCAGGGCATAAGGGGATTTGTTGACACTGAAGCCCTGACCTGCTCAGCCAGGAACAATTTGTTTTGGGGTCAGCACAAGATAGTTTGAGGACTGAAATGGGTGCCAAGAACGTTTAATCAGGTGATGCGTGGACGAGGATCTGCAACTGCACTGGGACACCTCTCTAAGTCCTCTATGGAAAGGTCTGTGTTTCCCCTGGAGGCAACACAATTCCTTCAGAAGCTGCACCCTGCTTTCACGTGGAAGCTCGTCTGGGGAAAGTGAGCACGCAGCCTGTGTGTCGTGCTTGGTGGGAGAGGCAGCTGGAGCCTCCTGCCCTTGTGCTAGTGCTTTGAGGGCAAACGGGGATTTTCTTACCTTGGAGGGTTCCCAAGTGCTCTGGGGATGCCCGGAGGCAGACGAGGAGACCAGGATGTCGGTGCAGAGGCCGGGTCTGGCGCTGAGTGCAGAAGGCGGCTGGTCAGGGACAGCCCAGGAGCTGATCCTGCAGCTGCTGCTCCAGCGCTGCTCCAGCAGTGTTCCAGCAAGGGCCGCAGGAGCAGGAGACAACGACAGTTGCTATGGGCACAGCCCAACATTCCATCTAGAACCCCTGGGGGAGCCATGGGACAGAAAGGGGCATGGGCCGCCTCTGCCCCTTGTACTTCTTCTGCTGCAAGTTTGCTCTGAGAAGCTTCCCATTGGGCCTTTTCTCCTCAGTCGTCTGATGAGACGGGCAAAAGCAGTGCAGGGACAGCCCTGGCTCTTCCCGGTGCTTCTCTGCAAGGTGCCTCCAGCTGAAGGTGCACAGGAGCCTGCCTCTGTGCAAGGGCCCAGACCTCATCTCCTGCCCTGGAGAACCAGAAGGGCTCCTCCCACTGGCTCTCCTCCAGCTCTGAGAGGAGCTGGAATTTGCAAGTTGCCTAGCGCAGAGCCAACTCCAAAGCTTCCTCTCAAAGTGGAGGCATTCATCCTGCCCCCTTTCTCAATTCTCCTTTTGCTGCCCAATAATGTCACTGCATGGTTTCCCTCCTTTGGGCCTCTGAGCTGGTCTCTCACCTCATCACTCCTCCCTTGAAACTTGGAGAAACAGGATCTTTTTCAGGCCAACTGATGGGGACACACACACACACACCCAGGGACAGCACACGGGCATTTCTCTAGCAAACATTCAGGCAGAATTTCTAGATCCCTCTTCCAGCTCCCTTGGAGAAGCTCGGTGGTTGTCCCAAAAGACTCTGGCATTCCTCTAAGGAAGCAACACTTACAGAATTGCCTTTCCACACTGCTGGCCTTCACATTGCTTTTAACGCCTAGATCCCAGATATGAGAAAAAGCCAGGCAGCTTTGCTGCTTTCCTGCCTGTCCTTAAGGAAAAGCAAATCTTGCTTCAGTCCCAATCTTGCTTCCTTCCCAGCCTGCATGTTACCCACTGGCCAGCAAACTGAGGGGGCAGCTGGAACAAGTCCCACTGCAAGGCAGATACTTTGTAGCCTCCAAAGCCCACCTGCACCGGCTCCATCAGACAAGGGCAAGCTTGCCTCGGCTTCCCAGAAGCAGCCTGCCAATTGCCCCCTCCCTCGCCCCCTCTCCATCCACCCTCCACAGCCCCTGCCACCAAAGCCTTGCTAGGCAGGGCCATTTGCTGGCCTCCATAAAAGAGTGACTTGGATTCTTCTTTGGCGCAAGTGCCCCAGCTGTGACAAGTCAGAGGATAATGATCACACCCGCTCGGCTTTAGCTAAGGAGATTGCTGGAGGCCCAGAGCGGGACACTGGTCCTTTCAGGAGAAACTGCAACTGAACTAGCCATGCCTTTGTGGTGCATGCCGATAGGAATTGGATAGAATCGGAGGGCTTAGAAACGTCCTCCAAGCTGGTCAGCTCCATCAGTCCCCCAAAATGAAAGAAATTTTTCTGTCTGGGCTCCAAAAAGGACTCAACCCGCTGCTTTTATGCCAGAAAATATGGGGAGACCAGACCACTCATCTAGATGCAATTCAGTGAATTAAACAAAGCCTCCCTTTCCACTCCCAGCTGAGATGTTGAGGAATCAAAGGCTGAAGCCCCAGCGGTATTTCACTGGCAGTAAAGGAGACACACGTCAGGAAGTCCTGCCAGCTGAGCAAGGGGCTGGGCCTGGGGGAGGTGGCGCCTGCCCAGCTTCTTCTCTCAGGGCAAGTGCCGTCTTTGCAACACCAGGCAAATGGAACAAACATTGCTGGAGTGCTTTCATACAGACAAACAGACAAAATGGAACAAACATTGGTTTAATGATAAAGACAGATTAGGTCTCAACAAAGGCAAAATGACAAAGAGCATATGGCAGAGCATACAAAACACCCAACCTCTGACATTTACTGATAAATCTAATAATACTAATGAGTCCTGAATAATACTAATGTACCTTAACTACTAAATTGAGGAGGTTACTATCATGTAAACTAACGAAGTAGAAGATTAAACAACCCAAAAAGCTTAAAAACCAGTCCTATTCCTATCTAACTAATATCTAACAGTTGTATTCCTATCTAACTAATCTGCCTAACTCTTGCTAGCCCTGGACAACCTGCAGGGTTGTCTAATTTGGTCTTTTCTTCTTGGGGAGAGGCTCTGCTGTCTTCCGAGGCCGATGTCTTCTGCTGTGTTTGTTCCTTTCCTTCATGCTTTCAAACACCCTGCAAGATAGGAAGCAAACCATCCATTGCTCACGCTAGTACACACCATGAAACCAAGTGCCAAGATCTCCGTTTGAGTATGAATTTCTGTCTTTTCGGGCAGTGGCACATTTGTCAATGGATCAGCACCATGAGTCTGATGGTTCTACTTTCAATGCCTTGAAATGTCTTCCTCCTTTTGCTGCATCCTCTTTTGAATTTGATCAGCAGCATCAAACCAAGCTTTGATGGATCTATTCCTACTTGTATCAACTGTGTCTTGTTGGGGCACGGCAAGGTTTCATTGTGAAGGCTGGGTTTTACCTAAGCTCTTTGGGTTTGAGGTGGGTGTTAAGCTTGAGCACGGCTGCCGGGGGCGATGCTGCAAGTGCCCCCAGCTTCCCCTGCGGTGCCTTTGAAAAGGGTCAGCCCCTTTTAGTCCAAAGGCGCAGCTTTGAGCAGAAAGAGGAGGAACTTGCGCACCGTTTGCACTGCCCGCAGGGAAAGGGGCCTCCCGCCGAAGGGGGCGGCTGGCGCGGTTGGCAGCAGGGACACTGGGCGCTGCGAGCCCTCTTGCGGCTTCTCTTCCCTGGCTCCCCGTTCTCCTTTCTGGGAGGGCTTTTGCTCCTCTTTGCTTTGCCCACGCTCTGGAAATCAAAGAGTCCTTATCAATGCTTCCTTCCTCTCACAAAGCTGGAAATCAGAGCATCCAGCAGAAAAATCTATCGGCCTAAGCAAATCCTTCCAAAGCCTCAAGAGCTGAGAAAACGGCTGCCTTTGCCAATGGGCTGCGGCGGGCTGCCAAGCCAGAGCTTGGAGGAAAATACTCCTCTTTTCTACAGGCCAAAGGGGTGGGAGAAAGACCTGGCTATTTAGAGCTCTACATTTCTTATTTCTACCTTTCTGCCTAACATCTATTTCTCTCTGCTTTTCCTCCACAAATGTCTAGGCAATGGCATTTCAATTCAGTCCAATTAGGGTAGACACATGCTTAGCCATTTTCTAGTCCCCAAAATAATCTCCCTCCCTGTCTCTCTCTCTCTCTCTCTCTCTCTCTCTCTCTCACATGATGGGAAGCAAATTGCTCTTTGCCGCTAAGGAAAGATTTAGGGGAGCCACAGCACCAGCAGCTCCTTCTTGGGGACTATGCTGGCATGCTAGAAAAACTCCCTGAAAATCTGCAGCATATCCACAAAGGCAGCCTGGACTGCTGATGTCAGCAAGCAGTGGGGAATTTGGGGTCTGATTGGAGTCAGCGAGGGTGCCAGCCCTTGAGAAGCCCATCTGTAGAGAGTCAAAGCCCATTTTGGTGGCGGTGCTGCTTTCTTGGGTCAAAGTTAGGCTCCAGAATTGCATACTTCAGGGCAGTAGCACAAGGAAGGCCCGGGCAGCATCTGCTGTGCCTTTCCCAGCACATGGGACGATGTGATCCTGGCAAAGGGGCATCTGGCATGGCTCGCCAGCAGCTTTTCTCCCCTTCTCCCAGTTTCTCGACCTTCCTGGCACCTCTCCATTTTCTTGCCCCTCACCTGAGCAAGAGTGCTGGCAAGTTTATGCTCCTTTTTCCAGGAGTAGTAGTACTCCACACACTGGGCCACGGTCTTAGTCTGGATCTGTTGTGAAGAGAAAAAGAAGGAATCGCAAATGGTGTCGGGTGCACTGGGGAAAAAGTAGACTATGGAGTGAACTAGGAAGTAAAAGCATGAAGTAAATGGAGTAGGGTGTAAAATGAAATCAACATGGAGAAAGAGAGGCATCATGCAATGTCTTAAACCCTGTATGATGCTAGGTGCTAATACACGCAATGCACAGATCAACAACAAATCCACCTAGCACAGTTCTTCTTTCCCCGCTTCACTCCAGTTATGCCAGCACAGCGTCTTGTGGAAGCAGCAGCAGACCTGTGCCACAAGTCTGACAGAATAAAGCTTCATCTTCCAAAAGAGCTTGGAGAAAAGGGCTGGAGAGGCAGGATCATCCTTTTGACACAGGCTTTTGATGTCCCCTTTTGTTACTACTTGAAGATACTTGCTCCTTGAGAAGAGAGAGACTGAAGCCCAGTGCTTGTTCCCAGAAATAAGCAAGCTTTCCTGCTGCTGATCTGCTCGGGTAAAGAATGTCCCGTGGCTTTACCTGCTTCTGGATGAGATGAAAATCCTTGCCGTAGGTGTGGAAAGCCTTTTGGAAGGACTCCTTCTCCTCAGGTGTCCATCTATCAGAGCCTGGCAATAAAAAGCAGCGGCTAGTAAACAGATCCCTTGATCCACACCAAGTAGATTCCTCTGGCTGCCGAAAGAAAACGGTCGCAGGCCGTCATTCACGTGGGTGTACGTGTCTGCTCCCTCAGAAGGGCGTGAAGACAAGAGCAGGCATTGCCCGGGGAGAAGGATTGGAAAACAAGTAGAGCTGAAGGACTAGATGCTGGTGCTTTGCCCACCCACAGAGGAGACAAGACCTTGTGCTGGTGTTAAGCACAATTTCTTGAAGCAGAAACGCTTGCCACAACAATGAAGGGGACGGCAGCATCTGTCAGGGACGCAAGAAGCTCTGCTTTGCTTACCTGCGTAATGATAATCAGCCATGGGATGGCCTTGAGCTGTTGCAGGCCCCTCTGAGAGCAGCATCTCCAGAGCCTCCTGCAAGATCAAGAGGGAAAAGGCTTTAGCCGCCCCAGCACATTAAAAATGAGCCAAAAAATCACAGGTGCTGCCTTTCAGCTCCTTTGCCTCTCCAGACATTCAAGCGACTGTATCCCATGTGGGTGAAACACTGTCATTTGCTCCCAGTCCCTAGTTTTTGCTGCCCGACCCTTTGATCCTGGTCCCCAAGAGTGGCCTTTTGCTCACCAAGCTGAGGATTTTGCTGCTCCTGCAGCCAGAATGGCCTCAGCTGACTGAGGCTTCTGGGAATTTCCCCTCCAAATGTCTTAGAGAAGCCAAATCTCCAGGCCATTTACAAGGCAGCAGGACCTTCCGCCGCCGCCGCCTCCAGGAGGGAGATTCTCCCTGCTGGAGCCCTTTGGGCTCAGCCCTGACGCAGCTGGAGGAGACCCAGCAGGCAGCAAGTGCTCTGCTCCCTGTTAAGACCCTTCTTCCAAGAGCAGCCAGGAAAGGCTGTCCCAGTGCCCAGGCCTTCTGCATTCCCTGTGCCCTCTCCTCTGCGCCCAAACAGCCGCTTCTTACCGGAACGCTGCCGCGTGCCTGGTGCAGGCAGTGCAGGGCGCGCTCCAGGTTAGCTGCTGCCCCGGGAATGCCACGGGAGCTGGCCATGTCCAACAGTTCTCTTACTGCAAGCACAAGAAAAAACCCACCGAAAGTCAGCCTGGAGGCCAGCAAAGGGCAAAGGTTGCCATGCAAGGCAGAAGGAAAGGCCGGCAGCTAAAGACAGCAGCTTGGAGAGAGAGCATGAAAAGGAGAGCAAAGACAGAGCCAGATGAAGCAAGGGCCCACGCAGTGCTGGCTCTCCCTCCAAAGCAGCTTCTGTAAGAAGAAGTGGGGGCCAATCTCCCCTCTTCCAGTGGCAAACGGCCCTGACCAGTTTGGAGAGCAAGGTGCTTGCTCTTTCTCCTTGCCTCTAACACTTCTACATGGGAAGATGGGCGAGACAAGGAGAGAAGCAGAGCCTGCAAAACGCTGCCTTTTTAGGCATAAGGAGCCTTTTCAAGACCCAAGTAGCTCAGGGCTGGAAGCAAAGCTTGAAGCAAAGCTACCTCTGTCAGGTTTTTCCATGTCAGAGTCATCCTCTCCCCAGGGCTTCCAGACCAGGCTTGCAGGCTCTTCATCCTCACTTGGTGCTCTGTTCTGCAGCTCTGGGAGCTCAGCCTGAAAGTCGCTGCCAACATTGATGTGTCTAAAGGAAGAAGGAGGTGGAGGTGAGAAAGGCAAGTGGTCAAGAGAGCCTTGCTGTGCACCCACAGGCTTGAACCAATCCCAGCCTGACTGTGAAAGAGCAGTTCTCCTCCTCGCCATTCCTCCAGTTTGCTGTCCTTTAACCCTAGGCCAAAACTCACGGCTGAATCTGGGCTCTTGCTTTCCTTTTCATTGTGCCTCTCCTTTCCACCTGAAAGAGATCAAAGCAATGCTCCAGTTCAAAATCCTTCTGCCAAGGATGTGTCAGTAGCCTTCCTTCTCATCCTCATCATTGCAAAGCCCGAGCTCCCGTGTCCCAGCTCCTTTCTCTTTGCTGTCATTGCTGCCTTTTTGACATGGAATGTCCTAGGCAGGACCCTCCAGCAGTCAGCAGCTTCCTCAGGAGGGCAAGCAGAAGGCCATGCACTACTCTCTTCACTCCCGGGGCCACGGAGAAGAGCCAAGAGAATGGCAGGGGAGATGTGCCAGTGCAGGCTTAGGTTGGATCGAAGGAAAAGCTTCTTCAGCCACAGGCTGCTTGGGCACTGCAACAGCCTCCCCAGGGAAGGGGGCACAGCACCAAGGCTGACTGAGCTCCAAAAGTGTTTGGACACTGCTCTTGGGCACAGGCTGTGATTGTTGAGGCTGCCCCGGGCAGGCCCTGCAGTTGGCCTCAGTGATCTTTCAGAATCCCTTCCAAGGCAGAAAATTCTGTGCTACTGTGATTGTGCTCTTGAGGAGATGGCATTTGACGGCCACCCCTGAGCATGAGGTAGAACCAGCCCTACGTGCACTGAAAAAAGAATCTCTAAAGATATTAAAATAGAAGGGATCTATAGGCGATGCAAATACGTAAGTAGATAAGAATTGCTGATCCCAGATGGTTTTTGAAGTTGAAAGCCTGTGTTTGCAGAGAAGCCCAGTCAAATGCTTCCATGCCCTGAACGACAGGGATGCCAGAGGAGAAGTGCCATCATTGTGGTGTTTGAAGCTTTGGAGCGGGTGTGAGCAGAGTCAGGGCATAAGGGGATTTGTTGACACTGAAGCCCTGACCTGCTCAGCCAGGAACAATTTGTTTTGGGGTCAGCACAAGATAGTTTGAGGACTGAAATGGGTGCCAAGAACGTTTAATCAGGTGATGCGTGGACGAGGATCTGCAACTGCACTGGGACACCTCTCTAAGTCCTCTATGGAAAGGTCTGTGTTTCCCCTGGAGGCAACACAATTCCTTCAGAAGCTGCACCCTGCTTTCACGTGGAAGCTCGTCTGGGGAAAGTGAGCACGCAGCCTGTGTGTCGTGCTTGGTGGGAGAGGCAGCTGGAGCCTCCTGCCCTTGTGCTAGTGCTTTGAGGGCAAACGGGGATTTTCTTACCTTGGAGGGTTCCCAAGTGCTCTGGGGATGCCCGGAGGCAGACGAGGAGACCAGGATGTCGGTGCAGAGGCCGGGTCTGGCGCTGAGTGCAGAAGGCGGCTGGTCAGGGACAGCCCAGGAGCTGATCCTGCAGCTGCTGCTCCAGCGCTGCTCCAGCAGTGTTCCAGCAAGGGCCGCAGGAGCAGGAGACAACGACAGTTGCTATGGGCACAGCCCAACATTCCATCTAGAACCCCTGGGGGAGCCATGGGACAGAAAGGGGCATGGGCCGCCTCTGCCCCTTGTACTTCTTCTGCTGCAAGTTTGCTCTGAGAAGCTTCCCATTGGGCCTTTTCTCCTCAGTCGTCTGATGAGACGGGCAAAAGCAGTGCAGGGACAGCCCTGGCTCTTCCCGGTGCTTCTCTGCAAGGTGCCTCCAGCTGAAGGTGCACAGGAGCCTGCCTCTGTGCAAGGGCCCAGACCTCATCTCCTGCCCTGGAGAACCAGAAGGGCTCCTCCCACTGGCTCTCCTCCAGCTCTGAGAGGAGCTGGAATTTGCAAGTTGCCTAGCGCAGAGCCAACTCCAAAGCTTCCTCTCAAAGTGGAGGCATTCATCCTGCCCCCTTTCTCAATTCTCCTTTTGCTGCCCAATAATGTCACTGCATGGTTTCCCTCCTTTGGGCCTCTGAGCTGGTCTCTCACCTCATCACTCCTCCCTTGAAACTTGGAGAAACAGGATCTTTTTCAGGCCAACTGATGGGGACACACACACACACACCCAGGGACAGCACACGGGCATTTCTCTAGCAAACATTCAGGCAGAATTTCTAGATCCCTCTTCCAGCTCCCTTGGAGAAGCTCGGTGGTTGTCCCAAAAGACTCTGGCATTCCTCTAAGGAAGCAACACTTACAGAATTGCCTTTCCACACTGCTGGCCTTCACATTGCTTTTAACGCCTAGATCCCAGATATGAGAAAAAGCCAGGCAGCTTTGCTGCTTTCCTGCCTGTCCTTAAGGAAAAGCAAATCTTGCTTCAGTCCCAATCTTGCTTCCTTCCCAGCCTGCATGTTACCCACTGGCCAGCAAACTGAGGGGGCAGCTGGAACAAGTCCCACTGCAAGGCAGATACTTTGTAGCCTCCAAAGCCCACCTGCACCGGCTCCATCAGACAAGGGCAAGCTTGCCTCGGCTTCCCAGAAGCAGCCTGCCAATTGCCCCCTCCCTCGCCCCCTCTCCATCCACCCTCCACAGCCCCTGCCACCAAAGCCTTGCTAGGCAGGGCCATTTGCTGGCCTCCATAAAAGAGTGACTTGGATTCTTCTTTGGCGCAAGTGCCCCAGCTGTGACAAGTCAGAGGATAATGATCACACCCGCTCGGCTTTAGCTAAGGAGATTGCTGGAGGCCCAGAGCGGGACACTGGTCCTTTCAGGAGAAACTGCAACTGAACTAGCCATGCCTTTGTGGTGCATGCCGATAGGAATTGGATAGAATCGGAGGGCTTAGAAACGTCCTCCAAGCTGGTCAGCTCCATCAGTCCCCCAAAATGAAAGAAATTTTTCTGTCTGGGCTCCAAAAAGGACTCAACCCGCTGCTTTTATGCCAGAAAATATGGGGAGACCAGACCACTCATCTAGATGCAATTCAGTGAATTAAACAAAGCCTCCCTTTCCACTCCCAGCTGAGATGTTGAGGAATCAAAGGCTGAAGCCCCAGCGGTATTTCACTGGCAGTAAAGGAGACACACGTCAGGAAGTCCTGCCAGCTGAGCAAGGGGCTGGGCCTGGGGGAGGTGGCGCCTGCCCAGCTTCTTCTCTCAGGGCAAGTGCCGTCTTTGCAACACCAGGCAAATGGAACAAACATTGCTGGAGTGCTTTCATACAGACAAACAGACAAAATGGAACAAACATTGGTTTAATGATAAAGACAGATTAGGTCTCAACAAAGGCAAAATGACAAAGAGCATATGGCAGAGCATACAAAACACCCAACCTCTGACATTTACTGATAAATCTAATAATACTAATGAGTCCTGAATAATACTAATGTACCTTAACTACTAAATTGAGGAGGTTACTATCATGTAAACTAACGAAGTAGAAGATTAAACAACCCAAAAAGCTTAAAAACCAGTCCTATTCCTATCTAACTAATATCTAACAGTTGTATTCCTATCTAACTAATCTGCCTAACTCTTGCTAGCCCTGGACAACCTGCAGGGTTGTCTAATTTGGTCTTTTCTTCTTGGGGAGAGGCTCTGCTGTCTTCCGAGGCCGATGTCTTCTGCTGTGTTTGTTCCTTTCCTTCATGCTTTCAAACACCCTGCAAGATAGGAAGCAAACCATCCATTGCTCACGCTAGTACACACCATGAAACCAAGTGCCAAGATCTCCGTTTGAGTATGAATTTCTGTCTTTTCGGGCAGTGGCACATTTGTCAATGGATCAGCACCATGAGTCTGATGGTTCTACTTTCAATGCCTTGAAATGTCTTCCTCCTTTTGCTGCATCCTCTTTTGAATTTGATCAGCAGCATCAAACCAAGCTTTGATGGATCTATTCCTACTTGTATCAACTGTGTCTTGTTGGGGCACGGCAAGGTTTCATTGTGAAGGCTGGGTTTTACCTAAGCTCTTTGGGTTTGAGGTGGGTGTTAAGCTTGAGCACGGCTGCCGGGGGCGATGCTGCAAGTGCCCCCAGCTTCCCCTGCGGTGCCTTTGAAAAGGGTCAGCCCCTTTTAGTCCAAAGGCGCAGCTTTGAGCAGAAAGAGGAGGAACTTGCGCACCGTTTGCACTGCCCGCAGGGAAAGGGGCCTCCCGCCGAAGGGGGCGGCTGGCGCGGTTGGCAGCAGGGACACTGGGCGCTGCGAGCCCTCTTGCGGCTTCTCTTCCCTGGCTCCCCGTTCTCCTTTCTGGGAGGGCTTTTGCTCCTCTTTGCTTTGCCCACGCTCTGGAAATCAAAGAGTCCTTATCAATGCTTCCTTCCTCTCACAAAGCTGGAAATCAGAGCATCCAGCAGAAAAATCTATCGGCCTAAGCAAATCCTTCCAAAGCCTCAAGAGCTGAGAAAACGGCTGCCTTTGCCAATGGGCTGCGGCGGGCTGCCAAGCCAGAGCTTGGAGGAAAATACTCCTCTTTTCTACAGGCCAAAGGGGTGGGAGAAAGACCTGGCTATTTAGAGCTCTACATTTCTTATTTCTACCTTTCTGCCTAACATCTATTTCTCTCTGCTTTTCCTCCACAAATGTCTAGGCAATGGCATTTCAATTCAGTCCAATTAGGGTAGACACATGCTTAGCCATTTTCTAGTCCCCAAAATAATCTCCCTCCCTGTCTCTCTCTCTCTCTCTCTCTCTCTCTCTCTCTCACATGATGGGAAGCAAATTGCTCTTTGCCGCTAAGGAAAGATTTAGGGGAGCCACAGCACCAGCAGCTCCTTCTTGGGGACTATGCTGGCATGCTAGAAAAACTCCCTGAAAATCTGCAGCATATCCACAAAGGCAGCCTGGACTGCTGATGTCAGCAAGCAGTGGGGAATTTGGGGTCTGATTGGAGTCAGCGAGGGTGCCAGCCCTTGAGAAGCCCATCTGTAGAGAGTCAAAGCCCATTTTGGTGGCGGTGCTGCTTTCTTGGGTCAAAGTTAGGCTCCAGAATTGCATACTTCAGGGCAGTAGCACAAGGAAGGCCCGGGCAGCATCTGCTGTGCCTTTCCCAGCACATGGGACGATGTGATCCTGGCAAAGGGGCATCTGGCATGGCTCGCCAGCAGCTTTTCTCCCCTTCTCCCAGTTTCTCGACCTTCCTGGCACCTCTCCATTTTCTTGCCCCTCACCTGAGCAAGAGTGCTGGCAAGTTTATGCTCCTTTTTCCAGGAGTAGTAGTACTCCACACACTGGGCCACGGTCTTAGTCTGGATCTGTTGTGAAGAGAAAAAGAAGGAATCGCAAATGGTGTCGGGTGCACTGGGGAAAAAGTAGACTATGGAGTGAACTAGGAAGTAAAAGCATGAAGTAAATGGAGTAGGGTGTAAAATGAAATCAACATGGAGAAAGAGAGGCATCATGCAATGTCTTAAACCCTGTATGATGCTAGGTGCTAATACACGCAATGCACAGATCAACAACAAATCCACCTAGCACAGTTCTTCTTTCCCCGCTTCACTCCAGTTATGCCAGCACAGCGTCTTGTGGAAGCAGCAGCAGACCTGTGCCACAAGTCTGACAGAATAAAGCTTCATCTTCCAAAAGAGCTTGGAGAAAAGGGCTGGAGAGGCAGGATCATCCTTTTGACACAGGCTTTTGATGTCCCCTTTTGTTACTACTTGAAGATACTTGCTCCTTGAGAAGAGAGAGACTGAAGCCCAGTGCTTGTTCCCAGAAATAAGCAAGCTTTCCTGCTGCTGATCTGCTCGGGTAAAGAATGTCCCGTGGCTTTACCTGCTTCTGGATGAGATGAAAATCCTTGCCGTAGGTGTGGAAAGCCTTTTGGAAGGACTCCTTCTCCTCAGGTGTCCATCTATCAGAGCCTGGCAATAAAAAGCAGCGGCTAGTAAACAGATCCCTTGATCCACACCAAGTAGATTCCTCTGGCTGCCGAAAGAAAACGGTCGCAGGCCGTCATTCACGTGGGTGTACGTGTCTGCTCCCTCAGAAGGGCGTGAAGACAAGAGCAGGCATTGCCCGGGGAGAAGGATTGGAAAACAAGTAGAGCTGAAGGACTAGATGCTGGTGCTTTGCCCACCCACAGAGGAGACAAGACCTTGTGCTGGTGTTAAGCACAATTTCTTGAAGCAGAAACGCTTGCCACAACAATGAAGGGGACGGCAGCATCTGTCAGGGACGCAAGAAGCTCTGCTTTGCTTACCTGCGTAATGATAATCAGCCATGGGATGGCCTTGAGCTGTTGCAGGCCCCTCTGAGAGCAGCATCTCCAGAGCCTCCTGCAAGATCAAGAGGGAAAAGGCTTTAGCCGCCCCAGCACATTAAAAATGAGCCAAAAAATCACAGGTGCTGCCTTTCAGCTCCTTTGCCTCTCCAGACATTCAAGCGACTGTATCCCATGTGGGTGAAACACTGTCATTTGCTCCCAGTCCCTAGTTTTTGCTGCCCGACCCTTTGATCCTGGTCCCCAAGAGTGGCCTTTTGCTCACCAAGCTGAGGATTTTGCTGCTCCTGCAGCCAGAATGGCCTCAGCTGACTGAGGCTTCTGGGAATTTCCCCTCCAAATGTCTTAGAGAAGCCAAATCTCCAGGCCATTTACAAGGCAGCAGGACCTTCCGCCGCCGCCGCCTCCAGGAGGGAGATTCTCCCTGCTGGAGCCCTTTGGGCTCAGCCCTGACGCAGCTGGAGGAGACCCAGCAGGCAGCAAGTGCTCTGCTCCCTGTTAAGACCCTTCTTCCAAGAGCAGCCAGGAAAGGCTGTCCCAGTGCCCAGGCCTTCTGCATTCCCTGTGCCCTCTCCTCTGCGCCCAAACAGCCGCTTCTTACCGGAACGCTGCCGCGTGCCTGGTGCAGGCAGTGCAGGGCGCGCTCCAGGTTAGCTGCTGCCCCGGGAATGCCACGGGAGCTGGCCATGTCCAACAGTTCTCTTACTGCAAGCACAAGAAAAAACCCACCGAAAGTCAGCCTGGAGGCCAGCAAAGGGCAAAGGTTGCCATGCAAGGCAGAAGGAAAGGCCGGCAGCTAAAGACAGCAGCTTGGAGAGAGAGCATGAAAAGGAGAGCAAAGACAGAGCCAGATGAAGCAAGGGCCCACGCAGTGCTGGCTCTCCCTCCAAAGCAGCTTCTGTAAGAAGAAGTGGGGGCCAATCTCCCCTCTTCCAGTGGCAAACGGCCCTGACCAGTTTGGAGAGCAAGGTGCTTGCTCTTTCTCCTTGCCTCTAACACTTCTACATGGGAAGATGGGCGAGACAAGGAGAGAAGCAGAGCCTGCAAAAGGCTGCCTTTTTAGGCATAAGGAGCCTTTTCAAGACCCAAGTAGCTCAGGGCTGGAAGCAAAGCTTGAAGCAAAGCTACCTCTGTCAGGTTTTTCCATGTCAGAGTCATCCTCTCCCCAGGGCTTCCAGACCAGGCTTGCAGGCTCTTCATCCTCACTTGCTGCTCTGTTCTGCAGCTCTGGGAGCTCAGCCTGAAAGTCGCTGCCAACATTGATGTGTCTAAAGGAAGAAGGAGGTGGAGGTGAGAAAGGCAAGTGGTCAAGAGAGCCTTGCTGTGCACCCACAGGCTTGAACCAATCCCAGCCTGACTGTGAAAGAGCAGTTCTCCTCCTCGCCATTCTTCCAGTTTGCTGTCCTTTAACCCTAGGCCAAAACTCACGGCTGAATCTGGGCTCTTGCTTTCCTTTTCATTGTGCCTCTCCTTTCCACCTGAAAGAGATCAAAGCAATGCTCCAGTTCAAAATCCTTCTGCCAAGGATGTGTCAGTAGCCTTCCTTCTCATCCTCATCATTGCAAAGCCCGAGCTCCCGTGTCCCAGCTCCTTTCTCTTTGCTGTCATTGCTGCCTTTTTGACATGGAATGTCCTAGGCAGGACCCTCCAGCAGTCAGCAGCTTCCTCAGGAGGGCAAGCAGAAGGCCATGCACTACTCTCTTCACTCCCGGGGCCACGGAGAAGAGCCAAGAGAATGGCAGGGGAGATGTGCCAGTGCAGGCTTAGGTTGGATCGAAGGAAAAGCTTCTTCAGCCACAGGCTGCTTGGGCACTGCAACAGCCTCCCCAGGGAAGGGGGCACAGCACCAAGGCTGACTGAGCTCCAAAAGTGTTTGGACACTGCTCTTGGGCACAGGCTGTGATTGTTGAGGCTGCCCCGGGCAGGCCCTGCAGTTGGCCTCAGTGATCTTTCAGAATCCCTTCCAAGGCAGAAAATTCTGTGCTACTGTGATTGTGCTCTTGAGGAGATGGCATTTGACGGCCACCCCTGAGCATGAGGTAGAACCAGCCCTACGTGCACTGAAAAAAGAATCTCTAAAGATATTAAAATAGAAGGGATCTATAGGCGATGCAAATACGTAAGTAGATAAGAATTGCTGATCCCAGATGGTTTTTGAAGTTGAAAGCCTGTGTTTGCAGAGAAGCCCAGTCAAATGCTTCCATGCCCTGAACGACAGGGATGCCAGAGGAGAAGTGCCATCATTGTGGTGTTTGAAGCTTTGGAGCGGGTGTGAGCAGAGTCAGGGCATAAGGGGATTTGTTGACACTGAAGCCCTGACCTGCTCAGCCAGGAACAATTTGTTTTGGGGTCAGCACAAGATAGTTTGAGGACTGAAATGGGTGCCAAGAACGTTTAATCAGGTGATGCGTGGACGAGGATCTGCAACTGCACTGGGACACCTCTCTAGGTCCTCTATGGAAAGGTCTGTGTTTCCCCTGGAGGCAACACAATTCCTTCAGAAGCTGCACCCTGCTTTCACGTGGAAGCTCGTCTGGGGAAAGTGAGCACGCAGCCTGTGTGTCGTGCTTGGTGGGAGAGGCAGCTGGAGCCTCCTGCCCTTGTGCTAGTGCTTTGAGGGCAAACGGGGATTTTCTTACCTTGGAGGGTTCCCAAGTGCTCTGGGGATGCCCGGAGGCAGACGAGGAGACCAGGATGTCGGTGCAGAGGCCGGGTCTGGCGCTGAGTGCAGAAGGCGGCTGGTCAGGGACAGCCCAGGAGCTGATCCTGCAGCTGCTGCTCCAGCGCTGCTCCAGCAGTGTTCCAGCAAGGGCCGCAGGAGCAGGAGACAACGACAGTTGCTATGGGCACAGCCCAACATTCCATCTAGAACCCCTGGGGGAGCCATGGGACAGAAAGGGGCATGGGCCGCCTCTGCCCCTTGTACTTCTTCTGCTGCAAGTTTGCTCTGAGAAGCTTCCCATTGGGCCTTTTCTCCTCAGTCGTCTGATGAGACGGGCAAAAGCAGTGCAGGGACAGCCCTGGCTCTTCCCGGTGCTTCTCTGCAAGGTGCCTCCAGCTGAAGGTGCACAGGAGCCTGCCTCTGTGCAAGGGCCCAGACCTCATCTCCTGCCCTGGAGAACCAGAAGGGCTCCTCCCACTGGCTCTCCTCCAGCTCTGAGAGGAGCTGGAATTTGCAAGTTGCCTAGCGCAGAGCCAACTCCAAAGCTTCCTCTCAAAGTGGAGGCATTCATCCTGCCCCCTTTCTCAATTCTCCTTTTGCTGCCCAATAATGTCACTGCATGGTTTCCCTCCTTTGGGCCTCTGAGCTGGTCTCTCACCTCATCACTCCTCCCTTGAAACTTGGAGAAACAGGATCTTTTTCAGGCCAACTGATGGGGACACACACACACACACCCAGGGACAGCACACGGGCATTTCTCTAGCAAACATTCAGGCAGAATTTCTAGATCCCTCTTCCAGCTCCCTTGGAGAAGCTCGGTGGTTGTCCCAAAAGACTCTGGCATTCCTCTAAGGAAGCAACACTTACAGAATTGCCTTTCCACACTGCTGGCCTTCACATTGCTTTTAACGCCTAGATCCCAGATATGAGAAAAAGCCAGGCAGCTTTGCTGCTTTCCTGCCTGTCCTTAAGGAAAAGCAAATCTTGCTTCAGTCCCAATCTTGCTTCCTTCCCAGCCTGCATGTTACCCACTGGCCAGCAAACTGAGGGGGCAGCTGGAACAAGTCCCACTGCAAGGCAGATACTTTGTAGCCTCCAAAGCCCACCTGCACCGGCTCCATCAGACAAGGGCAAGCTTGCCTCGGCTTCCCAGAAGCAGCCTGCCAATTGCCCCCTCCCTCGCCCCCTCTCCATCCACCCTCCACAGCCCCTGCCACCAAAGCCTTGCTAGGCAGGGCCATTTGCTGGCCTCCATAAAAGAGTGACTTGGATTCTTCTTTGGCGCAAGTGCCCCAGCTGTGACAAGTCAGAGGATAATGATCACACCCGCTCGGCTTTAGCTAAGGAGATTGCTGGAGGCCCAGAGCGGGACACTGGTCCTTTCAGGAGAAACTGCAACTGAACTAGCCATGCCTTTGTGGTGCATGCCGATAGGAATTGGATAGAATCGGAGGGCTTAGAAACGTCCTCCAAGCTGGTCAGCTCCATCAGTCCCCCAAAATGAAAGAAATTTTTCTGTCTGGGCTCCAAAAAGGACTCAACCCGCTGCTTTTATGCCAGAAAATATGGTGAGACCAGACCACTCATCTAGATGCAATTCAGTGAATTAAACAAAGCCTCCCTTTCCACTCCCAGCTGAGATGTTGAGGAATCAAAGGCTGAAGCCCCAGCGGTATTTCACTGGCAGTAAAGGAGACACACCTCAGGAAGTCCTGCCAGCTGAGCAAGGGGCTGGGCCTGGGGGAGGTGGCGCCTGCCCAGCTTCTTCTCTCAGGGCAAGTGCCGTCTTTGCAACACCAGGCAAATGGAACAAACATTGCTGGAGTGCTTTCATACAGACAAACAGACAAAATGGAACAAACATTGGTTTAATGATAAAGACAGATTAGGTCTCAACAAAGGCAAAATGACAAAGAGCATATGGCAGAGCATACAAAACACCCAACCTCTGACATTTACTGATAAATCTAATAATACTAATGAGTCCTGAATAATACTAATGTACCTTAACTACTAAATTGAGGAGGTTACTATCATGTAAACTAACGAAGTAGAAGATTAAACAACCCAAAAAGCTTAAAAACCAGTCCTATTCCTATCTAACTAATATCTAACAGTTGTATTCCTATCTAACTAATCTGCCTAACTCTTGCTAGCCCTGGACAACCTGCAGGGTTGTCTAATTTGGTCTTTTCTTCTTGGGGAGAGGCTCTGCTGTCTTCCGAGGCCGATGTCTTCTGCTGTGTTTGTTCCTTTCCTTCATGCTTTCAAACACCCTGCAAGATAGGAAGCAAACCATCCATTGCTGACGCTAGTACACACCATGAAACCAAGTGCCAAGATCTCCGTTTGAGTATGAATTTCTGTCTTTTCGGGCAGTGGCACATTTGTCAATGGATCAGCACCATGAGTCTGATGGTTCTACTTTCAATGCCTTGAAATGTCTTCCTCCTTTTGCTGCATCCTCTTTTGAATTTGATCAGCAGCATCAAACCAAGCTTTGATGGATCTATTCCTACTTGTATCAACTGTGTCTTGTTGGGGCACGGCAAGGTTTCATTGTGAAGGCTGGGTTTTACCTAAGCTCTTTGGGTTTGAGGTGGGTGTTAAGCTTGAGCACGGCTGCCGGGGGCGATGCTGCAAGTGCCCCCAGCTTCCCCTGCGGTGCCTTTGAAAAGGGTCAGCCCCTTTTAGTCCAAAGGCGCAGCTTTGAGCAGAAAGAGGAGGAACTTGCGCACCGTTTGCACTGCCCGCAGGGAAAGGGGCCTCCCGCCGAAGGGGGCGGCTGGCGCGGTTGGCAGCAGGGACACTGGGCGCTGCGAGCCCTCTTGCGGCTTCTCTTCCCTGGCTCCCCGTTCTCCTTTCTGGGAGGGCTTTTGCTCCTCTTTGCTTTGCCCACGCTCTGGAAATCAAAGAGTCCTTATCAATGCTTCCTTCCTCTCACAAAGCTGGAAATCAGAGCATCCAGCAGAAAAATCTATCGGCCTAAGCAAATCCTTCCAAAGCCTCAAGAGCTGAGAAAACGGCTGCCTTTGCCAATGGGCTGCGGCGGGCTGCCAAGCCAGAGCTTGGAGGAAAATACTCCTCTTTTCTACAGGCCAAAGGGGTGGGAGAAAGACCTGGCTATTTAGAGCTCTACATTTCTTATTTCTACCTTTCTGCCTAACATCTATTTCTCTCTGCTTTTCCTCCACAAATGTCTAGGCAATGGCATTTCAATTCAGTCCAATTAGGGTAGACACATGCTTAGCCATTTTCTAGTCCCCAAAATAATCTCCCTCCCTGTCTCTCTCTCTCTCTCTCTCTCTCTCTCTCTCTCACATGATGGGAAGCAAATTGCTCTTTGCCGCTAAGGAAAGATTTAGGGGAGCCACAGCACCAGCAGCTCCTTCTTGGGGACTATGCTGGCATGCTAGAAAAACTCCCTGAAAATCTGCAGCATATCCACAAAGGCAGCCTGGACTGCTGATGTCAGCAAGCAGTGGGGAATTTGGGGTCTGATTGGAGTCAGCGAGGGTGCCAGCCCTTGAGAAGCCCATCTGTAGAGAGTCAAAGCCCATTGTGGTGGCGGTGCTGCTTTCTTGGGTCAAAGTTAGGCTCCAGAATTGCATACTTCAGGGCAGCAGCACAAGGAAGGCCCGGGCAGCATCTGCTGTGCCTTTCCCAGCACATGGGACGATGTGATCCTGGCAAAGGGGCATCTGGCATGGCTCGCCAGCAGCTTTTCTCCCCTTCTCCCAGTTTCTCGACCTTCCTGGCACCTCTCCATTTTCTTGCCCCTCACCTGAGCAAGAGTGCTGGCAAGTTTATGCTCCTTTTTCCAGGAGTAGTAGTACTCCACACACTGGGCCACGGTCTTAGTCTGGATCTGTTGTGAAGAGAAAAAGAAGGAATCGCAAATGGTGTCGGGTGCACTGGGGAAAAAGTAGACTATGGAGTGAACTAGGAAGTAAAAGCATGAAGTAAATGGAGTAGGGTGTAAAATGAAATCAACATGGAGAAAGAGAGGCATCATGCAATGTCTTAAACCCTGTATGATGCTAGGTGCTAATACACGCAATGCACAGATCAACAACAAATCCACCTAGCACAGTTCTTCTTTCCCCGCTTCACTCCAGTTATGCCAGCACAGCGTCTTGTGGAAGCAGCAGCAGACCTGTGCCACAAGTCTGACAGAATAAAGCTTCATCTTCCAAAAGAGCTTGGAGAAAAGGGCTGGAGAGGCAGGATCATCCTTTTGACACAGGCTTTTGATGTCCCCTTTTGTTACTACTTGAAGATACTTGCTCCTTGAGAAGAGAGAGACTGAAGCCCAGTGCTTGTTCCCAGAAATAAGCAAGCTTTCCTGCTGCTGATCTGCTCGGGTAAAGAATGTCCCGTGGCTTTACCTGCTTCTGGATGAGATGAAAATCCTTGCCGTAGGTGTGGAAAGCCTTTTGGAAGGACTCCTTCTCCTCAGGTGTCCATCTATCAGAGCCTGGCAATAAAAAGCAGCGGCTAGTAAACAGATCCCTTGATCCACACCAAGTAGATTCCTCTGGCTGCCGAAAGAAAACGGTCGCAGGCCGTCATTCACGTGGGTGTACGTGTCTGCTCCCTCAGAAGGGCGTGAAGACAAGAGCAGGCATTGCCCGGGGAGAAGGATTGGAAAACAAGTAAAGCTGAAGGACTAGATGCTGGTGCTTTGCCCACCCACAGAGGAGACAAGACCTTGTGCTGGTGTTAAGCACAATTTCTTGAAGCAGAAACGCTTGCCACAACAATGAAGGGGCCGGCAGCATCTGTCAGGGACGCAAGAAGCTCTGCTTTGCTTACCTGCGTAATGATAATCAGCCATGGGATGGCCTTGAGCTGTTGCAGGCCCCTCTGAGAGCAGCATCTCCAGAGCCTCCTGCAAGATCAAGAGGGAAAAGGCTTTAGCCGCCCCAGCACATTAAAAATGAGCCAAAAAATCACAGGTGCTGCCTTTCAGCTCCTTTGCCTCTCCAGACATTCAAGCGACTCTATCCCATGTGGGTGAAACACTGTCATTTGCTCCCAGTCCCTAGTTTTTGCTGCCCAACCCTTTGATCCTGGTCCCCAAGAGTGGCCTTTTGCTCACCAAGCTGAGGATTTTGCTGCTCCTGCAGCCAGAATGGCCTCAGCTGACTGAGGCTTCTGGGAATTTCCCCTCCAAATGTCTTAGAGAAGCCAAATCTCCAGGCCATTTACAAGGCAGCAGGACCTTCCGCCGCCGCCGCCTCCAGGAGGGAGATTCTCCCTGCTGGAGCCCTTTGGGCTCAGCCCTGACGCAGCTGGAGGAGACCCAGCAGGCAGCAAGTGCTCTGCTCCCTGTTAAGACCCTTCTTCCAAGAGCAGCCAGGAAAGGCTGTCCCAGTGCCCAGGCCTTCTGCATTCCCTGTGCCCTCTCCTCTGCGCCCAAACAGCCGCTTCTTACCGGAACGCTGCCGCGTGCCTGGTGCAGGCAGTGCAGGGCGCGCTCCAGGTTAGCTGCTGCCCCGGGAATGCCACGGGAGCTGGCCATGTCCAACAGTTCTCTTACTGCAAGCACAAGAAAAAACCCACCGAAAGTCAGCCCGGAGGCCAGCAAAGGGCAAAGGTTGCCACGCAAGGCAGAAGGAAAGGCCGGCAGCTAAAGACAGCAGCTTGGAGAGAGAGCATGAAAAGGAGAGCAAAGACAGAGCCAGCTGAAGCAAGGGCCCACGCAGTGCTGGCTCTCCCTCCAAAGCAGCTTCTGTAAGAAGAAGTGGGGGCCAATCTCCCCTCTTCCAGTGGCAAACGGCCCTGACCAATTTGGAGAGCAAGGTGCTTGCTCTTTCTCCTTGCCTCTAACACTTCTACATGGGAAGATGGGCGAGACAAGGAGAGAAGCAGAGCCTGCAAAACGCTGCCTTTTTAGGCATAAGGAGCCTTTTCAAGACCCAAGTAGCTCAGGGCTGGAAGCAAAGCTTGAAGCAAAGCTACCTCTGTCAGGTTTTTCCATGTCAGAGTCATCCTCTCCCCAGGGCTTCCAGACCAGGCTTGCAGGCTCTTCATCCTCACTTGGTGCTCTGTTCTGCAGCTCTGGGAGCTCAGCCTGAAAGTCGCTGCCAACATTGATGTGTCTAAAGGAAGAAGGAGGTGGAGGTGAGAAAGGCAAGTGGTCAAGAGAGCCTTGCTGTGCACCCACAGGCTTGAACCAATCCCAGCCTGACTGTGAAAGAGCAGTTCTCCTCCTCGCCATTCCTCCAGTTTGCTGTCCTTTAACCCTAGGCCAAAACTCACGGCTGAATCTGGGCTCTTGCTTTCCTTTTCATTGTGCCTCTCCTTTCCACCTGAAAGAGATCAAAGCAATGCTCCAGTTCAAAATCCTTCTGCCAAGGATGTGTCAGTAGCCTTCCTTCTCATCCTCATCATTGCAAAGCCCGAGCTCCCGTGTCCCAGCTCCTTTCTCTTTGCTGTCATTGCTGCCTTTTTGACATGGAATGTCCTAGGCAGGACCCTCCAGCAGTCAGCAGCTTCCTCAGGAGGGCAAGCAGAAGGCCATGCACTACTCTCTTCACTCCCGGGGCCACGGAGAAGAGCCAAGAGAATGGCAGGGGAGATGTGCCAGTGCAGGCTTAGGTTGGATCGAAGGAAAAGCTTCTTCAGCCACAGGCTGCTTGGGCACTGCAACAGCCTCCCCAGGGAAGGGGGCACAGCACCAAGGCTGACTGAGCTCCAAAAGTGTTTGGACACTGCTCTTGGGCACAGGCTGTGATTGTTGAGGCTGCCCCGGGCAGGCCCTGCAGTTGGCCTCAGTGATCTTTCAGAATCCCTTCCAAGCCAGAAAATTCTGTGCTACTGTGATTGTGCTCTTGAGGAGATGGCATTTGACGGCCGCCCCTGAGCATGAGGTAGAACCAGCCCTACGTGCACTGAAAAAAGAATCTCTAAAGATCTTAAAATAGAAGGGATCTATAGGCGATGTAAATACGTAAGTAGATAAGAATTGCTGATCCCAGATGGTTTTTGAAGTTGAAAGCCTGTGTTTGCAGAGAAGCCCAGTCAAATGCTTCCATGCCCTGAACGACAGGGATGCCAGAGGAGAAGTGGCATCATTGTGCTGTTTGAAGCTTTGGAGCGGGTGTGAGCAGAGTCAGGGCATAAGGGGATTTGTTGACACTGAAGCCCTGACCTGCTCAGCCAGGAACAATTTGTTTTGGGGTCAGCACAAGATAGTTTGAGGACTGAAATGGGTGCCAAGAACGTTTAATCAGGTGATGCGTGGACGAGGATCTGCAACTGCACTGGGACACCTCTCTAGGTCCTCTATGGAAAGGTCTGTGTTTCCCCTGGAGGCAACACAATTCCTTCAGAAGCTGCACCCTGCTTTCACGTGGAAGCTCGTCTGGGGAAAGTGAGCACGCAGCCTGTGTGTCGTGCTTGGTGGGAGAGGCAGCTGGAGCCTCCTGCCCCTGTGCTAGTGCTTTGAGGGCAAACGGGGATTTTCTTACCTTGGAGGGTTCCCAAGTGCTCTGGGGATGCCCGGAGGCAGACGAGGAGACCAGGATGTCGGTGCAGAGGCCGGGTCTGGCGCTGAGTGCAGAAGGCGGCTGCTCAGGGACAGCCCAGGAGCTGATCCTGCAGCTGCTGCTCCAGCGCTGCTCCAGCAGCGTTCCAGCAAGGGCCGCAGGAGCAGGAGACAACGACAGTTGCTATGGGCACAGCCCAACATTCCATCTAGAACCCCCGGGGGAGCCATGGGACAGAAAGGGGCATGGGCCGCCTCTGCCCCTTGTACTTCTTCTGCTGCAAGTTTGCTCTGAGAAGCTTCCCATTGGGCCTTTTCTCCTCAGTCGTCTGATGAGACGGGCAAAAGCAGTGCAGGGACAGCCCTGGCTCTTCCCGGTGCTTCTCTGCAAGGTGCCTCCAGCTGAAGGTGCACAGGAGCCTGCCTCTGTGCAAGGGCCCAGACCTCATCTCCTGCCCTGGAGAACCAGAAGGGCTCCTCCCACTGGCTCTCCTCCAGCTCTGAGAGGAGCTGGAATTTGCAAGTTGCCTAGCGCAGAGCCAACTCCAAAGCTTCCTCTCAAAGTGGAGGCATTCATCCTGCCCCCTTTCTCAATTCTCCTTTTGCTGCCCAATAATGTCACTGCATGGTTTCCCTCCTTTGGGCCTCTGAGCTGGTCTCTCACCTCATCACTCCTCCCTTGAAACTTGGAGAAACAGGATCTTTTTCAGGCCAACTGATGGGGACACACACACACACACCCAGGGACAGCACACGGGCATTTCTCTAGCAAACATTCAGGCAGAATTTCTAGATCCCTCTTCCAGCTCCCTTGGAGAAGCTCGGTGGTTGTCCCAAAAGACTCTGGCATTCCTCTAAGGAAGCAACACTTACAGAATTGCCTTTCCACACTGCTGGCCTTCACATTGCTTTTAACGCCTAGATCCCAGATATGAGAAAAAGCCAGGCAGCTTTGCTGCTTTCCTGCCTGTCCTTAAGGAAAAGCAAATCTTGCTTCAGTCCCAATCTTGCTTCCTTCTCAGCCTGCATGTTACCCACTGGCCAGCAAACTGAGGGGGCAGCTGGAACAAGTCCCACTGCAAGGCAGATACTTTGTAGCCTCCAAAGCCCACCTGCACCGGCTCCATCAGACAAGGGCAAGCTTGCCTCGGCTTCCCAGAAGCAGCCTGCCAATTGCCCCCTCCCTCGCCCCCTCTCCATCCACCCTCCACAGCCCCTGCCACCAAAGCCTTGCTAGGCAGGGCCATTTGCTGGCCTCCATAAAAGAGTGACTTGGATTCTTCTTTGGCGCAAGTGCCCCAGCTGTGACAAGTCAGAGGATAATGATCACACCCGCTCGGCTTTAGCTAAGGAGATTGCTGGAGGCCCAGAGCGGGACACTGGTCCTTTCAGGAGAAACTGCAACTGAACTAGCCATGCCTTTGTGGTGCATGCCGATAGGAATTGGATAGAATCAGAGGGCTTAGAAACGTCCTCCAAGCTGGTCAGCTCCATCAGTCCCCCAAAATGAAAGAAATTTTTCTGTCTGGGCTCCAAAAAGGACTCAACCCGCTGCTTTTATGCCAGAAAATATGGTGAGACCAGACCACTCATCTAGATGCAATTCAGTGAATTAAACAAAGCCTCCCTTTCCACTCCCAGCTGAGATGTTGAGGAATCAAAGGCTGAAGCCCCAGCGGTATTTCACTGGCAGTAAAGGAGACACACGTCAGGAAGTCCTGCCAGCTGAGCAAGGGGCTGGGCCTGGGGGAGGTGGCGCCTGCCCAGCTTCTTCTCTCAGGGCAAGTGCCGTCTTTGCAACACCAGGCAAATGGAACAAACATTGCTGGAGTGCTTTCATACAGACAAACAGACAAAATGGAACAAACATTGGTTTAATGATAAAGACAGATTAGGTCTCAACAAAGGCAAAATGACAAAGAGCATATGGCAGAGCATACAAAACACCCAACCTCTGACATTTACTGATAAATCTAATAATACTAATGAGTCCTGAATAATACTAATGTACCTTAACTACTAAATTGAGGAGGTTACTATCATGTAAACTAACGAAGTAGAAGATTAAACAACCCAAAAAGCTTAAAAAACAGTCCTATTCCTGTCTAACTAATATCTAACAGTTGTATTCCTATCTAACTAATCTGCCTAACTCTTGCTAGCCCTGGACAACCTGCAGGGTTGTCTAATTTGGTCTTTTCTTCTTGGGGAGAGGCTCTGCTGTCTTCCGAGGCCGATGTCTTCTGCTGTGGTTGTTCCTTTCCTTCATGCTTTCAAACACCCTGCAAGATAGGAAGCAAACCATCCATTGCTGACGCTAGTACACACCATGAAACCAAGTGCCAAGATCTCCGTTTGAGTATGAATTTCTGTCTTTTCGGGCAGTGGCACATTTGTCAATGGATCAGCACCATGAGTCTGATGGTTCTACTTTCAATGCCTTGAAATGTCTTCCTCCTTTTGCTGCATCCTCTTTTGAATTTGATCAGCAGCATCAAACCAAGCTTTGATGGATCTATTCCTACTTGTATCAACTGTGTCTTGTTGGGGCACGGCAAGGTTTCATTGTGAAGGCTGGGTTTTACCTAAGCTCTTTGGGTTTGAGGTGGGTGTTAAGCTTGAGCACGGCTGCCGGGGGCGATGCTGCAAGTGCCCCCAGCTTCCCCTGCGGTGCCTTTGAAAAGGGTCAGCCCCTTTTAGTCCAAAGGCGCAGCTTTGAGCAGAAAGAGGAGGAACTTGCGCACCGTTTGCACTGCCCGCAGGGAAAGGGGCCTCCCGCCGAAGGGGGCGGCTGGCGCGGTTGGCAGCAGGGACACTGGGCGCTGCGAGCCCTCTTGCGGCTTCTCTTCCCTGGCTCCCCGTTCTCCTTTCTGGGAGGGCTTTTGCTCCTCTTTGCTTTGCCCACGCTCTGGAAATCAAAGAGTCCTTATCAATGCTTCCTTCCTCTCACAAAGCTGGAAATCAGAGCATCCAGCACAAAAATCGATCGGCCTAAGCAAATCCTTCCAAAGCCTCAAGAGCTGAGAAAACGGCTGCCTTTGCCAATGGGCTGCGGCGGGCTGCCAAGCCAGAGCTTGGAGGAAAATACTCCTCTTTTCTACAGGCCAAAGGGGTGGGAGAAAGACCTGGCTATTTAGAGCTCTACATTTCTTATTTCTACCTTTCTGCCTAACATCTATTTCTCTCTGCTTTTCCTCCACAAATGTCTAGGCAATGGCATTTCAATTCAGTCCAATTAGGGTAGACACATGCTTAGCCATTTTCTAGTCCCCAAAATAATCTCCCTCCCTGTCTCTCTCTCTCTCTCTCTCTCTCTCTCTCTCTCACATGATGGGAAGCAAATTGCTCTTTGCCGCTAAGGAAAGATTTAGGGGAGCCACAGCACCAGCAGCTCCTTCTTGGGGACTATGCTGGCATGCTAGAAAAACTCCCTGAAAATCTGCAGCATATCCACAAAGGCAGCCTGGACTGCTGATGTCAGCAAGCAGTGGGGAATTTGGGGTCTGATTGGAGTCAGCGAGGGTGCCAGCCCTTGAGAAGCCCATCTGTAGAGAGTCAAAGCCCATTGTGGTGGCGGTGCTGCTTTCTTGGGTCAAAGTTAGGCTCCAGAATTGCATACTTCAGGGCAGCAGCACAAGGAAGGCCCGGGCAGCATCTGCTGTGCCTTTCCCAGCACATGGGACGATGTGATCCTGGCAAAGGGGCATCTGGCATGGCTCGCCAGCAGCTTTTCTCCCCTTCTCCCAGTTTCTCGACCTTCCTGGCACCTCTCCATTTTCTTGCCCCTCACCTGAGCAAGAGTGCTGGCAAGTTTATGCTCCTTTTTCCAGGAGTAGTAGTACTCCACACACTGGGCCACGGTCTTAGTCTGGATCTGTTGTGAAGAGAAAAAGAAGGAATCGCAAATGGTGTCGGGTGCACTGGGGAAAAAGTAGACTATGGAGTGAACTAGGAAGTAAAAGCATGAAGTAAATGGAGTAGGGTGTAAAATGAAATCAACATGGAGAAAGAGAGGCATCATGCAATGTCTTAAACCCTGTATGATGCTAGGTGCTAATACACGCAATGCACAGATCAACAACAAATCCACCTAGCACAGTTCTTCTTTCCCCGCTTCACTCCAGTTATGCCAGCACAGCGTCTTGTGGAAGCAGCAGCAGACCTGTGCCACAAGTCTGACAGAATAAAGCTTCATCTTCCAAAAGAGCTTGGAGAAAAGGGCTGGAGAGGCAGGATCATCCTTTTGACACAGGCTTTTGATGTCCCCTTTTGTTACTACTTGAAGATACTTGCTCCTTGAGAAGAGAGAGACTGAAGCCCAGTGCTTGTTCCCAGAAATAAGCAAGCTTTCCTGCTGCTGATCTGCTCGGGTAAAGAATGTCCCGTGGCTTTACCTGCTTCTGGATGAGATGAAAATCCTTGCCGTAGGTGTGGAAAGCCTTTTGGAAGGACTCCTTCTCCTCAGGTGTCCATCTATCAGAGCCTGGCAATAAAAAGCAGCGGCTAGTAAACAGATCCCTTGATCCACACCAAGTAGATTCCTCTGGCTGCCGAAAGAAAACGGTCGCAGGCCGTCATTCACGTGGGTGTACGTGTCTGCTCCCTCAGAAGGGCGTGAAGACAAGAGCAGGCATTGCCCGGGGAGAAGGATTGGAAAACAAGTAAAGCTGAAGGACTAGATGCTGGTGCTTTGCCCACCCACAGAGGAGACAAGACCTTGTGCTGGTGTTAAGCACAATTTCTTGAAGCAGAAACGCTTGCCACAACAATGAAGGGGCCGGCAGCATCTGTCAGGGACGCAAGAAGCTCTGCTTTGCCTACCTGCGTAATGATAATCAGCCATGGGATGGCCTTGAGCTGTTGCAGGCCCCTCTGAGAGCAGCATCTCCAGAGCCTCCTGCAAGATCAAGAGGGAAAAGGCTTTAGCCGCCCCAGCACATTAAAAATGAGCCAAAAAATCACAGGTGCTGCCTTTCAGCTCCTTTGCCTCTCCAGACATTCAAGCGACTCTATCCCATGTGGGTGAAACACTGTCATTTGCTCCCAGTCCCTAGTTTTTGCTGCCCAACCCTTTGATCCTGGTCCCCAAGAGTGGCCTTTTGCTCACCAAGCTGAGGATTTTGCTGCTCCTGCAGCCAGAATGGCCTCAGCTGACTGAGGCTTCTGGGAATTTCCCCTCCAAATGTCTTAGAGAAGCCAAATCTCCAGGCCATTTACAAGGCAGCAGGACCTTCCGCCGCCGCCGCCTCCAGGAGGGAGATTCTCCCTGCTGGAGCCCTTTGGGCTCAGCCCTGACGCAGCTGGAGGAGACCCAGCAGGCAGCAAGTGCTCTGCTCCCTGTTAAGACCCTTCTTCCAAGAGCAGCCAGGAAAGGCTGTCCCAGTGCCCAGGCCTTCTGCATTCCCTGTGCCCTCTCCTCTGCGCCCAAACAGCCGCTTCTTACCGGAACGCTGCCGCGTGCCTGGTGCAGGCAGTGCAGGGCGCGCTCCAGGTTAGCTGCTGCCCCGGGAATGCCACGGGAGCTGGCCATGTCCAACAGTTCTCTTACTGCAAGCACAAGAAAAAACCCACCGAAAGTCAGCCTGGAGGCCAGCAAAGGGCAAAGGTTGCCACGCAAGGCAGAAGGAAAGGCTGGCAGCTAAAGACAGCAGCTTGGAGAGAGAGCATGAAAAGGAGAGCAAAGACAGAGCCAGCTGAAGCAAGGGCCCACGCAGTGCTGGCTCTCCCTCCAAAGCAGCTTCTGTAAGAAGAAGTGGGGGCCAATCTCCCCTCTTCCAGTGGCAAACGGCCCTGACCAGTTTGGAGAGCAAGGTGCTTGCTCTTTCTCCTTGCCTCTAACACTTCTACATGGGAAGATGGGCGAGACAAGGAGAGAAGCAGAGCCTGCAAAACGCTGCCTTTTTAGGCATAAGGAGCCTTTTCAAGACCCAAGTAGCTCAGGGCTGGAAGCAAAGCTTGAAGCAAAGCTACCTCTGTCAGGTTTTTCCATGTCAGAGTCATCCTCTCCCCAGGGCTTCCAGACCAGGCTTGCAGGCTCTTCATCCTCACTTGGTGCTCTGTTCTGCAGCTCTGGGAGCTCAGCCTGAAAGTCGCTGCCAACATTGATGTGTCTAAAGGAAGAAGGAGGTGGAGGTGAGAAAGGCAAGTGGTCAAGAGAGCCTTGCTGTGCACCCACAGGCTTGAACCAATCCCAGCCTGACTGTGAAAGAGCAGTTCTCCTCCTCGCCATTCCTCCAGTTTGCTGTCCTTTAACCCTAGGCCAAAACTCACGGCTGAATCTGGGCTCTTGCTTTCCTTTTCATTGTGCCTCTCCTTTCCACCTGAAAGAGATCAAAGCAATGCTCCAGTTCAAAATCCTTCTGCCAAGGATGTGTCAGTAGCCTTCCTTCTCATCCTCATCATTGCAAAGCCCGAGCTCCCGTGTCCCAGCTCCTTTCTCTTTGCTGTCATTGCTGCCTTTTTGACATGGAATGTCCTAGGCAGGACCCTCCAGCAGTCAGCAGCTTCCTCAGGAGGGCAAGCAGAAGGCCATGCACTACTCTCTTCACTCCCGGGGCCACGGAGAAGAGCCAAGAGAATGGCAGGGGAGATGTGCCAGTGCAGGCTTAGGTTGGATCGAAGGAAAAGCTTCTTCAGCCACAGGCTGCTTGGGCACTGCAACAGCCTCCCCAGGGAAGGGGGCACAGCACCAAGGCTGACTGAGCTCCAAAAGTGTTTGGACACTGCTCTTGGGCACAGGCTGTGATTGTTGAGGCTGCCCCGGGCAGGCCCTGCAGTTGGCCTCAGTGATCTTTCAGAATCCCTTCCAAGCCAGAAAATTCTGTGCTACTGTGATTGTGCTCTTGAGGAGATGGCATTTGATGGCCGCCCCTGAGCATGAGGTAGAACCAGCCCTACGTGCACTGAAAAAAGAATCTCTAAAGATCTTAAAATAGAAGGGATCTATAGGCGATGTAAATACGTAAGTAGATAAGAATTGCTGATCCCAGATGGTTTTTGAAGTTGAAAGCCTGTGTTTGCAGAGAAGCCCAGTCAAATGCTTCCATGCCCTGAACGACAGGGATGCCAGAGGAGAAGTGGCATCATTGTGCTGTTTGAAGCTTTGGAGCGGGTGTGAGCAGAGTCAGGGCATAAGGGGATTTGTTGACACTGAAGCCCTGACCTGCTCAGCCAGGAACAATTTGTTTTGGGGTCAGCACAAGATAGTTTGAGGACTGAAATGGGTGCCAAGAACGTTTAATCAGGTGATGCGTGGACGAGGATCTGCAACTGCACTGGGACACCTCTCTAGGTCCTCTATGGAAAGGTCTGTGTTTCCCCTGGAGGCAACACAATTCCTTCAGAAGCTGCACCCTGCTTTCACGTGGAAGCTCGTCTGGGGAAAGTGAGCACGCAGCCTGTGTGTCGTGCTTGGTGGGAGAGGCAGCTGGAGCCTCCTGCCCCTGTGCTAGTGCTTTGAGGGCAAACGGGGATTTTCTTACCTTGGAGGGTTCCCAAGTGCTCTGGGGATGCCCGGAGGCAGACGAGGAGACCAGGATGTCGGTGCAGAGGCCGGGTCTGGCGCTGAGTGCAGAAGGCGGCTGCTCAGGGACAGCCCAGGAGCTGATCCTGCAGCTGCTGCTCCAGCGCTGCTCCACCAGTGTTCCAGCAAGGGCCGCAGGAGCAGGAGACAACGACAGTTGCTATGGGCACAGCCCAACATTCCATCTAGAACCCCCGGGGGAGCCATGGGACAGAAAGAGGCATGGGCCGCCTCTGCCCCTTGTACTTCTTCTGCTGCAAGTTTGCTCTGAGAAGCTTCCCATTGGGCCTTTTCTCCTCAGTCGTCTGATGAGACGGGCAAAAGCAGTGCAGGGACAGCCCTGGCTCTTCCCGGTGCTTCTCTGCAAGGTGCCTCCAGCTGAAGGTGCACAGGAGCCTGCCTCTGTGCAAGGGCCCAGACCTCATCTCCTGCCCTGGAGAACCAGAAGGGCTCCTCCCACTGGCTCTCCTCCAGCTCTGAGAGGAGCTGGAATTTGCAAGTTGTCTAGCGCAGAGCCAACTCCAAAGCTTCCTCTCAAAGTGGAGGCATTCATCCTGCCCCCTTTCTCAATTCTCCTTTTGCTGCCCAATAATGTCACTGCATGGTTTCCCTCCTTTGGGCCTCTGAGCTGGTCTCTCACCTCATCACTCCTCCCTTGAAACTTGGAGAAACAGGATCTTTTTCAGGCCAACTGATGGGGACACACACACACACACACCCAGGGACAGCACACGGGCATTTCTCTAGCAAACATTCAGGCAGAATTTCTAGATCCCTCTTCCAGCTCCCTTGGAGAAGCTCGGTGGTTGTCCCAAAAGACTCTGGCATTCCTCTAAGGAAGCAACACTTACAGAATTGCCTTTCCACACTGCTGGCCTTCACATTGCTTTTAACGCCTAGATCCCAGATATGAGAAAAAGCCAGGCAGCTTTGCTGCTTTCCTGCCTGTCCTTAAGGAAAAGCAAATCTTGCTTCAGTCCCAATCTTGCTTCCTTCTCAGCCTGCATGTTACCCACTGGCCAGCAAACTGAGGGGGCAGCTGGAACAAGTCCCACTGCAAGGCAGATACTTTGTAGCCTCCAAAGCCCACCTGCACCGGCTCCATCAGACAAGGGCAAGCTTGCCTCGGCTTCCCAGAAGCAGCCTGCCAATTGCCCCCTCCCTCGCCCCCTCTCCATCCACCCTCCACAGCCCCTGCCACCAAAGCCTTGCTAGGCAGGGCCATTTGCTGGCCTCCATAAAAGAGTGACTTGGATTCTTCTTTGGCGCAAGTGCCCCAGCTGTGACAAGTCAGAGGATAATGATCACACCCGCTCGGCTTTAGCTAAGGAGATTGCTGGAGGCCCAGAGCGGGACACTGGTCCTTTCAGGAGAAACTGCAACTGAACTAGCCATGCCTTTGTGGTGCATGCCGATAGGAATTGGATAGAATCAGAGGGCTTAGAAACGTCCTCCAAGCTGGTCAGCTCCATCAGTCCCCCAAAATGAAAGAAATTTTTCTGTCTGGGCTCCAAAAAGGACTCAACCCGCTGCTTTTATGCCAGAAAATATGGTGAGACCAGACCACTCATCTAGATGCAATTCAGTGAATTAAACAAAGCCTCCCTTTCCACTCCCAGCTGAGATGTTGAGGAATCAAAGGCTGAAGCCCCAGCGGTATTTCACTGGCAGTAAAGGAGACACACGTCAGGAAGTCCTGCCAGCTGAGCAAGGGGCTGGGCCTGGGGGAGGTGGCGCCTGCCCAGCTTCTTCTCTCAGGGCAAGTGCCGTCTTTGCAACACCAGGCAAATGGAACAAACATTGCTGGAGTGCTTTCATACAGACAAACAGACAAAATGGAACAAACATTGGTTTAATGATAAAGACAGATTAGGTCTCAACAAAGGCAAAATGACAAAGAGCATATGGCAGAGCATACAAAACACCCAACCTCTGACATTTACTGATAAATCTAATAATACTAATGAGTCCTGAATAATACTAATGTACCTTAACTACTAAATTGAGGAGGTTACTATCATGTAAACTAACGAAGTAGAAGATTAAACAACCCAAAAAGCTTAAAAAACAGTCCTATTCCTGTCTAACTAATATCTAACAGTTGTATTCCTATCTAACTAATCTGCCTAACTCTTGCTAGCCCTGGACAACCTGCAGGGTTGTCTAATTTGGTCTTTTCTTCTTGGGGAGAGGCTCTGCTGTCTTCCGAGGCCGATGTCTTCTGCTGTGTTTGTTCCTTTCCTTCATGCTTTCAAACACCCTGCAAGATAGGAAGCAAACCATCCATTGCTCACGCTAGTACACACCATGAAACCAAGTGCCAAGATCTCCGTTTGAGTATGAATTTCTGTCTTTTCGGGCAGTGGCACATTTGTCAATGGATCAGCACCATGAGTCTGATGGTTCTACTTTCAATGCCTTGAAATGTCTTCCTCCTTTTGCTGCATCCTCTTTTGAATTTGATCAGCAGCATCAAACCAAGCTTTGATGGATCTATTCCTACTTGTATCAACTGTGTCTTGTTGGGGCACGGCAAGGTTTCATTGTGAAGGCTGGGTTTTACCTAAGCTCTTTGGGTTTGAGGTGGGTGTTAAGCTTGAGCACGGCTGCCGGGGGCGATGCTGCAAGTGCCCCCAGCTTCCCCTGCGGTGCCTTTGAAAAGGGTCAGCCCCTTTTAGTCCAAAGGCGCAGCTTTGAGCAGAAAGAGGAGGAACTTGCGCACCGTTTGCACTGCCCGCAGGGAAAGGGGCCTCCCGCCGAAGGGGGCGGCTGGCGCGGTTGGCAGCAGGGACACTGGGCGCTGCGAGCCCTCTTGCGGCTTCTCTTCCCTGGCTCCCCGTTCTCCTTTCTGGGAGGGCTTTTGCTCCTCTTTGCTTTGCCCACGCTCTGGAAATCAAAGAGTCCTTATCAATGCTTCCTTCCTCTCACAAAGCTGGAAATCAGAGCATCCAGCACAAAAATCGATCGGCCTAAGCAAATCCTTCCAAAGCCTCAAGAGCTGAGAAAACGGCTGCCTTTGCCAATGGGCTGCGGCGGGCTGCCAAGCCAGAGCTTGGAGGAAAATACTCCTCTTTTCTACAGGCCAAAGGGGTGGGAGAAAGACCTGGCTATTTAGAGCTCTACATTTCTTATTTCTACCTTTCTGCCTAACATCTATTTCTCTCTGCTTTTCCTCCACAAATGTCTAGGCAATGGCATTTCAATTCAGTCCAATTAGGGTAGACACATGCTTAGCCATTTTCTAGTCCCCAAAATAATCTCCCTCCCTGTCTCTCTCTCTCTCTCTCTCTCTCTCTCTCTCTCACATGATGGGAAGCAAATTGCTCTTTGCCGCTAAGGAAAGATTTAGGGGAGCCACAGCACCAGCAGCTCCTTCTTGGGGACTATGCTGGCATGCTAGAAAAACTCCCTGAAAATCTGCAGCATATCCACAAAGGCAGCCTGGACTGCTGATGTCAGCAAGCAGTGGGGAATTTGGGGTCTGATTGGAGTCAGCGAGGGTGCCAGCCCTTGAGAAGCCCATCTGTAGAGAGTCAAAGCCCATTTTGGTGGCGGTGCTGCTTTCTTGGGTCAAAGTTAGGCTCCAGAATTGCATACTTCAGGGCAGCAGCACAAGGAAGGCCCGGGCAGCATCTGCTGTGCCTTTCCCAGCACATGGGACGATGTGATCCTGGCAAAGGGGCATCTGGCATGGCTCGCCAGCAGCTTTTCTCCCCTTCTCCCAGTTTCTCGACCTTCCTGGCACCTCTCCATTTTCTTGCCCCTCACCTGAGCAAGAGTGCTGGCAAGTTTATGCTCCTTTTTCCAGGAGTAGTAGTACTCCACACACTGGGCCACGGTCTTAGTCTGGATCTGTTGTGAAGAGAAAAAGAAGGAATCGCAAATGGTGTCGGGTGCACTGGGGAAAAAGTAGACTATGGAGTGAACTAGGAAGTAAAAGCATGAAGTAAATGGAGTAGGGTGTAAAATGAAATCAACATGGAGAAAGAGAGGCATCATGCAATGTCTTAAACCCTGTATGATGCTAGGTGCTAATACACGCAATGCACAGATCAACAACAAATCCACCTAGCACAGTTCTTCTTTCCCCGCTTCACTCCAGTTATGCCAGCACAGCGTCTTGTGGAAGCAGCAGCAGACCTGTGCCACAAGTCTGACAGAATAAAGCTTCATCTTCCAAAAGAGCTTGGAGAAAAGGGCTGGAGAGGCAGGATCATCCTTTTGACACAGGCTTTTGATGTCCCCTTTTGTTACTACTTGAAGATACTTGCTCCTTGAGAAGAGAGAGACTGAAGCCCAGTGCTTGTTCCCAGAAATAAGCAAGCTTTCCTGCTGCTGATCTGCTCGGGTAAAGAATGTCCCGTGGCTTTACCTGCTTCTGGATGAGATGAAAATCCTTGCCGTAGGTGTGGAAAGCCTTTTGGAAGGACTCCTTCTCCTCAGGTGTCCATCTATCAGAGCCTGGCAATAAAAAGCAGCGGCTAGTAAACAGATCCCTTGATCCACACCAAGTAGATTCCTCTGGCTGCCGAAAGAAAACGGTCGCAGGCCGTCATTCACGTGGGTGTACGTGTCTGCTCCCTCAGAAGGGCGTGAAGACAAGAGCAGGCATTGCCCGGGGAGAAGGATTGGAAAACAAGTAAAGCTGAAGGACTAGATGCTGGTGCTTTGCCCACCCACAGAGGAGACAAGACCTTGTGCTGGTGTTAAGCACAATTTCTTGAAGCAGAAACGCTTGCCACAACAATGAAGGGGCCGGCAGCATCTGTCAGGGACGCAAGAAGCTCTGCTTTGCCTACCTGCGTAATGATAATCAGCCATGGGATGGCCTTGAGCTGTTGCAGGCCCCTCTGAGAGCAGCATCTCCAGAGCCTCCTGCAAGATCAAGAGGGAAAAGGCTTTAGCCGCCCCAGCACATTAAAAATGAGCCAAAAAATCACAGGTGCTGCCTTTCAGCTCCTTTGCCTCTCCAGACATTCAAGCGACTCTATCCCATGTGGGTGAAACACTGTCATTTGCTCCCAGTCCCTAGTTTTTGCTGCCCAACCCTTTGATCCTGGTCCCCAAGAGTGGCCTTTTGCTCACCAAGCTGAGGATTTTGCTGCTCCTGCAGCCAGAATGGCCTCAGCTGACTGAGGCTTCTGGGAATTTCCCCTCCAAATGTCTTAGAGAAGCCAAATCTCCAGGCCATTTACAAGGCAGCAGGACCTTCCGCCGCCGCCGCCTCCAGGAGGGAGATTCTCCCTGCTGGAGCCCTTTGGGCTCAGCCCTGACGCAGCTGGAGGAGACCCAGCAGGCAGCAAGTGCTCTGCTCCCTGTTAAGACCCTTCTTCCAAGAGCAGCCAGGAAAGGCTGTCCCAGTGCCCAGGCCTTCTGCATTCCCTGTGCCCTCTCCTCTGCGCCCAAACAGCCGCTTCTTACCGGAACGCTGCCGCGTGCCTGGTGCAGGCAGTGCAGGGCGCGCTCCAGGTTAGCTGCTGCCCCGGGAATGCCACGGGAGCTGGCCATGTCCAACAGTTCTCTTACTGCAAGCACAAGAAAAAACCCACCGAAAGTCAGCCTGGAGGCCAGCAAAGGGCAAAGGTTGCCACGCAAGGCAGAAGGAAAGGCCGGCAGCTAAAGACAGCAGCTTGGAGAGAGAGCATGAAAAGGAGAGCAAAGACAGAGCCAGCTGAAGCAAGGGCCCACGCAGTGCTGGCTCTCCCTCCAAAGCAGCTTCTGTAAGAAGAAGTGGGGGCCAATCTCCCCTCTTCCAGTGGCAAACGGCCCTGACCAGTTTGGAGAGCAAGGTGCTTGCTCTTTCTCCTTGCCTCTAACACTTCTACATGGGAAGATGGGCGAGACAAGGAGAGAAGCAGAGCCTGCAAAACGCTGCCTTTTTAGGCATAAGGAGCCTTTTCAAGACCCAAGTAGCTCAGGGCTGGAAGCAAAGCTTGAAGCAAAGCTACCTCTGTCAGGTTTTTCCATGTCAGAGTCATCCTCTCCCCAGGGCTTCCAGACCAGGCTTGCAGGCTCTTCATCCTCACTTGGTGCTCTGTTCTGCAGCTCTGGGAGCTCAGCCTGAAAGTCGCTGCCAACATTGATGTGTCTAAAGGAAGAAGGAGGTGGAGGTGAGAAAGGCAAGTGGTCAAGAGAGCCTTGCTGTGCACCCACAGGCTTGAACCAATCCCAGCCTGACTGTGAAAGAGCAGTTCTCCTCCTCGCCATTCCTCCAGTTTGCTGTCCTTTAACCCTAGGCCAAAACTCACGGCTGAATCTGGGCTCTTGCTTTCCTTTTCATTGTGCCTCTCCTTTCCACCTGAAAGAGATCAAAGCAATGCTCCAGTTCAAAATCCTTCTGCCAAGGATGTGTCAGTAGCCTTCCTTCTCATCCTCATCATTGCAAAGCCCGAGCTCCCGTGTCCCAGCTCCTTTCTCTTTGCTGTCATTGCTGCCTTTTTGACATGGAATGTCCTAGGCAGGACCCTCCAGCAGTCAGCAGCTTCCTCAGGAGGGCAAGCAGAAGGCCATGCACTACTCTCTTCACTCCCGGGGCCACGGAGAAGAGCCAAGAGAATGGCAGGGGAGATGTGCCAGTGCAGGCTTAGGTTGGATCGAAGGAAAAGCTTCTTCAGCCACAGGCTGCTTGGGCACTGCAACAGCCTCCCCAGGGAAGGGGGCACAGCACCAAGGCTGACTGAGCTCCAAAAGTGTTTGGACACTGCTCTTGGGCACAGGCTGTGATTGTTGAGGCTGCCCCGGGCAGGCCCTGCAGTTGGCCTCAGTGATCTTTCAGAATCCCTTCCAAGCCAGAAAATTCTGTGCTACTGTGATTGTGCTCTTGAGGAGATGGCATTTGATGGCCGCCCCTGAGCATGAGGTAGAACCAGCCCTACGTGCACTGAAAAAAGAATCTCTAAAGATCTTAAAATAGAAGGGATCTATAGGCGATGTAAATACGTAAGTAGATAAGAATTGCTGATCCCAGATGGTTTTTGAAGTTGAAAGCCTGTGTTTGCAGAGAAGCCCAGTCAAATGCTTCCATGCCCTGAACGACAGGGATGCCAGAGGAGAAGTGGCATCATTGTGCTGTTTGAAGCTTTGGAGCGGGTGTGAGCAGAGTCAGGGCATAAGGGGATTTGTTGACACTGAAGCCCTGACCTGCTCAGCCAGGAACAATTTGTTTTGGGGTCAGCACAAGATAGTTTGAGGACTGAAATGGGTGCCAAGAACGTTTAATCAGGTGATGCGTGGACGAGGATCTGCAACTGCACTGGGACACCTCTCTAGGTCCTCTATGGAAAGGTCTGTGTTTCCCCTGGAGGCAACACAATTCCTTCAGAAGCTGCACCCTGCTTTCACGTGGAAGCTCGTCTGGGGAAAGTGAGCACGCAGCCTGTGTGTCGTGCTTGGTGGGAGAGGCAGCTGGAGCCTCCTGCCCCTGTGCTAGTGCTTTGAGGGCAAACGGGGATTTTCTTACCTTGGAGGGTTCCCAAGTGCTCTGGGGATGCCCGGAGGCAGACGAGGAGACCAGGATGTCGGTGCAGAGGCCGGGTCTGGCGCTGAGTGCAGAAGGCGGCTGCTCAGGGACAGCCCAGGAGCTGATCCTGCAGCTGCTGCTCCAGCGCTGCTCCACCAGTGTTCCAGCAAGGGCCGCAGGAGCAGGAGACAACGACAGTTGCTATGGGCACAGCCCAACATTCCATCTAGAACCCCCGGGGGAGCCATGGGACAGAAAGAGGCATGGGCCGCCTCTGCCCCTTGTACTTCTTCTGCTGCAAGTTTGCTCTGAGAAGCTTCCCATTGGGCCTTTTCTCCTCAGTCGTCTGATGAGACGGGCAAAAGCAGTGCAGGGACAGCCCTGGCTCTTCCCGGTGCTTCTCTGCAAGGTGCCTCCAGCTGAAGGTGCACAGGAGCCTGCCTCTGTGCAAGGGCCCAGACCTCATCTCCTGCCCTGGAGAACCAGAAGGGCTCCTCCCACTGGCTCTCCTCCAGCTCTGAGAGGAGCTGGAATTTGCAAGTTGTCTAGCGCAGAGCCAACTCCAAAGCTTCCTCTCAAAGTGGAGGCATTCATCCTGCCCCCTTTCTCAATTCTCCTTTTGCTGCCCAATAATGTCACTGCATGGTTTCCCTCCTTTGGGCCTCTGAGCTGGTCTCTCACCTCATCACTCCTCCCTTGAAACTTGGAGAAACAGGATCTTTTTCAGGCCAACTGATGGGGACACACACACACACACACCCAGGGACAGCACACGGGCATTTCTCTAGCAAACATTCAGGCAGAATTTCTAGATCCCTCTTCCAGCTCCCTTGGAGAAGCTCGGTGGTTGTCCCAAAAGACTCTGGCATTCCTCTAAGGAAGCAACACTTACAGAATTGCCTTTCCACACTGCTGGCCTTCACATTGCTTTTAACGCCTAGATCCCAGATATGAGAAAAAGCCAGGCAGCTTTGCTGCTTTCCTGCCTGTCCTTAAGGAAAAGCAAATCTTGCTTCAGTCCCAATCTTGCTTCCTTCTCAGCCTGCATGTTACCCACTGGCCAGCAAACTGAGGGGGCAGCTGGAACAAGTCCCACTGCAAGGCAGATACTTTGTAGCCTCCAAAGCCCACCTGCACCGGCTCCATCAGACAAGGGCAAGCTTGCCTCGGCTTCCCAGAAGCAGCCTGCCAATTGCCCCCTCCCTCGCCCCCTCTCCATCCACCCTCCACAGCCCCTGCCACCAAAGCCTTGCTAGGCAGGGCCATTTGCTGGCCTCCATAAAAGAGTGACTTGGATTCTTCTTTGGCGCAAGTGCCCCAGCTGTGACAAGTCAGAGGATAATGATCACACCCGCTCGGCTTTAGCTAAGGAGATTGCTGGAGGCCCAGAGCGGGACACTGGTCCTTTCAGGAGAAACTGCAACTGAACTAGCCATGCCTTTGTGGTGCATGCCGATAGGAATTGGATAGAATCAGAGGGCTTAGAAACGTCCTCCAAGCTGGTCAGCTCCATCAGTCCCCCAAAATGAAAGAAATTTTTCTGTCTGGGCTCCAAAAAGGACTCAACCCGCTGCTTTTATGCCAGAAAATATGGTGAGACCAGACCACTCATCTAGATGCAATTCAGTGAATTAAACAAAGCCTCCCTTTCCACTCCCAGCTGAGATGTTGAGGAATCAAAGGCTGAAGCCCCAGCGGTATTTCACTGGCAGTAAAGGAGACACACGTCAGGAAGTCCTGCCAGCTGAGCAAGGGGCTGGGCCTGGGGGAGGTGGCGCCTGCCCAGCTTCTTCTCTCAGGGCAAGTGCCGTCTTTGCAACACCAGGCAAATGGAACAAACATTGCTGGAGTGCTTTCATACAGACAAACAGACAAAATGGAACAAACATTGGTTTAATGATAAAGACAGATTAGGTCTCAACAAAGGCAAAATGACAAAGAGCATATGGCAGAGCATACAAAACACCCAACCTCTGACATTTACTGATAAATCTAATAATACTAATGAGTCCTGAATAATACTAATGTACCTTAACTACTAAATTGAGGAGGTTACTATCATGTAAACTAACGAAGTAGAAGATTAAACAACCCAAAAAGCTTAAAAAACAGTCCTATTCCTGTCTAACTAATATCTAACAGTTGTATTCCTATCTAACTAATCTGCCTAACTCTTGCTAGCCCTGGACAACCTGCAGGGTTGTCTAATTTGGTCTTTTCTTCTTGGGGAGAGGCTCTGCTGTCTTCCGAGGCCGATGTCTTCTGCTGTGTTTGTTCCTTTCCTTCATGCTTTCAAACACCCTGCAAGATAGGAAGCAAACCATCCATTGCTCACGCTAGTACACACCATGAAACCAAGTGCCAAGATCTCCGTTTGAGTATGAATTTCTGTCTTTTCGGGCAGTGGCACATTTGTCAATGGATCAGCACCATGAGTCTGATGGTTCTACTTTCAATGCCTTGAAATGTCTTCCTCCTTTTGCTGCATCCTCTTTTGAATTTGATCAGCAGCATCAAACCAAGCTTTGATGGATCTATTCCTACTTGTATCAACTGTGTCTTGTTGGGGCACGGCAAGGTTTCATTGTGAAGGCTGGGTTTTACCTAAGCTCTTTGGGTTTGAGGTGGGTGTTAAGCTTGAGCACGGCTGCCGGGGGCGATGCTGCAAGTGCCCCCAGCTTCCCCTGCGGTGCCTTTGAAAAGGGTCAGCCCCTTTTAGTCCAAAGGCGCAGCTTTGAGCAGAAAGAGGAGGAACTTGCGCACCGTTTGCACTGCCCGCAGGGAAAGGGGCCTCCCGCCGAAGGGGGCGGCTGGCGCGGTTGGCAGCAGGGACACTGGGCGCTGCGAGCCCTCTTGCGGCTTCTCTTCCCTGGCTCCCCGTTCTCCTTTCTGGGAGGGCTTTTGCTCCTCTTTGCTTTGCCCACGCTCTGGAAATCAAAGAGTCCTTATCAATGCTTCCTTCCTCTCACAAAGCTGGAAATCAGAGCATCCAGCACAAAAATCGATCGGCCTAAGCAAATCCTTCCAAAGCCTCAAGAGCTGAGAAAACGGCTGCCTTTGCCAATGGGCTGCGGCGGGCTGCCAAGCCAGAGCTTGGAGGAAAATACTCCTCTTTTCTACAGGCCAAAGGGGTGGGAGAAAGACCTGGCTATTTAGAGCTCTACATTTCTTATTTCTACCTTTCTGCCTAACATCTATTTCTCTCTGCTTTTCCTCCACAAATGTCTAGGCAATGGCATTTCAATTCAGTCCAATTAGGGTAGACACATGCTTAGCCATTTTCTAGTCCCCAAAATAATCTCCCTCCCTGTCTCTCTCTCTCTCTCTCTCTCTCTCTCTCTCTCACATGATGGGAAGCAAATTGCTCTTTGCCGCTAAGGAAAGATTTAGGGGAGCCACAGCACCAGCAGCTCCTTCTTGGGGACTATGCTGGCATGCTAGAAAAACTCCCTGAAAATCTGCAGCATATCCACAAAGGCAGCCTGGACTGCTGATGTCAGCAAGCAGTGGGGAATTTGGGGTCTGATTGGAGTCAGCGAGGGTGCCAGCCCTTGAGAAGCCCATCTGTAGAGAGTCAAAGCCCATTTTGGTGGCGGTGCTGCTTTCTTGGGTCAAAGTTAGGCTCCAGAATTGCATACTTCAGGGCAGCAGCACAAGGAAGGCCCGGGCAGCATCTGCTGTGCCTTTCCCAGCACATGGGACGATGTGATCCTGGCAAAGGGGCATCTGGCATGGCTCGCCAGCAGCTTTTCTCCCCTTCTCCCAGTTTCTCGACCTTCCTGGCACCTCTCCATTTTCTTGCCCCTCACCTGAGCAAGAGTGCTGGCAAGTTTATGCTCCTTTTTCCAGGAGTAGTAGTACTCCACACACTGGGCCACGGTCTTAGTCTGGATCTGTTGTGAAGAGAAAAAGAAGGAATCGCAAATGGTGTCGGGTGCACTGGGGAAAAAGTAGACTATGGAGTGAACTAGGAAGTAAAAGCATGAAGTAAATGGAGTAGGGTGTAAAATGAAATCAACATGGAGAAAGAGAGGCATCATGCAATGTCTTAAACCCTGTATGATGCTAGGTGCTAATACACGCAATGCACAGATCAACAACAAATCCACCTAGCACAGTTCTTCTTTCCCCGCTTCACTCCAGTTATGCCAGCACAGCGTCTTGTGGAAGCAGCAGCAGACCTGTGCCACAAGTCTGACAGAATAAAGCTTCATCTTCCAAAAGAGCTTGGAGAAAAGGGCTGGAGAGGCAGGATCATCCTTTTGACACAGGCTTTTGATGTCCCCTTTTGTTACTACTTGAAGATACTTGCTCCTTGAGAAGAGAGAGACTGAAGCCCAGTGCTTGTTCCCAGAAATAAGCAAGCTTTCCTGCTGCTGATCTGCTCGGGTAAAGAATGTCCCGTGGCTTTACCTGCTTCTGGATGAGATGAAAATCCTTGCCGTAGGTGTGGAAAGCCTTTTGGAAGGACTCCTTCTCCTCAGGTGTCCATCTATCAGAGCCTGGCAATAAAAAGCAGCGGCTAGTAAACAGATCCCTTGATCCACACCAAGTAGATTCCTCTGGCTGCCGAAAGAAAACGGTCGCAGGCCGTCATTCACGTGGGTGTACGTGTCTGCTCCCTCAGAAGGGCGTGAAGACAAGAGCAGGCATTGCCCGGGGAGAAGGATTGGAAAACAAGTAAAGCTGAAGGACTAGATGCTGGTGCTTTGCCCACCCACAGAGGAGACAAGACCTTGTGCTGGTGTTAAGCACAATTTCTTGAAGCAGAAACGCTTGCCACAACAATGAAGGGGCCGGCAGCATCTGTCAGGGATGCAAGAAGCTCTGCTTTGCCTACCTGCGTAATGATAATCAGCCATGGGATGGCCTTGAGGTGTTGCAGGCCCCTCTGAGAGCAGCATCTCCAGAGCCTCCTGCAAGATCAAGAGGGAAAAGGCTTTAGCCGCCCCAGCACATTAAAAATGAGCCAAAAAATCACAGGTGCTGCCTTTCAGCTCCTTTGCCTCTCCAGACATTCAAGCGACTCTATCCCATGTGGGTGAAACACTGGGATTTGCTCCCAGTCCCTAGTTTTTGCTGCCCAACCCTTTGATCCTGGTCCCCAAGAGTGGCCTTTTGCTCACCAAGCTGAGGATTTTGCTGCTCCTGCAGCCAGAATGGCCTCAGCTGACTGAGGCTTCTGGGAATTTCCCCTCCAAATGTCTTAGAGAAGCCAAATCTCCAGGCCATTTACAAGGCAGCAGGACCTTCCGCCGCCGCCGCCTCCAGGAGGGAGATTCTCCCTGCTGGAGCCCTTTGGGCTCAGCCCTGACGCAGCTGGAGGAGACCCAGCAGGCAGCAAGTGCTCTGCTCCCTGTTAAGACCCTTCTTCCAAGAGCAGCCAGGAAAGGCTGTCCCAGTGCCCAGGCCTTCTGCATTCCCTGTGCCCTCTCCTCTGCGCCCAAACAGCCGCTTCTTACCGGAACGCTGCCGCGTGCCTGGTGCAGGCAGTGCAGGGCGCGCTCCAGGTTAGCTGCTGCCCCGGGAATGCCACGGGAGCTGGCCATGTCCAACAGTTCTCTTACTGCAAGCACAAGAAAAAACCCACCGAAAGTCAGCCCGGAGGCCAGCAAAGGGCAAAGGTTGCCACGCAAGGCAGAAGGAAAGGCCGGCAGCTAAAGACAGCAGCTTGGAGAGAGAGCATGAAAAGGAGAGCAAAGACAGAGCCAGCTGAAGCAAGGGCCCACGCAGTGCTGGCTCTCCCTCCAAAGCAGCTTCTGTAAGAAGAAGTGGGGGCCAATCTCCCCTCTTCCAGTGGCAAACGGCCCTGACCAATTTGGAGAGCAAGGTGCTTGCTCTTTCTCCTTGCCTCTAACACTTCTACATGGGAAGATGGGCGAGACAAGGAGAGAAGCAGAGCCTGCAAAACGCTGCCTTTTTAGGCATAAGGAGCCTTTTCAAGACCCAAGTAGCTCAGGGCTGGAAGCAAAGCTTGAAGCAAAGCTACCTCTGTCAGGTTTTTCCATGTCAGAGTCATCCTCTCCCCAGGGCTTCCAGACCAGGCTTGCAGGCTCTTCATCCTCACTTGGTGCTCTGTTCTGCAGCTCTGGGAGCTCAGCCTGAAAGTCGCTGCCAACATTGATGTGTCTAAAGGAAGAAGGAGGTGGAGGTGAGAAAGGCAAGTGGTCAAGAGAGCCTTGCTGTGCACCCACAGGCTTGAACCAATCCCAGCCTGACTGTGAAAGAGCAGTTCTCCTCCTCGCCATTCCTCCAGTTTGCTGTCCTTTAACCCTAGGCCAAAACTCACGGCTGAATCTGGGCTCTTGCTTTCCTTTTCATTGTGCCTCTCCTTTCCACCTGAAAGAGATCAAAGCAATGCTCCAGTTCAAAATCCTTCTGCCAAGGATGTGTCAGTAGCCTTCCTTCTCATCCTCATCATTGCAAAGCCCGAGCTCCCGTGTCCCAGCTCCTTTCTCTTTGCTGTCATTGCTGCCTTTTTGACATGGAATGTCCTAGGCAGGACCCTCCAGCAGTCAGCAGCTTCCTCAGGAGGGCAAGCAGAAGGCCATGCACTACTCTCTTCACTCCCGGGGCCACGGAGAAGAGCCAAGAGAATGGCAGGGGAGATGTGCCAGTGCAGGCTTAGGTTGGATCGAAGGAAAAGCTTCTTCAGCCACAGGCTGCTTGGGCACTGCAACAGCCTCCCCAGGGAAGGGGGCACAGCACCAAGGCTGACTGAGCTCCAAAAGTGTTTGGACACTGCTCTTGGGCACAGGCTGTGATTGTTGAGGCTGCCCCGGGCAGGCCCTGCAGTTGGCCTCAGTGATCTTTCAGAATCCCTTCCAAGCCAGAAAATTCTGTGCTACTGTGATTGTGCTCTTGAGGAGATGGCATTTGACGGCCGCCCCTGAGCATGAGGTAGAACCAGCCCTACGTGCACTGAAAAAAGAATCTCTAAAGATCTTAAAATAGAAGGGATCTATAGGCGATGTAAATACGTAAGTAGATAAGAATTGCTGATCCCAGATGGTTTTTGAAGTTGAAAGCCTGTGTTTGCAGAGAAGCCCAGTCAAATGCTTCCATGCCCTGAACGACAGGGATGCCAGAGGAGAAGTGGCATCATTGTGCTGTTTGAAGCTTTGGAGCGGGTGTGAGCAGAGTCAGGGCATAAGGGGATTTGTTGACACTGAAGCCCTGACCTGCTCAGCCAGGAACAATTTGTTTTGGGGTCAGCACAAGATAGTTTGAGGACTGAAATGGGTGCCAAGAACGTTTAATCAGGTGATGCGTGGACGAGGATCTGCAACTGCACTGGGACACCTCTCTAGGTCCTCTATGGAAAGGTCTGTGTTTCCCCTGGAGGCAACACAATTCCTTCAGAAGCTGCACCCTGCTTTCACGTGGAAGCTCGTCTGGGGAAAGTGAGCACGCAGCCTGTGTGTCGTGCTTGGTGGGAGAGGCAGCTGGAGCCTCCTGCCCCTGTGCTAGTGCTTTGAGGGCAAACGGGGATTTTCTTACCTTGGAGGGTTCCCAAGTGCTCTGGGGATGCCCGGAGGCAGACGAGGAGACCAGGATGTCGGTGCAGAGGCCGGGTCTGGCGCTGAGTGCAGAAGGCGGCTGGTCAGGGACAGCCCAGGAGCTGATCCTTCAGCTGCTGCTCCAGCGCTGCTCCACCAGTGTTCCAGCAAGGGCCGCAGGAGCAGGAGACAACGACAGTTGCTATGGGCACAGCCCAACATTCCATCTAGAACCCCCGGGGGAGCCATGGGACAGAAAGAGGCATGGGCCGCCTCTGCCCCTTGTACTTCTTCTGCTGCAAGTTTGCTCTGAGAAGCTTCCCATTGGGCCTTTTCTCCTCAGTCGTCTGATGAGACGGGCAAAAGCAGTGCAGGGACAGCCCTGGCTCTTCCCGGTTCTTCTTTGCAAGGTTCCTCCAGCTGAAGGTGCACAGGAGCCTGCCTCTGTGCAAGGGCCCAGACCTCATCTCCTGCCCTGGAGAACCAGAAGGGCTCCTCCCACTGGCTCTCCTCCAGCTCTGAGAGGAGCTGGAATTTGCAAGTTGCCTAGCGCAGAGCCAACTCCAAAGCTTCCTCTCAAAGTGGAGGCATTCATCCTGCCCCCTTTCTCAATTCTCCTTTTGCTGCCCAATAATGTCACTGCATGGTTTCCCTCCTTTGGGCCTCTGAGCTGGTCTCTCACCTCATCACTCCTCCCTTGAAACTTGGAGAAACAGGATCTTTTTCAGGCCAACTGATGGGGACACACACACACACACCCAGGGACAGCACACGGGCATTTCTCTAGCAAACATTCAGGCAGAATTTCTAGATCCCTCTTCCAGCTCCCTTGGAGAAGCTCGGTGGTTGTCCCAAAAGACTCTGGCATTCCTCTAAGGAAGCAACACTTACAGAATTGCCTTTCCACACTGCTGGCCTTCACATTGCTTTTAACGCCTAGATCCCAGATATGAGAAAAAGCCAGGCAGCTTTGCTGCTTTCCTGCCTGTCCTTAAGGAAAAGCAAATCTTGCTTCAGTCCCAATCTTGCTTCCTTCTCAGCCTGCATGTTACCCACTGGCCAGCAAACTGAGGGGGCAGCTGGAACAAGTCCCACTGCAAGGCAGATACTTTGTAGCCTCCAAAGCCCACCTGCACCGGCTCCATCAGACAAGGGCAAGCTTGCCTCGGCTTCCCAGAAGCAGCCTGCCAATTGCCCCCTCCCTCGCCCCCTCTCCATCCACCCTCCACAGCCCCTGCCACCAAAGCCTTGCTAGGCAGGGCCATTTGCTGGCCTCCATAAAAGAGTGACTTGGATTCTTCTTTGGCGCAAGTGCCCCAGCTGTGACAAGTCAGAGGATAATGATCACACCCGCTCGGCTTTAGCTAAGGAGATTGCTGGAGGCCCAGAGCGGGACACTGGTCCTTTCAGGAGAAACTGCAACTGAACTAGCCATGCCTTTGTGGTGCATGCCGATAGGAATTGGATAGAATCGGAGGGCTTAGAAACGTCCTCCAAGCTGGTCAGCTCCATCAGTCCCCCAAAATGAAAGAAATTTTTCTGTCTGGGCTCCAAAAAGGACTCAACCCGCTGCTTTTATGCCAGAAAATATGGTGAGACCAGACCACTCATCTAGATGCAATTCAGTGAATTAAACAAAGCCTCCCTTTCCACTCCCAGCTGAGATGTTGAGGAATCAAAGGCTGAAGCCCCAGCGGTATTTCACTGGCAGTAAAGGAGACACACCTCAGGAAGTCCTGCCAGCTGAGCAAGGGGCTGGGCCTGGGGGAGGTGGCGCCTGCCCAGCTTCTTCTCTCAGGGCAAGTGCCGTCTTTGCAACACCAGGCAAATGGAACAAACATTGCTGGAGTGCTTTCATACAGACAAACAGACAAAATGGAACAAACATTGGTTTAATGATAAAGACAGATTAGGTCTCAACAAAGGCAAAATGACAAAGAGCATATGGCAGAGCATACAAAACACCCAACCTCTGACATTTACTGATAAATCTAATAATACTAATGAGTCCTGAATAATACTAATGTACCTTAACTACTAAATTGAGGAGGTTACTATCATGTAAACTAACGAAGTAGAAGATTAAACAACCCAAAAAGCTTAAAAAACAGTCCTATTCCTGTCTAACTAATATCTAACAGTTGTATTCCTATCTAACTAATCTGCCTAACTCTTGCTAGCCCTGGACAACCTGCAGGGTTGTCTAATTTGGTCTTTTCTTCTTGGGGAGAGGCTCTGCTGTCTTCCGAGGCCGATGTCTTCTGCTGTGTTTGTTCCTTTCCTTCATGCTTTCAAACACCCTGCAAGATAGGAAGCAAACCATCCATTGCTCACGCTAGTACACACCATGAAACCAAGTGCCAAGATCTCCGTTTGAGTATGAATTTCTGTCTTTTCGGGCAGTGGCACATTTGTCAATGGATCAGCACCATGAGTCTGATGGTTCTACTTTCAATGCCTTGAAATGTCTTCCTCCTTTTGCTGCATCCTCTTTTGAATTTGATCAGCAGCATCAAACCAAGCTTTGATGGATCTATTCCTACTTGTATCAACTGTGTCTTGTTGGGGCACGGCAAGGTTTCATTGTGAAGGCTGGGTTTTACCTAAGCTCTTTGGGTTTGAGGTGGGTGTTAAGCTTGAGCACGGCTGCCGGGGGCGATGCTGCAAGTGCCCCCAGCTTCCCCTGCGGTGCCTTTGAAAAGGGTCAGCCCCTTTTAGTCCAAAGGCGCAGCTTTGAGCAGAAAGAGGAGGAACTTGCGCACCGTTTGCACTGCCCGCAGGGAAAGGGGCCTCCCGCCGAAGGGGGCGGCTGGCGCGGTTGGCAGCAGGGACACTGGGCGCTGCGAGCCCTCTTGCGGCTTCTCTTCCCTGGCTCCCCCTTCTCCTTTCTGGGAGGGCTTTTGCTCCTCTTTGCTTTGCCCACGCTCTGGAAATCAAAGAGTCCTTATCAATGCTTCCTTCCTCTCACAAAGCTGGAAATCAGAGCATCCAGCACAAAAATCGATCGGCCTAAGCAAATCCTTCCAAAGCCTCAAGAGCTGAGAAAACGGCTGCCTTTGCCAATGGGCTGCGGCGGGCTGCCAAGCCAGAGCTTGGAGGAAAATACTCCTCTTTTCTACAGGCCAAAGGGGTGGGAGAAAGACCTGGCTATTTAGAGCTCTACATTTCTTATTTCTACCTTTCTGCCTAACATCTATTTCTCTCTGCTTTTCCTCCACAAATGTCTAGGCAATGGCATTTCAATTCAGTCCAATTAGGGTAGACACATGCTTAGCCATTTTCTAGTCCCCAAAATAATCTCCCTCCCTGTCTCTCTCTCTCTCTCTCTCTCTCTCTCTCTCTCACATGATGGGAAGCAAATTGCTCTTTGCCGCTAAGGAAAGATTTAGGGGAGCCACAGCACCAGCAGCTCCTTCTTGGGGACTATGCTGGCATGCTAGAAAAACTCCCTGAAAATCTGCAGCATATCCACAAAGGCAGCCTGGACTGCTGATGTCAGCAAGCAGTGGGGAATTTGGGGTCTGATTGGAGTCAGCGAGGGTGCCAGCCCTTGAGAAGCCCATCTGTAGAGAGTCAAAGCCCATTTTGGTGGCGGTGCTGCTTTCTTGGGTCAAAGTTAGGCTCCAGAATTGCATACTTCAGGGCAGCAGCACAAGGAAGGCCCGGGCAGCATCTGCTGTGCCTTTCCCAGCACATGGGACGATGTGATCCTGGCAAAGGGGCATCTGGCATGGCTCGCCAGCAGCTTTTCTCCCCTTCTCCCAGTTTCTCGACCTTCCTGGCACCTCTCCATTTTCTTGCCCCTCACCTGAGCAAGAGTGCTGGCAAGTTTATGCTCCTTTTTCCAGGAGTAGTAGTACTCCACACACTGGGCCACGGTCTTAGTCTGGATCTGTTGTGAAGAGAAAAAGAAGGAATCGCAAATGGTGTCGGGTGCACTGGGGAAAAAGTAGACTATGGAGTGAACTAGGAAGTAAAAGCATGAAGTAAATGGAGTAGGGTGTAAAATGAAATCAACATGGAGAAAGAGAGGCATCATGCAATGTCTTAAACCCTGTATGATGCTAGGTGCTAATACACGCAATGCACAGATCAACAACAAATCCACCTAGCACAGTTCTTCTTTCCCCGCTTCACTCCAGTTATGCCAGCACAGCGTCTTGTGGAAGCAGCAGCAGACCTGTGCCACAAGTCTGACAGAATAAAGCTTCATCTTCCAAAAGAGCTTGGAGAAAAGGGCTGGAGAGGCAGGATCATCCTTTTGACACAGGCTTTTGATGTCCCCTTTTGTTACTACTTGAAGATACTTGCTCCTTGAGAAGAGAGAGACTGAAGCCCAGTGCTTGTTCCCAGAAATAAGCAAGCTTTCCTGCTGCTGATCTGCTCGGGTAAAGAATGTCCCGTGGCTTTACCTGCTTCTGGATGAGATGAAAATCCTTGCCGTAGGTGTGGAAAGCCTTTTGGAAGGACTCCTTCTCCTCAGGTGTCCATCTATCAGAGCCTGGCAATAAAAAGCAGCGGCTAGTAAACAGATCCCTTGATCCACACCAAGTAGATTCCTCTGGCTGCCGAAAGAAAACGGTCGCAGGCCGTCATTCACGTGGGTGTACGTGTCTGCTCCCTCAGAAGGGCGTGAAGACAAGAGCAGGCATTGCCCGGGGAGAAGGATTGGAAAACAAGTAAAGCTGAAGGACTAGATGCTGGTGCTTTGCCCACCCACAGAGGAGACAAGACCTTGTGCTGGTGTTAAGCACAATTTCTTGAAGCAGAAACGCTTGCCACAACAATGAAGGGGCCGGCAGCATCTGTCAGGGACGCAAGAAGCTCTGCTTTGCCTACCTGCGTAATGATAATCAGCCATGGGATGGCCTTGAGCTGTTGCAGGCCCCTCTGAGAGCAGCATCTCCAGAGCCTCCTGCAAGATCAAGAGGGAAAAGGCTTTAGCCGCCCCAGCACATTAAAAATGAGCCAAAAAATCACAGGTGCTGCCTTTCAGCTCCTTTGCCTCTCCAGACATTCAAGCGACTGTATCCCATGTGGGTGAAACACTGTCATTTGCTCCCAGTCCCTAGTTTTTGCTGCCCAACCCTTTGATCCTGGTCCCCAAGAGTGGCCTTTTGCTCACCAAGCTGAGGATTTTGCTGCTCCTGCAGCCAGAATGGCCTCAGCTGACTGAGGCTTCTGGGAATTTCCCCTCCAAATGTCTTAGAGAAGCCAAATCTCCAGGCCATTTACAAGGCAGCAGGACCTTCCGCCGCCGCCGCCTCCAGGAGGGAGATTCTCCCTGCTGGAGCCCTTTGGGCTCAGCCCTGACGCAGCTGGAGGAGACCCAGCAGGCAGCAAGTGCTCTGCTCCCTGTTAAGACCCTTCTTCCAAGAGCAGCCAGGAAAGGCTGTCCCAGTGCCCAGGCCTTCTGCATTCCCTGTGCCCTCTCCTCTGCGCCCAAACAGCCGCTTCTTACCGGAACGCTGCCGCGTGCCTGGTGCAGGCAGTGCAGGGCGCGCTCCAGGTTAGCTGCTGCCCCGGGAATGCCACGGGAGCTGGCCATGTCCAACAGTTCTCTTACTGCAAGCACAAGAAAAAACCCACCGAAAGTCAGCCTGGAGGCCAGCAAAGGGCAAAGGTTGCCACGCAAGGCAGAAGGAAAGGCCGGCAGCTAAAGACAGCAGCTTGGAGAGAGAGCATGAAAAGGAGAGCAAAGACAGAGCCAGCTGAAGCAAGGGCCCACGCAGTGCTGGCTCTCCCTCCAAAGCAGCTTCTGTAAGAAGAAGTGGGGGCCAATCTCCCCTCTTCCAGTGGCAAACGGCCCTGACCAATTTGGAGAGCAAGGTGCTTGCTCTTTCTCCTTGCCTCTAACACTTCTACATGGGAAGATGGGCGAGACAAGGAGAGAAGCAGAGCCTGCAAAACGCTGCCTTTTTAGGCATAAGGAGCCTTTTCAAGACCCAAGTAGCTCAGGGCTGGAAGCAAAGCTTGAAGCAAAGCTACCTCTGTCAGGTTTTTCCATGTCAGAGTCATCCTCTCCCCAGGGCTTCCAGACCAGGCTTGCAGGCTCTTCATCCTCACTTGGTGCTCTGTTCTGCAGCTCTGGGAGCTCAGCCTGAAAGTCGCTGCCAACATTGATGTGTCTAAAGGAAGAAGGAGGTGGAGGTGAGAAAGGCAAGTGGTCAAGAGAGCCTTGCTGTGCACCCACAGGCTTGAACCAATCCCAGCCTGACTGTGAAAGAGCAGTTCTCCTCCTCGCCATTCCTCCAGTTTGCTGTCCTTTAACCCTAGGCCAAAACTCACGGCTGAATCTGGGCTCTTGCTTTCCTTTTCATTGTGCCTCTCCTTTCCACCTGAAAGAGATCAAAGCAATGCTCCAGTTCAAAATCCTTCTGCCAAGGATGTGTCAGTAGCCTTCCTTCTCATCCTCATCATTGCAAAGCTCGAGCTCCCGTGTCCCAGCTCCTTTCTCTTTGCTGTCATTGCTGCCTTTTTGACATGGAATGTCCTAGGCAGGACCCTCCAGCAGTCAGCAGCTTCCTCAGGAGGGCAAGCAGAAGGCCATGCACTACTCTCTTCACTCCCGGGGCCACGGAGAAGAGCCAAGAGAATGGCAGGGGAGATGTGCCAGTGCAGGCTTAGGTTGGATCGAAGGAAAAGCTTCTTCAGCCACAGGCTGCTTGGGCACTGCAACAGCCTCCCCAGGGAAGGGGGCACAGCACCAAGGCTGACTGAGCTCCAAAAGTGTTTGGACACTGCTCTTGGGCACAGGCTGTGATTGTTGAGGCTGCCCCGGGCAGGCCCTGCAGTTGGGCTCAGTGATCTTTCAGAATCCCTTCCAAGCCAGAAAATTCTGTGCTACTGTGATTGTGCTCTTGAGGAGATGGCATTTGACGGCCGCCCCTGAGCATGAGGTAGAACCAGCCCTATGTGCACTGAAAAAAGAATCTCTAAAGATATTAAAATAGAAGGGATCTATAGGCGATGTAAATACGTAAGTAGATAAGAATTGCTGATCCCAGATGGTTTTTGAAGTTGAAAGCCTGTGTTTGCAGAGAAGCCCAGTCAAATGCTTCCATGCCCTGAACGACAGGGATGCCAGAGGAGAAGTGGCATCATTGTGCTGTTTGAAGCTTTGGAGCGGGTGTGAGCAGAGTCAGGGCATAAGGGGATTTGTTGACACTGAAGCCCTGACCTGCTCAGCCAGGAACAATTTGTTTTGGGGTCAGCACAAGATAGTTTGAGGACTGAAATGGGTGCCAAGAACGTTTAAGCAGGTGATGCGTGGACGAGGATCTGCAACTGCACTGGGACACCTCTCTAGGTCCTCTATGGAAAGGTCTGTGTTTCCCCTGGAGGCAACACAATTCCTTCAGAAGCTGCACCCTGCTTTCACGTGGAAGCTCGTCTGGGGAAAGTGAGCACGCAGCCTGTGTGTCGTGCTTGGTGGGAGAGGCAGCTGGAGCCTCCTGCCCTTGTGCTAGTGCTTTGAGGGCAAACGGGGATTTTCTTACCTTGGAGGGTTCCCAAGTGCTCTGGGGATGCCCGGAGGCAGACGAGGAGACCAGGATGTCGGTGCAGAGGCCGGGTCTGGCGCTGAGTGCAGAAGGCGGCTGGTCAGGGACAGCCCAGGAGCTGATCCTGCAGCTGCTGCTCCAGCGCTGCTCCAGCAGCGTTCCAGCAAGGGCCGCAGGAGCAGGAGACAACGACAGTTGCTATGGGCACAGCCCAACATTCCATCTAGAACCCCCGGGGGAGCCATGGGACAGAAAGGGGCATGGGCCGCCTCTGCCCCTTGTACTTCTTCTGCTGCAAGTTTGCTCTGAGAAGCTTCCCATTGGGCCTTTTCTCCTCAGTCGTCTGATGAGACGGGCAAAAGCAGTGCAGGGACAGCCCTGGCTCTTCCCGGTGCTTCTCTGCAAGGTGCCTCCAGCTGAAGGTGCACAGGAGCCTGCCTCTGTGCAAGGGCCCAGACCTCATCTCCTGCCCTGGAGAACCAGAAGGGCTCCTCCCACTGGCTCTCCTCCAGCTCTGAGAGGAGCTGGAATTTGCAAGTTGCCTAGCGCAGAGCCAACTCCAAAGCTTCCTCTCAAAGTGGAGGCATTCATCCTGCCCCCTTTCTCAATTCTCCTTTTGCTGCCCAATAATGTCACTGCATGGTTTCCCTCCTTTGGGCCTCTGAGCTGGTCTCTCACCTCATCACTCCTCCCTTGAAACTTGGAGAAACAGGATCTTTTTCAGGCCAACTGATGGGGACACACACACACACACCCAGGGACAGCACACGGGCATTTCTCTAGCAAACATTCAGGCAGAATTTCTAGATCCCTCTTCCAGCTCCCTTGGAGAAGCTTGGTGGTTGTCCCAAAAGACTCTGGCATTCCTCTAAGGAAGCAACACTTACAGAATTGCCTTTCCACACTGCTGGCCTTCACATTGCTTTTAACGCCTAGATCCCAGATATGAGAAAAAGCCAGGCAGCTTTGCTGCTTTCCTGCCTGTCCTTAAGGAAAAGCAAATCTTGCTTCAGTCCCAATCTTGCTTCCTTCTCAGCCTGCATGTTACCCACTGGCCAGCAAACTGAGGGGGCAGCTGGAACAAGTCCCACTGCAAGGCAGATACTTTGTAGCCTCCAAAGCCCACCTGCACCGGCTCCATCAGACAAGGGCAAGCTTGCCTCGGCTTCCCAGAAGCAGCCTGCCAATTGCCCCCTCCCTCGCCCCCTCTCCATCCACCCTCCACAGCCCCTGCCACCAAAGCCTTGCTAGGCAGGGCCATTTGCTGGCCTCCATAAAAGAGTGACTTGGATTCTTCTTTGGCGCAAGTGCCCCAGCTGTGACAAGTCAGAGGATAATGATCACACCCGCTCGGCTTTAGCTAAGGAGATTGCTGGAGGCCCAGAGCGGGACACTGGTCCTTTCAGGAGAAACTGCAACTGAACTAGCCATGCCTTTGTGGTGCATGCCGATAGGAATTGGATAGAATCGGAGGGCTTAGAAACGTCCTCCAAGCTGGTCAGCTCCATCAGTCCCCCAAAATGAAAGAAATTTTTCTGTCTGGGCTCCAAAAAGGACTCAACCCGCTGCTTTTATGCCAGAAAATATGGTGAGACCAGACCACTCATCTAGATGCAATTCAGTGAATTAAACAAAGCCTCCCTTTCCACTCCCAGCTGAGATGTTGAGGAATCAAAGGCTGAAGCCCCAGCGGTATTTCACTGGCAGTAAAGGAGACACACGTCAGGAAGTCCTGCCAGCTGAGCAAGGGGCTGGGCCTGGGGGAGGTGGCGCCTGCCCAGCTTCTTCTCTCAGGGCAAGTGCCGTCTTTGCAACACCAGGCAAATGGAACAAACATTGCTGGAGTGCTTTCATACAGACAAACAGACAAAATGGAACAAACATTGGTTTAATGATAAAGACAGATTAGGTCTCAACAAAGGCAAAATGACAAAGAGCATATGGCAGAGCATACAAAACACCCAACCTCTGACATTTACTGATAAATCTAATAATACTAATGAGTCCTGAATAATACTAATGTACCTTAACTACTAAATTGAGGAGGTTACTATCATGTAAACTAACGAAGTAGAAGATTAAACAACCCAAAAAGCTTAAAAAACAGTCCTATTCCTGTCTAACTAATATCTAACAGTTGTATTCCTATCTAACTAATCTGCCTAACTCTTGCTAGCCCTGGACAACCTGCAGGGTTCTCTAATTTGGTCTTTTCTTCTTGGGGAGAGGCTCTGCTGTCTTCCGAGGCCGATGTCTTCTGCTGTGGTTGTTCCTTTCCTTCATGCTTTCAAACACCCTGCAAGATAGGAAGCAAACCATCCATTGCTCACGCTAGTACACACCATGAAACCAAGTGCCAAGATCTCCGTTTGAGTATGAATTTCTGTCTTTTCGGGCAGTGGCACATTTGTCAATGGATCAGCACCATGAGTCTGATGGTTCTACTTTCAATGCCTTGAAATGTCTTCCTCCTTTTGCTGCATCCTCTTTTGAATTTGATCAGCAGCATCAAACCAAGCTTTGATGGATCTATTCCTACTTGTATCAACTGTGTCTTGTTGGGGCACGGCAAGGTTTCATTGTGAAGGCTGGGTTTTACCTAAGCTCTTTGGGTTTGAGGTGGGTGTTAAGCTTGAGCACGGCTGCCGGGGGCGATGCTGCAAGTGCCCCCAGCTTCCCCTGCGGTGCCTTTGAAAAGGGTCAGCCCCTTTTAGTCCAAAGGCGCAGCTTTGAGCAGAAAGAGGAGGAACTTGCGCACCGTTTGCACTGCCCGCAGGGAAAGGGGCCTCCCGCCGAAGGGGGCGGCTGGCGCGGTTGGCAGCAGGGACACTGGGCGCTGCGAGCCCTCTTGCGGCTTCTCTTCCCTGGCTCCCCGTTCTCCTTTCTGGGAGGGCTTTTGCTCCTCTTTGCTTTGCCCACGCTCTGGAAATCAAAGAGTCCTTATCAATGCTTCCTTCCTCTCACAAAGCTGGAAATCAGAGCATCCAGCACAAAAATCGATCGGCCTAAGCAAATCCTTCCAAAGCCTCAAGAGCTGAGAAAACGGCTGCCTTTGCCAATGGGCTGCGGCGGGCTGCCAAGCCAGAGCTTGGAGGAAAATACTCCTCTTTTCTACAGGCCAAAGGGGTGGGAGAAAGACCTGGCTATTTAGAGCTCTACATTTCTTATTTCTACCTTTCTGCCTAACATCTATTTCTCTCTGCTTTTCCTCCACAAATGTCTAGGCAATGGCATTTCAATTCAGTCCAATTAGGGTAGACACATGCTTAGCCATTTTCTAGTCCCCAAAATAATCTCCCTCCCTGTCTCTCTCTCTCTCTCTCTCTCTCTCTCTCTCTCTCACATGATGGGAAGCAAATTGCTCTTTGCCGCTAAGGAAAGATTTAGGGGAGCCACAGCACCAGCAGCTCCTTCTTGGGGACTATGCTGGCATGCTAGAAAAACTCCCTGAAAATCTGCAGCATATCCACAAAGGCAGCCTGGACTGCTGATGTCAGCAAGCAGTGGGGAATTTGGGGTCTGACTGGAGTCAGCGAGGGTGCCAGCCCTTGAGAAGCCCATCTGTAGAGAGTCAAAGCCCATTTTGGTGGCGGTGCTGCTTTCTTGGGTCAAAGTTAGGCTCCAGAATTGCATACTTCAGGGCAGCAGCACAAGGAAGGCCCGGGCAGCATCTGCTGTGCCTTTCCCAGCACATGGGACGATGTGATCCTGGCAAAGGGGCATCTGGCATGGCTCGCCAGCAGCTTTTCTCCCCTTCTCCCAGTTTCTCGACCTTCCTGGCACCTCTCCATTTTCTTGCCCCTCACCTGAGCAAGAGTGCTGGCAAGTTTATGCTCCTTTTTCCAGGAGTAGTAGTACTCCACACACTGGGCCACGGTCTTAGTCTGGATCTGTTGTGAAGAGAAAAAGAAGGAATCGAAAATGGTGTCGGGTGCACTGGGGAAAAAGTAGACTATGGAGTGAACTAGGAAGTAAAAGCATGAAGTAAATGGAGTAGGGTGTAAAATGAAATCAACATGGAGAAAGAGAGGCATCATGCAATGTCTTAAACCCTGTATGATGCTAGGTGCTAATACACGCAATGCACAGATCAACAACAAATCCACCTAGCACAGTTCTTCTTTCCCCGCTTCACTCCAGTTATGCCAGCACAGCGTCTTGTGGAAGCAGCAGCAGACCTGTGCCACAAGTCTGACAGAATAAAGCTTCATCTTCCAAAAGAGCTTGGAGAAAAGGGCTGGAGAGGCAGGATCATCCTTTTGACACAGGCTTTTGATGTCCCCTTTTGTTACTACTTGAAGATACTTGCTCCTTGAGAAGAGAGAGACTGAAGCCCAGTGCTTGTTCCCAGAAATAAGCAAGCTTTCCTGCTGCTGATCTGCTCGGGTAAAGAATGTCCCGTGGCTTTACCTGCTTCTGGATGAGATGAAAATCCTTGCCGTAGGTGTGGAAAGCCTTTTGGAAGGACTCCTTCTCCTCAGGTGTCCATCTATCAGAGCCTGGCAATAAAAAGCAGCGGCTAGTAAACAGATCCCTTGATCCACACCAAGTAGATTCCTCTGGCTGCCGAAAGAAAACGGTCGCAGGCCGTCATTCACGTGGGTGTACGTGTCTGCTCCCTCAGAAGGGCGTGAAGACAAGAGCAGGCATTGCCCGGGGAGAAGGATTGGAAAACAAGTAAAGCTGAAGGACTAGATGCTGGTGCTTTGCCCACCCACAGAGGAGACAAGACCTTGTGCTGGTGTTAAGCACAATTTCTTGAAGCAGAAACGCTTGCCACAACAATGAAGGGGCCGGCAGCATCTGTCAGGGACGCAAGAAGCTCTGCTTTGCTTACCTGCGTAATGATAATCAGCCATGGGATGGCCTTGAGGTGTTGCAGGCCCCTCTGAGAGCAGCATCTCCAGAGCCTCCTGCAAGATCAAGAGGGAAAAGGCTTTAGCCGCCCCAGCACATTAAAAATGAGCCAAAAAATCACAGGTGCTGCCTTTCAGCTCCTTTGCCTCTCCAGACATTCAAGCGACTCTATCCCATGTGGGTGAAACACTGTCATTTGCTCCCAGTCCCTAGTTTTTGCTGCCCAACCCTTTGATCCTGGTCCCCAAGAGTGGCCTTTTGCTCACCAAGCTGAGGATTTTGCTGCTCCTGCAGCCAGAATGGCCTCAGCTGACTGAGGCTTCTGGGAATTTCCCCTCCAAATGTCTTAGAGAAGCCAAATCTCCAGGCCATTTACAAGGCAGCAGGACCTTCCGCCGCCGCCGCCTCCAGGAGGGAGATTCTCCCTGCTGGAGCCCTTTGGGCTCAGCCCTGACGCAGCTGGAGGAGACCCAGCAGGCAGCAAGTGCTCTGCTCCCTGTTAAGACCCTTCTTCCAAGAGCAGCCAGGAAAGGCTGTCCCAGTGCCCAGGCCTTCTGCATTCCCTGTGCCCTCTCCTCTGCGCCCAAACAGCCGCTTCTTACCGGAACGCTGCCGCGTGCCTGGTGCAGGCAGTGCAGGGCGCGCTCCAGGTTAGCTGCTGCCCCGGGAATGCCACGGGAGCTGGCCATGTCCAACAGTTCTCTTACTGCAAGCACAAGAAAAAACCCACCGAAAGTCAGCCTGGAGGCCAGCAAAGGGCAAAGGTTGCCACGCAAGGCAGAAGGAAAGGCCGGCAGCTAAAGACAGCAGCTTGGAGAGAGAGCATGAAAAGGAGAGCAAAGACAGAGCCAGCTGAAGCAAGGGCCCACGCAGTGCTGGCTCTCCCTCCAAAGCAGCTTCTGTAAGAAGAAGTGGGGGCCAATCTCCCCTCTTCCAGTGGCAAACGGCCCTGACCAATTTGGAGAGCAAGGTGCTTGCTCTTTCTCCTTGCCTCTAACACTTCTACATGGGAAGATGGGCGAGACAAGGAGAGAAGCAGAGCCTGCAAAACGCTGCCTTTTTAGGCATAAGGAGCCTTTTCAAGACCCAAGTAGCTCAGGGCTGGAAGCAAAGCTTGAAGCAAAGCTACCTCTGTCAGGTTTTTCCATGTCAGAGTCATCCTCTCCCCAGGGCTTCCAGACCAGGCTTGCAGGCTCTTCATCCTCACTTGGTGCTCTGTTCTGCAGCTCTGGGAGCTCAGCCTGAAAGTCGCTGCCAACATTGATGTGTCTAAAGGAAGAAGGAGGTGGAGGTGAGAAAGGCAAGTGGTCAAGAGAGCCTTGCTGTGCACCCACAGGCTTGAACCAATCCCAGCCTGACTGTGAAAGAGCAGTTCTCCTCCTCGCCATTCCTCCAGTTTGCTGTCCTTTAACCCTAGGCCAAAACTCACGGCTGAATCTGGGCTCTTGCTTTCCTTTTCATTGTGCCTCTCCTTTCCACCTGAAAGAGATCAAAGCAATGCTCCAGTTCAAAATCCTTCTGCCAAGGATGTGTCAGTAGCCTTCCTTCTCATCCTCATCATTGCAAAGCTCGAGCTCCCGTGTCCCAGCTCCTTTCTCTTTGCTGTCATTGCTGCCTTTTTGACATGGAATGTCCTAGGCAGGACCCTCCAGCAGTCAGCAGCTTCCTCAGGAGGGCAAGCAGAAGGCCATGCACTACTCTCTTCACTCCCGGGGCCACGGAGAAGAGCCAAGAGAATGGCAGGGGAGATGTGCCAGTGCAGGCTTAGGTTGGATCGAAGGAAAAGCTTCTTCAGCCACAGGCTGCTTGGGCACTGCAACAGCCTCCCCAGGGAAGGGGGCACAGCACCAAGGCTGACTGAGCTCCAAAAGTGTTTGGACACTGCTCTTGGGCACAGGCTGTGATTGTTGAGGCTGCCCCGGGCAGGCCCTGCAGTTGGGCTCAGTGATCTTTCAGAATCCCTTCCAAGCCAGAAAATTCTGTGCTACTGTGATTGTGCTCTTGAGGAGATGGCATTTGACGGCCGCCCCTGAGCATGAGGTAGAACCAGCCCTATGTGCACTGAAAAAAGAATCTCTAAAGATATTAAAATAGAAGGGATCTATAGGCGATGTAAATACGTAAGTAGATAAGAATTGCTGATCCCAGATGGTTTTTGAAGTTGAAAGCCTGTGTTTGCAGAGAAGCCCAGTCAAATGCTTCCATGCCCTGAACGACAGGGATGCCAGAGGAGAAGTGGCATCATTGTGCTGTTTGAAGCTTTGGAGCGGGTGTGAGCAGAGTCAGGGCATAAGGGGATTTGTTGACACTGAAGCCCTGACCTGCTCAGCCAGGAACAATTTGTTTTGGGGTCAGCACAAGATAGTTTGAGGACTGAAATGGGTGCCAAGAACGTTTAATCAGGTGATGCGTGGACGAGGATCTGCAACTGCACTGGGACACCTCTCTAGGTCCTCTATGGAAAGGTCTGTGTTTCCCCTGGAGGCAACACAATTCCTTCAGAAGCTGCACCCTGCTTTCACGTGGAAGCTCGTCTGGGGAAAGTGAGCACGCAGCCTGTGTGTCGTGCTTGGTGGGAGAGGCAGCTGGAGCCTCCTGCCCTTGTGCTAGTGCTTTGAGGGCAAACGGGGATTTTCTTACCTTGGAGGGTTCCCAAGTGCTCTGGGGATGCCCGGAGGCAGACGAGGAGACCAGGATGTCGGTGCAGAGGCCGGGTCTGGCGCTGAGTGCAGAAGGCGGCTGGTCAGGGACAGCCCAGGAGCTGATCCTGCAGCTGCTGCTCCAGCGCTGCTCCAGCAGCGTTCCAGCAAGGGCCGCAGGAGCAGGAGACAACGACAGTTGCTATGGGCACAGCCCAACATTCCATCTAGAACCCCCGGGGGAGCCATGGGACAGAAAGGGGCATGGGCCGCCTCTGCCCCTTGTACTTCTTCTGCTGCAAGTTTGCTCTGAGAAGCTTCCCATTGGGCCTTTTCTCCTCAGTCGTCTGATGAGACGGGCAAAAGCAGTGCAGGGACAGCCCTGGCTCTTCCCGGTGCTTCTCTGCAAGGTGCCTCCAGCTGAAGGTGCACAGGAGCCTGCCTCTGTGCAAGGGCCCAGACCTCATCTCCTGCCCTGGAGAACCAGAAGGGCTCCTCCCACTGGCTCTCCTCCAGCTCTGAGAGGAGCTGGAATTTGCAAGTTGCCTAGCGCAGAGCCAACTCCAAAGCTTCCTCTCAAAGTGGAGGCATTCATCCTGCCCCCTTTCTCAATTCTCCTTTTGCTGCCCAATAATGTCACTGCATGGTTTCCCTCCTTTGGGCCTCTGAGCTGGTCTCTCACCTCATCACTCCTCCCTTGAAACTTGGAGAAACAGGATCTTTTTCAGGCCAACTGATGGGGACACACACACACACACCCAGGGACAGCACACGGGCATTTCTCTAGCAAACATTCAGGCAGAATTTCTAGATCCCTCTTCCAGCTCCCTTGGAGAAGCTTGGTGGTTGTCCCAAAAGACTCTGGCATTCCTCTAAGGAAGCAACACTTACAGAATTGCCTTTCCACACTGCTGGCCTTCACATTGCTTTTAACGCCTAGATCCCAGATATGAGAAAAAGCCAGGCAGCTTTGCTGCTTTCCTGCCTGTCCTTAAGGAAAAGCAAATCTTGCTTCAGTCCCAATCTTGCTTCCTTCTCAGCCTGCATGTTACCCACTGGCCAGCAAACTGAGGGGGCAGCTGGAACAAGTCCCACTGCAAGGCAGATACTTTGTAGCCTCCAAAGCCCACCTGCACCGGCTCCATCAGACAAGGGCAAGCTTGCCTCGGCTTCCCAGAAGCAGCCTGCCAATTGCCCCCTCCCTCGCCCCCTCTCCATCCACCCTCCACAGCCCCTGCCACCAAAGCCTTGCTAGGCAGGGCCATTTGCTGGCCTCCATAAAAGAGTGACTTGGATTCTTCTTTGGCGCAAGTGCCCCAGCTGTGACAAGTCAGAGGATAATGATCACACCCGCTCGGCTTTAGCTAAGGAGATTGCTGGAGGCCCAGAGCGGGACACTGGTCCTTTCAGGAGAAACTGCAACTGAACTAGCCATGCCTTTGTGGTGCATGCCGATAGGAATTGGATAGAATCGGAGGGCTTAGAAACGTCCTCCAAGCTGGTCAGCTCCATCAGTCCCCCAAAATGAAAGAAATTTTTCTGTCTGGGCTCCAAAAAGGACTCAACCCGCTGCTTTTATGCCAGAAAATATGGTGAGACCAGACCACTCATCTAGATGCAATTCAGTGAATTAAACAAAGCCTCCCTTTCCACTCCCAGCTGAGATGTTGAGGAATCAAAGGCTGAAGCCCCAGCGGTATTTCACTGGCAGTAAAGGAGACACACGTCAGGAAGTCCTGCCAGCTGAGCAAGGGGCTGGGCCTGGGGGAGGTGGCGCCTGCCCAGCTTCTTCTCTCAGGGCAAGTGCCGTCTTTGCAACACCAGGCAAATGGAACAAACATTGCTGGAGTGCTTTCATACAGACAAACAGACAAAATGGAACAAACATTGGTTTAATGATAAAGACAGATTAGGTCTCAACAAAGGCAAAATGACAAAGAGCATATGGCAGAGCATACAAAACACCCAACCTCTGACATTTACTGATAAATCTAATAATACTAATGAGTCCTGAATAATACTAATGTACCTTAACTACTAAATTGAGGAGGTTACTATCATGTAAACTAACGAAGTAGAAGATTAAACAACCCAAAAAGCTTAAAAAACAGTCCTATTCCTGTCTAACTAATATCTAACAGTTGTATTCCTATCTAACTAATCTGCCTAACTCTTGCTAGCCCTGGACAACCTGCAGGGTTCTCTAATTTGGTCTTTTCTTCTTGGGGAGAGGCTCTGCTGTCTTCCGAGGCCGATGTCTTCTGCTGTGGTTGTTCCTTTCCTTCATGCTTTCAAACACCCTGCAAGATAGGAAGCAAACCATCCATTGCTCACGCTAGTACACACCATGAAACCAAGTGCCAAGATCTCCGTTTGAGTATGAATTTCTGTCTTTTCGGGCAGTGGCACATTTGTCAATGGATCAGCACCATGAGTCTGATGGTTCTACTTTCAATGCCTTGAAATGTCTTCCTCCTTTTGCTGCATCCTCTTTTGAATTTGATCAGCAGCATCAAACCAAGCTTTGATGGATCTATTCCTACTTGTATCAACTGTGTCTTGTTGGGGCACGGCAAGGTTTCATTGTGAAGGCTGGGTTTTACCTAAGCTCTTTGGGTTTGAGGTGGGTGTTAAGCTTGAGCACGGCTGCCGGGGGCGATGCTGCAAGTGCCCCCAGCTTCCCCTGCGGTGCCTTTGAAAAGGGTCAGCCCCTTTTAGTCCAAAGGCGCAGCTTTGAGCAGAAAGAGGAGGAACTTGCGCACCGTTTGCACTGCCCGCAGGGAAAGGGGCCTCCCGCCGAAGGGGGCGGCTGGCGCGGTTGGCAGCAGGGACACTGGGCGCTGCGAGCCCTCTTGCGGCTTCTCTTCCCTGGCTCCCCGTTCTCCTTTCTGGGAGGGCTTTTGCTCCTCTTTGCTTTGCCCACGCTCTGGAAATCAAAGAGTCCTTATCAATGCTTCCTTCCTCTCACAAAGCTGGAAATCAGAGCATCCAGCACAAAAATCGATCGGCCTAAGCAAATCCTTCCAAAGCCTCAAGAGCTGAGAAAACGGCTGCCTTTGCCAATGGGCTGCGGCGGGCTGCCAAGCCAGAGCTTGGAGGAAAATACTCCTCTTTTCTACAGGCCAAAGGGGTGGGAGAAAGACCTGGCTATTTAGAGCTCTACATTTCTTATTTCTACCTTTCTGCCTAACATCTATTTCTCTCTGCTTTTCCTCCACAAATGTCTAGGCAATGGCATTTCAATTCAGTCCAATTAGGGTAGACACATGCTTAGCCATTTTCTAGTCCCCAAAATAATCTCCCTCCCTGTCTCTCTCTCTCTCTCTCTCTCTCTCTCTCTCTCTCACATGATGGGAAGCAAATTGCTCTTTGCCGCTAAGGAAAGATTTAGGGGAGCCACAGCACCAGCAGCTCCTTCTTGGGGACTATGCTGGCATGCTAGAAAAACTCCCTGAAAATCTGCAGCATATCCACAAAGGCAGCCTGGACTGCTGATGTCAGCAAGCAGTGGGGAATTTGGGGTCTGACTGGAGTCAGCGAGGGTGCCAGCCCTTGAGAAGCCCATCTGTAGAGAGTCAAAGCCCATTTTGGTGGCGGTGCTGCTTTCTTGGGTCAAAGTTAGGCTCCAGAATTGCATACTTCAGGGCAGCAGCACAAGGAAGGCCCGGGCAGCATCTGCTGTGCCTTTCCCAGCACATGGGACGATGTGATCCTGGCAAAGGGGCATCTGGCATGGCTCGCCAGCAGCTTTTCTCCCCTTCTCCCAGTTTCTCGACCTTCCTGGCACCTCTCCATTTTCTTGCCCCTCACCTGAGCAAGAGTGCTGGCAAGTTTATGCTCCTTTTTCCAGGAGTAGTAGTACTCCACACACTGGGCCACGGTCTTAGTCTGGATCTGTTGTGAAGAGAAAAAGAAGGAATCGAAAATGGTGTCGGGTGCACTGGGGAAAAAGTAGACTATGGAGTGAACTAGGAAGTAAAAGCATGAAGTAAATGGAGTAGGGTGTAAAATGAAATCAACATGGAGAAAGAGAGGCATCATGCAATGTCTTAAACCCTGTATGATGCTAGGTGCTAATACACGCAATGCACAGATCAACAACAAATCCACCTAGCACAGTTCTTCTTTCCCCGCTTCACTCCAGTTATGCCAGCACAGCGTCTTGTGGAAGCAGCAGCAGACCTGTGCCACAAGTCTGACAGAATAAAGCTTCATCTTCCAAAAGAGCTTGGAGAAAAGGGCTGGAGAGGCAGGATCATCCTTTTGACACAGGCTTTTGATGTCCCCTTTTGTTACTACTTGAAGATACTTGCTCCTTGAGAAGAGAGAGACTGAAGCCCAGTGCTTGTTCCCAGAAATAAGCAAGCTTTCCTGCTGCTGATCTGCTCGGGTAAAGAATGTCCCGTGGCTTTACCTGCTTCTGGATGAGATGAAAATCCTTGCCGTAGGTGTGGAAAGCCTTTTGGAAGGACTCCTTCTCCTCAGGTGTCCATCTATCAGAGCCTGGCAATAAAAAGCAGCGGCTAGTAAACAGATCCCTTGATCCACACCAAGTAGATTCCTCTGGCTGCCGAAAGAAAACGGTCGCAGGCCGTCATTCACGTGGGTGTACGTGTCTGCTCCCTCAGAAGGGCGTGAAGACAAGAGCAGGCATTGCCCGGGGAGAAGGATTGGAAAACAAGTAAAGCTGAAGGACTAGATGCTGGTGCTTTGCCCACCCACAGAGGAGACAAGACCTTGTGCTGGTGTTAAGCACAATTTCTTGAAGCAGAAACGCTTGCCACAACAATGAAGGGGCCGGCAGCATCTGTCAGGGACGCAAGAAGCTCTGCTTTGCTTACCTGCGTAATGATAATCAGCCATGGGATGGCCTTGAGGTGTTGCAGGCCCCTCTGAGAGCAGCATCTCCAGAGCCTCCTGCAAGATCAAGAGGGAAAAGGCTTTAGCCGCCCCAGCACATTAAAAATGAGCCAAAAAATCACAGGTGCTGCCTTTCAGCTCCTTTGCCTCTCCAGACATTCAAGCGACTCTATCCCATGTGGGTGAAACACTGTCATTTGCTCCCAGTCCCTAGTTTTTGCTGCCCAACCCTTTGATCCTGGTCCCCAAGAGTGGCCTTTTGCTCACCAAGCTGAGGATTTTGCTGCTCCTGCAGCCAGAATGGCCTCAGCTGACTGAGGCTTCTGGGAATTTCCCCTCCAAATGTCTTAGAGAAGCCAAATCTCCAGGCCATTTACAAGGCAGCAGGACCTTCCGCCGCCGCCGCCTCCAGGAGGGAGATTCTCCCTGCTGGAGCCCTTTGGGCTCAGCCCTGACGCAGCTGGAGGAGACCCAGCAGGCAGCAAGTGCTCTGCTCCCTGTTAAGACCCTTCTTCCAAGAGCAGCCAGGAAAGGCTGTCCCAGTGCCCAGGCCTTCTGCATTCCCTGTGCCCTCTCCTCTGCGCCCAAACAGCCGCTTCTTACCGGAACGCTGCCGCGTGCCTGGTGCAGGCAGTGCAGGGCGCGCTCCAGGTTAGCTGCTGCCCCGGGAATGCCACGGGAGCTGGCCATGTCCAACAGTTCTCTTACTGCAAGCACAAGAAAAAACCCACCGAAAGTCAGCCCGGAGGCCAGCAAAGGGCAAAGGTTGCCACGCAAGGCAGAAGGAAAGGCCGGCAGCTAAAGACAGCAGCTTGGAGAGAGAGCATGAAAAGGAGAGCAAAGACAGAGCCAGCTGAAGCAAGGGCCCACGCAGTGCTGGCTCTCCCTCCAAAGCAGCTTCTGTAAGAAGAAGTGGGGGCCAATCTCCCCTCTTCCAGTGGCAAACGGCCCTGACCAGTTTGGAGAGCAAGGTGCTTGCTCTTTCTCCTTGCCTCTAACACTTCTACATGGGAAGATGGGCGAGACAAGGAGAGAAGCAGAGCCTGCAAAACGCTGCCTTTTTAGGCATAAGGAGCCTTTTCAAGACCCAAGTAGCTCAGGGCTGGAAGCAAAGCTTGAAGCAAAGCTACCTCTGTCAGGTTTTTCCATGTCAGAGTCATCCTCTCCCCAGGGCTTCCAGACCAGGCTTGCAGGCTCTTCATCCTCACTTGCTGCTCTGTTCTGCAGCTCTGGGAGCTCAGCCTGAAAGTCGCTGCCAACATTGATGTGTCTAAAGGAAGAAGGAGGTGGAGGTGAGAAAGGCAAGTGGTCAAGAGAGCCTTGCTGTGCACCCACAGGCTTGAACCAATCCCAGCCTGACTGTGAAAGAGCAGTTCTCCTCCTCGCCATTCCTCCAGTTTGCTGTCCTTTAACCCTAGGCCAAAACTCACGGCTGAATCTGGGCTCTTGCTTTCCTTTTCATTGTGCCTCTCCTTTCCACCTGAAAGAGATCAAAGCAATGCTCCAGTTCAAAATCCTTCTGCCAAGGATGTGTCAGTAGCCTTCCTTCTCATCCTCATCATTGCAAAGCCCGAGCTCCCGTGTCCCAGCTCCTTTCTCTTTGCTGTCATTGCTGCCTTTTTGACATGGAATGTCCTAGGCAGGACCCTCCAGCAGTCAGCAGCTTCCTCAGGAGGGCAAGCAGAAGGCCATGCACTACTCTCTTCACTCCCGGGGCCACGGAGAAGAGCCAAGAGAATGGCAGGGGAGATGTGCCAGTGCAGGCTTAGGTTGGATCGAAGGAAAAGCTTCTTCAGCCAGAGGCTGCTTGGGCACTGCAACAGCCTCCCCAGGGAAGGGGGCACAGCACCAAGGCTGACTGAGCTCCAAAAGTGTTTGGACACTGCTCTTGGGCACAGGCTGTGATTGTTGAGGCTGCCCCGGGCAGGCCCTGCAGTTGGCCTCAGTGATCTTTCAGAATCCCTTCCAAGCCAGAAAATTCTGTGCTACTGTGATTGTGCTCTTGAGGAGATGGCATTTGACGGCCGCCCCTGAGCATGAGGTAGAACCAGCCCTACGTGCACTGAAAAAAGAATCTCTAAAGATCTTAAAATAGAAGGGATCTATAGGCGATGTAAATACGTAAGTAGATAAGAATTGCTGATCCCAGATGGTTTTTGAAGTTGAAAGCCTGTGTTTGCAGAGAAGCCCAGTCAAATGCTTCCATGCCCTGAACGACAGGGATGCCAGAGGAGAAGTGGCATCATTGTGCTGTTTGAAGCTTTGGAGCGGGTGTGAGCAGAGTCAGGGCATAAGGGGATTTGTTGACACTGAAGCCCTGACCTGCTCAGCCAGGAACAATTTGTTTTGGGGTCAGCACAAGATAGTTTGAGGACTGAAATGGGTGCCAAGAACGTTTAATCAGGTGATGCGTGGACGAGGATCTGCAACTGCACTGGGACACCTCTCTAGGTCCTCTATGGAAAGGTCTGTGTTTCCCCTGGAGGCAACACAATTCCTTCAGAAGCTGCACCCTGCTTTCACGTGGAAGCTCGTCTGGGGAAAGTGAGCACGCAGCCTGTGTGTCGTGCTTGGTGGGAGAGGCAGCTGGAGCCTCCTGCCCCTGTGCTAGTGCTTTGAGGGCAAACGGGGATTTTCTTACCTTGGAGGGTTCCCAAGTGCTCTGGGGATGCCCGGAGGCAGACGAGGAGACCAGGATGTCGGTGCAGAGGCCGGGTCTGGCGCTGAGTGCAGAAGGCGGCTGCTCAGGGACAGCCCAGGAGCTGATCCTGCAGCTGCTGCTCCAGCGCTGCTCCAGCAGCGTTCCAGCAAGGGCCGCAGGAGCAGGAGACAACGACAGTTGCTATGGGCACAGCCCAACATTCCATCTAGAACCCCCGGGGGAGCCATGGGACAGAAAGGGGCATGGGCCGCCTCTGCCCCTTGTACTTCTTCTGCTGCAAGTTTGCTCTGAGAAGCTTCCCATTGGGCCTTTTCTCCTCAGTCGTCTGATGAGACGGGCAAAAGCAGTGCAGGGACAGCCCTGGCTCTTCCCGGTGCTTCTCTGCAAGGTGCCTCCAGCTGAAGGTGCACAGGAGCCTGCCTCTGTGCAAGGGCCCAGACCTCATCTCCTGCCCTGGAGAACCAGAAGGGCTCCTCCCACTGGCTCTCCTCCAGCTCTGAGAGGAGCTGGAATTTGCAAGTTGCCTAGCGCAGAGCCAACTCCAAAGCTTCCTCTCAAAGTGGAGGCATTCATCCTGCCCCCTTTCTCAATTCTCCTTTTGCTGCCCAATAATGTCACTGCATGGTTTCCCTCCTTTGGGCCTCTGAGCTGGTCTCTCACCTCATCACTCCTCCCTTGAAACTTGGAGAAACAGGATCTTTTTCAGGCCAACTGATGGGGACACACACACACACACCCAGGGACAGCACACGGGCATTTCTCTAGCAAACATTCAGGCAGAATTTCTAGATCCCTCTTCCAGCTCCCTTGGAGAAGCTCGGTGGTTGTCCCAAAAGACTCTGGCATTCCTCTAAGGAAGCAACACTTACAGAATTGCCTTTCCACACTGCTGGCCTTCACATTGCTTTTAACGCCTAGATCCCAGATATGAGAAAAAGCCAGGCAGCTTTGCTGCTTTCCTGCCTGTCCTTAAGGAAAAGCAAATCTTGCTTCAGTCCCAATCTTGCTTCCTTCTCAGCCTGCATGTTACCCACTGGCCAGCAAACTGAGGGGGCAGCTGGAACAAGTCCCACTGCAAGGCAGATACTTTGTAGCCTCCAAAGCCCACCTGCACCGGCTCCATCAGACAAGGGCAAGCTTGCCTCGGCTTCCCAGAAGCAGCCTGCCAATTGCCCCCTCCCTCGCCCCCTCTCCATCCACCCTCCACAGCCCCTGCCACCAAAGCCTTGCTAGGCAGGGCCATTTGCTGGCCTCCATAAAAGAGTGACTTGGATTCTTCTTTGGCGCAAGTGCCCCAGCTGTGACAAGTCAGAGGATAATGATCACACCCGCTCGGCTTTAGCTAAGGAGATTGCTGGAGGCCCAGAGCGGGACACTGGTCCTTTCAGGAGAAACTGCAACTGAACTAGCCATGCCTTTGTGGTGCATGCCGATAGGAATTGGATAGAATCGGAGGGCTTAGAAACGTCCTCCAAGCTGGTCAGCTCCATCAGTCCCCCAAAATGAAAGAAATTTTTCTGTCTGGGCTCCAAAAAGGACTCAACCCGCTGCTTTTATGCCAGAAAATATGGTGAGACCAGACCACTCATCTAGATGCAATTCAGTGAATTAAACAAAGCCTCCCTTTCCACTCCCAGCTGAGATGTTGAGGAATCAAAGGCTGAAGCCCCAGCGGTATTTCACTGGCAGTAAAGGAGACACACCTCAGGAAGTCCTGCCAGCTGAGCAAGGGGCTGGGCCTGGGGGAGGTGGCGCCTGCCCAGCTTCTTCTCTCAGGGCAAGTGCCGTCTTTGCAACACCAGGCAAATGGAACAAACATTGCTGGAGTGCTTTCATACAGACAAACAGACAAAATGGAACAAACATTGGTTTAATGATAAAGACAGATTAGGTCTCAACAAAGGCAAAATGACAAAGAGCATATGGCAGAGCATACAAAACACCCAACCTCTGACATTTACTGATAAATCTAATAATACTAATGAGTCCTGAATAATACTAATGTACCTTAACTACTAAATTGAGGAGGTTACTATCATGTAAACTAACGAAGTAGAAGATTAAACAACCCAAAAAGCTTAAAAAACAGTCCTATTCCTGTCTAACTAATATCTAACAGTTGTATTCCTATCTAACTAATCTGCCTAACTCTTGCTAGCCCTGGACAACCTGCAGGGTTGTCTAATTTGGTCTTTTCTTCTTGGGGAGAGGCTCTGCTGTCTTCCGAGGCCGATGTCTTCTGCTGTGGTTGTTCCTTTCCTTCATGCTTTCAAACACCCTGCAAGATAGGAAGCAAACCATCCATTGCTCACGCTAGTACACACCATGAAACCAAGTGCCAAGATCTCCGTTTGAGTATGAATTTCTGTCTTTTCGGGCAGTGGCACATTTGTCAATGGATCAGCACCATGAGTCTGATGGTTCTACTTTCAATGCCTTGAAATGTCTTCCTCCTTTTGCTGCATCCTCTTTTGAATTTGATCAGCAGCATCAAACCAAGCTTTGATGGATCTATTCCTACTTGTATCAACTGTGTCTTGTTGGGGCACGGCAAGGTTTCATTGTGAAGGCTGGGTTTTACCTAAGCTCTTTGGGTTTGAGGTGGGTGTTAAGCTTGAGCACGGCTGCCGGGGGCGATGCTGCAAGTGCCCCCAGCTTCCCCTGCGGTGCCTTTGAAAAGGGTCAACCCCTTTTAGTCCAAAGGCGCAGCTTTGAGCAGAAAGAGGAGGAACTTGCGCACCGTTTGCACTGCCCGCAGGGAAAGGGGCCTCCCGCCGAAGGGGGCGGCTGGCGCGGTTGGCAGCAGGGACACTGGGCGCTGCGAGCCCTCTTGCGGCTTCTCTTCCCTGGCTCCCCCTTCTCCTTTCTGGGAGGGCTTTTGCTCCTCTTTGCTTTGCCCACGCTCTGGAAATCAAAGAGTCCTTATCAATGCTTCCTTCCTCTCACAAAGCTGGAAATCAGAGCATCCAGCAGAAAAATCGATCGGCCTAAGCAAATCCTTCCAAAGCCTCAAGAGCTGAGAAAACAGCTGCCTTTGCCAATGGGCTGCGGCGGGCTGCCAAGCCAGAGCTTGGAGGAAAATACTCCTCTTTTCTACAGGCCAAAGGGGTGGGAGAAAGACCTGGCTATTTAGAGCTCTACATTTCTTATTTCTACCTTTCTGCCTAACATCTATTTCTCTCTGCTTTTCCTCCACAAATGTCTAGGCAATGGCATTTCAATTCAGTCCAATTAGGGTAGACACATGCTTAGCCATTTTCTAGTCCCCAAAATAATCTCCCTCCCTGTCTCTCTCTCTCTCTCTCTCTCTCTCTCTCTCTCACATGATGGGAAGCAAATTGCTCTTTGCCGCTAAGGAAAGATTTAGGGGAGCCACAGCACCAGCAGCTCCTTCTTGGGGACTATGCTGGCATGCTAGAAAAACTCCCTGAAAATCTGCAGCATATCCACAAAGGCAGCCTGGACTGCTGATGTCAGCAAGCAGTGGGGAATTTGGGGTCTGATTGGAGTCAGCGAGGGTGCCAGCCCTTGAGAAGCCCATCTGTAGAGAGTCAAAGCCCATTTTGGTGGCGGTGCTGCTTTCTTGGGTCAAAGTTAGGCTCCAGAATTGCATACTTCAGGGCAGCAGCACAAGGAAGGCCCGGGCAGCATCTGCTGTGCCTTTCCCAGCACATGGGACGATGTGATCCTGGCAAAGGGGCATCTGGCATGGCTCGCCAGCAGCTTTTCTCCCCTTCTCCCAGTTTCTCGACCTTCCTGGCACCTCTCCATTTTCTTGCCCCTCACCTGAGCAAGAGTGCTGGCAAGTTTATGCTCCTTTTTCCAGGAGTAGTAGTACTCCACACACTGGGCCACGGTCTTAGTCTGGATCTGTTGTGAAGAGAAAAAGAAGGAATCGAAAATGGTGTCGGGTGCACTGGGGAAAAAGTAGACTATGGAGTGAAGTAGGAAGTAAAAGCATGAAGTAAATGGAGTAGGGTGTAAAATGAAATCAACATGGAGAAAGAGAGGCATCATGCAATGTCTTAAACCCTGTATGATGCTAGGTGCTAATACACGCAATGCACAGATCAACAACAAATCCACCTAGCACAGTTCTTCTTTCCCCGCTTCACTCCAGTTATGCCAGCACAGCGTCTTGTGGAAGCAGCAGCAGACCTGTGCCACAAGTCTGACAGAATAAAGCTTCATCTTCCAAAAGAGCTTGGAGAAAAGGGCTGGAGAGGCAGGATCATCCTTTTGACACAGGCTTTTGATGTCCCCTTTTGTTACTACTTGAAGATACTTGCTCCTTGAGAAGAGAGAGACTGAAGCCCAGTGCTTGTTCCCAGAAATAAGCAAGCTTTCCTGCTGCTGATCTGCTCGGGTAAAGAATGTCCCGTGGCTTTACCTGCTTCTGGATGAGATGAAAATCCTTGCCGTAGGTGTGGAAAGCCTTTTGGAAGGACTCCTTCTCCTCAGGTGTCCATCTATCAGAGCCTGGCAATAAAAAGCAGCGGCTAGTAAACAGATCCCTTGATCCACACCAAGTAGATTCCTCTGGCTGCCGAAAGAAAACGGTCGCAGGCCGTCATTCACGTGGGTGTACGTGTCTGCTCCCTCAGAAGGTCGTGAAGACAAGAGCAGGCATTGCCCGGGGAGAAGGATTGGAAAACAAGTAAAGCTGAAGGACTAGATGCTGGTGCTTTGCCCACCCACAGAGGAGACAAGACCTTGTGCTGGTGTTAAGCACAATTTCTTGAAGCAGAAACGCTTGCCACAACAATGAAGGGGCCGGCAGCATCTGTCAGGGACGCAAGAAGCTCTGCTTTGCTTACCTGCGTAATGATAATCAGCCATGGGATGGCCTTGAGGTGTTGCAGGCCCCTCTGAGAGCAGCATCTCCAGAGCCTCCTGCAAGATCAAGAGGGAAAAGGCTTTAGCCGCCCCAGCACATTAAAAATGAGCCACAAAATCACAGGTGCTGCCTTTCAGCTCCTTTGCCTCTCCAGACATTCAAGCGACTCTATCCCATGTGGGTGAAACACTGTCATTTGCTCCCAGTCCCTAGTTTTTGCTGCCCAACCCTTTGATCCTGGTCCCCAAGAGTGGCCTTTTGCTCACCAAGCTGAGGATTTTGCTGCTCCTGCAGCCAGAATGGCCTCAGCTGACTGAGGCTTCTGGGAATTTCCCCTCCAAATGTCTTAGAGAAGCCAAATCTCCAGGCCATTTACAAGGCAGCAGGACCTTCCGCCGCCGCCGCCTCCAGGAGGGAGATTCTCCCTGCTGGAGCCCTTTGGGCTCAGCCCTGACGCAGCTGGAGGAGACCCAGCAGGCAGCAAGTGCTCTGCTCCCTGTTAAGACCCTTCTTCCAAGAGCAGCCAGGAAAGGCTGTCCCAGTGCCCAGGCCTTCTGCATTCCCTGTGCCCTCTCCTCTGCGCCCAAACAGCCGCTTCTTACCGGAACGCTGCCGCGTGCCTGGTGCAGGCAGTGCAGGGCGCGCTCCAGGTTAGCTGCTGCCCCGGGAATGCCACGGGAGCTGGCCATGTCCAACAGTTCTCTTACTGCAAGCACAAGAAAAAACCCACCGAAAGTCAGCCCGGAGGCCAGCAAAGGGCAAAGGTTGCCACGCAAGGCAGAAGGAAAGGCCGGCAGCTAAAGACAGCAGCTTGGAGAGAGAGCATGAAAAGGAGAGCAAAGACAGAGCCAGCTGAAGCAAGGGCCCACGCAGTGCTGGCTCTCCCTCCAAAGCAGCTTCTGTAAGAAGAAGTGGGGGCCAATCTCCCCTCTTCCAGTGGCAAACGGCCCTGACCAGTTTGGAGAGCAAGGTGCTTGCTCTTTCTCCTTGCCTCTAACACTTCTACATGGGAAGATGGGCGAGACAAGGAGAGAAGCAGAGCCTGCAAAACGCTGCCTTTTTAGGCATAAGGAGCCTTTTCAAGACCCAAGTAGCTCAGGGCTGGAAGCAAAGCTTGAAGCAAAGCTACCTCTGTCAGGTTTTTCCATGTCAGAGTCATCCTCTCCCCAGGGCTTCCAGACCAGGCTTGCAGGCTCTTCATCCTCACTTGGTGCTCTGTTCTGCAGCTCTGGGAGCTCAGCCTGAAAGTCGCTGCCAACATTGATGTGTCTAAAGGAAGAAGGAGGTGGAGGTGAGAAAGGCAAGTGGTCAAGAGAGCCTTGCTGTGCACCCACAGGCTTGAACCAATCCCAGCCTGACTCTGAAAGAGCAGTTCTCCTCCTCGCCATTCCTCCAGTTTGCTGTCCTTTAACCCTAGGCCAAAACTCACGGCTGAATCTGGGCTCTTGCTTTCCTTTTCATTGTGCCTCTCCTTTCCACCTGAAAGAGATCAAAGCAATGCTCCAGTTCAAAATCCTTCTGCCAAGGATGTGTCAGTAGCCTTCCTTCTCATCCTCATCATTGCAAAGCTCGAGCTCCCGTGTCCCAGCTCCTTTCTCTTTGCTGTCATTGCTGCCTTTTTGACATGGAATGTCCTAGGCAGGACCCTCCAGCAGTCAGCAGCTTCCTCAGGAGGGCAAGCAGAAGGCCATGCACTACTCTCTTCACTCCCGGGGCCACGGAGAAGAGCCAAGAGAATGGCAGGGGAGATGTGCCAGTGCAGGCTTAGGTTGGATCGAAGGAAAAGCTTCTTCAGCCACAGGCTGCTTGGGCACTGCAACAGCCTCCCCAGGGAAGGGGGCACAGCACCAAGGCTGACTGAGCTCCAAAAGTGTTTGGACACTGCTCTTGGGCACAGGCTGTGATTGTTGAGGCTGCCCCGGGCAGGCCCTGCAGTTGGCCTCAGTGATCTTTCAGAATCCCTTCCAAGCCAGAAAATTCTGTGCTACTGTGATTGTGCTCTTGAGGAGATGGCATTTGACGGCCGCCCCTGAGCATGAGGTAGAACCAGCCCTACGTGCACTGAAAAAAGAATCTCTAAAGATCTTAAAATAGAAGGGATCTATAGGCGATGTAAATACGTAAGTAGATAAGAATTGCTGATCCCAGATGGTTTTTGAAGTTGAAAGCCTGTGTTTGCAGAGAAGCCCAGTCAAATGCTTCCATGCCCTGAACGACAGGGATGCCAGAGGAGAAGTGGCATCATTGTGCTGTTTGAAGCTTTGGAGCGGGTGTGAGCAGAGTCAGGGCATAAGGGGATTTGTTGACACTGAAGCCCTGACCTGCTCAGCCAGGAACAATTTGTTTTGGGGTCAGCACAAGATAGTTTGAGGACTGAAATGGGTGCCAAGAACGTTTAATCAGGTGATGCGTGGACGAGGATCTGCAACTGCACTGGGACACCTCTCTAGGTCCTCTATGGAAAGGTCTGTGTTTCCCCTGGAGGCAACACAATTCCTTCAGAAGCTGCACCCTGCTTTCACGTGGAAGCTCGTCTGGGGAAAGTGAGCACGCAGCCTGTGTGTCGTGCTTGGTGGGAGAGGCAGCTGGAGCCTCCTGCCCCTGTGCTAGTGCTTTGAGGGCAAACGGGGATTTTCTTACCTTGGAGGGTTCCCAAGTGCTCTGGGGATGCCCGGAGGCAGACGAGGAGACCAGGATGTCGGTGCAGAGGCCGGGTCTGGCGCTGAGTGCAGAAGGCGGCTGCTCAGGGACAGCCCAGGAGCTGATCCTGCAGCTGCTGCTCCAGCGCTGCTCCAGCAGCGTTCCAGCAAGGGCCGCAGGAGCAGGAGACAACGACAGTTGCTATGGGCACAGCCCAACATTCCATCTAGAACCCCCGGGGGAGCCATGGGACAGAAAGGGGCATGGGCCGCCTCTGCCCCTTGTACTTCTTCTGCTGCAAGTTTGCTCTGAGAAGCTTCCCATTGGGCCTTTTCTCCTCAGTCGTCTGATGAGACGGGCAAAAGCAGTGCAGGGACAGCCCTGGCTCTTCCCGGTGCTTCTCTGCAAGGTGCCTCCAGCTGAAGGTGCACAGGAGCCTGCCTCTGTGCAAGGGCCCAGACCTCATCTCCTGCCCTGGAGAACCAGAAGGGCTCCTCCCACTGGCTCTCCTCCAGCTCTGAGAGGAGCTGGAATTTGCAAGTTGCCTAGCGCAGAGCCAACTCCAAAGCTTCCTCTCAAAGTGGAGGCATTCATCCTGCCCCCTTTCTCAATTCTCCTTTTGCTGCCCAATAATGTCACTGCATGGTTTCCCTCCTTTGGGCCTCTGAGCTGGTCTCTCACCTCATCACTCCTCCCTTGAAACTTGGAGAAACAGGATCTTTTTCAGGCCAACTGATGGGGACACACACACACACACCCAGGGACAGCACACGGGCATTTCTCTAGCAAACATTCAGGCAGAATTTCTAGATCCCTCTTCCAGCTCCCTTGGAGAAGCTCGGTGGTTGTCCCAAAAGACTCTGGCATTCCTCTAAGGAAGCAACACTTACAGAATTGCCTTTCCACACTGCTGGCCTTCACATTGCTTTTAACGCCTAGATCCCAGATATGAGAAAAAGCCAGGCAGCTTTGCTGCTTTCCTGCCTGTCCTTAAGGAAAAGCAAATCTTGCTTCAGTCCCAATCTTGCTTCCTTCTCAGCCTGCATGTTACCCACTGGCCAGCAAACTGAGGGGGCAGCTGGAACAAGTCCCACTGCAAGGCAGATACTTTGTAGCCTCCAAAGCCCACCTGCACCGGCTCCATCAGACAAGGGCAAGCTTGCCTCGGCTTCCCAGAAGCAGCCTGCCAATTGCCCCCTCCCTCGCCCCCTCTCCATCCACCCTCCACAGCCCCTGCCACCAAAGCCTTGCTAGGCAGGGCCATTTGCTGGCCTCCATAAAAGAGTGACTTGGATTCTTCTTTGGCGCAAGTGCCCCAGCTGTGACAAGTCAGAGGATAATGATCACACCCGCTCGGCTTTAGCTAAGGAGATTGCTGGAGGCCCAGAGCGGGACACTGGTCCTTTCAGGAGAAACTGCAACTGAACTAGCCATGCCTTTGTGGTGCATGCCGATAGGAATTGGATAGAATCGGAGGGCTTAGAAACGTCCTCCAAGCTGGTCAGCTCCATCAGTCCCCCAAAATGAAAGAAATTTTTCTGTCTGGGCTCCAAAAAGGACTCAACCCGCTGCTTTTATGCCAGAAAATATGGTGAGACCAGACCACTCATCTAGATGCAATTCAGTGAATTAAACAAAGCCTCCCTTTCCACTCCCAGCTGAGATGTTGAGGAATCAAAGGCTGAAGCCCCAGCGGTATTTCACTGGCAGTAAAGGAGACACACCTCAGGAAGTCCTGCCAGCTGAGCAAGGGGCTGGGCCTGGGGGAGGTGGCGCCTGCCCAGCTTCTTCTCTCAGGGCAAGTGCCGTCTTTGCAACACCAGGCAAATGGAACAAACATTGCTGGAGTGCTTTCATACAGACAAACAGACAAAATGGAACAAACATTGGTTTAATGATAAAGACAGATTAGGTCTCAACAAAGGCAAAATGACAAAGAGCATATGGCAGAGCATAGACAACACCCAACCTCTGACATTTACTGATAAATCTAATAATACTAATGAGTCCTGAATAATACTAATGTACCTTAACTACTAAATTGAGGAGGTTACTATCATGTAAACTAACGAAGTAGAAGATTAAACAACCCAAAAAGCTTAAAAAACAGTCCTATTCCTGTCTAACTAATATCTAACAGTTGTATTCCTATCTAACTAATCTGCCTAACTCTTGCTAGCCCTGGACAACCTGCAGGGTTGTCTAATTTGGTCTTTTCTTCTTGGGGAGAGGCTCTGCTGTCTTCCGAGGCCGATGTCTTCTGCTGTGGTTGTTCCTTTCCTTCATGCTTTCAAACACCCTGCAAGATAGGAAGCAAACCATCCATTGCTCACGCTAGTACACACCATGAAACCAAGTGCCAAGATCTCCGTTTGAGTATGAATTTCTGTCTTTTCGGGCAGTGGCACATTTGTCAATGGATCAGCACCATGAGTCTGATGGTTCTACTTTCAATGCCTTGAAATGTCTTCCTCCTTTTGCTGCATCCTCTTTTGAATTTGATCAGCAGCATCAAACCAAGCTTTGATGGATCTATTCCTACTTGTATCAACTGGGTCTTGTTGGGGCACGGCAAGGTTTCATTGTGAAGGCTGGGTTTTACCTAAGCTCTTTGGGTTTGAGGTGGGTGTTAAGCTTGAGCACGGCTGCCGGGGGCGATGCTGCAAGTGCCCCCAGCTTCCCCTGCGGTGCCTTTGAAAAGGGTCAGCCCCTTTTAGTCCAAAGGCGCAGCTTTGAGCAGAAAGAGGAGGAACTTGCGCACCGTTTGCACTGCCCGCAGGGAAAGGGGCCTCCCGCCGAAGGGGGCGGCTGGCGCGGTTGGCAGCAGGGACACTGGGCGCTGCGAGCCCTCTTGCGGCTTCTCTTCCCTGGCTCCCCCTTCTCCTTTCTGGGAGGGCTTTTGCTCCTCTTTGCTTTGCCCACGCTCTGGAAATCAAAGAGTCCTTATCAATGCTTCCTTCCTCTCACAAAGCTGGAAATCAGAGCATCCAGCAGAAAAATCGATCGGCCTAAGCAAATCCTTCCAAAGCCTCAAGAGCTGAGAAAACGGCTGCCTTTGCCAATGGGCTGCGGCGGGCTGCCAAGCCAGAGCTTGGAGGAAAATACTCCTCTTTTCTACAGGCCAAAGGGGTGGGAGAAAGACCTGGCTATTTAGAGCTCTACATTTCTTATTTCTACCTTTCTGCCTAACATCTATTTCTCTCTGCTTTTCCTCCACAAATGTCTAGGCAATGGCATTTCAATTCAGTCCAATTAGGGTAGACACATGCTTAGCCATTTTCTAGTCCCCAAAATAATCTCCCTCCCTGTCTCTCTCTCTCTCTCTCTCTCTCTCTCTCTCTCACATGATGGGAAGCAAATTGCTCTTTGCCGCTAAGGAAAGATTTAGGGGAGCCACAGCACCAGCAGCTCCTTCTTGGGGACTATGCTGGCATGCTAGAAAAACTCCCTGAAAATCTGCAGCATATCCACAAAGGCAGCCTGGACTGCTGATGTCAGCAAGCAGTGGGGAATTTGGGGTCTGATTGGAGTCAGCGAGGGTGCCAGCCCTTGAGAAGCCCATCTGTAGAGAGTCAAAGCCCATTTTGGTGGCGGTGCTGCTTTCTTGGGTCAAAGTTAGGCTCCAGAATTGCATACTTCAGGGCAGCAGCACAAGGAAGGCCCGGGCAGCATCTGCTGTGCCTTTCCCAGCACATGGGACGATGTGATCCTGGCAAAGGGGCATCTGGCATGGCTCGCCAGCAGCTTTTCTCCCCTTCTCCCAGTTTCTCGACCTTCCTGGCACCTCTCCATTTTCTTGCCCCTCACCTGAGCAAGAGTGCTGGCAAGTTTATGCTCCTTTTTCCAGGAGTAGTAGTACTCCACACACTGGGCCACGGTCTTAGTCTGGATCTGTTGTGAAGAGAAAAAGAAGGAATCGAAAATGGTGTTGGGTGCACTGGGGAAAAAGTAGACTATGGAGTGAAGTAGGAAGTAAAAGCATGAATGAAATGGAGTAGGGTGTAAAATGAAATCAACATGGAGAAAGAGAGGCATCATGCAATGTCTTAAACCCTGTATGATGCTAGGTGCTAATACACGCAATGCACAGATCAACAACAAATCCACCTAGCACAGTTCTTCTTTCCCCGCTTCACTCCAGTTATGCCAGCACAGCGTCTTGTGGAAGCAGCAGCAGACCTGTGCCACAAGTCTGACAGAATAAAGCTTCATCTTCCAAAAGAGCTTGGAGAAAAGGGCTGGAGAGGCAGGATCATCCTTTTGACACAGGCTTTTGATGTCCCCTTTTGTTACTACTTGAAGATACTTGCTCCTTGAGAAGAGAGAGACTGAAGCCCAGTGCTTGTTCCCAGAAATAAGCAAGCTTTCCTGCTGCTGATCTGCTCGGGTAAAGAATGTCCCGTGGCTTTACCTGCTTCTGGATGAGATGAAAATCCTTGCCGTAGGTGTGGAAAGCCTTTTGGAAGGACTCCTTCTCCTCAGGTGTCCATCTATCAGAGCCTGGCAATAAAAAGCAGCGGCTAGTAAACAGATCCCTTGATCCACACCAAGTAGATTCCTCTGGCTGCCGAAAGAAAACGGTCGCAGGCCGTCATTCACGTGGGTGTACGTGTCTGCTCCCTCAGAAGGTCGTGAAGACAAGAGCAGGCATTGCCCGGGGAGAAGGATTGGAAAACAAGTAAAGCTGAAGGACTAGATGCTGGTGCTTTGCCCACCCACAGAGGAGACAAGACCTTGTGCTGGTGTTAAGCACAATTTCTTGAAGCAGAAACGCTTGCCACAACAATGAAGGGGCCGGCAGCATCTGTCAGGGACGCAAGAAGCTCTGCTTTGCTTACCTGCGTAATGATAATCAGCCATGGGATGGCCTTGAGGTGTTGCAGGCCCCTCTGAGAGCAGCATCTCCAGAGCCTCCTGCAAGATCAAGAGGGAAAAGGCTTTAGCTGCCCCAGCACATTAAAAATGAGCCAAAAAATCACAGGTGCTGCCTTTCAGCTCCTTTGCCTCTCCAGACATTCAAGCGACTCTATCCCATGTGGGTGAAACACTGTCATTTGCTCCCAGTCCCTAGTTTTTGCTGCCCAACCCTTTGATCCTGGTCCCCAAGAGTGGCCTTTTGCTCACCAAGCTGAGGATTTTGCTGCTCCTGCAGCCAGAATGGCCTCAGCTGACTGAGGCTTCTGGGAATTTCCCCTCCAAATGTCTTAGAGAAGCCAAATCTCCAGGCCATTTACAAGGCAGCAGGACCTTCCGCCGCCGCCGCCTCCAGGAGGGAGATTCTCCCTGCTGGAGCCCTTTGGGCTCAGCCCTGACGCAGCTGGAGGAGACCCAGCAGGCAGCAAGTGCTCTGCTCCCTGTTAAGACCCTTCTTCCAAGAGCAGCCAGGAAAGGCTGTCCCAGTGCCCAGGCCTTCTGCATTCCCTGTGCCCTCTCCTCTGCGCCCAAACAGCCGCTTCTTACCGGAACGCTGCCGCGTGCCTGGTGCAGGCAGTGCAGGGCGCGCTCCAGGTTAGCTGCTGCCCCGGGAATGCCACGGGAGCTGGCCATGTCCAACAGTTCTCTTACTGCAAGCACAAGAAAAAACCCACCGAAAGTCAGCCTGGAGGCCAGCAAAGGGCAAAGGTTGCCACGCAAGGCAGAAGGAAAGGCCGGCAGCTAAAGACAGCAGCTTGGAGAGAGAGCATGAAAAGGAGAGCAAAGACAGAGCCAGCTGAAGCAAGGGCCCACGCAGTGCTGGCTCTCCCTCCAAAGCAGCTTCTGTAAGAAGAAGTGGGGGCCAATCTCCCCTCTTCCAGTGGCAAACGGCCCTGACCAGTTTGGAGAGCAAGGTGCTTGCTCTTTCTCCTTGCCTCTAACACTTCTACATGGGAAGATGGGCGAGACAAGGAGAGAAGCAGAGCCTGCAAAAGGCTGCCTTTTTAGGCATAAGGAGCCTTTTCAAGACCCAAGTAGCTCAGGGCTGGAAGCAAAGCTTGAAGCAAAGCTACCTCTGTCAGGTTTTTCCATGTCAGAGTCATCCTCTCCCCAGGGCTTCCAGACCAGGCTTGCAGGCTCTTCATCCTCACTTGCTGCTCTGTTCTGCAGCTCTGGGAGCTCAGCCTGAAAGTCGCTGCCAACATTGATGTGTCTAAAGGAAGAAGGAGGTGGAGGTGAGAAAGGCAAGTGGTCAAGAGAGCCTTGCTGTGCACCCACAGGCTTGAACCAATCCCAGCCTGACTGTGAAAGAGCAGTTCTCCTCCTCGCCATTCCTCCAGTTTGCTGTGCTTTAACCCTAGGCCAAAACTCACGGCTGAATCTGGGCTCTTGCTTTCCTTTTCATTGTGCCTCTCCTTTCCACCTGAAAGAGATCAAAGCAATGCTCCAGTTCAAAATCCTTCTGCCAAGGATGTGTCAGTAGCCTTCCTTCTCATCCTCATCATTGCAAAGCTCGAGCTCCCGTGTCCCAGCTCCTTTCTCTTTGCTGTCATTGCTGCCTTTTTGACATGGAATGTCCTAGGCAGGACCCTCCAGCAGTCAGCAGCTTCCTCAGGAGGGCAAGCAGAAGGCCATGCACTACTCTCTTCACTCCCGGGGCCACGGAGAAGAGCCAAGAGAATGGCAGGGGAGATGTGCCAGTGCAGGCTTAGGTTGGATCGAAGGAAAAGCTTCTTCAGCCACAGGCTGCTTGGGCACTGCAACAGCCTCCCCAGGGAAGGGGGCACAGCACCAAGGCTGACTGAGCTCCAAAAGTGTTTGGACACTGCTCTTGGGCACAGGCTGTGATTGTTGAGGCTGCCCCGGGCAGGCCCTGCAGTTGGCCTCAGTGATCTTTCAGAATCCCTTCCAAGGCAGAAAATTCTGTGCTACTGTGATTGTGCTCTTGAGGAGATGGCATTTGACGGCCGCCCCTGAGCATGAGGTAGAACCAGCCCTACGTGCACTGAAAAAAGAATCTCTAAAGATCTTAAAATAGAAGGGATCTATAGGCGATGTAAATACGTAAGTAGATAAGAATTGCTGATCCCAGATGGTTTTTGAAGTTGAAAGCCTGTGTTTGCAGAGAAGCCCAGTCAAATGCTTCCATGCCCTGAACGACAGGGATGCCAGAGGAGAAGTGGCATCATTGTGCTGTTTGAAGCTTTGGAGCGGGTGTGAGCAGAGTCAGGGCATAAGGGGATTTGTTGACACTGAAGCCCTGACCTGCTCAGCCAGGAACAATTTGTTTTGGGGTCAGCACAAGATAGTTTGAGGACTGAAATGGGTGCCAAGAACGTTTAATCAGGTGATGCGTGGACGAGGATCTGCAACTGCACTGGGACACCTCTCTAAGTCCTCTATGGAAAGGTCTGTGTTTCCCCTGGAGGCAACACAATTCCTTCAGAAGCTGCACCCTGCTTTCACGTGGAAGCTCGTCTGGGGAAAGTGAGCACGCAGCCTGTGTGTCGTGCTTGGTGGGAGAGGCAGCTGGAGCCTCCTGCCCTTGTGCTAGTGCTTTGAGGGCAAACGGGGATTTTCTTACCTTGGAGGGTTCCCAAGTGCTCTGGGGATGCCCGGAGGCAGACGAGGAGACCAGGATGTCGGTGCAGAGGCCGGGTCTGGCGCTGAGTGCAGAAGGCGGCTGGTCAGGGACAGCCCAGGAGCTGATCCTGCAGCTGCTGCTCCAGCGCTGCTCCAGCAGTGTTCCAGCAAGGGCCGCAGGAGCAGGAGACAACGACAGTTGCTATGGGCACAGCCCAACATTCCATCTAGAACCCCTGGGGGAGCCATGGGACAGAAAGGGGCATGGGCCGCCTCTGCCCCTTGTACTTCTTCTGCTGCAAGTTTGCTCTGAGAAGCTTCCCATTGGGCCTTTTCTCCTCAGTCGTCTGATGAGACGGGCAAAAGCAGTGCAGGGACAGCCCTGGCTCTTCCCGGTGCTTCTCTGCAAGGTGCCTCCAGCTGAAGGTGCACAGGAGCCTGCCTCTGTGCAAGGGCCCAGACCTCATCTCCTGCCCTGGAGAACCAGAAGGGCTCCTCCCACTGGCTCTCCTCCAGCTCTGAGAGGAGCTGGAATTTGCAAGTTGCCTAGCGCAGAGCCAACTCCAAAGCTTCCTCTCAAAGTGGAGGCATTCATCCTGCCCCCTTTCTCAATTCTCCTTTTGCTGCCCAATAATGTCACTGCATGGTTTCCCTCCTTTGGGCCTCTGAGCTGGTCTCTCACCTCATCACTCCTCCCTTGAAACTTGGAGAAACAGGATCTTTTTCAGGCCAACTGATGGGGACACACACACACACACCCAGGGACAGCACACGGGCATTTCTCTAGCAAACATTCAGGCAGAATTTCTAGATCCCTCTTCCAGCTCCCTTGGAGAAGCTCGGTGGTTGTCCCAAAAGACTCTGGCATTCCTCTAAGGAAGCAACACTTACAGAATTGCCTTTCCACACTGCTGGCCTTCACATTGCTTTTAACGCCTAGATCCCAGATATGAGAAAAAGCCAGGCAGCTTTGCTGCTTTCCTGCCTGTCCTTAAGGAAAAGCAAATCTTGCTTCAGTCCCAATCTTGCTTCCTTCCCAGCCTGCATGTTACCCACTGGCCAGCAAACTGAGGGGGCAGCTGGAACAAGTCCCACTGCAAGGCAGATACTTTGTAGCCTCCAAAGCCCACCTGCACCGGCTCCATCAGACAAGGGCAAGCTTGCCTCGGCTTCCCAGAAGCAGCCTGCCAATTGCCCCCTCCCTCGCCCCCTCTCCATCCACCCTCCACAGCCCCTGCCACCAAAGCCTTGCTAGGCAGGGCCATTTGCTGGCCTCCATAAAAGAGTGACTTGGATTCTTCTTTGGCGCAAGTGCCCCAGCTGTGACAAGTCAGAGGATAATGATCACACCCGCTCGGCTTTAGCTAAGGAGATTGCTGGAGGCCCAGAGCGGGACACTGGTCTTTTCAGGAGAAACTGCAACTGAACTAGCCATGCCTTTGTGGTGCATGCCGATAGGAATTGGATAGAATCGGAGGGCTTAGAAACGTCCTCCAAGCTGGTCAGCTCCATCAGTCCCCCAAAATGAAAGAAATTTTTCTGTCTGGGCTCCAAAAAGGACTCAACCCGCTGCTTTTATGCCAGAAAATATGGTGAGACCAGACCACTCATCTAGATGCAATTCAGTGAATTAAACAAAGCCTCCCTTTCCACTCCCAGCTGAGATGTTGAGGAATCAAAGGCTGAAGCCCCAGCGGTATTTCACTGGCAGTAAAGGAGACACACCTCAGGAAGTCCTGCCAGCTGAGCAAGGGGCTGGGCCTGGGGGAGGTGGCGCCTGCCCAGCTTCTTCTCTCAGGGCAAGTGCCGTCTTTGCAACACCAGGCAAATGGAACAAACATTGCTGGAGTGCTTTCATACAGACAAACAGACAAAATGGAACAAACATTGGTTTAATGATAAAGACAGATTAGGTCTCAACAAAGGCAAAATGACAAAGAGCATATGGCAGAGCATAGACAACACCCAACCTCTGACATTTACTGATAAATCTAATAATACTAATGAGTCCTGAATAATACTAATGTACCTTAACTACTAAATTGAGGAGGTTACTATCATGTAAACTAACGAAGTAGAAGATTAAACAACCCAAAAAGCTTAAAAAACAGTCCTATTCCTGTCTAACTAATATCTAACAGTTGTATTCCTATCTAACTAATCTGCCTAACTCTTGCTAGCCCTGGACAACCTGCAGGGTTGTCTAATTTGGTCTTTTCTTCTTGGGGAGAGGCTCTGCTGTCTTCCGAGGCCGATGTCTTCTGCTGTGGTTGTTCCTTTCCTTCATGCTTTCAAACACCCTGCAAGATAGGAAGCAAACCATCCATTGCTCACGCTAGTACACACCATGAAACCAAGTGCCAAGATCTCCGTTTGAGTATGAATTTCTGTCTTTTCGGGCAGTGGCACATTTGTCAATGGATCAGCACCATGAGTCTGATGGTTCTACTTTCAATGCCTTGAAATGTCTTCCTCCTTTTGCTGCATCCTCTTTTGAATTTGATCAGCAGCATCAAACCAAGCTTTGATGGATCTATTCCTACTTGTATCAACTGTGTCTTGTTGGGGCACGGCAAGGTTTCATTGTGAAGGCTGGGTTTTACCTAAGCTCTTTGGGTTTGAGGTGGGTGTTAAGCTTGAGCACGGCTGCCGGGGGCGATGCTGCAAGTGCCCCCAGCTTCCCCTGCGGTGCCTTTGAAAAGGGTCAGCCCCTTTTAGTCCAAAGGCGCAGCTTTGAGCAGAAAGAGGAGGAACTTGCGCACCGTTTGCACTGCCCGCAGGGAAAGGGGCCTCCCGCCGAAGGGGGCGGCTGGCGCGGTTGGCAGCAGGGACACTGGGCGCTGCGAGCCCTCTTGCGGCTTCTCTTCCCTGGCTCCCCCTTCTCCTTTCTGGGAGGGCTTTTGCTCCTCTTTGCTTTGCCCACGCTCTGGAAATCAAAGAGTCCTTATCAATGCTTCCTTCCTCTCACAAAGCTGGAAATCAGAGCATCCAGCAGAAAAATCTATCGGCCTAAGCAAATCCTTCCAAAGCCTCAAGAGCTGAGAAAACGGCTGCCTTTGCCAATGGGCTGCGGCGGGCTGCCAAGCCAGAGCTTGGAGGAAAATACTCCTCTTTTCTACAGGCCAAAGGGGTGGGAGAAAGACCTGGCTATTTAGAGCTCTACATTTCTTATTTCTACCTTTCTGCCTAACATCTATTTCTCTCTGCTTTTCCTCCACAAATGTCTAGGCAATGGCATTTCAATTCAGTCCAATTAGGGTAGACACATGCTTAGCCATTTTCTAGTCCCCAAAATAATCTCCCTCCCTGTCTCTCTCTCTCTCTCTCTCTCTCTCTCTCTCTCACATGATGGGAAGCAAATTGCTCTTTGCCGCTAAGGAAAGATTTAGGGGAGCCACAGCACCAGCAGCTCCTTCTTGGGGACTATGCTGGCATGCTAGAAAAACTCCCTGAAAATCTGCAGCATATCCACAAAGGCAGCCTGGACTGCTGATGTCAGCAAGCAGTGGGGAATTTGGGGTCTGATTGGAGTCAGCGAGGGTGCCAGCCCTTGAGAAGCCCATCTGTAGAGAGTCAAAGCCCATTTTGGTGGCGGTGCTGCTTTCTTGGGTCAAAGTTAGGCTCCAGAATTGCATACTTCAGGGCAGTAGCACAAGGAAGGCCCGGGCAGCATCTGCTGTGCCTTTCCCAGCACATGGGACGATGTGATCCTGGCAAAGGGGCATCTGGCATGGCTCGCCAGCAGCTTTTCTCCCCTTCTCCCAGTTTCTCGACCTTCCTGGCACCTCTCCATTTTCTTGCCCCTCACCTGAGCAAGAGTGCTGGCAAGTTTATGCTCCTTTTTCCAGGAGTAGTAGTACTCCACACACTGGGCCACGGTCTTAGTCTGGATCTGTTGTGAAGAGAAAAAGAAGGAATCGCAAATGGTGTCGGGTGCACTGGGGAAAAAGTAGACTATGGAGTGAAGTAGGAAGTAAAAGCATGAATGAAATGGAGTAGGGTGTAAAATGAAATCAACATGGAGAAAGAGAGGCATCATGCAATGTCTTAAACCCTGTATGATGCTAGGTGCTAATACACGCAATGCACAGATCAACAACAAATCCACCTAGCACAGTTCTTCTTTCCCCGCTTCACTCCAGTTATGCCAGCACAGCGTCTTGTGGAAGCAGCAGCAGACCTGTGCCACAAGTCTGACAGAATAAAGCTTCATCTTCCAAAAGAGCTTGGAGAAAAGGGCTGGAGAGGCAGGATCATCCTTTTGACACAGGCTTTTGATGTCCCCTTTTGTTACTACTTGAAGATACTTGCTCCTTGAGAAGAGAGAGACTGAAGCCCAGTGCTTGTTCCCAGAAATAAGCAAGCTTTCCTGCTGCTGATCTGCTCGGGTAAAGAATGTCCCGTGGCTTTACCTGCTTCTGGATGAGATGAAAATCCTTGCCGTAGGTGTGGAAAGCCTTTTGGAAGGACTCCTTCTCCTCAGGTGTCCATCTATCAGAGCCTGGCAATAAAAAGCAGCGGCTAGTAAACAGATCCCTTGATCCACACCAAGTAGATTCCTCTGGCTGCCGAAAGAAAACGGTCGCAGGCCGTCATTCACGTGGGTGTACGTGTCTGCTCCCTCAGAAGGTCGTGAAGACAAGAGCAGGCATTGCCCGGGGAGAAGGATTGGAAAACAAGTAAAGCTGAAGGACTAGATGCTGGTGCTTTGCCCACCCACAGAGGAGACAAGACCTTGTGCTGGTGTTAAGCACAATTTCTTGAAGCAGAAACGCTTGCCACAACAATGAAGGGGCCGGCAGCATCTGTCAGGGACGCAAGAAGCTCTGCTTTGCTTACCTGCGTAATGATAATCAGCCATGGGATGGCCTTGAGGTGTTGCAGGCCCCTCTGAGAGCAGCATCTCCAGAGCCTCCTGCAAGATCAAGAGGGAAAAGGCTTTAGCTGCCCCAGCACATTAAAAATGAGCCAAAAAATCACAGGTGCTGCCTTTCAGCTCCTTTGCCTCTCCAGACATTCAAGCGACTCTATCCCATGTGGGTGAAACACTGTCATTTGCTCCCAGTCCCTAGTTTTTGCTGCCCAACCCTTTGATCCTGGTCCCCAAGAGTGGCCTTTTGCTCACCAAGCTGAGGATTTTGCTGCTCCTGCAGCCAGAATGGCCTCAGCTGACTGAGGCTTCTGGGAATTTCCCCTCCAAATGTCTTAGAGAAGCCAAATCTCCAGGCCATTTACAAGGCAGCAGGACCTTCCGCCGCCGCCGCCTCCAGGAGGGAGATTCTCCCTGCTGGAGCCCTTTGGGCTCAGCCCTGACGCAGCTGGAGGAGACCCAGCAGGCAGCAAGTGCTCTGCTCCCTGTTAAGACCCTTCTTCCAAGAGCAGCCAGGAAAGGCTGTCCCAGTGCCCAGGCCTTCTGCATTCCCTGTGCCCTCTCCTCTGCGCCCAAACAGCCGCTTCTTACCGGAACGCTGCCGCGTGCCTGGTGCAGGCAGTGCAGGGCGCGCTCCAGGTTAGCTGCTGCCCCGGGAATGCCACGGGAGCTGGCCATGTCCAACAGTTCTCTTACTGCAAGCACAAGAAAAAACCCACCGAAAGTCAGCCTGGAGGCCAGCAAAGGGCAAAGGTTGCCACGCAAGGCAGAAGGAAAGGCCGGCAGCTAAAGACAGCAGCTTGGAGAGAGAGCATGAAAAGGAGAGCAAAGACAGAGCCAGCTGAAGCAAGGGCCCACGCAGTGCTGGCTCTCCCTCCAAAGCAGCTTCTGTAAGAAGAAGTGGGGGCCAATCTCCCCTCTTCCAGTGGCAAACGGCCCTGACCAGTTTGGAGAGCAAGGTGCTTGCTCTTTCTCCTTGCCTCTAACACTTCTACATGGGAAGATGGGCGAGACAAGGAGAGAAGCAGAGCCTGCAAAACGCTGCCTTTTTAGGCATAAGGAGCCTTTTCAAGACCCAAGTAGCTCAGGGCTGGAAGCAAAGCTTGAAGCAAAGCTACCTCTGTCAGGTTTTTCCATGTCAGAGTCATCCTCTCCCCAGGGCTTCCAGACCAGGCTTGCAGGCTCTTCATCCTCACTTGCTGCTCTGTTCTGCAGCTCTGGGAGCTCAGCCTGAAAGTCGCTGCCAACATTGATGTGTCTAAAGGAAGAAGGAGGTGGAGGTGAGAAAGGCAAGTGGTCAAGAGAGCCTTGCTGTGCACCCACAGGCTTGAACCAATCCCAGCCTGACTGTGAAAGAGCAGTTCTCCTCCTCGCCATTCCTCCAGTTTGCTGTCCTTTAACCCTAGGCCAAAACTCACGGCTGAATCTGGGCTCTTGCTTTCCTTTTCATTGTGCCTCTCCTTTCCACCTGAAAGAGATCAAAGCAATGCTCCAGTTCAAAATCCTTCTGCCAAGGATGTGTCAGTAGCCTTCCTTCTCATCCTCATCATTGCAAAGCTCGAGCTCCCGTGTCCCAGCTCCTTTCTCTTTGCTGTCATTGCTGCCTTTTTGACATGGAATGTCCTAGGCAGGACCCTCCAGCAGTCAGCAGCTTCCTCAGGAGGGCAAGCAGAAGGCCATGCACTACTCTCTTCACTCCCGGGGCCACGGAGAAGAGCCAAGAGAATGGCAGGGGAGATGTGCCAGTGCAGGCTTAGGTTGGATCGAAGGAAAAGCTTCTTCAGCCAGAGGCTGCTTGGGCACTGCAACAGCCTCCCCAGGGAAGGGGGCACAGCACCAAGGCTGACTGAGCTCCAAAAGTGTTTGGACACTGCTCTTGGGCACAGGCTGTGATTGTTGAGGCTGCCCCGGGCAGGCCCTGCAGTTGGCCTCAGTGATCTTTCAGAATCCCTTCCAAGCCAGAAAATTCTGTGCTACTGTGATTGTGCTCTTGAGGAGATGGCATTTGACGGCCGCCCCTGAGCATGAGGTAGAACCAGCCCTACGTGCACTGAAAAAAGAATCTCTAAAGATCTTAAAATAGAAGGGATCTATAGGCGATGTAAATACGTAAGTAGATAAGAATTGCTGATCCCAGATGGTTTTTGAAGTTGAAAGCCTGTGTTTGCAGAGAAGCCCAGTCAAATGCTTCCATGCCCTGAACGACAGGGATGCCAGAGGAGAAGTGGCATCATTGTGCTGTTTGAAGCTTTGGAGCGGGTGTGAGCAGAGTCAGGGCATAAGGGGATTTGTTGACACTGAAGCCCTGACCTGCTCAGCCAGGAACAATTTGTTTTGGGGTCAGCACAAGATAGTTTGAGGACTGAAATGGGTGCCAAGAACGTTTAATCAGGTGATGCGTGGACGAGGATCTGCAACTGCACTGGGACACCTCTCTAGGTCCTCTATGGAAAGGTCTGTGTTTCCCCTGGAGGCAACACAATTCCTTCAGAAGCTGCACCCTGCTTTCACGTGGAAGCTCGTCTGGGGAAAGTGAGCACGCAGCCTGTGTGTCGTGCTTGGTGGGAGAGGCAGCTGGAGCCTCCTGCCCCTGTGCTAGTGCTTTGAGGGCAAACGGGGATTTTCTTACCTTGGAGGGTTCCCAAGTGCTCTGGGGATGCCCGGAGGCAGACGAGGAGACCAGGATGTCGGTGCAGAGGCCGGGTCTGGCGCTGAGTGCAGAAGGCGGCTGCTCAGGGACAGCCCAGGAGCTGATCCTGCAGCTGCTGCTCCAGCGCTGCTCCAGCAGCGTTCCAGCAAGGGCCGCAGGAGCAGGAGACAACGACAGTTGCTATGGGCACAGCCCAACATTCCATCTAGAACCCCCGGGGGAGCCATGGGACAGAAAGGGGCATGGGCCGCCTCTGCCCCTTGTACTTCTTCTGCTGCAAGTTTGCTCTGAGAAGCTTCCCATTGGGCCTTTTCTCCTCAGTCGTCTGATGAGACGGGCAAAAGCAGTGCAGGGACAGCCCTGGCTCTTCCCGGTGCTTCTCTGCAAGGTGCCTCCAGCTGAAGGTGCACAGGAGCCTGCCTCTGTGCAAGGGCCCAGACCTCATCTCCTGCCCTGGAGAACCAGAAGGGCTCCTCCCACTGGCTCTCCTCCAGCTCTGAGAGGAGCTGGAATTTGCAAGTTGCCTAGCGCAGAGCCAACTCCAAAGCTTCCTCTCAAAGTGGAGGCATTCATCCTGCCCCCTTTCTCAATTCTCCTTTTGCTGCCCAATAATGTCACTGCATGGTTTCCCTCCTTTGGGCCTCTGAGCTGGTCTCTCACCTCATCACTCCTCCCTTGAAACTTGGAGAAACAGGATCTTTTTCAGGCCAACTGATGGGGACACACACACACACACCCAGGGACAGCACACGGGCATTTCTCTAGCAAACATTCAGGCAGAATTTCTAGATCCCTCTTCCAGCTCCCTTGGAGAAGCTCGGTGGTTGTCCCAAAAGACTCTGGCATTCCTCTAAGGAAGCAACACTTACAGAATTGCCTTTCCACACTGCTGGCCTTCACATTGCTTTTAACGCCTAGATCCCAGATATGAGAAAAAGCCAGGCAGCTTTGCTGCTTTCCTGCCTGTCCTTAAGGAAAAGCAAATCTTGCTTCAGTCCCAATCTTGCTTCCTTCCCAGCCTGCATGTTACCCACTGGCCAGCAAACTGAGGGGGCAGCTGGAACAAGTCCCACTGCAAGGCAGATACTTTGTAGCCTCCAAAGCCCACCTGCACCGGCTCCATCAGACAAGGGCAAGCTTGCCTCGGCTTCCCAGAAGCAGCCTGCCAATTGCCCCCTCCCTCGCCCCCTCTCCATCCACCCTCCACAGCCCCTGCCACCAAAGCCTTGCTAGGCAGGGCCATTTGCTGGCCTCCATAAAAGAGTGACTTGGATTCTTCTTTGGCGCAAGTGCCCCAGCTGTGACAAGTCAGAGGATAATGATCACACCCGCTCGGCTTTAGCTAAGGAGATTGCTGGAGGCCCAGAGCGGGACACTGGTCCTTTCAGGAGAAACTGCAACTGAACTAGCCATGCCTTTGTGGTGCATGCCGATAGGAATTGGATAGAATCGGAGGGCTTAGAAACGTCCTCCAAGCTGGTCAGCTCCATCAGTCCCCCAAAATGAAAGAAATTTTTCTGTCTGGGCTCCAAAAAGGACTCAACCCGCTGCTTTTATGCCAGAAAATATGGTGAGACCAGACCACTCATCTAGATGCAATTCAGTGAATTAAACAAAGCCTCCCTTTCCACTCCCAGCTGAGATGTTGAGGAATCAAAGGCTGAAGCCCCAGCGGTATTTCACTGGCAGTAAAGGAGACACACCTCAGGAAGTCCTGCCAGCTGAGCAAGGGGCTGGGCCTGGGGGAGGTGGCGCCTGCCCAGCTTCTTCTCTCAGGGCAAGTGCCGTCTTTGCAACACCAGGCAAATGGAACAAACATTGCTGGAGTGCTTTCATACAGACAAACAGACAAAATGGAACAAACATTGGTTTAATGATAAAGACAGATTAGGTCTCAACAAAGGCAAAATGACAAAGAGCATATGGCAGAGCATACAAAACACCCAACCTCTGACATTTACTGATAAATCTAATAATACTAATGAGTCCTGAATAATACTAATGTACCTTAACTACTAAATTGAGGAGGTTACTATCATGTAAACTAACGAAGTAGAAGATTAAACAACCCAAAAAGCTTAAAAAACAGTCCTATTCCTGTCTAACTAATATCTAACAGTTGTATTCCTATCTAACTAATCTGCCTAACTCTTGCTAGCCCTGGACAACCTGCAGGGTTCTCTAATTTGGTCTTTTCTTCTTGGGGAGAGGCTCTGCTGTCTTCCGAGGCCGATGTCTTCTGCTGTGTTTGTTCCTTTCCTTCATGCTTTCAAACACCCTGCAAGATAGGAAGCAAACCATCCATTGCTCACGCTAGTACACACCATGAAACCAAGTGCCAAGATCTCCGTTTGAGTATGAATTTCTGTCTTTTCGGGCAGTGGCACATTTGTCAATGGATCAGCACCATGAGTCTGATGGTTCTACTTTCAATGCCTTGAAATGTCTTCCTCCTTTTGCTGCATCCTCTTTTGAATTTGATCAGCAGCATCAAACCAAGCTTTGATGGATCTATTCCTACTTGTATCAACTGGGTCTTGTTGGGGCACGGCAAGGTTTCATTGTGAAGGCTGGGTTTTACCTAAGCTCTTTGGGTTTGAGGTGGGTGTTAAGCTTGAGCACGGCTGCCGGGGGCGATGCTGCAAGTGCCCCCAGCTTCCCCTGCGGTGCCTTTGAAAAGGGTCAGCCCCTTTTAGTCCAAAGGCGCAGCTTTGAGCAGAAAGAGGAGGAACTTGCGCACCGTTTGCACTGCCCGCAGGGAAAGGGGCCTCCCGCCGAAGGGGGCGGCTGGCGCGGTTGGCAGCAGGGACACTGGGCGCTGCGAGCCCTCTTGCGGCTTCTCTTCCCTGGCTCCCCGTTCTCCTTTCTGGGAGGGCTTTTGCTCCTCTTTGCTTTGCCCACGCTCTGGAAATCAAAGAGTCCTTATCAATGCTTCCTTCCTCTCACAAAGCTGGAAATCAGAGCATCCAGCAGAAAAATCTATCGGCCTAAGCAAATCCTTCCAAAGCCTCAAGAGCTGAGAAAACGGCTGCCTTTGCCAATGGGCTGCGGCGGGCTGCCAAGCCAGAGCTTGGAGGAAAATACTCCTCTTTTCTACAGGCCAAAGGGGTGGGAGAAAGACCTGGCTATTTAGAGCTCTACATTTCTTATTTCTACCTTTCTGCCTAACATCTATTTCTCTCTGCTTTTCCTCCACAAATGTCTAGGCAATGGCATTTCAATTCAGTCCAATTAGGGTAGACACATGCTTAGCCATTTTCTAGTCCCCAAAATAATCTCCCTCCCTGTCTCTCTCTCTCTCTCTCTCTCTCTCTCTCTCTCACATGATGGGAAGCAAATTGCTCTTTGCCGCTAAGGAAAGATTTAGGGGAGCCACAGCACCAGCAGCTCCTTCTTGGGGACTATGCTGGCATGCTAGAAAAACTCCCTGAAAATCTGCAGCATATCCACAAAGGCAGCCTGGACTGGTGATGTCAGCAAGCAGTGGGGAATTTGGGGTCTGATTGGAGTCAGCGAGGGTGCCAGCCCTTGAGAAGCCCATCTGTAGAGAGTCAAAGCCCATTTTGGTGGCGGTGCTGCTTTCTTGGGTCAAAGTTAGGCTCCAGAATTGCATACTTCAGGGCAGCAGCACAAGGAAGGCCCGGGCAGCATCTGCTGTGCCTTTCCCAGCACATGGGACGATGTGATCCTGGCAAAGGGGCATCTGGCATGGCTCGCCAGCAGCTTTTCTCCCCTTCTCCCAGTTTCTCGACCTTCCTGGCACCTCTCCATTTTCTTGCCCCTCACCTGAGCAAGAGTGCTGGCAAGTTTATGCTCCTTTTTCCAGGAGTAGTAGTACTCCACACACTGGGCCACGGTCTTAGTCTGGATCTGTTGTGAAGAGAAAAAGAAGGAATCGAAAATGGTGTTGGGTGCACTGGGGAAAAAGTAGACTATGGAGTGAAGTAGGAAGTAAAAGCATGAAGTAAATGGAGTAGGGTGTAAAATGAAATCAACATGGAGAAAGAGAGGCATCATGCAATGTCTTAAAGCGTGTCTTATGCTAGGTGCTAATACACGCAATGCACAGATCAACAACAAATCCACCTAGCACAGTTCTTCTTTCCCCACTTCACTCCAGTTATGCCAGCACAGCGTCTTGTGGAAGCAGCAGCAGACCTGTGCCACAAGTCTGACAGAATAAAGCTTCATCTTCCAAAAGAGCTTGGAGAAAAGGGCTGGAGAGGCAGGATCATCCTTTTGACACAGGCTTTTGATGTCCCCTTTTGTTACTACTTGAAGATACTTGCTCCTTGAGAAGAGAGAGACTGAAGCCCAGTGCTTGTTCCCAGAAATAAGCAAGCTTTCCTGCTGCTGATCTGCTCGGGTAAAGAATGTCCCGTGGCTTTACCTGCTTCTGGATGAGATGAAAATCCTTGCCGTAGGTGTGGAAAGCCTTTTGGAAGGACTCCTTCTCCTCAGGTGTCCATCTATCAGAGCCTGGCAATAAAAAGCAGCGGCTAGTAAACAGATCCCTTGATCCACACCAAGTAGATTCCTCTGGCTGCCGAAAGAAAACGGTCGCAGGCCGTCATTCACGTGGGTGTACGTGTCTGCTCCCTCAGAAGGGCGTGAAGACAAGAGCAGGCATTGCCCGGGGAGAAGGATTGGAAAACAAGTAAAGCTGAAGGACTAGATGCTGGTGCTTTGCCCACCCACAGAGGAGACAAGACCTTGTGCTGGTGTTAAGCACAATTTCTTGAAGCAGAAACGCTTGCCACAACAATGAAGGGGCCGGCAGCATCTGTCAGGGACGCAAGAAGCTCTGCTTTGCTTACCTGCGTAATGATAATCAGCCATGGGATGGCCTTGAGCTGTTGCAGGCCCCTCTGAGAGCAGCATCTCCAGAGCCTCCTGCAAGATCAAGAGGGAAAAGGCTTTAGCTGCCCCAGCACATTAAAAATGAGCCAAAAAATCACAGGTGCTGCCTTTCAGCTCCTTTGCCTCTCCAGACATTCAAGCGACTCTATCCCATGTGGGTGAAACACTGTCATTTGCTCCCAGTCCCTAGTTTTTGCTGCCCAACCCTTTGATCCTGGTCCCCAAGAGTGGCCTTTTGCTCACCAAGCTGAGGATTTTGCTGCTCCTGCAGCCAGAATGGCCTCAGCTGACTGAGGCTTCTGGGAATTTCCCCTCCAAATGTCTTAGAGAAGCCAAATCTCCAGGCCATTTACAAGGCAGCAGGACCTTCCGCCGCCGCCGCCTCCAGGAGGGAGATTCTCCCTGCTGGAGCCCTTTGGGCTCAGCCCTGACGCAGCTGGAGGAGACCCAGCAGGCAGCAAGTGCTCTGCTCCCTGTTAAGACCCTTCTTCCAAGAGCAGCCAGGAAAGGCTGTCCCAGTGCCCAGGCCTTCTGCATTCCCTGTGCCCTCTCCTCTGCGCCCAAACAGCCGCTTCTTACCGGAACGCTGCCGCGTGCCTGGTGCAGGCAGTGCAGGGCGCGCTCCAGGTTAGCTGCTGCCCCGGGAATGCCACGGGAGCTGGCCATGTCCAACAGTTCTCTTACTGCAAGCACAAGAAAAAACCCACCGAAAGTCAGCCCGGAGGCCAGCAAAGGGCAAAGGTTGCCACGCAAGGCAGAAGGAAAGGCCGGCAGCTAAAGACAGCAGCTTGGAGAGAGAGCATGAAAAGGAGAGCAAAGACAGAGCCAGCTGAAGCAAGGGCCCACGCAGTGCTGGCTCTCCCTCCAAAGCAGCTTCTGTAAGAAGAAGTGGGGGCCAATCTCCCCTCTTCCAGTGGCAAACGGCCCTGACCAGTTTGGAGAGCAAGGTGCTTGCTCTTTCTCCTTGCCTCTAACACTTCTACATGGGAAGATGGGCGAGACAAGGAGAGAAGCAGAGCCTGCAAAACGCTGCCTTTTTAGGCATAAGGAGCCTTTTCAAGACCCAAGTAGCTCAGGGCTGGAAGCAAAGCTTGAAGCAAAGCTACCTCTGTCAGGTTTTTCCATGTCAGAGTCATCCTCTCCCCAGGGCTTCCAGACCAGGCTTGCAGGCTCTTCATCCTCACTTGGTGCTCTGTTCTGCAGCTCTGGGAGCTCAGCCTGAAAGTCGCTGCCAACATTGATGTGTCTAAAGGAAGAAGGAGGTGGAGGTGAGAAAGGCAAGTGGTCAAGAGAGCCTTGCTGTGCACCCACAGGCTTGAACCAATCCCAGCCTGACTGTGAAAGAGCAGTTCTCCTCCTCGCCATTCCTCCAGTTTGCTGTGCTTTAACCCTAGGCCAAAACTCACGGCTGAATCTGGGCTCTTGCTTTCCTTTTCATTGTGCCTCTCCTTTCCACCTGAAAGAGATCAAAGCAATGCTCCAGTTCAAAATCCTTCTGCCAAGGATGTGTCAGTAGCCTTCCTTCTCATCCTCATCATTGCAAAGCCCGAGCTCCCGTGTCCCAGCTCCTTTCTCTTTGCTGTCATTGCTGCCTTTTTGACATGGAATGTCCTAGGCAGGACCCTCCAGCAGTCAGCAGCTTCCTCAGGAGGGCAAGCAGAAGGCCATGCACTACTCTCTTCACTCCCGGGGCCACGGAGAAGAGCCAAGAGAATGGCAGGGGAGATGTGCCAGTGCAGGCTTAGGTTGGATCGAAGGAAAAGCTTCTTCAGCCACAGGCTGCTTGGGCACTGCAACAGCCTCCCCAGGGAAGGGGGCACAGCACCAAGGCTGACTGAGCTCCAAAAGTGTTTGGACACTGCTCTTGGGCACAGGCTGTGATTGTTGAGGCTGCCCCGGGCAGGCCCTGCAGTTGGCCTCAGTGATCTTTCAGAATCCCTTCCAAGCCAGAAAATTCTGTGCTACTGTGATTGTGCTCTTGAGGAGATGGCATTTGACGGCCACCCCTGAGCATGAGGTAGAACCAGCCCTACGTGCACTGAAAAAAGAATCTCTAAAGATATTAAAATAGAAGGGATCTATAGGCGATGCAAATACGTAAGTAGATAAGAATTGCTGATCCCAGATGGTTTTTGAAGTTGAAAGCCTGTGTTTGCAGAGAAGCCCAGTCAAATGCTTCCATGCCCTGAACGACAGGGATGCCAGAGGAGAAGTGGCATCATTGTGGTGTTTGAAGCTTTGGAGCGGGTGTGAGCAGAGTCAGGGCATAAGGGGATTTGTTGACACTGAAGCCCTGACCTGCTCAGCCAGGAACAATTTGTTTTGGGGTCAGCACAAGATAGTTTGAGGACTGAAATGGGTGCCAAGAACGTTTAATCAGGTGATGCGTGGACGAGGATCTGCAACTGCACTGGGACACCTCTCTAGGTCCTCTATGGAAAGGTCTGTGTTTCCCCTGGAGGCAACACAATTCCTTCAGAAGCTGCACCCTGCTTTCACGTGGAAGCTCGTCTGGGGAAAGTGAGCACGCAGCCTGTGTGTCGTGCTTGGTGGGAGAGGCAGCTGGAGCCTCCTGCCCCTGTGCTAGTGCTTTGAGGGCAAACGGGGATTTTCTTACCTTGGAGGGTTCCCAAGTGCTCTGGGGATGCCCGGAGGCAGACGAGGAGACCAGGATGTCGGTGCAGAGGCCGGGTCTGGCGCTGAGTGCAGAAGGCGGCTGCTCAGGGACAGCCCAGGAGCTGATCCTGCAGCTGCTGCTCCAGCGCTGCTCCAGCAGCGTTCCAGCAAGGGCCGCAGGAGCAGGAGACAACGACAGTTGCTATGGGCACAGCCCAACATTCCATCTAGAACCCCCGGGGGAGCCATGGGACAGAAAGGGGCATGGGCCGCCTCTGCCCCTTGTACTTCTTCTGCTGCAAGTTTGCTCTGAGAAGCTTCCCATTGGGCCTTTTCTCCTCAGTCGTCTGATGAGACGGGCAAAAGCAGTGCAGGGACAGCCCTGGCTCTTCCCGGTGCTTCTCTGCAAGGTGCCTCCAGCTGAAGGTGCACAGGAGCCTGCCTCTGTGCAAGGGCCCAGACCTCATCTCCTGCCCTGGAGAACCAGAAGGGCTCCTCCCACTGGCTCTCCTCCAGCTCTGAGAGGAGCTGGAATTTGCAAGTTGCCTAGCGCAGAGCCAACTCCAAAGCTTCCTCTCAAAGTGGAGGCATTCATCCTGCCCCCTTTCTCAATTCTCCTTTTGCTGCCCAATAATGTCACTGCATGGTTTCCCTCCTTTGGGCCTCTGAGCTGGTCTCTCACCTCATCACTCCTCCCTTGAAACTTGGAGAAACAGGATCTTTTTCAGGCCAACTGATGGGGACACACACACACACACCCAGGGACAGCACACGGGCATTTCTCTAGCAAACATTCAGGCAGAATTTCTAGATCCCTCTTCCAGCTCCCTTGGAGAAGCTCGGTGGTTGTCCCAAAAGACTCTGGCATTCCTCTAAGGAAGCAACACTTACAGAATTGCCTTTCCACACTGCTGGCCTTCACATTGCTTTTAACGCCTAGATCCCAGATATGAGAAAAAGCCAGGCAGCTTTGCTGCTTTCCTGCCTGTCCTTAAGGAAAAGCAAATCTTGCTTCAGTCCCAATCTTGCTTCCTTCTCAGCCTGCATGTTACCCACTGGCCAGCAAACTGAGGGGGCAGCTGGAACAAGTCCCACTGCAAGGCAGATACTTTGTAGCCTCCAAAGCCCACCTGCACCGGCTCCATCAGACAAGGGCAAGCTTGCCTCGGCTTCCCAGAAGCAGCCTGCCAATTGCCCCCTCCCTCGCCCCCTCTCCATCCACCCTCCACAGCCCCTGCCACCAAAGCCTTGCTAGGCAGGGCCATTTGCTGGCCTCCATAAAAGAGTGACTTGGATTCTTCTTTGGCGCAAGTGCCCCAGCTGTGACAAGTCAGAGGATAATGATCACACCCGCTCGGCTTTAGCTAAGGAGATTGCTGGAGGCCCAGAGCGGGACACTGGTCCTTTCAGGAGAAACTGCAACTGAACTAGCCATGCCTTTGTGGTGCATGCCGATAGGAATTGGATAGAATCGGAGGGCTTAGAAACGTCCTCCAAGCTGGTCAGCTCCATCAGTCCCCCAAAATGAAAGAAATTTTTCTGTCTGGGCTCCAAAAAGGACTCAACCCGCTGCTTTTATGCCAGAAAATATGGTGAGACCAGACCACTCATCTAGATGCAATTCAGTGAATTAAACAAAGCCTCCCTTTCCACTCCCAGCTGAGATGTTGAGGAATCAAAGGCTGAAGCCCCAGCGGTATTTCACTGGCAGTAAAGGAGACACACCTCAGGAAGTCCTGCCAGCTGAGCAAGGGGCTGGGCCTGGGGGAGGTGGCGCCTGCCCAGCTTCTTCTCTCAGGGCAAGTGCCGTCTTTGCAACACCAGGCAAATGGAACAAACATTGCTGGAGTGCTTTCATACAGACAAACAGACAAAATGGAACAAACATTGGTTTAATGATAAAGACAGATTAGGTCTCAACAAAGGCAAAATGACAAAGAGCATATGGCAGAGCATACAAAACACCCAACCTCTGACATTTACTGATAAATCTAATAATACTAATGAGTCCTGAATAATACTAATGTACCTTAACTACTAAATTGAGGAGGTTACTATCATGTAAACTAACGAAGTAGAAGATTAAACAACCCAAAAAGCTTAAAAAACAGTCCTATTCCTGTCTAACTAATATCTAACAGTTGTATTCCTATCTAACTAATCTGCCTAACTCTTGCTAGCCCTGGACAACCTGCAGGGTTGTCTAATTTGGTCTTTTCTTCTTGGGGAGAGGCTCTGCTGTCTTCCGAGGCCGATGTCTTCTGCTGTGGTTGTTCCTTTCCTTCATGCTTTCAAACACCCTGCAAGATAGGAAGCAAACCATCCATTGCTCACGCTAGTACACACCATGAAACCAAGTGCCAAGATCTCCGTTTGAGTATGAATTTCTGTCTTTTCGGGCAGTGGCACATTTGTCAATGGATCAGCACCATGAGTCTGATGGTTCTACTTTCAATGCCTTGAAATGTCTTCCTCCTTTTGCTGCATCCTCTTTTGAATTTGATCAGCAGCATCAAACCAAGCTTTGATGGATCTATTCCTACTTGTATCAACTGTGTCTTGTTGGGGCACGGCAAGGTTTCATTGTGAAGGCTGGGTTTTACCTAAGCTCTTTGGGTTTGAGGTGGGTGTTAAGCTTGAGCACGGCTGCCGGGGGCGATGCTGCAAGTGCCCCCAGCTTCCCCTGCGGTGCCTTTGAAAAGGGTCAGCCCCTTTTAGTCCAAAGGCGCAGCTTTGAGCAGAAAGAGGAGGAACTTGCGCACCGTTTGCACTGCCCGCAGGGAAAGGGGCCTCCCGCCGAAGGGGGCGGCTGGCGCGGTTGGCAGCAGGGACACTGGGCGCTGCGAGCCCTCTTGCGGCTTCTCTTCCCTGGCTCCCCCTTCTCCTTTCTGGGAGGGCTTTTGCTCCTCTTTGCTTTGCCCACGCTCTGGAAATCAAAGAGTCCTTATCAATGCTTCCTTCCTCTCACAAAGCTGGAAATCAGAGCATCCAGCAGAAAAATCTATCGGCCTAAGCAAATCCTTCCAAAGCCTCAAGAGCTGAGAAAACGGCTGCCTTTGCCAATGGGCTGCGGCGGGCTGCCAAGCCAGAGCTTGGAGGAAAATACTCCTCTTTTCTACAGGCCAAAGGGGTGGGAGAAAGACCTGGCTATTTAGAGCTCTACATTTCTTATTTCTACCTTTCTGCCTAACATCTATTTCTCTCTGCTTTTCCTCCACAAATGTCTAGGCAATGGCATTTCAATTCAGTCCAATTAGGGTAGACACATGCTTAGCCATTTTCTAGTCCCCAAAATAATCTCCCTCCCTGTCTCTCTCTCTCTCTCTCTCTCTCTCTCTCTCTCACATGATGGGAAGCAAATTGCTCTTTGCCGCTAAGGAAAGATTTAGGGGAGCCACAGCACCAGCAGCTCCTTCTTGGGGACTATGCTGGCATGCTAGAAAAACTCCCTGAAAATCTGCAGCATATCCACAAAGGCAGCCTGGACTGCTGATGTCAGCAAGCAGTGGGGAATTTGGGGTCTGATTGGAGTCAGCGAGGGTGCCAGCCCTTGAGAAGCCCATCTGTAGAGAGTCAAAGCCCATTTTGGTGGCGGTGCTGCTTTCTTGGGTCAAAGTTAGGCTCCAGAATTGCATACTTCAGGGCAGTAGCACAAGGAAGGCCCGGGCAGCATCTGCTGTGCCTTTCCCAGCACATGGGACGATGTGATCCTGGCAAAGGGGCATCTGGCATGGCTCGCCAGCAGCTTTTCTCCCCTTCTCCCAGTTTCTCGACCTTCCTGGCACCTCTCCATTTTCTTGCCCCTCACCTGAGCAAGAGTGCTGGCAAGTTTATGCTCCTTTTTCCAGGAGTAGTAGTACTCCACACACTGGGCCACGGTCTTAGTCTGGATCTGTTGTGAAGAGAAAAAGAAGGAATCGCAAATGGTGTCGGGTGCACTGGGGAAAAAGTAGACTATGGAGTGAAGTAGGAAGTAAAAGCATGAATGAAATGGAGTAGGGTGTAAAATGAAATCAACATGGAGAAAGAGAGGCATCATGCAATGTCTTAAACCCTGTATGATGCTAGGTGCTAATACACGCAATGCACAGATCAACAACAAATCCACCTAGCACAGTTCTTCTTTCCCCGCTTCACTCCAGTTATGCCAGCACAGCGTCTTGTGGAAGCAGCAGCAGACCTGTGCCACAAGTCTGACAGAATAAAGCTTCATCTTCCAAAAGAGCTTGGAGAAAAGGGCTGGAGAGGCAGGATCATCCTTTTGACACAGGCTTTTGATGTCCCCTTTTGTTACTACTTGAAGATACTTGCTCCTTGAGAAGAGAGAGACTGAAGCCCAGTGCTTGTTCCCAGAAATAAGCAAGCTTTCCTGCTGCTGATCTGCTCGGGTAAAGAATGTCCCGTGGCTTTACCTGCTTCTGGATGAGATGAAAATCCTTGCCGTAGGTGTGGAAAGCCTTTTGGAAGGACTCCTTCTCCTCAGGTGTCCATCTATCAGAGCCTGGCAATAAAAAGCAGCGGCTAGTAAACAGATCCCTTGATCCACACCAAGTAGATTCCTCTGGCTGCCGAAAGAAAACGGTCGCAGGCCGTCATTCACGTGGGTGTACGTGTCTGCTCCCTCAGAAGGTCGTGAAGACAAGAGCAGGCATTGCCCGGGGAGAAGGATTGGAAAACAAGTAAAGCTGAAGGACTAGATGCTGGTGCTTTGCCCACCCACAGAGGAGACAAGACCTTGTGCTGGTGTTAAGCACAATTTCTTGAAGCAGAAACGCTTGCCACAACAATGAAGGGGCCGGCAGCATCTGTCAGGGACGCAAGAAGCTCTGCTTTGCTTACCTGCGTAATGATAATCAGCCATGGGATGGCCTTGAGGTGTTGCAGGCCCCTCTGAGAGCAGCATCTCCAGAGCCTCCTGCAAGATCAAGAGGGAAAAGGCTTTAGCTGCCCCAGCACATTAAAAATGAGCCAAAAAATCACAGGTGCTGCCTTTCAGCTCCTTTGCCTCTCCAGACATTCAAGCGACTCTATCCCATGTGGGTGAAACACTGTCATTTGCTCCCAGTCCCTAGTTTTTGCTGCCCAACCCTTTGATCCTGGTCCCCAAGAGTGGCCTTTTGCTCACCAAGCTGAGGATTTTGCTGCTCCTGCAGCCAGAATGGCCTCAGCTGACTGAGGCTTCTGGGAATTTCCCCTCCAAATGTCTTAGAGAAGCCAAATCTCCAGGCCATTTACAAGGCAGCAGGACCTTCCGCCGCCGCCGCCTCCAGGAGGGAGATTCTCCCTGCTGGAGCCCTTTGGGCTCAGCCCTGACGCAGCTGGAGGAGACCCAGCAGGCAGCAAGTGCTCTGCTCCCTGTTAAGACCCTTCTTCCAAGAGCAGCCAGGAAAGGCTGTCCCAGTGCCCAGGCCTTCTGCATTCCCTGTGCCCTCTCCTCTGCGCCCAAACAGCCGCTTCTTACCGGAACGCTGCCGCGTGCCTGGTGCAGGCAGTGCAGGGCGCGCTCCAGGTTAGCTGCTGCCCCGGGAATGCCACGGGAGCTGGCCATGTCCAACAGTTCTCTTACTGCAAGCACAAGAAAAAACCCACCGAAAGTCAGCCTGGAGGCCAGCAAAGGGCAAAGGTTGCCACGCAAGGCAGAAGGAAAGGCCGGCAGCTAAAGACAGCAGCTTGGAGAGAGAGCATGAAAAGGAGAGCAAAGACAGAGCCAGCTGAAGCAAGGGCCCACGCAGTGCTGGCTCTCCCTCCAAAGCAGCTTCTGTAAGAAGAAGTGGGGGCCAATCTCCCCTCTTCCAGTGGCAAACGGCCCTGACCAGTTTGGAGAGCAAGGTGCTTGCTCTTTCTCCTTGCCTCTAACACTTCTACATGGGAAGATGGGCGAGACAAGGAGAGAAGCAGAGCCTGCAAAACGCTGCCTTTTTAGGCATAAGGAGCCTTTTCAAGACCCAAGTAGCTCAGGGCTGGAAGCAAAGCTTGAAGCAAAGCTACCTCTGTCAGGTTTTTCCATGTCAGAGTCATCCTCTCCCCAGGGCTTCCAGACCAGGCTTGCAGGCTCTTCATCCTCACTTGCTGCTCTGTTCTGCAGCTCTGGGAGCTCAGCCTGAAAGTCGCTGCCAACATTGATGTGTCTAAAGGAAGAAGGAGGTGGAGGTGAGAAAGGCAAGTGGTCAAGAGAGCCTTGCTGTGCACCCACAGGCTTGAACCAATCCCAGCCTGACTGTGAAAGAGCAGTTCTCCTCCTCGCCATTCCTCCAGTTTGCTGTCCTTTAACCCTAGGCCAAAACTCACGGCTGAATCTGGGCTCTTGCTTTCCTTTTCATTGTGCCTCTCCTTTCCACCTGAAAGAGATCAAAGCAATGCTCCAGTTCAAAATCCTTCTGCCAAGGATGTGTCAGTAGCCTTCCTTCTCATCCTCATCATTGCAAAGCTCGAGCTCCCGTGTCCCAGCTCCTTTCTCTTTGCTGTCATTGCTGCCTTTTTGACATGGAATGTCCTAGGCAGGACCCTCCAGCAGTCAGCAGCTTCCTCAGGAGGGCAAGCAGAAGGCCATGCACTACTCTCTTCACTCCCGGGGCCACGGAGAAGAGCCAAGAGAATGGCAGGGGAGATGTGCCAGTGCAGGCTTAGGTTGGATCGAAGGAAAAGCTTCTTCAGCCAGAGGCTGCTTGGGCACTGCAACAGCCTCCCCAGGGAAGGGGGCACAGCACCAAGGCTGACTGAGCTCCAAAAGTGTTTGGACACTGCTCTTGGGCACAGGCTGTGATTGTTGAGGCTGCCCCGGGCAGGCCCTGCAGTTGGCCTCAGTGATCTTTCAGAATCCCTTCCAAGCCAGAAAATTCTGTGCTACTGTGATTGTGCTCTTGAGGAGATGGCATTTGACGGCCGCCCCTGAGCATGAGGTAGAACCAGCCCTACGTGCACTGAAAAAAGAATCTCTAAAGATCTTAAAATAGAAGGGATCTATAGGCGATGTAAATACGTAAGTAGATAAGAATTGCTGATCCCAGATGGTTTTTGAAGTTGAAAGCCTGTGTTTGCAGAGAAGCCCAGTCAAATGCTTCCATGCCCTGAACGACAGGGATGCCAGAGGAGAAGTGGCATCATTGTGCTGTTTGAAGCTTTGGAGCGGGTGTGAGCAGAGTCAGGGCATAAGGGGATTTGTTGACACTGAAGGCCTGACCTGCTCAGCCAGGAACAATTTGTTTTGGGGTCAGCACAAGATAGTTTGAGGACTGAAATGGGTGCCAAGAACGTTTAATCAGGTGATGCGTGGACGAGGATCTGCAACTGCACTGGGACACCTCTCTAGGTCCTCTATGGAAAGGTCTGTGTTTCCCCTGGAGGCAACACAATTCCTTCAGAAGCTGCACCCTGCTTTCACGTGGAAGCTCGTCTGGGGAAAGTGAGCACGCAGCCTGTGTGTCGTGCTTGGTGGGAGAGGCAGCTGGAGCCTCCTGCCCCTGTGCTAGTGCTTTGAGGGCAAACGGGGATTTTCTTACCTTGGAGGGTTCCCAAGTGCTCTGGGGATGCCCGGAGGCAGACGAGGAGACCAGGATGTCGGTGCAGAGGCCGGGTCTGGCGCTGAGTGCAGAAGGCGGCTGCTCAGGGACAGCCCAGGAGCTGATCCTGCAGCTGCTGCTCCAGCGCTGCTCCAGCAGCGTTCCAGCAAGGGCCGCAGGAGCAGGAGACAACGACAGTTGCTATGGGCACAGCCCAACATTCCATCTAGAACCCCCGGGGGAGCCATGGGACAGAAAGGGGCATGGGCCGCCTCTGCCCCTTGTACTTCTTCTGCTGCAAGTTTGCTCTGAGAAGCTTCCCATTGGGCCTTTTCTCCTCAGTCGTCTGATGAGACGGGCAAAAGCAGTGCAGGGACAGCCCTGGCTCTTCCCGGTGCTTCTCTGCAAGGTGCCTCCAGCTGAAGGTGCACAGGAGCCTGCCTCTGTGCAAGGGCCCAGACCTCATCTCCTGCCCTGGAGAACCAGAAGGGCTCCTCCCACTGGCTCTCCTCCAGCTCTGAGAGGAGCTGGAATTTGCAAGTTGCCTAGCGCAGAGCCAACTCCAAAGCTTCCTCTCAAAGTGGAGGCATTCATCCTGCCCCCTTTCTCAATTCTCCTTTTGCTGCCCAATAATGTCACTGCATGGTTTCCCTCCTTTGGGCCTCTGAGCTGGTCTCTCACCTCATCACTCCTCCCTTGAAACTTGGAGAAACAGGATCTTTTTCAGGCCAACTGATGGGGACACACACACACACACCCAGGGACAGCACACGGGCATTTCTCTAGCAAACATTCAGGCAGAATTTCTAGATCCCTCTTCCAGCTCCCTTGGAGAAGCTCGGTGGTTGTCCCAAAAGACTCTGGCATTCCTCTAAGGAAGCAACACTTACAGAATTGCCTTTCCACACTGCTGGCCTTCACATTGCTTTTAACGCCTAGATCCCAGATATGAGAAAAAGCCAGGCAGCTTTGCTGCTTTCCTGCCTGTCCTTAAGGAAAAGCAAATCTTGCTTCAGTCCCAATCTTGCTTCCTTCCCAGCCTGCATGTTACCCACTGGCCAGCAAACTGAGGGGGCAGCTGGAACAAGTCCCACTGCAAGGCAGATACTTTGTAGCCTCCAAAGCCCACCTGCACCGGCTCCATCAGACAAGGGCAAGCTTGCCTCGGCTTCCCAGAAGCAGCCTGCCAATTGCCCCCTCCCTCGCCCCCTCTCCATCCACCCTCCACAGCCCCTGCCACCAAAGCCTTGCTAGGCAGGGCCATTTGCTGGCCTCCATAAAAGAGTGACTTGGATTCTTCTTTGGCGCAAGTGCCCCAGCTGTGACAAGTCAGAGGATAATGATCACACCCGCTCGGCTTTAGCTAAGGAGATTGCTGGAGGCCCAGAGCGGGACACTGGTCCTTTCAGGAGAAACTGCAACTGAACTAGCCATGCCTTTGTGGTGCATGCCGATAGGAATTGGATAGAATCGGAGGGCTTAGAAACGTCCTCCAAGCTGGTCAGCTCCATCAGTCCCCCAAAATGAAAGAAATTTTTCTGTCTGGGCTCCAAAAAGGACTCAACCCGCTGCTTTTATGCCAGAAAATATGGTGAGACCAGACCACTCATCTAGATGCAATTCAGTGAATTAAACAAAGCCTCCCTTTCCACTCCCAGCTGAGATGTTGAGGAATCAAAGGCTGAAGCCCCAGCGGTATTTCACTGGCAGTAAAGGAGACACACCTCAGGAAGTCCTGCCAGCTGAGCAAGGGGCTGGGCCTGGGGGAGGTGGCGCCTGCCCAGCTTCTTCTCTCAGGGCAAGTGCCGTCTTTGCAACACCAGGCAAATGGAACAAACATTGCTGGAGTGCTTTCATACAGACAAACAGACAAAATGGAACAAACATTGGTTTAATGATAAAGACAGATTAGGTCTCAACAAAGGCAAAATGACAAAGAGCATATGGCAGAGCATACAAAACACCCAACCTCTGACATTTACTGATAAATCTAATAATACTAATGAGTCCTGAATAATACTAATGTACCTTAACTACTAAATTGAGGAGGTTACTATCATGTAAACTAACGAAGTAGAAGATTAAACAACCCAAAAAGCTTAAAAAACAGTCCTATTCCTGTCTAACTAATATCTAACAGTTGTATTCCTATCTAACTAATCTGCCTAACTCTTGCTAGCCCTGGACAACCTGCAGGGTTCTCTAATTTGGTCTTTTCTTCTTGGGGAGAGGCTCTGCTGTCTTCCGAGGCCGATGTCTTCTGCTGTGTTTGTTCCTTTCCTTCATGCTTTCAAACACCCTGCAAGATAGGAAGCAAACCATCCATTGCTCACGCTAGTACACACCATGAAACCAAGTGCCAAGATCTCCGTTTGAGTATGAATTTCTGTCTTTTCGGGCAGTGGCACATTTGTCAATGGATCAGCACCATGAGTCTGATGGTTCTACTTTCAATGCCTTGAAATGTCTTCCTCCTTTTGCTGCATCCTCTTTTGAATTTGATCAGCAGCATCAAACCAAGCTTTGATGGATCTATTCCTACTTGTATCAACTGGGTCTTGTTGGGGCACGGCAAGGTTTCATTGTGAAGGCTGGGTTTTACCTAAGCTCTTTGGGTTTGAGGTGGGTGTTAAGCTTGAGCACGGCTGCCGGGGGCGATGCTGCAAGTGCCCCCAGCTTCCCCTGCGGTGCCTTTGAAAAGGGTCAGCCCCTTTTAGTCCAAAGGCGCAGCTTTGAGCAGAAAGAGGAGGAACTTGCGCACCGTTTGCACTGCCCGCAGGGAAAGGGGCCTCCCGCCGAAGGGGGCGGCTGGCGCGGTTGGCAGCAGGGACACTGGGCGCTGCGAGCCCTCTTGCGGCTTCTCTTCCCTGGCTCCCCGTTCTCCTTTCTGGGAGGGCTTTTGCTCCTCTTTGCTTTGCCCACGCTCTGGAAATCAAAGAGTCCTTATCAATGCTTCCTTCCTCTCACAAAGCTGGAAATCAGAGCATCCAGCAGAAAAATCTATCGGCCTAAGCAAATCCTTCCAAAGCCTCAAGAGCTGAGAAAACGGCTGCCTTTGCCAATGGGCTGCGGCGGGCTGCCAAGCCAGAGCTTGGAGGAAAATACTCCTCTTTTCTACAGGCCAAAGGGGTGGGAGAAAGACCTGGCTATTTAGAGCTCTACATTTCTTATTTCTACCTTTCTGCCTAACATCTATTTCTCTCTGCTTTTCCTCCACAAATGTCTAGGCAATGGCATTTCAATTCAGTCCAATTAGGGTAGACACATGCTTAGCCATTTTCTAGTCCCCAAAATAATCTCCCTCCCTGTCTCTCTCTCTCTCTCTCTCTCTCTCTCTCTCTCACATGATGGGAAGCAAATTGCTCTTTGCCGCTAAGGAAAGATTTAGGGGAGCCACAGCACCAGCAGCTCCTTCTTGGGGACTATGCTGGCATGCTAGAAAAACTCCCTGAAAATCTGCAGCATATCCACAAAGGCAGCCTGGACTGGTGATGTCAGCAAGCAGTGGGGAATTTGGGGTCTGATTGGAGTCAGCGAGGGTGCCAGCCCTTGAGAAGCCCATCTGTAGAGAGTCAAAGCCCATTTTGGTGGCGGTGCTGCTTTCTTGGGTCAAAGTTAGGCTCCAGAATTGCATACTTCAGGGCAGCAGCACAAGGAAGGCCCGGGCAGCATCTGCTGTGCCTTTCCCAGCACATGGGACGATGTGATCCTGGCAAAGGGGCATCTGGCATGGCTCGCCAGCAGCTTTTCTCCCCTTCTCCCAGTTTCTCGACCTTCCTGGCACCTCTCCATTTTCTTGCCCCTCACCTGAGCAAGAGTGCTGGCAAGTTTATGCTCCTTTTTCCAGGAGTAGTAGTACTCCACACACTGGGCCACGGTCTTAGTCTGGATCTGTTGTGAAGAGAAAAAGAAGGAATCGAAAATGGTGTTGGGTGCACTGGGGAAAAAGTAGACTATGGAGTGAAGTAGGAAGTAAAAGCATGAAGTAAATGGAGTAGGGTGTAAAATGAAATCAACATGGAGAAAGAGAGGCATCATGCAATGTCTTAAAGCGTGTCTTATGCTAGGTGCTAATACACGCAATGCACAGATCAACAACAAATCCACCTAGCACAGTTCTTCTTTCCCCACTTCACTCCAGTTATGCCAGCACAGCGTCTTGTGGAAGCAGCAGCAGACCTGTGCCACAAGTCTGACAGAATAAAGCTTCATCTTCCAAAAGAGCTTGGAGAAAAGGGCTGGAGAGGCAGGATCATCCTTTTGACACAGGCTTTTGATGTCCCCTTTTGTTACTACTTGAAGATACTTGCTCCTTGAGAAGAGAGAGACTGAAGCCCAGTGCTTGTTCCCAGAAATAAGCAAGCTTTCCTGCTGCTGATCTGCTCGGGTAAAGAATGTCCCGTGGCTTTACCTGCTTCTGGATGAGATGAAAATCCTTGCCGTAGGTGTGGAAAGCCTTTTGGAAGGACTCCTTCTCCTCAGGTGTCCATCTATCAGAGCCTGGCAATAAAAAGCAGCGGCTAGTAAACAGATCCCTTGATCCACACCAAGTAGATTCCTCTGGCTGCCGAAAGAAAACGGTCGCAGGCCGTCATTCACGTGGGTGTACGTGTCTGCTCCCTCAGAAGGGCGTGAAGACAAGAGCAGGCATTGCCCGGGGAGAAGGATTGGAAAACAAGTAAAGCTGAAGGACTAGATGCTGGTGCTTTGCCCACCCACAGAGGAGACAAGACCTTGTGCTGGTGTTAAGCACAATTTCTTGAAGCAGAAACGCTTGCCACAACAATGAAGGGGCCGGCAGCATCTGTCAGGGACGCAAGAAGCTCTGCTTTGCTTACCTGCGTAATGATAATCAGCCATGGGATGGCCTTGAGCTGTTGCAGGCCCCTCTGAGAGCAGCATCTCCAGAGCCTCCTGCAAGATCAAGAGGGAAAAGGCTTTAGCTGCCCCAGCACATTAAAAATGAGCCAAAAAATCACAGGTGCTGCCTTTCAGCTCCTTTGCCTCTCCAGACATTCAAGCGACTCTATCCCATGTGGGTGAAACACTGTCATTTGCTCCCAGTCCCTAGTTTTTGCTGCCCAACCCTTTGATCCTGGTCCCCAAGAGTGGCCTTTTGCTCACCAAGCTGAGGATTTTGCTGCTCCTGCAGCCAGAATGGCCTCAGCTGACTGAGGCTTCTGGGAATTTCCCCTCCAAATGTCTTAGAGAAGCCAAATCTCCAGGCCATTTACAAGGCAGCAGGACCTTCCGCCGCCGCCGCCTCCAGGAGGGAGATTCTCCCTGCTGGAGCCCTTTGGGCTCAGCCCTGACGCAGCTGGAGGAGACCCAGCAGGCAGCAAGTGCTCTGCTCCCTGTTAAGACCCTTCTTCCAAGAGCAGCCAGGAAAGGCTGTCCCAGTGCCCAGGCCTTCTGCATTCCCTGTGCCCTCTCCTCTGCGCCCAAACAGCCGCTTCTTACCGGAACGCTGCCGCGTGCCTGGTGCAGGCAGTGCAGGGCGCGCTCCAGGTTAGCTGCTGCCCCGGGAATGCCACGGGAGCTGGCCATGTCCAACAGTTCTCTTACTGCAAGCACAAGAAAAAACCCACCGAAAGTCAGCCCGGAGGCCAGCAAAGGGCAAAGGTTGCCACGCAAGGCAGAAGGAAAGGCCGGCAGCTAAAGACAGCAGCTTGGAGAGAGAGCATGAAAAGGAGAGCAAAGACAGAGCCAGCTGAAGCAAGGGCCCACGCAGTGCTGGCTCTCCCTCCAAAGCAGCTTCTGTAAGAAGAAGTGGGGGCCAATCTCCCCTCTTCCAGTGGCAAACGGCCCTGACCAGTTTGGAGAGCAAGGTGCTTGCTCTTTCTCCTTGCCTCTAACACTTCTACATGGGAAGATGGGCGAGACAAGGAGAGAAGCAGAGCCTGCAAAACGCTGCCTTTTTAGGCATAAGGAGCCTTTTCAAGACCCAAGTAGCTCAGGGCTGGAAGCAAAGCTTGAAGCAAAGCTACCTCTGTCAGGTTTTTCCATGTCAGAGTCATCCTCTCCCCAGGGCTTCCAGACCAGGCTTGCAGGCTCTTCATCCTCACTTGGTGCTCTGTTCTGCAGCTCTGGGAGCTCAGCCTGAAAGTCGCTGCCAACATTGATGTGTCTAAAGGAAGAAGGAGGTGGAGGTGAGAAAGGCAAGTGGTCAAGAGAGCCTTGCTGTGCACCCACAGGCTTGAACCAATCCCAGCCTGACTGTGAAAGAGCAGTTCTCCTCCTCGCCATTCCTCCAGTTTGCTGTGCTTTAACCCTAGGCCAAAACTCACGGCTGAATCTGGGCTCTTGCTTTCCTTTTCATTGTGCCTCTCCTTTCCACCTGAAAGAGATCAAAGCAATGCTCCAGTTCAAAATCCTTCTGCCAAGGATGTGTCAGTAGCCTTCCTTCTCATCCTCATCATTGCAAAGCCCGAGCTCCCGTGTCCCAGCTCCTTTCTCTTTGCTGTCATTGCTGCCTTTTTGACATGGAATGTCCTAGGCAGGACCCTCCAGCAGTCAGCAGCTTCCTCAGGAGGGCAAGCAGAAGGCCATGCACTACTCTCTTCACTCCCGGGGCCACGGAGAAGAGCCAAGAGAATGGCAGGGGAGATGTGCCAGTGCAGGCTTAGGTTGGATCGAAGGAAAAGCTTCTTCAGCCACAGGCTGCTTGGGCACTGCAACAGCCTCCCCAGGGAAGGGGGCACAGCACCAAGGCTGACTGAGCTCCAAAAGTGTTTGGACACTGCTCTTGGGCACAGGCTGTGATTGTTGAGGCTGCCCCGGGCAGGCCCTGCAGTTGGCCTCAGTGATCTTTCAGAATCCCTTCCAAGGCAGAAAATTCTGTGCTACTGTGATTGTGCTCTTGAGGAGATGGCATTTGACGGCCACCCCTGAGCATGAGGTAGAACCAGCCCTACGTGCACTGAAAAAAGAATCTCTAAAGATATTAAAATAGAAGGGATCTATAGGCGATGCAAATACGTAAGTAGATAAGAATTGCTGATCCCAGATGGTTTTTGAAGTTGAAAGCCTGTGTTTGCAGAGAAGCCCAGTCAAATGCTTCCATGCCCTGAACGACAGGGATGCCAGAGGAGAAGTGCCATCATTGTGGTGTTTGAAGCTTTGGAGCGGGTGTGAGCAGAGTCAGGGCATAAGGGGATTTGTTGACACTGAAGCCCTGACCTGCTCAGCCAGGAACAATTTGTTTTGGGGTCAGCACAAGATAGTTTGAGGACTGAAATGGGTGCCAAGAACGTTTAATCAGGTGATGCGTGGACGAGGATCTGCAACTGCACTGGGACACCTCTCTAGGTCCTCTATGGAAAGGTCTGTGTTTCCCCTGGAGGCAACACAATTCCTTCAGAAGCTGCACCCTGCTTTCACGTGGAAGCTCGTCTGGGGAAAGTGAGCACGCAGCCTGTGTGTCGTGCTTGGTGGGAGAGGCAGCTGGAGCCTCCTGCCCCTGTGCTAGTGCTTTGAGGGCAAACGGGGATTTTCTTACCTTGGAGGGTTCCCAAGTGCTCTGGGGATGCCCGGAGGCAGACGAGGAGACCAGGATGTCGGTGCAGAGGCCGGGTCTGGCGCTGAGTGCAGAAGGCGGCTGCTCAGGGACAGCCCAGGAGCTGATCCTGCAGCTGCTGCTCCAGCGCTGCTCCAGCAGCGTTCCAGCAAGGGCCGCAGGAGCAGGAGACAACGACAGTTGCTATGGGCACAGCCCAACATTCCATCTAGAACCCCCGGGGGAGCCATGGGACAGAAAGGGGCATGGGCCGCCTCTGCCCCTTGTACTTCTTCTGCTGCAAGTTTGCTCTGAGAAGCTTCCCATTGGGCCTTTTCTCCTCAGTCGTCTGATGAGACGGGCAAAAGCAGTGCAGGGACAGCCCTGGCTCTTCCCGGTGCTTCTCTGCAAGGTGCCTCCAGCTGAAGGTGCACAGGAGCCTGCCTCTGTGCAAGGGCCCAGACCTCATCTCCTGCCCTGGAGAACCAGAAGGGCTCCTCCCACTGGCTCTCCTCCAGCTCTGAGAGGAGCTGGAATTTGCAAGTTGCCTAGCGCAGAGCCAACTCCAAAGCTTCCTCTCAAAGTGGAGGCATTCATCCTGCCCCCTTTCTCAATTCTCCTTTTGCTGCCCAATAATGTCACTGCATGGTTTCCCTCCTTTGGGCCTCTGAGCTGGTCTCTCACCTCATCACTCCTCCCTTGAAACTTGGAGAAACAGGATCTTTTTCAGGCCAACTGATGGGGACACACACACACACACCCAGGGACAGCACACGGGCATTTCTCTAGCAAACATTCAGGCAGAATTTCTAGATCCCTCTTCCAGCTCCCTTGGAGAAGCTCGGTGGTTGTCCCAAAAGACTCTGGCATTCCTCTAAGGAAGCAACACTTACAGAATTGCCTTTCCACACTGCTGGCCTTCACATTGCTTTTAACGCCTAGATCCCAGATATGAGAAAAAGCCAGGCAGCTTTGCTGCTTTCCTGCCTGTCCTTAAGGAAAAGCAAATCTTGCTTCAGTCCCAATCTTGCTTCCTTCCCAGCCTGCATGTTACCCACTGGCCAGCAAACTGAGGGGGCAGCTGGAACAAGTCCCACTGCAAGGCAGATACTTTGTAGCCTCCAAAGCCCACCTGCACCGGCTCCATCAGACAAGGGCAAGCTTGCCTCGGCTTCCCAGAAGCAGCCTGCCAATTGCCCCCTCCCTCGCCCCCTCTCCATCCACCCTCCACAGCCCCTGCCACCAAAGCCTTGCTAGGCAGGGCCATTTGCTGGCCTCCATAAAAGAGTGACTTGGATTCTTCTTTGGCGCAAGTGCCCCAGCTGTGACAAGTCAGAGGATAATGATCACACCCGCTCGGCTTTAGCTAAGGAGATTGCTGGAGGCCCAGAGCGGGACACTGGTCCTTTCAGGAGAAACTGCAACTGAACTAGCCATGCCTTTGTGGTGCATGCCGATAGGAATTGGATAGAATCGGAGGGCTTAGAAACGTCCTCCAAGCTGGTCAGCTCCATCAGTCCCCCAAAATGAAAGAAATTTTTCTGTCTGGGCTCCAAAAAGGACTCAACCCGCTGCTTTTATGCCAGAAAATATGGTGAGACCAGACCACTCATCTAGATGCAATTCAGTGAATTAAACAAAGCCTCCCTTTCCACTCCCAGCTGAGATGTTGAGGAATCAAAGGCTGAAGCCCCAGCGGTATTTCACTGGCAGTAAAGGAGACACACCTCAGGAAGTCCTGCCAGCTGAGCAAGGGGCTGGGCCTGGGGGAGGTGGCGCCTGCCCAGCTTCTTCTCTCAGGGCAAGTGCCGTCTTTGCAACACCAGGCAAATGGAACAAACATTGCTGGAGTGCTTTCATACAGACAAACAGACAAAATGGAACAAACATTGGTTTAATGATAAAGACAGATTAGGTCTCAACAAAGGCAAAATGACAAAGAGCATATGGCAGAGCATACAAAACACCCAACCTCTGACATTTACTGATAAATCTAATAATACTAATGAGTCCTGAATAATACTAATGTACCTTAACTACTAAATTGAGGAGGTTACTATCATGTAAACTAACGAAGTAGAAGATTAAACAACCCAAAAAGCTTAAAAAACAGTCCTATTCCTGTCTAACTAATATCTAACAGTTGTATTCCTATCTAACTAATCTGCCTAACTCTTGCTAGCCCTGGACAACCTGCAGGGTTGTCTAATTTGGTCTTTTCTTCTTGGGGAGAGGCTCTGCTGTCTTCCGAGGCCGATGTCTTCTGCTGTGTTTGTTCCTTTCCTTCATGCTTTCAAACACCCTGCAAGATAGGAAGCAAACCATCCATTGCTCACGCTAGTACACACCATGAAACCAAGTGCCAAGATCTCCGTTTGAGTATGAATTTCTGTCTTTTCGGGCAGTGGCACATTTGTCAATGGATCAGCACCATGAGTCTGATGGTTCTACTTTCAATGCCTTGAAATGTCTTCCTCCTTTTGCTGCATCCTCTTTTGAATTTGATCAGCAGCATCAAACCAAGCTTTGATGGATCTATTCCTACTTGTATCAACTGGGTCTTGTTGGGGCACGGCAAGGTTTCATTGTGAAGGCTGGGTTTTACCTAAGCTCTTTGGGTTTGAGGTGGGTGTTAAGCTTGAGCACGGCTGCCGGGGGCGATGCTGCAAGTGCCCCCAGCTTCCCCTGCGGTGCCTTTGAAAAGGGTCAGCCCCTTTTAGTCCAAAGGCGCAGCTTTGAGCAGAAAGAGGAGGAACTTGCGCACCGTTTGCACTGCCCGCAGGGAAAGGGGCCTCCCGCCGAAGGGGGCGGCTGGCGCGGTTGGCAGCAGGGACACTGGGCGCTGCGAGCCCTCTTGCGGCTTCTCTTCCCTGTCTCCCCGTTCTCCTTTCTGGGAGGGCTTTTGCTCCTCTTTGCTTTGCCCACGCTCTGGAAATCAAAGAGTCCTTATCAATGCTTCCTTCCTCTCACAAAGCTGGAAATCAGAGCATCCAGCAGAAAAATCTATCGGCCTAAGCAAATCCTTCCAAAGCCTCAAGAGCTGAGAAAACGGCTGCCTTTGCCAATGGGCTGCGGCGGGCTGCCAAGCCAGAGCTTGGAGGAAAATACTCCTCTTTTCTACAGGCCAAAGGGGTGGGAGAAAGACCTGGCTATTTAGAGCTCTACATTTCTTATTTCTACCTTTCTGCCTAACATCTATTTCTCTCTGCTTTTCCTCCACAAATGTCTAGGCAATGGCATTTCAATTCAGTCCAATTAGGGTAGACACATGCTTAGCCATTTTCTAGTCCCCAAAATAATCTCCCTCCCTGTCTCTCTCTCTCTCTCTCTCTCTCTCTCTCTCTCACATGATGGGAAGCAAATTGCTCTTTGCCGCTAAGGAAAGATTTAGGGGAGCCACAGCACCAGCAGCTCCTTCTTGGGGACTATGCTGGCATGCTAGAAAAACTCCCTGAAAATCTGCAGCATATCCACAAAGGCAGCCTGGACTGCTGATGTCAGCAAGCAGTGGGGAATTTGGGGTCTGATTGGAGTCAGCGAGGGTGCCAGCCCTTGAGAAGCCCATCTGTAGAGAGTCAAAGCCCATTTTGGTGGCGGTGCTGCTTTCTTGGGTCAAAGTTAGGCTCCAGAATTGCATACTTCAGGGCAGCAGCACAAGGAAGGCCCGGGCAGCATCTGCTGTGCCTTTCCCAGCACATGGGACGATGTGATCCTGGCAAAGGGGCATCTGGCATGGCTCGCCAGCAGCTTTTCTCCCCTTCTCCCAGTTTCTCGACCTTCCTGGCACCTCTCCATTTTCTTGCCCCTCACCTGAGCAAGAGTGCTGGCAAGTTTATGCTCCTTTTTCCAGGAGTAGTAGTACTCCACACACTGGGCCACGGTCTTAGTCTGGATCTGTTGTGAAGAGAAAAAGAAGGAATCGAAAATGGTGTTGGGTGCACTGGGGAAAAAGTAGACTATGGAGTGAAGTAGGAAGTAAAAGCATGAATGAAATGGAGTAGGGTGTAAAATGAAATCAACATGGAGAAAGAGAGGCATCATGCAATGTCTTAAAGCGTGTCTTATGCTAGGTGCTAATACACGCAATGCACAGATCAACAACAAATCCACCTAGCACAGTTCTTCTTTCCCCGCTTCACTCCAGTTATGCCAGCACAGCGTCTTGTGGAAGCAGCAGCAGACCTGTGCCACAAGTCTGACAGAATAAAGCTTCATCTTCCAAAAGAGCTTGGAGAAAAGGGCTGGAGAGGCAGGATCATCCTTTTGACACAGGCTTTTGATGTCCCCTTTTGTTACTACTTGAAGATACTTGCTCCTTGAGAAGAGAGAGACTGAAGCCCAGTGCTTGTTCCCAGAAATAAGCAAGCTTTCCTGCTGCTGATCTGCTCGGGTAAAGAATGTCCCGTGGCTTTACCTGCTTCTGGATGAGATGAAAATCCTTGCCGTAGGTGTGGAAAGCCTTTTGGAAGGACTCCTTCTCCTCAGGTGTCCATCTATCAGAGCCTGGCAATAAAAAGCAGCGGCTAGTAAACAGATCCCTTGATCCACACCAAGTAGATTCCTCTGGCTGCCGAAAGAAAACGGTCGCAGGCCGTCATTCACGTGGGTGTACGTGTCTGCTCCCTCAGAAGGGCGTGAAGACAAGAGCAGGCATTGCCCGGGGAGAAGGATTGGAAAACAAGTAAAGCTGAAGGACTAGATGCTGGTGCTTTGCCCACCCACAGAGGAGACAAGACCTTGTGCTGGTGTTAAGCACAATTTCTTGAAGCAGAAACGCTTGCCACAACAATGAAGGGGACGGCAGCATCTGTCAGGGACGCAAGAAGCTCTGCTTTGCTTACCTGCGTAATGATAATCAGCCATGGGATGGCCTTGAGCTGTTGCAGGCCCCTCTGAGAGCAGCATCTCCAGAGCCTCCTGCAAGATCAAGAGGGAAAAGGCTTTAGCCGCCCCAGCACATTAAAAATGAGCCAAAAAATCACAGGTGCTGCCTTTCAGCTCCTTTGCCTCTCCAGACATTCAAGCGACTGTATCCCATGTGGGTGAAACACTGTCATTTGCTCCCAGTCCCTAGTTTTTGCTGCCCAACCCTTTGATCCTGGTCCCCAAGAGTGGCCTTTTGCTCACCAAGCTGAGGATTTTGCTGCTCCTGCAGCCAGAATGGCCTCAGCTGACTGAGGCTTCTGGGAATTTCCCCTCCAAATGTCTTAGAGAAGCCAAATCTCCAGGCCATTTACAAGGCAGCAGGACCTTCCGCCGCCGCCGCCTCCAGGAGGGAGATTCTCCCTGCTGGAGCCCTTTGGGCTCAGCCCTGACGCAGCTGGAGGAGACCCAGCAGGCAGCAAGTGCTCTGCTCCCTGTTAAGACCCTTCTTCCAAGAGCAGCCAGGAAAGGCTGTCCCAGTGCCCAGGCCTTCTGCATTCCCTGTGCCCTCTCCTCTGCGCCCAAACAGCCGCTTCTTACCGGAACGCTGCCGCGTGCCTGGTGCAGGCAGTGCAGGGCGCGCTCCAGGTTAGCTGCTGCCCCGGGAATGCCACGGGAGCTGGCCATGTCCAACAGTTCTCTTACTGCAAGCACAAGAAAAAACCCACCGAAAGTCAGCCTGGAGGCCAGCAAAGGGCAAAGGTTGCCACGCAAGGCAGAAGGAAAGGCCGGCAGCTAAAGACAGCAGCTTGGAGAGAGAGCATGAAAAGGAGAGCAAAGACAGAGCCAGCTGAAGCAAGGGCCCACGCAGTGCTGGCTCTCCCTCCAAAGCAGCTTCTGTAAGAAGAAGTGGGGGCCAATCTCCCCTCTTCCAGTGGCAAACGGCCCTGACCAGTTTGGAGAGCAAGGTGCTTGCTCTTTCTCCTTGCCTCTAACACTTCTACATGGGAAGATGGGCGAGACAAGGAGAGAAGCAGAGCCTGCAAAACGCTGCCTTTTTAGGCATAAGGAGCCTTTTCAAGACCCAAGTAGCTCAGGGCTGGAAGCAAAGCTTGAAGCAAAGCTACCTCTGTCAGGTTTTTCCATGTCAGAGTCATCCTCTCCCCAGGGCTTCCAGACCAGGCTTGCAGGCTCTTCATCCTCACTTGCTGCTCTGTTCTGCAGCTCTGGGAGCTCAGCCTGAAAGTCGCTGCCAACATTGATGTGTCTAAAGGAAGAAGGAGGTGGAGGTGAGAAAGGCAAGTGGTCAAGAGAGCCTTGCTGTGCACCCACAGGCTTGAACCAATCCCAGCCTGACTGTGAAAGAGCAGTTCTCCTCCTCGCCATTCCTCCAGTTTGCTGTCCTTTAACCCTAGGCCAAAACTCACGGCTGAATCTGGGCTCTTGCTTTCCTTTTCATTGTGCCTCTCCTTTCCACCTGAAAGAGATCAAAGCAATGCTCCAGTTCAAAATCCTTCTGCCAAGGATGTGTCAGTAGCCTTCCTTCTCATCCTCATCATTGCAAAGCTCGAGCTCCCGTGTCCCAGCTCCTTTCTCTTTGCTGTCATTGCTGCCTTTTTGACATGGAATGTCCTAGGCAGGACCCTCCAGCAGTCAGCAGCTTCCTCAGGAGGGCAAGCAGAAGGCCATGCACTACTCTCTTCACTCCCGGGGCCACGGAGAAGAGCCAAGAGAATGGCAGGGGAGATGTGCCAGTGCAGGCTTAGGTTGGATCGAAGGAAAAGCTTCTTCAGCCACAGGCTGCTTGGGCACTGCAACAGCCTCCCCAGGGAAGGGGGCACAGCACCAAGGCTGACTGAGCTCCAAAAGTGTTTGGACACTGCTCTTGGGCACAGGCTGTGATTGTTGAGGCTGCCCCGGGCAGGCCCTGCAGTTGGGCTCAGTGATCTTTCAGAATCCCTTCCAAGCCAGAAAATTCTGTGCTACTGTGATTGTGCTCTTGAGGAGATGGCATTTGACGGCCGCCCCTGAGCATGAGGTAGAACCAGCCCTATGTGCACTGAAAAAAGAATCTCTAAAGATCTTAAAATAGAAGGGATCTATAGGCGATGTAAATACGTAAGTAGATAAGAATTGCTGATCCCAGATGGTTTTTGAAGTTGAAAGCCTGTGTTTGCAGAGAAGCCCAGTCAAATGCTTCCATGCCCTGAACGACAGGGATGCCAGAGGAGAAGTGCCATCATTGTGGTGTTTGAAGCTTTGGAGCGGGTGTGAGCAGAGTCAGGGCATAAGGGGATTTGTTGACACTGAAGCCCTGACCTGCTCAGCCAGGAACAATTTGTTTTGGGGTCAGCACAAGATAGTTTGAGGACTGAAATGGGTGCCAAGAACGTTTAATCAGGTGATGCGTGGACGAGGATCTGCAACTGCACTGGGACACCTCTCTAGGTCCTCTATGGAAAGGTCTGTGTTTCCCCTGGAGGCAACACAATTCCTTCAGAAGCTGCACCCTGCTTTCACGTGGAAGCTCGTCTGGGGAAAGTGAGCACGCAGCCTGTGTGTCGTGCTTGGTGGGAGAGGCAGCTGGAGCCTCCTGCCCCTGTGCTAGTGCTTTGAGGGCAAACGGGGATTTTCTTACCTTGGAGGGTTCCCAAGTGCTCTGGGGATGCCCGGAGGCAGACGAGGAGACCAGGATGTCGGTGCAGAGGCCGGGTCTGGCGCTGAGTGCAGAAGGCGGCTGGTCAGGGACAGCCCAGGAGCTGATCCTGCAGCTGCTGCTCCAGCGCTGCTCCAGCAGCGTTCCAGCAAGGGCCGCAGGAGCAGGAGACAACGACAGTTGCTATGGGCACAGCCCAACATTCCATCTAGAACCCCCGGGGGAGCCATGGGACAGAAAGGGGCATGGGCCGCCTCTGCCCCTTGTACTTCTTCTGCTGCAAGTTTGCTCTGAGAAGCTTCCCATTGGGCCTTTTCTCCTCAGTCGTCTGATGAGACGGGCAAAAGCAGTGCAGGGACAGCCCTGGCTCTTCCCGGTGCTTCTCTGCAAGGTGCCTCCAGCTGAAGGTGCACAGGAGCCTGCCTCTGTGCAAGGGCCCAGACCTCATCTCCTGCCCTGGAGAACCAGAAGGGCTCCTCCCACTGGCTCTCCTCCAGCTCTGAGAGGAGCTGGAATTTGCAAGTTGCCTAGCGCAGAGCCAACTCCAAAGCTTCCTCTCAAAGTGGAGGCATTCATCCTGCCCCCTTTCTCAATTCTCCTTTTGCTGCCCAATAATGTCACTGCATGGTTTCCCTCCTTTGGGCCTCTGAGCTGGTCTCTCACCTCATCACTCCTCCCTTGAAACTTGGAGAAACAGGATCTTTTTCAGGCCAACTGATGGGGACACACACACACACACCCAGGGACAGCACACGGGCATTTCTCTAGCAAACATTCAGGCAGAATTTCTAGATCCCTCTTCCAGCTCCCTTGGAGAAGCTCGGTGGTTGTCCCAAAAGACTCTGGCATTCCTCTAAGGAAGCAACACTTACAGAATTGCCTTTCCACACTGCTGGCCTTCACATTGCTTTTAACGCCTAGATCCCAGATATGAGAAAAAGCCAGGCAGCTTTGCTGCTTTCCTGCCTGTCCTTAAGGAAAAGCAAATCTTGCTTCAGTCCCAATCTTGCTTCCTTCCCAGCCTGCATGTTACCCACTGGCCAGCAAACTGAGGGGGCAGCTGGAACAAGTCCCACTGCAAGGCAGATACTTTGTAGCCTCCAAAGCCCACCTGCACCGGCTCCATCAGACAAGGGCAAGCTTGCCTCGGCTTCCCAGAAGCAGCCTGCCAATTGCCCCCTCCCTCGCCCCCTCTCCATCCACCCTCCACAGCCCCTGCCACCAAAGCCTTGCTAGGCACGGCCATTTGCTGGCCTCCATAAAAGAGTGACTTGGATTCTTCTTTGGCGCAAGTGCCCCAGCTGTGACAAGTCAGAGGATAATGATCACACCCGCTCGGCTTTAGCTAAGGAGATTGCTGGAGGCCCAGAGCGGGACACTGGTCCTTTCAGGAGAAACTGCAACTGAACTAGCCATGCCTTTGTGGTGCATGCCGATAGGAATTGGATAGAATCGGAGGGCTTAGAAACGTCCTCCAAGCTGGTCAGCTCCATCAGTCCCCCAAAATGAAAGAAATTTTTCTGTCTGGGCTCCAAAAAGGACTCAACCCGCTGCTTTTATGCCAGAAAATATGGTGAGACCAGACCACTCATCTAGATGCAATTCAGTGAATTAAACAAAGCCTCCCTTTCCACTCCCAGCTGAGATGTTGAGGAATCAAAGGCTGAAGCCCCAGCGGTATTTCACTGGCAGTAAAGGAGACACACCTCAGGAAGTCCTGCCAGCTGAGCAAGGGGCTGGGCCTGGGGGAGGTGGCGCCTGCCCAGCTTCTTCTCTCAGGGCAAGTGCCGTCTTTGCAACACCAGGCAAATGGAACAAACATTGCTGGAGTGCTTTCATACAGACAAACAGACAAAATGGAACAAACATTGGTTTAATGATAAAGACAGATTAGGTCTCAACAAAGGCAAAATGACAAAGAGCATATGGCAGAGCATAGACAACACCCAACCTCTGACATTTACTGATAAATCTAATAATACTAATGAGTCCTGAATAATACTAATGTACCTTAACTACTAAATTGAGGAGGTTACTATCATGTAAACTAACGAAGTAGAAGATTAAACAACCCAAAAAGCTTAAAAAACAGTCCTATTCCTGTCTAACTAATATCTAACAGTTGTATTCCTATCTAACTAATCTGCCTAACTCTTGCTAGCCCTGGACAACCTGCAGGGTTGTCTAATTTGGTCTTTTCTTCTTGGGGAGAGGCTCTGCTGTCTTCCGAGGCCGATGTCTTCTGCTGTGTTTGTTCCTTTCCTTCATGCTTTCAAACACCCTGCAAGATAGGAAGCAAACCATCCATTGCTCACGCTAGTACACACCATGAAACCAAGTGCCAAGATCTCCGTTTGAGTATGAATTTCTGTCTTTTCGGGCAGTGGCACATTTGTCAATGGATCAGCACCATGAGTCTGATGGTTCTACTTTCAATGCCTTGAAATGTCTTCCTCCTTTTGCTGCATCCTCTTTTGAATTTGATCAGCAGCATCAAACCAAGCTTTGATGGATCTATTCCTACTTGTATCAACTGGGTCTTGTTGGGGCACGGCAAGGTTTCATTGTGAAGGCTGGGTTTTACCTAAGCTCTTTGGGTTTGAGGTGGGTGTTAAGCTTGAGCACGGCTGCCGGGGGCGATGCTGCAAGTGCCCCCAGCTTCCCCTGCGGTGCCTTTGAAAAGGGTCAGCCCCTTTTAGTCCAAAGGCGCAGCTTTGAGCAGAAAGAGGAGGAACTTGCGCACCGTTTGCACTGCCCGCAGGGAAAGGGGCCTCCCGCCGAAGGGGGCGGCTGGCGCGGTTGGCAGCAGGGACACTGGGCGCTGCGAGCCCTCTTGCGGCTTCTCTTCCCTGTCTCCCCGTTCTCCTTTCTGGGAGGGCTTTTGCTCCTCTTTGCTTTGCCCACGCTCTGGAAATCAAAGAGTCCTTATCAATGCTTCCTTCCTCTCACAAAGCTGGAAATCAGAGCATCCAGCAGAAAAATCTATCGGCCTAAGCAAATCCTTCCAAAGCCTCAAGAGCTGAGAAAACGGCTGCCTTTGCCAATGGGCTGCGGCGGGCTGCCAAGCCAGAGCTTGGAGGAAAATACTCCTCTTTTCTACAGGCCAAAGGGGTGGGAGAAAGACCTGGCTATTTAGAGCTCTACATTTCTTATTTCTACCTTTCTGCCTAACATCTATTTCTCTCTGCTTTTCCTCCACAAATGTCTAGGCAATGGCATTTCAATTCAGTCCAATTAGGGTAGACACATGCTTAGCCATTTTCTAGTCCCCAAAATAATCTCCCTCCCTGTCTCTCTCTCTCTCTCTCTCTCTCTCTCTCTCTCACATGATGGGAAGCAAATTGCTCTTTGCCGCTAAGGAAAGATTTAGGGGAGCCACAGCACCAGCAGCTCCTTCTTGGGGACTATGCTGGCATGCTAGAAAAACTCCCTGAAAATCTGCAGCATATCCACAAAGGCAGCCTGGACTGCTGATGTCAGCAAGCAGTGGGGAATTTGGGGTCTGATTGGAGTCAGCGAGGGTGCCAGCCCTTGAGAAGCCCATCTGTAGAGAGTCAAAGCCCATTTTGGTGGCGGTGCTGCTTTCTTGGGTCAAAGTTAGGCTCCAGAATTGCATACTTCAGGGCAGCAGCACAAGGAAGGCCCGGGCAGCATCTGCTGTGCCTTTCCCAGCACATGGGACGATGTGATCCTGGCAAAGGGGCATCTGGCATGGCTCGCCAGCAGCTTTTCTCCCCTTCTCCCAGTTTCTCGACCTTCCTGGCACCTCTCCATTTTCTTGCCCCTCACCTGAGCAAGAGTGCTGGCAAGTTTATGCTCCTTTTTCCAGGAGTAGTAGTACTCCACACACTGGGCCACGGTCTTAGTCTGGATCTGTTGTGAAGAGAAAAAGAAGGAATCGAAAATGGTGTTGGGTGCACTGGGGAAAAAGTAGACTATGGAGTGAAGTAGGAAGTAAAAGCATGAATGAAATGGAGTAGGGTGTAAAATGAAATCAACATGGAGAAAGAGAGGCATCATGCAATGTCTTAAACCCTGTATGATGCTAGGTGCTAATACACGCAATGCACAGATCAACAACAAATCCACCTAGCACAGTTCTTCTTTCCCCGCTTCACTCCAGTTATGCCAGCACAGCGTCTTGTGGAAGCAGCAGCAGACCTGTGCCACAAGTCTGACAGAATAAAGCTTCATCTTCCAAAAGAGCTTGGAGAAAAGGGCTGGAGAGGCAGGATCATCCTTTTGACACAGGCTTTTGATGTCCCCTTTTGTTACTACTTGAAGATACTTGCTCCTTGAGAAGAGAGAGACTGAAGCCCAGTGCTTGTTCCCAGAAATAAGCAAGCTTTCCTGCTGCTGATCTGCTCGGGTAAAGAATGTCCCGTGGCTTTACCTGCTTCTGGATGAGATGAAAATCCTTGCCGTAGGTGTGGAAAGCCTTTTGGAAGGACTCCTTCTCCTCAGGTGTCCATCTATCAGAGCCTGGCAATAAAAAGCAGCGGCTAGTAAACAGATCCCTTGATCCACACCAAGTAGATTCCTCTGGCTGCCGAAAGAAAACGGTCGCAGGCCGTCATTCACGTGGGTGTACGTGTCTGCTCCCTCAGAAGGGCGTGAAGACAAGAGCAGGCATTGCCCGGGGAGAAGGATTGGAAAACAAGTAAAGCTGAAGGACTAGATGCTGGTGCTTTGCCCACCCACAGAGGAGACAAGACCTTGTGCTGGTGTTAAGCACAATTTCTTGAAGCAGAAACGCTTGCCACAACAATGAAGGGGCCGGCAGCATCTGTCAGGGACGCAAGAAGCTCTGCTTTGCTTACCTGCGTAATGATAATCAGCCATGGGATGGCCTTGAGCTGTTGCAGGCCCCTCTGAGAGCAGCATCTCCAGAGCCTCCTGCAAGATCAAGAGGGAAAAGGCTTTAGCCGCCCCAGCACATTAAAAATGAGCCAAAAAATCACAGGTGCTGCCTTTCAGCTCCTTTGCCTCTCCAGACATTCAAGCGACTCTATCCCATGTGGGTGAAACACTGTCATTTGCTCCCAGTCCCTAGTTTTTGCTGCCCAACCCTTTGATCCTGGTCCCCAAGAGTGGCCTTTTGCTCACCAAGCTGAGGATTTTGCTGCTCCTGCAGCCAGAATGGCCTCAGCTGACTGAGGCTTCTGGGAATTTCCCCTCCAAATGTCTTAGAGAAGCCAAATCTCCAGGCCATTTACAAGGCAGCAGGACCTTCCGCCGCCGCCGCCTCCAGGAGGGAGATTCTCCCTGCTGGAGCCCTTTGGGCTCAGCCCTGACGCAGCTGGAGGAGACCCAGCAGGCAGCAAGTGCTCTGCTCCCTGTTAAGACCCTTCTTCCAAGAGCAGCCAGGAAAGGCTGTCCCAGTGCCCAGGCCTTCTGCATTCCCTGTGCCCTCTCCTCTGCGCCCAAACAGCCGCTTCTTACCGGAACGCTGCCGCGTGCCTGGTGCAGGCAGTGCAGGGCGCGCTCCAGGTTAGCTGCTGCCCCGGGAATGCCACGGGAGCTGGCCATGTCCAACAGTTCTCTTACTGCAAGCACAAGAAAAAACCCACCGAAAGTCAGCCTGGAGGCCAGCAAAGGGCAAAGGTTGCCACGCAAGGCAGAAGGAAAGGCCGGCAGCTAAAGACAGCAGCTTGGAGAGAGAGCATGAAAAGGAGAGCAAAGACAGAGCCAGCTGAAGCAAGGGCCCACGCAGTGCTGGCTCTCCCTCCAAAGCAGCTTCTGTAAGAAGAAGTGGGGGCCAATCTCCCCTCTTCCAGTGGCAAACGGCCCTGACCAGTTTGGAGAGCAAGGTGCTTGCTCTTTCTCCTTGCCTCTAACACTTCTACATGGGAAGATGGGCGAGACAAGGAGAGAAGCAGAGCCTGCAAAACGCTGCCTTTTTAGGCATAAGGAGCCTTTTCAAGACCCAAGTAGCTCAGGGCTGGAAGCAAAGCTTGAAGCAAAGCTACCTCTGTCAGGTTTTTCCATGTCAGAGTCATCCTCTCCCCAGGGCTTCCAGACCAGGCTTGCAGGCTCTTCATCCTCACTTGCTGCTCTGTTCTGCAGCTCTGGGAGCTCAGCCTGAAAGTCGCTGCCAACATTGATGTGTCTAAAGGAAGAAGGAGGTGGAGGTGAGAAAGGCAAGTGGTCAAGAGAGCCTTGCTGTGCACCCACAGGCTTGAACCAATCCCAGCCTGACTGTGAAAGAGCAGTTCTCCTCCTCGCCATTCCTCCAGTTTGCTGTCCTTTAACCCTAGGCCAAAACTCACGGCTGAATCTGGGCTCTTGCTTTCCTTTTCATTGTGCCTCTCCTTTCCACCTGAAAGAGATCAAAGCAATGCTCCAGTTCAAAATCCTTCTGCCAAGGATGTGTCAGTAGCCTTCCTTCTCATCCTCATCATTGCAAAGCTCGAGCTCCCGTGTCCCAGCTCCTTTCTCTTTGCTGTCATTGCTGCCTTTTTGACATGGAATGTCCTAGGCAGGACCCTCCAGCAGTCAGCAGCTTCCTCAGGAGGGCAAGCAGAAGGCCATGCACTACTCTCTTCACTCCCGGGGCCACGGAGAAGAGCCAAGAGAATGGCAGGGGAGATGTGCCAGTGCAGGCTTAGGTTGGATCGAAGGAAAAGCTTCTTCAGCCAGAGGCTGCTTGGGCACTGCAACAGCCTCCCCAGGGAAGGGGGCACAGCACCAAGGCTGACTGAGCTCCAAAAGTGTTTGGACACTGCTCTTGGGCACAGGCTGTGATTGTTGAGGCTGCCCCGGGCAGGCCCTGCAGTTGGGCTCAGTGATCTTTCAGAATCCCTTCCAAGCCAGAAAATTCTGTGCTACTGTGATTGTGCTCTTGAGGAGATGGCATTTGACGGCCGCCCCTGAGCATGAGGTAGAACCAGCCCTATGTGCACTGAAAAAAGAATCTCTAAAGATCTTAAAATAGAAGGGATCTATAGGCGATGTAAATACGTAAGTAGATAAGAATTGCTGATCCCAGATGGTTTTTGAAGTTGAAAGCCTGTGTTTGCAGAGAAGCCCAGTCAAATGCTTCCATGCCCTGAACGACAGGGATGCCAGAGGAGAAGTGGCATCATTGTGCTGTTTGAAGCTTTGGAGCGGGTGTGAGCAGAGTCAGGGCATAAGGGGATTTGTTGACACTGAAGCCCTGACCTGCTCAGCCAGGAACAATTTGTTTTGGGGTCAGCACAAGATAGTTTGAGGACTGAAATGGGTGCCAAGAACGTTTAATCAGGTGATGCGTGGACGAGGATCTGCAACTGCACTGCGACACCTCTCTAGGTCCTCTATGGAAAGGTCTGTGTTTCCCCTGGAGGCAACACAATTCCTTCAGAAGCTGCACCCTGCTTTCACGTGGAAGCTCGTCTGGGGAAAGTGAGCATGCAGCCTGTGTGTCGTGCTTGGTGGGAGAGGCAGCTGGAGCCTCCTGCCCCTGTGCTAGTGCTTTGAGGGCAAACGGGGATTTTCTTACCTTGGAGGGTTCCCAAGTGCTCTGGGGATGCCCGGAGGCAGACGAGGAGACCAGGATGTCGGTGCAGAGGCCGGGTCTGGCGCTGAGTGCAGAAGGCGGCTGGTCAGGGACAGCCCAGGAGCTGATCCTGCAGCTGCTGCTCCAGCGCTGCTCCAGCAGCGTTCCAGCAAGGGCCGCAGGAGCAGGAGACAACGACAGTTGCTATGGGCACAGCCCAACATTCCATCTAGAACCCCCGGGGGAGCCATGGGACAGAAAGGGGCATGGGCCGCCTCTGCCCCTTGTACTTCTTCTGCTGCAAGTTTGCTCTGAGAAGCTTCCCATTGGGCCTTTTCTCCTCAGTCGTCTGATGAGACGGGCAAAAGCAGTGCAGGGACAGCCCTGGCTCTTCCCGGTGCTTCTCTGCAAGGTGCCTCCAGCTGAAGGTGCACAGGAGCCTGCCTCTGTGCAAGGGCCCAGACCTCATCTCCTGCCCTGGAGAACCAGAAGGGCTCCTCCCACTGGCTCTCCTCCAGCTCTGAGAGGAGCTGGAATTTGCAAGTTGCCTAGCGCAGAGCCAACTCCAAAGCTTCCTCTCAAAGTGGAGGCATTCATCCTGCCCCCTTTCTCAATTCTCCTTTTGCTGCCCAATAATGTCACTGCATGGTTTCCCTCCTTTGGGCCTCTGAGCTGGTCTCTCACCTCATCACTCCTCCCTTGAAACTTGGAGAAACAGGATCTTTTTCAGGCCAACTGATGGGGACACACACACACACACCCAGGGACAGCACACGGGCATTTCTCTAGCAAACATTCAGGCAGAATTTCTAGATCCCTCTTCCAGCTCCCTTGGAGAAGCTCGGTGGTTGTCCCAAAAGACTCTGGCATTCCTCTAAGGAAGCAACACTTACAGAATTGCCTTTCCACACTGCTGGCCTTCACATTGCTTTTAACGCCTAGATCCCAGATATGAGAAAAAGCCAGGCAGCTTTGCTGCTTTCCTGCCTGTCCTTAAGGAAAAGCAAATCTTGCTTCAGTCCCAATCTTGCTTCCTTCTCAGCCTGCATGTTACCCACTGGCCAGCAAACTGAGGGGGCAGCTGGAACAAGTCCCACTGCAAGGCAGATACTTTGTAGCCTCCAAAGCCCACCTGCACCGGCTCCATCAGACAAGGGCAAGCTTGCCTCGGCTTCCCAGAAGCAGCCTGCCAATTGCCCCCTCCCTCGCCCCCTCTCCATCCACCCTCCACAGCCCCTGCCACCAAAGCCTTGCTAGGCAGGGCCATTTGCTGGCCTCCATAAAAGAGTGACTTGGATTCTTCTTTGGCGCAAGTGCCCCAGCTGTGACAAGTCAGAGGATAATGATCACACCCACTCGGCTTTAGCTAAGGAGATTGCTGGAGGCCCAGAGCGGGACACTGGTCCTTTCAGGAGAAACTGCAACTGAACTAGCCATGCCTTTGTGGTGCATGCCGATAGGAATTGGATAGAATCGGAGGGCTTAGAAACGTCCTCCAAGCTGGTCAGCTCCATCAGTCCCCCAAAATGAAAGAAATTTTTCTGTCTGGGCTCCAAAAAGGACTCAACCCGCTGCTTTTATGCCAGAAAATATGGTGAGACCAGACCACTCATCTAGATGCAATTCAGTGAATTAAACAAAGCCTCCCTTTCCACTCCCAGCTGAGATGTTGAGGAATCAAAGGCTGAAGCCCCAGCGGTATTTCACTGGCAGTAAAGGAGACACACCTCAGGAAGTCCTGCCAGCTGAGCAAGGGGCTGGGCCTGGGGGAGGTGGCGCCTGCCCAGCTTCTTCTCTCAGGGCAAGTGCCGTCTTTGCAACACCAGGCAAATGGAACAAACATTGCTGGAGTGCTTTCATACAGACAAACAGACAAAATGGAACAAACATTGGTTTAATGATAAAGACAGATTAGGTCTCAACAAAGGCAAAATGACAAAGAGCATATGGCAGAGCATAGACAACACCCAACCTCTGACATTTACTGATAAATCTAATAATACTAATGAGTCCTGAATAATACTAATGTACCTTAACTACTAAATTGAGGAGGTTACTATCATGTAAACTAACGAAGTAGAAGATTAAACAACCCAAAAAGCTTAAAAAACAGTCCTATTCCTATCTAACTAATATCTAACAGTTGTATTCCTATCTAACTAATCTGCCTAACTCTTGCTAGCCCTGGACAACCTGCAGGGTTGTCTAATTTGGTCTTTTCTTCTTGGGGAGAGGCTCTGCTGTCTTCCGAGGCCGATGTCTTCTGCTGTGTTTGTTCCTTTCCTTCATGCTTTCAAACACCCTGCAAGATAGGAAGCAAACCATCCATTGCTCACGCTAGTACACACCATGAAACCAAGTGCCAAGATCTCCGTTTGAGTATGAATTTCTGTCTTTTCGGGCAGTGGCACATTTGTCAATGGATCAGCACCATGAGTCTGATGGTTCTACTTTCAATGCCTTGAAATGTCTTCCTCCTTTTGCTGCATCCTCTTTTGAATTTGATCAGCAGCATCAAACCAAGCTTTGATGGATCTATTCCTACTTGTATCAACTGGGTCTTGTTGGGGCACGGCAAGGTTTCATTGTGAAGGCTGGGTTTTACCTAAGCTCTTTGGGTTTGAGGTGGGTGTTAAGCTTGAGCACGGCTGCCGGGGGCGATGCTGCAAGTGCCCCCAGCTTCCCCTGCGGTGCCTTTGAAAAGGGTCAGCCCCTTTTAGTCCAAAGGCGCAGCTTTGAGCAGAAAGAGGAGGAACTTGCACACCGTTTGCACTGCCCGCAGGGAAAGGGGCCTCCCGCCGAAGGGGGCGGCTGGCGCGGTTGGCAGCAGGGACACTGGGCGCTGCGAGCCCTCTTGCGGCTTCTCTTCCCTGGCTCCCCCTTCTCCTTTCTGGGAGGGCTTTTGCTCCTCTTTGCTTTGCCCACGCTCTGGAAATCAAAGAGTCCTTATCAATGCTTCCTTCCTCTCACAAAGCTGGAAATCAGAGCATCCAGCACAAAAATCTATCGGCCTAAGCAAATCCTTCCAAAGCCTCAAGAGCTGAGAAAACGGCTGCCTTTGCCAATGGGCTGCGGCGGGCTGCCAAGCCAGAGCTTGGAGGAAAATACTCCTCTTTTCTACAGGCCAAAGGGGTGGGAGAAAGACCTGGCTATTTAGAGCTCTACATTTCTTATTTCTACCTTTCTGCCTAACATCTATTTCTCTCTGCTTTTCCTCCACAAATGTCTAGGCAATGGCATTTCAATTCAGTCCAATTAGGGTAGACACATGCTTAGCCATTTTCTAGTCCCCAAAATAATCTCCCTCCCTGTGTCTCTCTCTCTCTCTCTCTCTCTCTCTCACATGATGGGAAGCAAATTGCTCTTTGCCGCTAAGGAAAGATTTAGGGGAGCCACAGCACCAGCAGCTCCTTCTTGGGGACTATGCTGGCATGCTAGAAAAACTCCCTGAAAATCTGCAGCATATCCACAAAGGCAGCCTGGACTGGTGATGTCAGCAAGCAGTGGGGAATTTGGGGTCTGATTGGAGTCAGCGAGGGTGCCAGCCCTTGAGAAGCCCATCTGTAGAGAGTCAAAGCCCATTTTGGTGGCGGTGCTGCTTTCTTGGGTCAAAGTTAGGCTCCAGAATTGCATACTTCAGGGCAGCAGCACAAGGAAGGCCTGGGCAGCATCTGCTGTGCCTTTCCCAGCACATGGGACGATGTGATCCTGGCAAAGGGGCATCTGGCATGGCTCGCCAGCAGCTTTTCTCCCCTTCTCCCAGTTTCTCGACCTTCCTGGCACCTCTCCATTTTCTTGCCCCTCACCTGAGCAAGAGTGCTGGCAAGTTTATGCTCCTTTTTCCAGGAGTAGTAGTACTCCACACACTGGGCCACGGTCTTAGTCTGGATCTGTTGTGAAGAGAAAAAGAAGGAATCGAAAATGGTGTCGGGTGCACTGGGGAAAAAGTAGACTATGGAGTGAACTAGGAAGTAAAAGCATGAAGTAAATGGAGTAGGGTGTAAAATGAAATCAACATGGAGAAAGAGAGGCATCATGCAATGTCTTAAACCCTGTATGATGCTAGGTGCTAATACACGCAATGCACAGATCAACAACAAATCCACCTAGCACAGTTCTTCTTTCCCCGCTTCACTCCAGTTATGCCAGCACAGCGTCTTGTGGAAGCAGCAGCAGACCTGTGCCACAAGTCTGACAGAATAAAGCTTCATCTTCCAAAAGAGCTTGGAGAAAAGGGCTGGAGAGGCAGGATCATCCTTTTGACACAGGCTTTTGATGTCCCCTTTTGTTACTACTTGAAGATACTTGCTCCTTGAGAAGAGAGAGACTGAAGCCCAGTGCTTGTTCCCAGAAATAAGCAAGCTTTCCTGCTGCTGATCTGCTCGGGTAAAGAATGTCCCGTGGCTTTACCTGCTTCTGGATGAGATGAAAATCCTTGCCGTAGGTGTGGAAAGCCTTTTGGAAGGACTCCTTCTCCTCAGGTGTCCATCTATCAGAGCCTGGCAATAAAAAGCAGCGGCTAGTAAACAGATCCCTTGATCCACACCAAGTAGATTCCTCTGGCTGCCGAAAGAAAACGGTCGCAGGCCGTCATTCACGTGGGTGTACGTGTCTGCTCCCTCAGAAGGGCGTGAAGACAAGAGCAGGCATTGCCCGGGGAGAAGGATTGGAAAACAAGTAAAGCTGAAGGACTAGATGCTGGTGCTTTGCCCACCCACAGAGGAGACAAGACCTTGTGCTGGTGTTAAGCACAATTTCTTGAAGCAGAAACGCTTGCCACAACAATGAAGGGGACGGCAGCATCTGTCAGGGACGCAAGAAGCTCTGCTTTGCTTACCTGCGTAATGATAATCAGCCATGGGATGGCCTTGAGCTGTTGCAGGCCCCTCTGAGAGCAGCATCTCCAGAGCCTCCTGCAAGATCAAGAGGGAAAAGGCTTTAGCCGCCCCAGCACATTAAAAATGAGCCAAAAAATCACAGGTGCTGCCTTTCAGCTCCTTTGCCTCTCCAGACATTCAAGCGACTCTATCCCATGTGGGTGAAACACTGTCATTTGCTCCCAGTCCCTAGTTTTTGCTGCCCAACCCTTTGATCCTGGTCCCCAAGAGTGGCCTTTTGCTCACCAAGCTGAGGATTTTGCTGCTCCTGCAGCCAGAATGGCCTCAGCTGACTGAGGCTTCTGGGAATTTCCCCTCCAAATGTCTTAGAGAAGCCAAATCTCCAGGCCATTTACAAGGCAGCAGGACCTTCCGCCGCCGCCGCCTCCAGGAGGGAGATTCTCCCTGCTGGAGCCCTTTGGGCTCAGCCCTGACGCAGCTGGAGGAGACCCAGCAGGCAGCAAGTGCTCTGCTCCCTGTTAAGACCCTTCTTCCAAGAGCAGCCAGGAAAGGCTGTCCCAGTGCCCAGGCCTTCTGCATTCCCTGTGCCCTCTCCTCTGCGCCCAAACAGCCGCTTCTTACCGGAACGCTGCCGCGTGCCTGGTGCAGGCAGTGCAGGGCGCGCTCCAGGTTAGCTGCTGCCCCGGGAATGCCACGGGAGCTGGCCATGTCCAACAGTTCTCTTACTGCAAGCACAAGAAAAAACCCACCGAAAGTCAGCCTGGAGGCCAGCAAAGGGCAAAGGTTGCCACGCAAGGCAGAAGGAAAGGCCGGCAGCTAAAGACAGCAGCTTGGAGAGAGAGCATGAAAAGGAGAGCAAAGACAGAGCCAGCTGAAGCAAGGGCCCACGCAGTGCTGGCTCTCCCTCCAAAGCAGCTTCTGTAAGAAGAAGTGGGGGCCAATCTCCCCTCTTCCAGTGGCAAACGGCCCTGACCAGTTTGGAGAGCAAGGTGCTTGCTCTTTCTCCTTGCCTCTAACACTTCTACATGGGAAGATGGGCGAGACAAGGAGAGAAGCAGAGCCTGCAAAACGCTGCCTTTTTAGGCATAAGGAGCCTTTTCAAGACCCAAGTAGCTCAGGGCTGGAAGCAAAGCTTGAAGCAAAGCTACCTCTGTCAGGTTTTTCCATGTCAGAGTCATCCTCTCCCCAGGGCTTCCAGACCAGGCTTGCAGGCTCTTCATCCTCACTTGCTGCTCTGTTCTGCAGCTCTGGGAGCTCAGCCTGAAAGTCGCTGCCAACATTGATGTGTCTAAAGGAAGAAGGAGGTGGAGGTGAGAAAGGCAAGTGGTCAAGAGAGCCTTGCTGTGCACCCACAGGCTTGAACCAATCCCAGCCTGACTGTGAAAGAGCAGTTCTCCTCCTCGCCATTCCTCCAGTTTGCTGTCCTTTAACCCTAGGCCAAAACTCACGGCTGAATCTGGGCTCTTGCTTTCCTTTTCATTGTGCCTCTCCTTTCCACCTGAAAGAGATCAAAGCAATGCTCCAGTTCAAAATCCTTCTGCCAAGGATGTGTCAGTAGCCTTCCTTCTCATCCTCATCATTGCAAAGCTCGAGCTCCCGTGTCCCAGCTCCTTTCTCTTTGCTGTCATTGCTGCCTTTTTGACATGGAATGTCCTAGGCAGGACCCTCCAGCAGTCAGCAGCTTCCTCAGGAGGGCAAGCAGAAGGCCATGCACTACTCTCTTCACTCCCGGGGCCACGGAGAAGAGCCAAGAGAATGGCAGGGGAGATGTGCCAGTGCAGGCTTAGGTTGGATCGAAGGAAAAGCTTCTTCAGCCAGAGGCTGCTTGGGCACTGCAACAGCCTCCCCAGGGAAGGGGGCACAGCACCAAGGCTGACTGAGCTCCAAAAGTGTTTGGACACTGCTCTTGGGCACAGGCTGTGATTGTTGAGGCTGCCCCGGGCAGGCCCTGCAGTTGGGCTCAGTGATCTTTCAGAATCCCTTCCAAGCCAGAAAATTCTGTGCTACTGTGATTGTGCTCTTGAGGAGATGGCATTTGACGGCCGCCCCTGAGCATGAGGTAGAACCAGCCCTATGTGCACTGAAAAAAGAATCTCTAAAGATCTTAAAATAGAAGGGATCTATAGGCGATGTAAATACGTAAGTAGATAAGAATTGCTGATCCCAGATGGTTTTTGAAGTTGAAAGCCTGTGTTTGCAGAGAAGCCCAGTCAAATGCTTCCATGCCCTGAACGACAGGGATGCCAGAGGAGAAGTGGCATCATTGTGCTGTTTGAAGCTTTGGAGCGGGTGTGAGCAGAGTCAGGGCATAAGGGGATTTGTTGACACTGAAGCCCTGACCTGCTCAGCCAGGAACAATTTGTTTTGGGGTCAGCACAAGATAGTTTGAGGACTGAAATGGGTGCCAAGAACGTTTAATCAGGTGATGCGTGGACGAGGATCTGCAACTGCACTGCGACACCTCTCTAGGTCCTCTATGGAAAGGTCTGTGTTTCCCCTGGAGGCAACACAATTCCTTCAGAAGCTGCACCCTGCTTTCACGTGGAAGCTCGTCTGGGGAAAGTGAGCATGCAGCCTGTGTGTCGTGCTTGGTGGGAGAGGCAGCTGGAGCCTCCTGCCCCTGTGCTAGTGCTTTGAGGGCAAACGGGGATTTTCTTACCTTGGAGGGTTCCCAAGTGCTCTGGGGATGCCCGGAGGCAGACGAGGAGACCAGGATGTCGGTGCAGAGGCCGGGTCTGGCGCTGAGTGCAGAAGGCGGCTGCTCAGGGACAGCCCAGGAGCTGATCCTGCAGCTGCTGCTCCAGCGCTGCTCCAGCAGCGTTCCAGCAAGGGCCGCAGGAGCAGGAGACAACGACAGTTGCTATGGGCACAGCCCAACATTCCATCTAGAACCCCCGGGGGAGCCATGGGACAGAAAGGGGCATGGGCCGCCTCTGCCCCTTGTACTTCTTCTGCTGCAAGTTTGCTCTGAGAAGCTTCCCATTGGGCCTTTTCTCCTCAGTCGTCTGATGAGACGGGCAAAAGCAGTGCAGGGACAGCCCTGGCTCTTCCCGGTGCTTCTCTGCAAGGTGCCTCCAGCTGAAGGTGCACAGGAGCCTGCCTCTGTGCAAGGGCCCAGACCTCATCTCCTGCCCTGGAGAACCAGAAGGGCTCCTCCCACTGGCTCTCCTCCAGCTCTGAGAGGAGCTGGAATTTGCAAGTTGCCTAGCGCAGAGCCAACTCCAAAGCTTCCTCTCAAAGTGGAGGCATTCATCCTGCCCCCTTTCTCAATTCTCCTTTTGCTGCCCAATAATGTCACTGCATGGTTTCCCTCCTTTGGGCCTCTGAGCTGGTCTCTCACCTCATCACTCCTCCCTTGAAACTTGGAGAAACAGGATCTTTTTCAGGCCAACTGATGGGGACACACACACACACACCCAGGGACAGCACACGGGCATTTCTCTAGCAAACATTCAGGCAGAATTTCTAGATCCCTCTTCCAGCTCCCTTGGAGAAGCTCGGTGGTTGTCCCAAAAGACTCTGGCATTCCTCTAAGGAAGCAACACTTACAGAATTGCCTTTCCACACTGCTGGCCTTCACATTGCTTTTAACGCCTAGATCCCAGATATGAGAAAAAGCCAGGCAGCTTTGCTGCTTTCCTGCCTGTCCTTAAGGAAAAGCAAATCTTGCTTCAGTCCCAATCTTGCTTCCTTCTCAGCCTGCATGTTACCCACTGGCCAGCAAACTGAGGGGGCAGCTGGAACAAGTCCCACTGCAAGGCAGATACTTTGTAGCCTCCAAAGCCCACCTGCACCGGCTCCATCAGACAAGGGCAAGCTTGCCTCGGCTTCCCAGAAGCAGCCTGCCAATTGCCCCCTCCCTCGCCCCCTCTCCATCCACCCTCCACAGCCCCTGCCACCAAAGCCTTGCTAGGCAGGGCCATTTGCTGGCCTCCATAAAAGAGTGACTTGGATTCTTCTTTGGCGCAAGTGCCCCAGCTGTGACAAGTCAGAGGATAATGATCACACCCGCTCGGCTTTAGCTAAGGAGATTGCTGGAGGCCCAGAGCGGGACACTGGTCCTTTCAGGAGAAACTGCAACTGAACTAGCCATGCCTTTGTGGTGCATGCCGATAGGAATTGGATAGAATCGGAGGGCTTAGAAACGTCCTCCAAGCTGGTCAGCTCCATCAGTCCCCCAAAATGAAAGAAATTTTTCTGTCTGGGCTCCAAAAAGGACTCAACCCGCTGCTTTTATGCCAGAAAATATGGTGAGACCAGACCACTCATCTAGATGCAATTCAGTGAATTAAACAAAGCCTCCCTTTCCACTCCCAGCTGAGATGTTGAGGAATCAAAGGCTGAAGCCCCAGCGGTATTTCACTGGCAGTAAAGGAGACACACCTCAGGAAGTCCTGCCAGCTGAGCAAGGGGCTGGGCCTGGGGGAGGTGGCGCCTGCCCAGCTTCTTCTCTCAGGGCAAGTGCCATCTTTGCAACACCAGGCAAATGGAACAAACATTGCTGGAGTGCTTTCATACAGACAAACAGACAAAATGGAACAAACATTGGTTTAATGATAAAGACAGATTAGGTCTCAACAAAGGCAAAATGACAAAGAGCATATGGCAGAGCATACAAAACACCCAACCTCTGACATTTACTGATAAATCTAATAATACTAATGAGTCCTGAATAATACTAATGTACCTTAACTACTAAATTGAGGAGGTTACTATCATGTAAACTAACGAAGTAGAAGATTAAACAACCCAAAAAGCTTAAAAAACAGTCCTATTCCTATCTAACTAATATCTAACAGTTGTATTCCTATCTAACTAATCTGCCTAACTCTTGCTAGCCCTGGACAACCTGCAGGGTTGTCTAATTTGGTCTTTTCTTCTTGGGGAGAGGCTCTGCTGTCTTCCGAGGCCGATGTCTTCTGCTGTGTTTGTTCCTTTCCTTCATGCTTTCAAACACCCTGCAAGATAGGAAGCAAACCATCCATTGCTCACGCTAGTACACACCATGAAACCAAGTGCCAAGATCTCCGTTTGAGTATGAATTTCTGTCTTTTCGGGCAGTGGCACATTTGTCAATGGATCAGCACCATGAGTCTGATGGTTCTACTTTCAATGCCTTGAAATGTCTTCCTCCTTTTGCTGCATCCTCTTTTGAATTTGATCAGCAGCATCAAACCAAGCTTTGATGGATCTATTCCTACTTGTATCAACTGGGTCTTGTTGGGGCACGGCAAGGTTTCATTGTGAAGGCTGGGTTTTACCTAAGCTCTTTGGGTTTGAGGTGGGTGTTAAGCTTGAGCACGGCTGCCGGGGGCGATGCTGCAAGTGCCCCCAGCTTCCCCTGCGGTGCCTTTGAAAAGGGTCAGCCCCTTTTAGTCCAAAGGCGCAGCTTTGAGCAGAAAGAGGAGGAACTTGCGCACCGTTTGCACTGCCCGCAGGGAAAGGGGCCTCCCGCCGAAGGGGGCGGCTGGCGCGGTTGGCAGCAGGGACACTGGGCGCTGCGAGCCCTCTTGCGGCTTCTCTTCCCTGTCTCCCCGTTCTCCTTTCTGGGAGGGCTTTTGCTCCTCTTTGCTTTGCCCACGCTCTGGAAATCAAAGAGTCCTTATCAATGCTTCCTTCCTCTCACAAAGCTGGAAATCAGAGCATCCAGCAGAAAAATCTATCGGCCTAAGCAAATCCTTCCAAAGCCTCAAGAGCTGAGAAAACGGCTGCCTTTGCCAATGGGCTGCGGCGGGCTGCCAAGCCAGAGCTTGGAGGAAAATACTCCTCTTTTCTACAGGCCAAAGGGGTGGGAGAAAGACCTGGCTATTTAGAGCTCTACATTTCTTATTTCTACCTTTCTGCCTAACATCTATTTCTCTCTGCTTTTCCTCCACAAATGTCTAGGCAATGGCATTTCAATTCAGTCCAATTAGGGTAGACACATGCTTAGCCATTTTCTAGTCCCCAAAATAATCTCCCTCCCTGTGTCTCTCTCTCTCTCTCTCTCTCTCTCTCACATGATGGGAAGCAAATTGCTCTTTGCCGCTAAGGAAAGATTTAGGGGAGCCACAGCACCAGCAGCTCCTTCTTGGGGACTATGCTGGCATGCTAGAAAAACTCCCTGAAAATCTGCAGCATATCCACAAAGGCAGCCTGGACTGGTGATGTCAGCAAGCAGTGGGGAATTTGGGGTCTGATTGGAGTCAGCGAGGGTGCCAGCCCTTGAGAAGCCCATCTGTAGAGAGTCAAAGCCCATTTTGGTGGCGGTGCTGCTTTCTTGGGTCAAAGTTAGGCTCCAGAATTGCATACTTCAGGGCAGCAGCACAAGGAAGGCCTGGGCAGCATCTGCTGTGCCTTTCCCAGCACATGGGACGATGTGATCCTGGCAAAGGGGCATCTGGCATGGCTCGCCAGCAGCTTTTCTCCCCTTCTCCCAGTTTCTCGACCTTCCTGGCACCTCTCCATTTTCTTGCCCCTCACCTGAGCAAGAGTGCTGGCAAGTTTATGCTCCTTTTTCCAGGAGTAGTAGTACTCCACACACTGGGCCACGGTCTTAGTCTGGATCTGTTGTGAAGAGAAAAAGAAGGAATCGCAAATGGTGTCGGGTGCACTGGGGAAAAAGTAGACTATGGAGTGAACTAGGAAGTAAAAGCATGAAGTAAATGGAGTAGGGTGTAAAATGAAATCAACATGGAGAAAGAGAGGCATCATGCAATGTCTTAAACCCTGTATGATGCTAGGTGCTAATACACGCAATGCACAGATCAACAACAAATCCACCTAGCACAGTTCTTCTTTCCCCGCTTCACTCCAGTTATGCCAGCACAGCGTCTTGTGGAAGCAGCAGCAGACCTGTGCCACAAGTCTGACAGAATAAAGCTTCATCTTCCAAAAGAGCTTGGAGAAAAGGGCTGGAGAGGCAGGATCATCCTTTTGACACAGGCTTTTGATGTCCCCTTTTGTTACTACTTGAAGATACTTGCTCCTTGAGAAGAGAGAGACTGAAGCCCAGTGCTTGTTCCCAGAAATAAGCAAGCTTTCCTGCTGCTGATCTGCTCGGGTAAAGAATGTCCCGTGGCTTTACCTGCTTCTGGATGAGATGAAAATCCTTGCCGTAGGTGTGGAAAGCCTTTTGGAAGGACTCCTTCTCCTCAGGTGTCCATCTATCAGAGCCTGGCAATAAAAAGCAGCGGCTAGTAAACAGATCCCTTGATCCACACCAAGTAGATTCCTCTGGCTGCCGAAAGAAAACGGTCGCAGGCCGTCATTCACGTGGGTGTACGTGTCTGCTCCCTCAGAAGGTCGTGAAGACAAGAGCAGGCATTGCCCGGGGAGAAGGATTGGAAAACAAGTAAAGCTGAAGGACTAGATGCTGGTGCTTTGCCCACCCACAGAGGAGACAAGACCTTGTGCTGGTGTTAAGCACAATTTCTTGAAGCAGAAACGCTTGCCACAACAATGAAGGGGCCGGCAGCATCTGTCAGGGACGCAAGAAGCTCTGCTTTGCTTACCTGCGTAATGATAATCAGCCATGGGATGGCCTTGAGCTGTTGCAGGCCCCTCTGAGAGCAGCATCTCCAGAGCCTCCTGCAAGATCAAGAGGGAAAAGGCTTTAGCCGCCCCAGCACATTAAAAATGAGCCAAAAAATCACAGGTGCTGCCTTTCAGCTCCTTTGCCTCTCCAGACATTCAAGCGACTCTATCCCATGTGGGTGAAACACTGTCATTTGCTCCCAGTCCCTAGTTTTTGCTGCCCAACCCTTTGATCCTGGTCCCCAAGAGTGGCCTTTTGCTCACCAAGCTGAGGATTTTGCTGCTCCTGCAGCCAGAATGGCCTCAGCTGACTGAGGCTTCTGGGAATTTCCCCTCCAAATGTCTTAGAGAACCCAAATCTCCAGGCCATTTACAAGGCAGCAGGACCTTCCGCCGCCGCCGCCTCCAGGAGGGAGATTCTCCCTGCTGGAGCCCTTTGGGCTCAGCCCTGACGCAGCTGGAGGAGACCCAGCAGGCAGCAAGTGCTCTGCTCCCTGTTAAGACCCTTCTTCCAAGAGCAGCCAGGAAAGGCTGTCCCAGTGCCCAGGCCTTCTGCATTCCCTGTGCCCTCTCCTCTGCGCCCAAACAGCCGCTTCTTACCGGAACGCTGCCGCGTGCCTGGTGCAGGCAGTGCAGGGCGCGCTCCAGGTTAGCTGCTGCCCCGGGAATGCCACGGGAGCTGGCCATGTCCAACAGTTCTCTTACTGCAAGCACAAGAAAAAACCCACCGAAAGTCAGCCCGGAGGCCAGCAAAGGGCAAAGGTTGCCACGCAAGGCAGAAGGAAAGGCCGGCAGCTAAAGACAGCAGCTTGGAGAGAGAGCATGAAAAGGAGAGCAAAGACAGAGCCAGCTGAAGCAAGGGCCCACGCAGTGCTGGCTCTCCCTCCAAAGCAGCTTCTGTAAGAAGAAGTGGGGGCCAATCTCCCCTCTTCCAGTGGCAAACGGCCCTGACCAGTTTGGAGAGCAAGGTGCTTGCTCTTTCTCCTTGCCTCTAACACTTCTACATGGGAAGATGGGCGAGACAAGGAGAGAAGCAGAGCCTGCAAAACGCTGCCTTTTTAGGCATAAGGAGCCTTTTCAAGACCCAAGTAGCTCAGGGCTGGAAGCAAAGCTTGAAGCAAAGCTACCTCTGTCAGGTTTTTCCATGTCAGAGTCATCCTCTCCCCAGGGCTTCCAGACCAGGCTTGCAGGCTCTTCATCCTCACTTGCTGCTCTGTTCTGCAGCTCTGGGAGCTCAGCCTGAAAGTCGCTGCCAACATTGATGTGTCTAAAGGAAGAAGGAGGTGGAGGTGAGAAAGGCAAGTGGTCAAGAGAGCCTTGCTGTGCACCCACAGGCTTGAACCAATCCCAGCCTGACTGTGAAAGAGCAGTTCTCCTCCTCGCCATTCCTCCAGTTTGCTGTCCTTTAACCCTAGGCCAAAACTCACGGCTGAATCTGGGCTCTTGCTTTCCTTTTCATTGTGCCTCTCCTTTCCACCTGAAAGAGATCAAAGCAATGCTCCAGTTCAAAATCCTTCTGCCAAGGATGTGTCAGTAGCCTTCCTTCTCATCCTCATCATTGCAAAGCCCGAGCTCCCGTGTCCCAGCTCCTTTCTCTTTGCTGTCATTGCTGCCTTTTTGACATGGAATGTCCTAGGCAGGACCCTCCAGCAGTCAGCAGCTTCCTCAGGAGGGCAAGCAGAAGGCCATGCACTACTCTCTTCACTCCCGGGGCCACGGAGAAGAGCCAAGAGAATGGCAGGGGAGATGTGCCAGTGCAGGCTTAGGTTGGATCGAAGGAAAAGCTTCTTCAGCCACAGGCTGCTTGGGCACTGCAACAGCCTCCCCAGGGAAGGGGGCACAGCACCAAGGCTGACTGAGCTCCAAAAGTGTTTGGACACTGCTCTTGGGCACAGGCTGTGATTGTTGAGGCTGCCCCGGGCAGGCCCTGCAGTTGGGCTCAGTGATCTTTCAGAATCCCTTCCAAGCCAGAAAATTCTGTGCTACTGTGATTGTGCTCTTGAGGAGATGGCATTTGACGGCCGCCCCTGAGCATGAGGTAGAACCAGCCCTACGTGCACTGAAAAAAGAATCTCTAAAGATCTTAAAATAGAAGGGATCTATAGGCGATGTAAATACGTAAGTAGATAAGAATTGCTGATCCCAGATGGTTTTTGAAGTTGAAAGCCTGTGTTTGCAGAGAAGCCCAGTCAAATGCTTCCATGCCCTGAACGACAGGGATGCCAGAGGAGAAGTGGCATCATTGTGCTGTTTGAAGCTTTGGAGCGGGTGTGAGCAGAGTCAGGGCATAAGGGGATTTGTTGACACTGAAGCCCTGACCTGCTCAGCCAGGAACAATTTGTTTTGGGGTCAGCACAAGATAGTTTGAGGACTGAAATGGGTGCCAAGAACGTTTAATCAGGTGATGCGTGGACGAGGATCTGCAACTGCACTGGGACACCTCTCTAGGTCCTCTATGGAAAGGTCTGTGTTTCCCCTGGAGGCAACACAATTCCTTCAGAAGCTGCACCCTGCTTTCACGTGGAAGCTCGTCTGGGGAAAGTGAGCACGCAGCCTGTGTGTCGTGCTTGGTGGGAGAGGCAGCTGGAGCCTCCTGCCCCTGTGCTAGTGCTTTGAGGGCAAACGGGGATTTTCTTACCTTGGAGGGTTCCCAAGTGCTCTGGGGATGCCCGGAGGCAGACGAGGAGACCAGGATGTCGGTGCAGAGGCCGGGTCTGGCGCTGAGTGCAGAAGGCGGCTGCTCAGGGACAGCCCAGGAGCTGATCCTGCAGCTGCTGCTCCAGCGCTGCTCCAGCAGCGTTCCAGCAAGGGCCGCAGGAGCAGGAGACAACGACAGTTGCTATGGGCACAGCCCAACATTCCATCTAGAACCCCCGGGGGAGCCATGGGACAGAAAGGGGCATGGGCCGCCTCTGCCCCTTGTACTTCTTCTGCTGCAAGTTTGCTCTGAGAAGCTTCCCATTGGGCCTTTTCTCCTCAGTCGTCTGATGAGACGGGCAAAAGCAGTGCAGGGACAGCCCTGGCTCTTCCCGGTGCTTCTCTGCAAGGTGCCTCCAGCTGAAGGTGCACAGGAGCCTGCCTCTGTGCAAGGGCCCAGACCTCATCTCCTGCCCTGGAGAACCAGAAGGGCTCCTCCCACTGGCTCTCCTCCAGCTCTGAGAGGAGCTGGAATTTGCAAGTTGCCTAGCGCAGAGCCAACTCCAAAGCTTCCTCTCAAAGTGGAGGCATTCATCCTGCCCCCTTTCTCAATTCTCCTTTTGCTGCCCAATAATGTCACTGCATGGTTTCCCTCCTTTGGGCCTCTGAGCTGGTCTCTCACCTCATCACTCCTCCCTTGAAACTTGGAGAAACAGGATCTTTTTCAGGCCAACTGATGGGGACACACACACACACACCCAGGGACAGCACACGGGCATTTCTCTAGCAAACATTCAGGCAGAATTTCTAGATCCCTCTTCCAGCTCCCTTGGAGAAGCTCGGTGGTTGTCCCAAAAGACTCTGGCATTCCTCTAAGGAAGCAACACTTACAGAATTGCCTTTCCACACTGCTGGCCTTCACATTGCTTTTAACGCCTAGATCCCAGATATGAGAAAAAGCCAGGCAGCTTTGCTGCTTTCCTGCCTGTCCTTAAGGAAAAGCAAATCTTGCTTCAGTCCCAATCTTGCTTCCTTCTCAGCCTGCATGTTACCCACTGGCCAGCAAACTGAGGGGGCAGCTGGAACAAGTCCCACTGCAAGGCAGATACTTTGTAGCCTCCAAAGCCCACCTGCACCGGCTCCATCAGACAAGGGCAAGCTTGCCTCGGCTTCCCAGAAGCAGCCTGCCAATTGCCCCCTCCCTCGCCCCCTCTCCATCCACCCTCCACAGCCCCTGCCACCAAAGCCTTGCTAGGCAGGGCCATTTGCTGGCCTCCATAAAAGAGTGACTTGGATTCTTCTTTGGCGCAAGTGCCCCAGCTGTGACAAGTCAGAGGATAATGATCACACCCGCTCGGCTTTAGCTAAGGAGATTGCTGGAGGCCCAGAGCGGGACACTGGTCCTTTCAGGAGAAACTGCAACTGAACTAGCCATGCCTTTGTGGTGCATGCCGATAGGAATTGGATAGAATCGGAGGGCTTAGAAACGTCCTCCAAGCTGGTCAGCTCCATCAGTCCCCCAAAATGAAAGAAATTTTTCTGTCTGGGCTCCAAAAAGGACTCAACCCGCTGCTTTTATGCCAGAAAATATGGTGAGACCAGACCACTCATCTAGATGCAATTCAGTGAATTAAACAAAGCCTCCCTTTCCACTCCCAGCTGAGATGTTGAGGAATCAAAGGCTGAAGCCCCAGCGGTATTTCACTGGCAGTAAAGGAGACACACCTCAGGAAGTCCTGCCAGCTGAGCAAGGGGCTGGGCCTGGGGGAGGTGGCGCCTGCCCAGCTTCTTCTCTCAGGGCAAGTGCCGTCTTTGCAACACCAGGCAAATGGAACAAACATTGCTGGAGTGCTTTCATACAGACAAACAGACAAAATGGAACAAACATTGGTTTAATGATAAAGACAGATTAGGTCTCAACAAAGGCAAAATGACAAAGAGCATATGGCAGAGCATACAAAACACCCAACCTCTGACATTTACTGATAAATCTAATAATACTAATGAGTCCTGAATAATACTAATGTACCTTAACTACTAAATTGAGGAGGTTACTATCATGTAAACTAACGAAGTAGAAGATTAAACAACCCAAAAAGCTTAAAAACCAGTCCTATTCCTGTCTAACTAATATCTAACAGTTGTATTCCTATCTAACTAATCTGCCTAACTCTTGCTAGCCCTGGACAACCTGCAGGGTTGTCTAATTTGGTCTTTTCTTCTTGGGGAGAGGCTCTGCTGTCTTCCGAGGCCGATGTCTTCTGCTGTGTTTGTTCCTTTCCTTCATGCTTTCAAACACCCTGCAAGATAGGAAGCAAACCATCCATTGCTCACGCTAGTACACACCATGAAACCAAGTGCCAAGATCTCCGTTTGAGTATGAATTTCTGTCTTTTCGGGCAGTGGCACATTTGTCAATGGATCAGCACCATGAGTCTGATGGTTCTACTTTCAATGCCTTGAAATGTCTTCCTCCTTTTGCTGCATCCTCTTTTGAATTTGATCAGCAGCATCAAACCAAGCTTTGATGGATCTATTCCTACTTGTATCAACTGGGTCTTGTTGGGGCACGGCAAGGTTTCATTGTGAAGGCTGGGTTTTACCTAAGCTCTTTGGGTTTGAGGTGGGTGTTAAGCTTGAGCACGGCTGCCGGGGGCGATGCTGCAAGTGCCCCCAGCTTCCCCTGCGGTGCCTTTGAAAAGGGTCAGCCCCTTTTAGTCCAAAGGCGCAGCTTTGAGCAGAAAGAGGAGGAACTTGCGCACCGTTTGCACTGCCCGCAGGGAAAGGGGCCTCCCGCCGAAGGGGGCGGCTGGCGCGGTTGGCAGCAGGGACACTGGGCGCTGCGAGCCCTCTTGCGGCTTCTCTTCCCTGGCTCCCCCTTCTCCTTTCTGGGAGGGCTTTTGCTCCTCTTTGCTTTGCCCACGCTCTGGAAATCAAAGAGTCCTTATCAATGCTTCCTTCCTCTCACAAAGCTGGAAATCAGAGCATCCAGCACAAAAATCGATCGGCCTAAGCAAATCCTTCCAAAGCCTCAAGAGCTGAGAAAACGGCTGCCTTTGCCAATGGGCTGCGGCGGGCTGCCAAGCCAGAGCTTGGAGGAAAATACTCCTCTTTTCTACAGGCCAAAGGGGTGGGAGAAAGACCTGGCTATTTAGAGCTCTACATTTCTTATTTCTACCTTTCTGCCTAACATCTATTTCTCTCTGCTTTTCCTCCACAAATGTCTAGGCAATGGCATTTCAATTCAGTCCAATTAGGGTAGACACATGCTTAGCCATTTTCTAGTCCCCAAAATAATCTCCCTCCCTGTCTCTCTCTCTCTCTCTCTCTCTCTCTCTCTCTCACATGATGGGAAGCAAATTGCTCTTTGCCGCTAAGGAAAGATTTAGGGGAGCCACAGCACCAGCAGCTCCTTCTTGGGGACTATGCTGGCATGCTAGAAAAACTCCCTGAAAATCTGCAGCATATCCACAAAGGCAGCCTGGACTGGTGATGTCAGCAAGCAGTGGGGAATTTGGGGTCTGATTGGAGTCAGCGAGGGTGCCAGCCCTTGAGAAGCCCATCTGTAGAGAGTCAAAGCCCATTTTGGTGGCGGTGCTGCTTTCTTGGGTCAAAGTTAGGCTCCAGAATTGCATACTTCAGGGCAGCAGCACAAGGAAGGCCCGGGCAGCATCTGCTGTGCCTTTCCCAGCACATGGGACGATGTGATCCTGGCAAAGGGGCATCTGGCATGGCTCGCCAGCAGCTTTTCTCCCCTTCTCCCAGTTTCTCGACCTTCCTGGCACCTCTCCATTTTCTTGCCCCTCACCTGAGCAAGAGTGCTGGCAAGTTTATGCTCCTTTTTCCAGGAGTAGTAGTACTCCACACACTGGGCCACGGTCTTAGTCTGGATCTGTTGTGAAGAGAAAAAGAAGGAATCGCAAATGGTGTCGGGTGCACTGGGGAAAAAGTAGACTATGGAGTGAACTAGGAAGTAAAAGCATGAAGTAAATGGAGTAGGGTGTAAAATGAAATCAACATGGAGAAAGAGAGGCATCATGCAATGTCTTAAAGCGTGTCTTATGCTAGGTGCTAATACACGCAATGCACAGATCAACAACAAATCCACCTAGCACAGTTCTTCTTTCCCCGCTTCACTCCAGTTATGCCAGCACAGCGTCTTGTGGAAGCAGCAGCAGACCTGTGCCACAAGTCTGACAGAATAAAGCTTCATCTTCCAAAAGAGCTTGGAGAAAAGGGCTGGAGAGGCAGGATCATCCTTTTGACACAGGCTTTTGATGTCCCCTTTTGTTACTACTTGAAGATACTTGCTCCTTGAGAAGAGAGAGACTGAAGCCCAGTGCTTGTTCCCAGAAATAAGCAAGCTTTCCTGCTGCTGATCTGCTCGGGTAAAGAATGTCCCGTGGCTTTACCTGCTTCTGGATGAGATGAAAATCCTTGCCGTAGGTGTGGAAAGCCTTTTGGAAGGACTCCTTCTCCTCAGGTGTCCATCTATCAGAGCCTGGCAATAAAAAGCAGCGGCTAGTAAACAGATCCCTTGATCCACACCAAGTAGATTCCTCTGGCTGCCGAAAGAAAACGGTCGCAGGCCGTCATTCACGTGGGTGTACGTGTCTGCTCCCTCAGAAGGTCGTGAAGACAAGAGCAGGCATTGCCCGGGGAGAAGGATTGGAAAACAAGTAAAGCTGAAGGACTAGATGCTGGTGCTTTGCCCACCCACAGAGGAGACAAGACCTTGTGCTGGTGTTAAGCACAATTTCTTGAAGCAGAAACGCTTGCCACAACAATGAAGGGGCCGGCAGCATCTGTCAGGGACACAAGAAGCTCTGCTTTGCTTACCTGCGTAATGATAATCAGCCATGGGATGGCCTTGAGGTGTTGCAGGCCCCTCTGAGAGCAGCATCTCCAGAGCCTCCTGCAAGATCAAGAGGGAAAAGGCTTTAGCCGCCCCAGCACATTAAAAATGAGCCAAAAAATCACAGGTGCTGCCTTTCAGCTCCTTTGCCTCTCCAGACATTCAAGCGACTCTATCCCATGTGGGTGGAACACTGTCATTTGCTCCCAGTCCCTAGTTTTTGCTGCCCGACCCTTTGATCCTGGTCCCCAAGAGTGGCCTTTTGCTCACCAAGCTGAGGATTTTGCTGCTCCTGCAGCCAGAATGGCCTCAGCTGACTGAGGCTTCTGGGAATTTCCCCTCCAAATGTCTTAGAGAACCCAAATCTCCAGGCCATTTACAAGGCAGCAGGACCTTCCACCGCCGCCGCCTCCAGGAGGGAGATTCTCCCTGCTGGAGCCCTTTGGGCTCAGCCCTGACGCAGCTGGAGGAGACCCAGCAGGCAGCAAGTGCTCTGCTCCCTGTTAAGACCCTTCTTCCAAGAGCAGCCAGGAAAGGCTGTCCCAGTGCCCAGGCCTTCTGCATTCCCTGTGCCCTCTCCTCTGCGCCCAAACAGCCGCTTCTTACCGGAACGCTGCCGCGTGCCTGGTGCAGGCAGTGCAGGGCGCGCTCCAGGTTAGCTGCTGCCCCGGGAATGCCACGGGAGCTGGCCATGTCCAACAGTTCTCTTACTGCAAGCACAAGAAAAAACCCACCGAAAGTCAGCCTGGAGGCCAGCAAAGGGCAAAGGTTGCCACGCAAGGCAGAAGGAAAGGCCGGCAGCTAAAGACAGCAGCTTGGAGAGAGAGCATGAAAAGGAGAGCAAAGACAGAGCCAGCTGAAGCAAGGGCCCACGCAGTGCTGGCTCTCCCTCCAAAGCAGCTTCTGTAAGAAGAAGTGGGGGCCAATCTCCCCTCTTCCAGTGGCAAACGGCCCTGACCAGTTTGGAGAGCAAGGTGCTTGCTCTTTCTCCTTGCCTCTAACACTTCTACATGGGAAGATGGGCGAGACAAGGAGAGAAGCAGAGCCTGCAAAACGCTGCCTTTTTAGGCATAAGGAGCCTTTTCAAGACCCAAGTAGCTCAGGGCTGGAAGCAAAGCTTGAAGCAAAGCTACCTCTGTCAGGTTTTTCCATGTCAGAGTCATCCTCTCCCCAGGGCTTCCAGACCAGGCTTGCAGGCTCTTCATCCTCACTTGGTGCTCTGTTCTGCAGCTCTGGGAGCTCAGCCTGAAAGTCGCTGCCAACATTGATGTGTCTAAAGGAAGAAGGAGGTGGAGGTGAGAAAGGCAAGTGGTCAAGAGAGCCTTGCTGTGCACCCACAGGCTTGAACCAATCCCAGCCTGACTGTGAAAGAGCAGTTCTCCTCCTCGCCATTCCTCCAGTTTGCTGTCCTTTAACCCTAGGCCAAAACTCACGGCTGAATCTGGGCTCTTGCTTTCCTTTTCATTGTGCCTCTCCTTTCCACCTGAAAGAGATCAAAGCAATGCTCCAGTTCAAAATCCTTCTGCCAAGGATGTGTCAGTAGCCTTCCTTCTCATCCTCATCATTGCAAAGCCCGAGCTCCCGTGTCCCAGCTCCTTTCTCTTTGCTGTCATTGCTGCCTTTTTGACATGGAATGTCCTAGGCAGGACCCTCCAGCAGTCAGCAGCTTCCTCAGGAGGGCAAGCAGAAGGCCATGCACTACTCTCTTCACTCCCGGGGCCACGGAGAAGAGCCAAGAGAATGGCAGGGGAGATGTGCCAGTGCAGGCTTAGGTTGGATCGAAGGAAAAGCTTCTTCAGCCAGAGGCTGCTTGGGCACTGCAACAGCCTCCCCAGGGAAGGGGGCACAGCACCAAGGCTGACTGAGCTCCAAAAGTGTTTGGACACTGCTCTTGGGCACAGGCTGTGATTGTTGAGGCTGCCCCGGGCAGGCCCTGCAGTTGGGCTCAGTGATCTTTCAGAATCCCTTCCAAGCCAGAAAATTCTGTGCTACTGTGATTGTGCTCTTGAGGAGATGGCATTTGACGGCCGCCCCTGAGCATGAGGTAGAACCAGCCCTATGTGCACTGAAAAAAGAATCTCTAAAGATCTTAAAATAGAAGGGATCTATAGGCGATGTAAATACGTAAGTAGATAAGAATTGCTGATCCCAGATGGTTTTTGAAGTTGAAAGCCTGTGTTTGCAGAGAAGCCCAGTCAAATGCTTCCATGCCCTGAACGACAGGGATGCCAGAGGAGAAGTGGCATCATTGTGCTGTTTGAAGCTTTGGAGCGGGTGTGAGCAGAGTCAGGGCATAAGGGGATTTGTTGACACTGAAGCCCTGACCTGCTCAGCCAGGAACAATTTGTTTTGGGGTCAGCACAAGATAGTTTGAGGACTGAAATGGGTGCCAAGAACGTTTAATCAGGTGATGCGTGGACGAGGATCTGCAACTGCACTGGGACACCTCTCTAGGTCCTCTATGGAAAGGTCTGTGTTTCCCCTGGAGGCAACACAATTCCTTCAGAAGCTGCACCCTGCTTTCACGTGGAAGCTCGTCTGGGGAAAGTGAGCATGCAGCCTGTGTGTCGTGCTTGGTGGGAGAGGCAGCTGGAGCCTCCTGCCCCTGTGCTAGTGCTTTGAGGGCAAACGGGGATTTTCTTACCTTGGAGGGTTCCCAAGTGCTCTGGGGATGCCCGGAGGCAGACGAGGAGACCAGGATGTCGGTGCAGAGGCCGGGTCTGGCGCTGAGTGCAGAAGGCGGCTGCTCAGGGACAGCCCAGGAGCTGATCCTGCAGCTGCTGCTCCAGCGCTGCTCCAGCAGCGTTCCAGCAAGGGCCGCAGGAGCAGGAGACAACGACAGTTGCTATGGGCACAGCCCAACATTCCATCTAGAACCCCCGGGGGAGCCATGGGACAGAAAGGGGCATGGGCCGCCTCTGCCCCTTGTACTTCTTCTGCTGCAAGTTTGCTCTGAGAAGCTTCCCATTGGGCCTTTTCTCCTCAGTCGTCTGATGAGACGGGCAAAAGCAGTGCAGGGACAGCCCTGGCTCTTCCCGGTGCTTCTCTGCAAGGTGCCTCCAGCTGAAGGTGCACAGGAGCCTGCCTCTGTGCAAGGGCCCAGACCTCATCTCCTGCCCTGGAGAACCAGAAGGGCTCCTCCCACTGGCTCTCCTCCAGCTCTGAGAGGAGCTGGAATTTGCAAGTTGCCTAGCGCAGAGCCAACTCCAAAGCTTCCTCTCAAAGTGGAGGCATTCATCCTGCCCCCTTTCTCAATTCTCCTTTTGCTGCCCAATAATGTCACTGCATGGTTTCCCTCCTTTGGGCCTCTGAGCTGGTCTCTCACCTCATCACTCCTCCCTTGAAACTTGGAGAAACAGGATCTTTTTCAGGCCAACTGATGGGGACACACACACACACACCCAGGGACAGCACACGGGCATTTCTCTAGCAAACATTCAGGCAGAATTTCTAGATCCCTCTTCCAGCTCCCTTGGAGAAGCTCGGTGGTTGTCCCAAAAGACTCTGGCATTCCTCTAAGGAAGCAACACTTACAGAATTGCCTTTCCACACTGCTGGCCTTCACATTGCTTTTAACGCCTAGATCCCAGATATGAGAAAAAGCCAGGCAGCTTTGCTGCTTTCCTGCCTGTCCTTAAGGAAAAGCAAATCTTGCTTCAGTCCCAATCTTGCTTCCTTCTCAGCCTGCATGTTACCCACTGGCCAGCAAACTGAGGGGGCAGCTGGAACAAGTCCCACTGCAAGGCAGATACTTTGTAGCCTCCAAAGCCCACCTGCACCGGCTCCATCAGACAAGGGCAAGCTTGCCTCGGCTTCCCAGAAGCAGCCTGCCAATTGCCCCCTCCCTCGCCCCCTCTCCATCCACCCTCCACAGCCCCTGCCACCAAAGCCTTGCTAGGCACGGCCATTTGCTGGCCTCCATAAAAGAGTGACTTGGATTCTTCTTTGGCGCAAGTGCCCCAGCTGTGACAAGTCAGAGGATAATGATCACACCCACTCGGCTTTAGCTAAGGAGATTGCTGGAGGCCCAGAGCGGGACACTGGTCCTTTCAGGAGAAACTGCAACTGAACTAGCCATGCCTTTGTGGTGCATGCCGATAGGAATTGGATAGAATCGGAGGGCTTAGAAACGTCCTCCAAGCTGGTCAGCTCCATCAGTCCCCCAAAATGAAAGAAATTTTTCTGTCTGGGCTCCAAAAAGGACTCAACCCGCTGCTTTTATGCCAGAAAATATGGTGAGACCAGACCACTCATCTAGATGCAATTCAGTGAATTAAACAAAGCCTCCCTTTCCACTCCCAGCTGAGATGTTGAGGAATCAAAGGCTGAAGCCCCAGCGGTATTTCACTGGCAGTAAAGGAGACACACCTCAGGAAGTCCTGCCAGCTGAGCAAGGGGCTGGGCCTGGGGGAGGTGGCGCCTGCCCAGCTTCTTCTCTCAGGGCAAGTGCCATCTTTGCAACACCAGGCAAATGGAACAAACATTGCTGGAGTGCTTTCATACAGACAAACAGACAAAATGGAACAAACATTGGTTTAATGATAAAGACAGATTAGGTCTCAACAAAGGCAAAATGACAAAGAGCATATGGCAGAGCATAGACAACACCCAACCTCTGACATTTACTGATAAATCTAATAATACTAATGAGTCCTGAATAATACTAATGTACCTTAACTACTAAATTGAGGAGGTTACTATCATGTAAACTAACGAAGTAGAAGATTAAACAACCCAAAAAGCTTAAAAACCAGTCCTATTCCTATCTAACTAATATCTAACAGTTGTATTCCTATCTAACTAATCTGCCTAACTCTTGCTAGCCCTGGACAACCTGCAGGGTTGTCTAATTTGGTCTTTTCTTCTTGGGGAGAGGCTCTGCTGTCTTCCGAGGCCGATGTCTTCTGCTGTGTTTGTTCCTTTCCTTCATGCTTTCAAACACCCTGCAAGATAGGAAGCAAACCATCCATTGCTCACGCTAGTACACACCATGAAACCAAGTGCCAAGATCTCCGTTTGAGTATGAATTTCTGTCTTTTCGGGCAGTGGCACATTTGTCAATGGATCAGCACCATGAGTCTGATGGTTCTACTTTCAATGCCTTGAAATGTCTTCCTCCTTTTGCTGCATCCTCTTTTGAATTTGATCAGCAGCATCAAACCAAGCTTTGATGGATCTATTCCTACTTGTATCAACTGGGTCTTGTTGGGGCACGGCAAGGTTTCATTGTGAAGGCTGGGTTTTACCTAAGCTCTTTGGGTTTGAGGTGGGTGTTAAGCTTGAGCACGGCTGCCGGGGGCGATGCTGCAAGTGCCCCCAGCTTCCCCTGCGGTGCCTTTGAAAAGGGTCAGCCCCTTTTAGTCCAAAGGCGCAGCTTTGAGCAGAAAGAGGAGGAACTTGCGCACCGTTTGCACTGCCCGCAGGGAAAGGGGCCTCCCGCCGAAGGGGGCGGCTGGCGCGGTTGGCAGCAGGGACACTGGGCGCTGCGAGCCCTCTTGCGGCTTCTCTTCCCTGTCTCCCCGTTCTCCTTTCTGGGAGGGCTTTTGCTCCTCTTTGCTTTGCCCACGCTCTGGAAATCAAAGAGTCCTTATCAATGCTTCCTTCCTCTCACAAAGCTGGAAATCAGAGCATCCAGCAGAAAAATCTATCGGCCTAAGCAAATCCTTCCAAAGCCTCAAGAGCTGAGAAAACGGCTGCCTTTGCCAATGGGCTGCGGCGGGCTGCCAACACAGAGCTTGGAGGAAAATACTCCTCTTTTCTACAGGCCAAAGGGGTGGGAGAAAGACCTGGCTATTTAGAGCTCTACATTTCTTATTTCTACCTTTCTGCCTAACATCTATTTCTCTCTGCTTTTCCTCCACAAATGTCTAGGCAATGGCATTTCAATTCAGTCCAATTAGGGTAGACACATGCTTAGCCATTTTCTAGTCCCCAAAATAATCTCCCTCCCTGTCTCTCTCTCTCTCTCTCTCTCTCTCTCTCTCTCACATGATGGGAAGCAAATTGCTCTTTGCCGCTAAGGAAAGATTTAGGGGAGCCACAGCACCAGCAGCTCCTTCTTGGGGACTATGCTGGCATGCTAGAAAAACTCCCTGAAAATCTGCAGCATATCCACAAAGGCAGCCTGGACTGGTGATGTCAGCAAGCAGTGGGGAATTTGGGGTCTGATTGGAGTCAGCGAGGGTGCCAGCCCTTGAGAAGCCCATCTGTAGAGAGTCAAAGCCCATTTTGGTGGCGGTGCTGCTTTCTTGGGTCAAAGTTAGGCTCCAGAATTGCATACTTCAGGGCAGCAGCACAAGGAAGGCCTGGGCAGCATCTGCTGTGCCTTTCCCAGCACATGGGACGATGTGATCCTGGCAAAGGGGCATCTGGCATGGCTCGCCAGCAGCTTTTCTCCCCTTCTCCCAGTTTCTCGACCTTCCTGGCACCTCTCCATTTTCTTGCCCCTCACCTGAGCAAGAGTGCTGGCAAGTTTATGCTCCTTTTTCCAGGAGTAGTAGTACTCCACACACTGGGCCACGGTCTTAGTCTGGATCTGTTGTGAAGAGAAAAAGAAGGAATCGAAAATGGTGTCGGGTGCACTGGGGAAAAAGTAGACTATGGAGTGAACTAGGAAGTAAAAGCATGAAGTAAATGGAGTAGGGTGTAAAATGAAATCAACATGGAGAAAGAGAGGCATCATGCAATGTCTTAAACCCTGTATGATGCTAGGTGCTAATACACGCAATGCACAGATCAACAACAAATCCACCTAGCACAGTTCTTCTTTCCCCGCTTCACTCCAGTTATGCCAGCACAGCGTCTTGTGGAAGCAGCAGCAGACCTGTGCCACAAGTCTGACAGAATAAAGCTTCATCTTCCAAAAGAGCTTGGAGAAAAGGGCTGGAGAGGCAGGATCATCCTTTTGACACAGGCTTTTGATGTCCCCTTTTGTTACTACTTGAAGATACTTGCTCCTTGAGAAGAGAGAGACTGAAGCCCAGTGCTTGTTCCCAGAAATAAGCAAGCTTTCCTGCTGCTGATCTGCTCGGGTAAAGAATGTCCCGTGGCTTTACCTGCTTCTGGATGAGATGAAAATCCTTGCCGTAGGTGTGGAAAGCCTTTTGGAAGGACTCCTTCTCCTCAGGTGTCCATCTATCAGAGCCTGGCAATAAAAAGCAGCGGCTAGTAAACAGATCCCTTGATCCACACCAAGTAGATTCCTCTGGCTGCCGAAAGAAAACGGTCGCAGGCCGTCATTCACGTGGGTGTACGTGTCTGCTCCCTCAGAAGGTCGTGAAGACAAGAGCAGGCATTGCCCGGGGAGAAGGATTGGAAAACAAGTAAAGCTGAAGGACTAGATGCTGGTGCTTTGCCCACCCACAGAGGAGACAAGACCTTGTGCTGGTGTTAAGCACAATTTCTTGAAGCAGAAACGCTTGCCACAACAATGAAGGGGCCGGCAGCATCTGTCAGGGACGCAAGAAGCTCTGCTTTGCTTACCTGCGTAATGATAATCAGCCATGGGATGGCCTTGAGCTGTTGCAGGCCCCTCTGAGAGCAGCATCTCCAGAGCCTCCTGCAAGATCAAGAGGGAAAAGGCTTTAGCCGCCCCAGCACATTAAAAATGAGCCAAAAAATCACAGGTGCTGCCTTTCAGCTCCTTTGCCTCTCCAGACATTCAAGCGACTGTATCCCATGTGGGTGAAACACTGTCATTTGCTCCCAGTCCCTAGTTTTTGCTGCCCAACCCTTTGATCCTGGTCCCCAAGAGTGGCCTTTTGCTCACCAAGCTGAGGATTTTGCTGCTCCTGCAGCCAGAATGGCCTCAGCTGAGTGAGGCTTCTGGGAATTTCCCCTCCAAATGTCTTAGAGAAGCCAAATCTCCAGGCCATTTACAAGGCAGCAGGACCTTCCGCCACCGCCGCCTCCAGGAGGGAGATTCTCCCTGCTGGAGCCCTTTGGGCTCAGCCCTGACGCAGCTGGAGGAGACCCAGCAGGCAGCAAGTGCTCTGCTCCCTGTTAAGACCCTTCTTCCAAGAGCAGCCAGGAAAGGCTGTCCCAGTGCCCAGGCCTTCTGCATTCCCTGTGCCCTCTCCTCTGCGCCCAAACAGCCGCTTCTTACCGGAACGCTGCCGCGTGCCTGGTGCAGGCAGTGCAGGGCGCGCTCCAGGTTAGCTGCTGCCCCGGGAATGCCACGGGAGCTGGCCATGTCCAACAGTTCTCTTACTGCAAGCACAAGAAAAAACCCACCGAAAGTCAGCCCGGAGGCCAGCAAAGGGCAAAGGTTGCCACGCAAGGCAGAAGGAAAGGCCGGCAGCTAAAGACAGCAGCTTGGAGAGAGAGCATGAAAAGGAGAGCAAAGACAGAGCCAGCTGAAGCAAGGGCCCACGCAGTGCTGGCTCTCCCTCCAAAGCAGCTTCTGTAAGAAGAAGTGGGGGCCAATCTCCCCTCTTCCAGTGGCAAACGGCCCTGACCAGTTTGGAGAGCAAGGTGCTTGCTCTTTCTCCTTGCCTCTAACACTTCTACATGGGAAGATGGGCGAGACAAGGAGAGAAGCAGAGCCTGCAAAAGGCTGCCTTTTTAGGCATAAGGAGCCTTTTCAAGACCCAAGTAGCTCAGGGCTGGAAGCAAAGCTTGAAGCAAAGCTACCTCTGTCAGGTTTTTCCATGTCAGAGTCATCCTCTCCCCAGGGCTTCCAGACCAGGCTTGCAGGCTCTTCATCCTCACTTGGTGCTCTGTTCTGCAGCTCTGGGAGCTCAGCCTGAAAGTCGCTGCCAACATTGATGTGTCTAAAGGAAGAAGGAGGTGGAGGTGAGAAAGGCAAGTGGTCAAGAGAGCCTTGCTGTGCACCCACAGGCTTGAACCAATCCCAGCCTGACTCTGAAAGAGCAGTTCTCCTCCTCGCCATTCCTCCAGTTTGCTGTCCTTTAACCCTAGGCCAAAACTCACGGCTGAATCTGGGCTCTTGCTTTCCTTTTCATTGTGCCTCTCCTTTCCACCTGAAAGAGATCAAAGCAATGCTCCAGTTCAAAATCCTTCTGCCAAGGATGTGTCAGTAGCCTTCCTTCTCATCCTCATCATTGCAAAGCCCGAGCTCCCGTGTCCCAGCTCCTTTCTCTTTGCTCTCATTGCTGCCTTTTTGACATGGAATGTCCTAGGCAGGACCCTCCAGCAGTCAGCAGCTTCCTCAGGAGGGCAAGCAGAAGGCCATGCACTACTCTCTTCACTCCCGGGGCCACGGAGAAGAGCCAAGAGAATGGCAGGGGAGATGTGCCAGTGCAGGCTTAGGTTGGATCGAAGGAAAAGCTTCTTCAGCCACAGGCTGCTTGGGCACTGCAACAGCCTCCCCAGGGAAGGGGGCACAGCACCAAGGCTGACTGAGCTCCAAAAGTGTTTGGACACTGCTCTTGGGCACAGGCTGTGATTGTTGAGGCTGCCCCGGGCAGGCCCTGCAGTTGGGCTCAGTGATCTTTCAGAATCCCTTCCAAGCCAGAAAATTCTGTGCTACTGTGATTGTGCTCTTGAGGAGATGGCATTTGACGGCCGCCCCTGAGCATGAGGTAGAACCAGCCCTACCTGCACTGAAAAAAGAATCTCTAAAGATCTTAAAATAGAAGGGATCTATAGGCGATGTAAATACGTAAGTAGATAAGAATTGCTGATCCCAGATGGTTTTTGAAGTTGAAAGCCTGTGTTTGCAGAGAAGCCCAGTCAAATGCTTCCATGCCCTGAACGACAGGGATGCCAGAGGAGAAGTGGCATCATTGTGCTGTTTGAAGCTTTGGAGCGGGTGTGAGCAGAGTCAGGGCATAAGGGGATTTGTTGACACTGAAGCCCTGACCTGCTCAGCCAGGAACAATTTGTTTTGGGGTCAGCACAAGATAGTTTGAGGACTGAAATGGGTGCCAAGAACGTTTAATCAGGTGATGCGTGGACGAGGATCTGCAACTGCACTGGGACACCTCTCTAGGTCCTCTATGGAAAGGTCTGTGTTTCCCCTGGAGGCAACACAATTCCTTCAGAAGCTGCACCCTGCTTTCACGTGGAAGCTCGTCTGGGGAAAGTGAGCACGCAGCCTGTGTGTCGTGCTTGGTGGGAGAGGCAGCTGGAGCCTCCTGCCCCTGTGCTAGTGCTTTGAGGGCAAACGGGGATTTTCTTACCTTGGAGGGTTCCCAAGTGCTCTGGGGATGCCCGGAGGCAGACGAGGAGACCAGGATGTCGGTGCAGAGGCCGGGTCTGGCGCTGAGTGCAGAAGGCGGCTGGTCAGGGACAGCCCAGGAGCTGATCCTGCAGCTGCTGCTCCAGCGCTGCTCCAGCAGCGTTCCAGCAAGGGCCGCAGGAGCAGGAGACAACGACAGTTGCTATGGGCACAGCCCAACATTCCATCTAGAACCCCCGGGGGAGCCATGGGACAGAAAGGGGCATGGGCCGCCTCTGCCCCTTGTACTTCTTCTGCTGCAAGTTTGCTCTGAGAAGCTTCCCATTGGGCCTTTTCTCCTCAGTCGTCTGATGAGACGGGCAAAAGCAGTGCAGGGACAGCCCTGGCTCTTCCCGGTGCTTCTCTGCAAGGTGCCTCCAGCTGAAGGTGCACAGGAGCCTGCCTCTGTGCAAGGGCCCAGACCTCATCTCCTGCCCTGGAGAACCAGAAGGGCTCCTCCCACTGGCTCTCCTCCAGCTCTGAGAGGAGCTGGAATTTGCAAGTTGCCTAGCGCAGAGCCAACTCCAAAGCTTCCTCTCAAAGTGGAGGCATTCATCCTGCCCCCTTTCTCAATTCTCCTTTTGCTGCCCAATAATGTCACTGCATGGTTTCCCTCCTTTGGGCCTCTGAGCTGGTCTCTCACCTCATCACTCCTCCCTTGAAACTTGGAGAAACAGGATCTTTTTCAGGCCAACTGATGGGGACACACACACACACACCCAGGGACAGCACACGGGCATTTCTCTAGCAAACATTCAGGCAGAATTTCTAGATCCCTCTTCCAGCTCCCTTGGAGAAGCTCGGTGGTTGTCCCAAAAGACTCTGGCATTCCTCTAAGGAAGCAACACTTACAGAATTGCCTTTCCACACTGCTGGCCTTCACATTGCTTTTAACGCCTAGATCCCAGATATGAGAAAAAGCCAGGCAGCTTTGCTGCTTTCCTGCCTGTCCTTAAGGAAAAGCAAATCTTGCTTCAGTCCCAATCTTGCTTCCTTCTCAGCCTGCATGTTACCCACTGGCCAGCAAACTGAGGGGGCAGCTGGAACAAGTCCCACTGCAAGGCAGATACTTTGTAGCCTCCAAAGCCCACCTGCACCGGCTCCATCAGACAAGGGCAAGCTTGCCTCGGCTTCCCAGAAGCAGCCTGCCAATTGCCCCCTCCCTCGCCCCCTCTCCATCCACCCTCCACAGCCCCTGCCACCAAAGCCTTGCTAGGCAGGGCCATTTGCTGGCCTCCATAAAAGAGTGACTTGGATTCTTCTTTGGCGCAAGTGCCCCAGCTGTGACAAGTCAGAGGATAATGATCACACCCGCTCGGCTTTAGCTAAGGAGATTGCTGGAGGCCCAGAGCGGGACACTGGTCCTTTCAGGAGAAACTGCAACTGAACTAGCCATGCCTTTGTGGTGCATGCCGATAGGAATTGGATAGAATCGGAGGGCTTAGAAACGTCCTCCAAGCTGGTCAGCTCCATCAGTCCCCCAAAATGAAAGAAATTTTTCTGTCTGGGCTCCAAAAAGGACTCAACCCGCTGCTTTTATGCCAGAAAATATGGTGAGACCAGACCACTCATCTAGATGCAATTCAGTGAATTAAACAAAGCCTCCCTTTCCACTCCCAGCTGAGATGTTGAGGAATCAAAGGCTGAAGCCCCAGCGGTATTTCACTGGCAGTAAAGGAGACACACCTCAGGAAGTCCTGCCAGCTGAGCAAGGGGCTGGGCCTGGGGGAGGTGGCGCCTGCCCAGCTTCTTCTCTCAGGGCAAGTGCCGTCTTTGCAACACCAGGCAAATGGAACAAACATTGCTGGAGTGCTTTCATACAGACAAACAGACAAAATGGAACAAACATTGGTTTAATGATAAAGACAGATTAGGTCTCAACAAAGGCAAAATGACAAAGAGCATATGGCAGAGCATACAAAACACCCAACCTCTGACATTTACTGATAAATCTAATAATACTAATGAGTCCTGAATAATACTAATGTACCTTAACTACTAAATTGAGGAGGTTACTATCATGTAAACTAACGAAGTAGAAGATTAAACAACCCAAAAAGCTTAAAAAACAGTCCTATTCCTGTCTAACTAATATCTAACAGTTGTATTCCTATCTAACTAATCTGCCTAACTCTTGCTAGCCCTGGACAACCTGCAGGGTTGTCTAATTTGGTCTTTTCTTCTTGGGGAGAGGCTCTGCTGTCTTCCGAGGCCGATGTCTTCTGCTGTGTTTGTTCCTTTCCTTCATGCTTTCAAACACCCTGCAAGATAGGAAGCAAACCATCCATTGCTCACGCTAGTACACACCATGAAACCAAGTGCCAAGATCTCCGTTTGAGTATGAATTTCTGTCTTTTCGGGCAGTGGCACATTTGTCAATGGATCAGCACCATGAGTCTGATGGTTCTACTTTCAATGCCTTGAAATGTCTTCCTCCTTTTGCTGCATCCTCTTTTGAATTTGATCAGCAGCATCAAACCAAGCTTTGATGGATCTATTCCTACTTGTATCAACTGGGTCTTGTTGGGGCACGGCAAGGTTTCATTGTGAAGGCTGGGTTTTACCTAAGCTCTTTGGGTTTGAGGTGGGTGTTAAGCTTGAGCACGGCTGCCGGGGGCGATGCTGCAAGTGCCCCCAGCTTCCCCTGCGGTGCCTTTGAAAAGGGTCAGCCCCTTTTAGTCCAAAGGCGCAGCTTTGAGCAGAAAGAGGAGGAACTTGCGCACCGTTTGCACTGCCCGCAGGGAAAGGGGCCTCCCGCCGAAGGGGGCGGCTGGCGCGGTTGGCAGCAGGGACACTGGGCGCTGCGAGCCCTCTTGCGGCTTCTCTTCCCTGGCTCCCCCTTCTCCTTTCTGGGAGGGCTTTTGCTCCTCTTTGCTTTGCCCACGCTCTGGAAATCAGAGTCCTTATCAATGCTTCCTTCCTCTCACAAAGCTGGAAATCAGAGCATCCAGCACAAAAATCGATCGGCCTAAGCAAATCCTTCCAAAGCCTCAAGAGCTGAGAAAACGGCTGCCTTTGCCAATGGGCTGCGGCGGGCTGCCAAGCCAGAGCTTGGAGGAAAATACTCCTCTTTTCTACAGGCCAAAGGGGTGGGAGAAAGACCTGGCTATTTAGAGCTCTACATTTCTTATTTCTACCTTTCTGCCTAACATCTATTTCTCTCTGCTTTTCCTCCACAAATGTCTAGGCAATGGCATTTCAATTCAGTCCAATTAGGGTAGACACATGCTTAGCCATTTTCTAGTCCCCAAAATAATCTCCCTCCCTGTCTCTCTCTCTCTCTCTCTCTCTCTCTCTCTCTCACATGATGGGAAGCAAATTGCTCTTTGCCGCTAAGGAAAGATTTAGGGGAGCCACAGCACCAGCAGCTCCTTCTTGGGGACTATGCTGGCATGCTAGAAAAACTCCCTGAAAATCTGCAGCATATCCACAAAGGCAGCCTGGACTGCTGATGTCAGCAAGCAGTGGGGAATTTGGGGTCTGATTGGAGTCAGCGAGGGTGCCAGCCCTTGAGAAGCCCATCTGTAGAGAGTCAAAGCCCATTTTGGTGGCGGTGCTGCTTTCTTGGGTCAAAGTTAGGCTCCAGAATTGCATACTTCAGGGCAGCAGCACAAGGAAGGCCCGGGCAGCATCTGCTGTGCCTTTCCCAGCACATGGGACGATGTGATCCTGGCAAAGGGGCATCTGGCATGGCTCGCCAGCAGCTTTTCTCCCCTTCTCCCAGTTTCTCGACCTTCCTGGCACCTCTCCATTTTCTTGCCCCTCACCTGAGCAAGAGTGCTGGCAAGTTTATGCTCCTTTTTCCAGGAGTAGTAGTACTCCACACACTGGGCCACGGTCTTAGTCTGGATCTGTTGTGAAGAGAAAAAGAAGGAATCGCAAATGGTGTCGGGTGCACTGGGGAAAAAGTAGACTATGGAGTGAACTAGGAAGTAAAAGCATGAATGAAATGGAGTAGGGTGTAAAATGAAATCAACATGGAGAAAGAGAGGCATCATGCAATGTCTTAAACCCTGTATGATGCTAGGTGCTAATACACGCAATGCACAGATCAACAACAAATCCACCTAGCACAGTTCTTCTTTCCCCGCTTCACTCCAGTTATGCCAGCACAGCGTCTTGTGGAAGCAGCAGCAGACCTGTGCCACAAGTCTGACAGAATAAAGCTTCATCTTCCAAAAGAGCTTGGAGAAAAGGGCTGGAGAGGCAGGATCATCCTTTTGACACAGGCTTTTGATGTCCCCTTTTGTTACTACTTGAAGATACTTGCTCCTTGAGAAGAGAGAGACTGAAGCCCAGTGCTTGTTCCCAGAAATAAGCAAGCTTTCCTGCTGCTGATCTGCTCGGGTAAAGAATGTCCCGTGGCTTTACCTGCTTCTGGATGAGATGAAAATCCTTGCCGTAGGTGTGGAAAGCCTTTTGGAAGGACTCCTTCTCCTCAGGTGTCCATCTATCAGAGCCTGGCAATAAAAAGCAGCGGCTAGTAAACAGATCCCTTGATCCACACCAAGTAGATTCCTCTGGCTGCCGAAAGAAAACGGTCGCAGGCCGTCATTCACGTGGGTGTACGTGTCTGCTCCCTCAGAAGGTCGTGAAGACAAGAGCAGGCATTGCCCGGGGAGAAGGATTGGAAAACAAGTAAAGCTGAAGGACTAGATGCTGGTGCTTTGCCCACCCACAGAGGAGACAAGACCTTGTGCTGGTGTTAAGCACAATTTCTTGAAGCAGAAACGCTTGCCACAACAATGAAGGGGCCGGCAGCATCTGTCAGGGACGCAAGAAGCTCTGCTTTGCTTACCTGCGTAATGATAATCAGCCATGGGATGGCCTTGAGCTGTTGCAGGCCCCTCTGAGAGCAGCATCTCCAGAGCCTCCTGCAAGATCAAGAGGGAAAAGGCTTTAGCCGCCCCAGCACATTAAAAATGAGCCAAAAAATCACAGGTGCTGCCTTTCAGCTCCTTTGCCTCTCCAGACATTCAAGCGACTGTATCCCATGTGGGTGAAACACTGTCATTTGCTCCCAGTCCCTAGTTTTTGCTGCCCAACCCTTTGATCCTGGTCCCCAAGAGTGGCCTTTTGCTCACCAAGCTGAGGATTTTGCTGCTCCTGCAGCCAGAATGGCCTCAGCTGAGTGAGGCTTCTGGGAATTTCCCCTCCAAATGTCTTAGAGAAGCCAAATCTCCAGGCCATTTACAAGGCAGCAGGACCTTCCGCCACCGCCGCCTCCAGGAGGGAGATTCTCCCTGCTGGAGCCCTTTGGGCTCAGCCCTGACGCAGCTGGAGGAGACCCAGCAGGCAGCAAGTGCTCTGCTCCCTGTTAAGACCCTTCTTCCAAGAGCAGCCAGGAAAGGCTGTCCCAGTGCCCAGGCCTTCTGCATTCCCTGTGCCCTCTCCTCTGCGCCCAAACAGCCGCTTCTTACCGGAACGCTGCCGCGTGCCTGGTGCAGGCAGTGCAGGGCGCGCTCCAGGTTAGCTGCTGCCCCGGGAATGCCACGGGAGCTGGCCATGTCCAACAGTTCTCTTACTGCAAGCACAAGAAAAAACCCACCGAAAGTCAGCCCGGAGGCCAGCAAAGGGCAAAGGTTGCCACGCAAGGCAGAAGGAAAGGCCGGCAGCTAAAGACAGCAGCTTGGAGAGAGAGCATGAAAAGGAGAGCAAAGACAGAGCCAGCTGAAGCAAGGGCCCACGCAGTGCTGGCTCTCCCTCCAAAGCAGCTTCTGTAAGAAGAAGTGGGGGCCAATCTCCCCTCTTCCAGTGGCAAACGGCCCTGACCAGTTTGGAGAGCAAGGTGCTTGCTCTTTCTCCTTGCCTCTAACACTTCTACATGGGAAGATGGGCGAGACAAGGAGAGAAGCAGAGCCTGCAAAACGCTGCCTTTTTAGGCATAAGGAGCCTTTTCAAGACCCAAGTAGCTCAGGGCTGGAAGCAAAGCTTGAAGCAAAGCTACCTCTGTCAGGTTTTTCCATGTCAGAGTCATCCTCTCCCCAGGGCTTCCAGACCAGGCTTGCAGGCTCTTCATCCTCACTTGGTGCTCTGTTCTGCAGCTCTGGGAGCTCAGCCTGAAAGTCGCTGCCAACATTGATGTGTCTAAAGGAAGAAGGAGGTGGAGGTGAGAAAGGCAAGTGGTCAAGAGAGCCTTGCTGTGCACCCACAGGCTTGAACCAATCCCAGCCTGACTCTGAAAGAGCAGTTCTCCTCCTCGCCATTCCTCCAGTTTGCTGTCCTTTAACCCTAGGCCAAAACTCACGGCTGAATCTGGGCTCTTGCTTTCCTTTTCATTGTGCCTCTCCTTTCCACCTGAAAGAGATCAAAGCAATGCTCCAGTTCAAAATCCTTCTGCCAAGGATGTGTCAGTAGCCTTCCTTCTCATCCTCATCATTGCAAAGCCCGAGCTCCCGTGTCCCAGCTCCTTTCTCTTTGCTCTCATTGCTGCCTTTTTGACATGGAATGTCCTAGGCAGGACCCTCCAGCAGTCAGCAGCTTCCTCAGGAGGGCAAGCAGAAGGCCATGCACTACTCTCTTCACTCCCGGGGCCACGGAGAAGAGCCAAGAGAATGGCAGGGGAGATGTGCCAGTGCAGGCTTAGGTTGGATCGAAGGAAAAGCTTCTTCAGCCACAGGCTGCTTGGGCACTGCAACAGCCTCCCCAGGGAAGGGGGCACAGCACCAAGGCTGACTGAGCTCCAAAAGTGTTTGGACACTGCTCTTGGGCACAGGCTGTGATTGTTGAGGCTGCCCCGGGCAGGCCCTGCAGTTGGGCTCAGTGATCTTTCAGAATCCCTTCCAAGCCAGAAAATTCTGTGCTACTGTGATTGTGCTCTTGAGGAGATGGCATTTGACGGCCGCCCCTGAGCATGAGGTAGAACCAGCCCTATGTGCACTGAAAAAAGAATCTCTAAAGATCTTAAAATAGAAGGGATCTATAGGCGATGTAAATACGTAAGTAGATAAGAATTGCTGATCCCAGATGGTTTTTGAAGTTGAAAGCCTGTGTTTGCAGAGAAGCCCAGTCAAATGCTTCCATGCCCTGAACGACAGGGATGCCAGAGGAGAAGTGGCATCATTGTGCTGTTTGAAGCTTTGGAGCGGGTGTGAGCAGAGTCAGGGCATAAGGGGATTTGTTGACACTGAAGCCCTGACCTGCTCAGCCAGGAACAATTTGTTTTGGGGTCAGCACAAGATAGTTTGAGGACTGAAATGGGTGCCAAGAACGTTTAATCAGGTGATGCGTGGACGAGGATCTGCAACTGCACTGGGACACCTCTCTAGGTCCTCTATGGAAAGGTCTGTGTTTCCCCTGGAGGCAACACAATTCCTTCAGAAGCTGCACCCTGCTTTCACGTGGAAGCTCGTCTGGGGAAAGTGAGCACGCAGCCTGTGTGTCGTGCTTGGTGGGAGAGGCAGCTGGAGCCTCCTGCCCCTGTGCTAGTGCGTTGAGGGCAAACGGGGATTTTCTTACCTTGGAGGGTTCCCAAGTGCTCTGGGGATGCCCGGAGGCAGACGAGGAGACCAGGATGTCGGTGCAGAGGCCGGGTCTGGCGCTGAGTGCAGAAGGCGGCTGCTCAGGGACAGCCCAGGAGCTGATCCTGCAGCTGCTGCTCCAGCGCTGCTCCAGCAGCGTTCCAGCAAGGGCCGCAGGAGCAGGAGACAACGACAGTTGCTATGGGCACAGCCCAACATTCCATCTAGAACCCCCGGGGGAGCCATGGGACAGAAAGGGGCATGGGCCGCCTCTGCCCCTTGTACTTCTTCTGCTGCAAGTTTGCTCTGAGAAGCTTCCCATTGGGCCTTTTCTCCTCAGTCGTCTGATGAGACGGGCAAAAGCAGTGCAGGGACAGCCCTGGCTCTTCCCGGTGCTTCTCTGCAAGGTGCCTCCAGCTGAAGGTGCACAGGAGCCTGCCTCTGTGCAAGGGCCCAGACCTCATCTCCTGCCCTGGAGAACCAGAAGGGCTCCTCCCACTGGCTCTCCTCCAGCTCTGAGAGGAGCTGGAATTTGCAAGTTGCCTAGCGCAGAGCCAACTCCAAAGCTTCCTCTCAAAGTGGAGGCATTCATCCTGCCCCCTTTCTCAATTCTCCTTTTGCTGCCCAATAATGTCACTGCATGGTTTCCCTCCTTTGGGCCTCTGAGCTGGTCTCTCACCTCATCACTCCTCCCTTGAAACTTGGAGAAACAGGATCTTTTTCAGGCCAACTGATGGGGACACACACACACACACCCAGGGACAGCACACGGGCATTTCTCTAGCAAACATTCAGGCAGAATTTCTAGATCCCTCTTCCAGCTCCCTTGGAGAAGCTCGGTGGTTGTCCCAAAAGACTCTGGCATTCCTCTAAGGAAGCAACACTTACAGAATTGCCTTTCCACACTGCTGGCCTTCACATTGCTTTTAACGCCTAGATCCCAGATATGAGAAAAAGCCAGGCAGCTTTGCTGCTTTCCTGCCTGTCCTTAAGGAAAAGCAAATCTTGCTTCAGTCCCAATCTTGCTTCCTTCTCAGCCTGCATGTTACCCACTGGCCAGCAAACTGAGGGGGCAGCTGGAACAAGTCCCACTGCAAGGCAGATACTTTGTAGCCTCCAAAGCCCACCTGCACCGGCTCCATCAGACAAGGGCAAGCTTGCCTCGGCTTCCCAGAAGCAGCCTGCCAATTGCCCCCTCCCTCGCCCCCTCTCCATCCACCCTCCACAGCCCCTGCCACCAAAGCCTTGCTAGGCAGGGCCATTTGCTGGCCTCCATAAAAGAGTGACTTGGATTCTTCTTTGGCGCAAGTGCCCCAGCTGTGACAAGTCAGAGGATAATGATCACACCCGCTCGGCTTTAGCTAAGGAGATTGCTGGAGGCCCAGAGCGGGACACTGGTCCTTTCAGGAGAAACTGCAACTGAACTAGCCATGCCTTTGTGGTGCATGCCGATAGGAATTGGATAGAATCGGAGGGCTTAGAAACGTCCTCCAAGCTGGTCAGCTCCATCAGTCCCCCAAAATGAAAGAAATTTTTCTGTCTGGGCTCCAAAAAGGACTCAACCCGCTGCTTTTATGCCAGAAAATATGGTGAGACCAGACCACTCATCTAGATGCAATTCAGTGAATTAAACAAAGCCTCCCTTTCCACTCCCAGCTGAGATGTTGAGGAATCAAAGGCTGAAGCCCCAGCGGTATTTCACTGGCAGTAAAGGAGACACACCTCAGGAAGTCCTGCCAGCTGAGCAAGGGGCTGGGCCTGGGGGAGGTGGCGCCTGCCCAGCTTCTTCTCTCAGGGCAAGTGCCGTCTTTGCAACACCAGGCAAATGGAACAAACATTGCTGGAGTGCTTTCATACAGACAAACAGACAAAATGGAACAAACATTGGTTTAATGATAAAGACAGATTAGGTCTCAACAAAGGCAAAATGACAAAGAGCATATGGCAGAGCATACAAAACACCCAACCTCTGACATTTACTGATAAATCTAATAATACTAATGAGTCCTGAATAATACTAATGTACCTTAACTACTAAATTGAGGAGGTTACTATCATGTAAACTAACGAAGTAGAAGATTAAACAACCCAAAAAGCTTAAAAAACAGTCCTATTCCTGTCTAACTAATATCTAACAGTTGTATTCCTATCTAACTAATCTGCCTAACTCTTGCTAGCCCTGGACAACCTGCAGGGTTGTCTAATTTGGTCTTTTCTTCTTGGGGAGAGGCTCTGCTGTCTTCCGAGGCCGATGTCTTCTGCTGTGTTTGTTCCTTTCCTTCATGCTTTCAAACACCCTGCAAGATAGGAAGCAAACCATCCATTGCTCACGCTAGTACACACCATGAAACCAAGTGCCAAGATCTCCGTTTGAGTATGAATTTCTGTCTTTTCGGGCAGTGGCACATTTGTCAATGGATCAGCACCATGAGTCTGATGGTTCTACTTTCAATGCCTTGAAATGTCTTCCTCCTTTTGCTGCATCCTCTTTTGAATTTGATCAGCAGCATCAAACCAAGCTTTGATGGATCTATTCCTACTTGTATCAACTGGGTCTTGTTGGGGCACGGCAAGGTTTCATTGTGAAGGCTGGGTTTTACCTAAGCTCTTTGGGTTTGAGGTGGGTGTTAAGCTTGAGCACGGCTGCCGGGGGCGATGCTGCAAGTGCCCCCAGCTTCCCCTGCGGTGCCTTTGAAAAGGGTCAGCCCCTTTTAGTCCAAAGGCGCAGCTTTGAGCAGAAAGAGGAGGAACTTGCGCACCGTTTGCACTGCCCGCAGGGAAAGGGGCCTCCCGCCGAAGGGGGCGGCTGGCGCGGTTGGCAGCAGGGACACTGGGCGCTGCGAGCCCTCTTGCGGCTTCTCTTCCCTGGCTCCCCCTTCTCCTTTCTGGGAGGGCTTTTGCTCCTCTTTGCTTTGCCCACGCTCTGGAAATCAGAGTCCTTATCAATGCTTCCTTCCTCTCACAAAGCTGGAAATCAGAGCATCCAGCACAAAAATCGATCGGCCTAAGCAAATCCTTCCAAAGCCTCAAGAGCTGAGAAAACGGCTGCCTTTGCCAATGGGCTGCGGCGGGCTGCCAAGCCAGAGCTTGGAGGAAAATACTCCTCTTTTCTACAGGCCAAAGGGGTGGGAGAAAGACCTGGCTATTTAGAGCTCTACATTTCTTATTTCTACCTTTCTGCCTAACATCTATTTCTCTCTGCTTTTCCTCCACAAATGTCTAGGCAATGGCATTTCAATTCAGTCCAATTAGGGTAGACACATGCTTAGCCATTTTCTAGTCCCCAAAATAATCTCCCTCCCTGTCTCTCTCTCTCTCTCTCTCTCTCTCTCTCTCTCACATGATGGGAAGCAAATTGCTCTTTGCCGCTAAGGAAAGATTTAGGGGAGCCACAGCACCAGCAGCTCCTTCTTGGGGACTATGCTGGCATGCTAGAAAAACTCCCTGAAAATCTGCAGCATATCCACAAAGGCAGCCTGGACTGCTGATGTCAGCAAGCAGTGGGGAATTTGGGGTCTGATTGGAGTCAGCGAGGGTGCCAGCCCTTGAGAAGCCCATCTGTAGAGAGTCAAAGCCCATTTTGGTGGCGGTGCTGCTTTCTTGGGTCAAAGTTAGGCTCCAGAATTGCATACTTCAGGGCAGCAGCACAAGGAAGGCCCGGGCAGCATCTGCTGTGCCTTTCCCAGCACATGGGACGATGTGATCCTGGCAAAGGGGCATCTGGCATGGCTCGCCAGCAGCTTTTCTCCCCTTCTCCCAGTTTCTCGACCTTCCTGGCACCTCTCCATTTTCTTGCCCCTCACCTGAGCAAGAGTGCTGGCAAGTTTATGCTCCTTTTTCCAGGAGTAGTAGTACTCCACACACTGGGCCACGGTCTTAGTCTGGATCTGTTGTGAAGAGAAAAAGAAGGAATCGCAAATGGTGTCGGGTGCACTGGGGAAAAAGTAGACTATGGAGTGAACTAGGAAGTAAAAGCATGAATGAAATGGAGTAGGGTGTAAAATGAAATCAACATGGAGAAAGAGAGGCATCATGCAATGTCTTAAACCCTGTATGATGCTAGGTGCTAATACACGCAATGCACAGATCAACAACAAATCCACCTAGCACAGTTCTTCTTTCCCCGCTTCACTCCAGTTATGCCAGCACAGCGTCTTGTGGAAGCAGCAGCAGACCTGTGCCACAAGTCTGACAGAATAAAGCTTCATCTTCCAAAAGAGCTTGGAGAAAAGGGCTGGAGAGGCAGGATCATCCTTTTGACACAGGCTTTTGATGTCCCCTTTTGTTACTACTTGAAGATACTTGCTCCTTGAGAAGAGAGAGACTGAAGCCCAGTGCTTGTTCCCAGAAATAAGCAAGCTTTCCTGCTGCTGATCTGCTCGGGTAAAGAATGTCCCGTGGCTTTACCTGCTTCTGGATGAGATGAAAATCCTTGCCGTAGGTGTGGAAAGCCTTTTGGAAGGACTCCTTCTCCTCAGGTGTCCATCTATCAGAGCCTGGCAATAAAAAGCAGCGGCTAGTAAACAGATCCCTTGATCCACACCAAGTAGATTCCTCTGGCTGCCGAAAGAAAACGGTCGCAGGCCGTCATTCACGTGGGTGTACGTGTCTGCTCCCTCAGAAGGTCGTGAAGACAAGAGCAGGCATTGCCCGGGGAGAAGGATTGGAAAACAAGTAAAGCTGAAGGACTAGATGCTGGTGCTTTGCCCACCCACAGAGGAGACAAGACCTTGTGCTGGTGTTAAGCACAATTTCTTGAAGCAGAAACGCTTGCCACAACAATGAAGGGGCCGGCAGCATCTGTCAGGGACACAAGAAGCTCTGCTTTGCTTACCTGCGTAATGATAATCAGCCATGGGATGGCCTTGAGGTGTTGCAGGCCCCTCTGAGAGCAGCATCTCCAGAGCCTCCTGCAAGATCAAGAGGGAAAAGGCTTTAGCCGCCCCAGCACATTAAAAATGAGCCAAAAAATCACAGGTGCTGCCTTTCAGCTCCTTTGCCTCTCCAGACATTCAAGCGACTGTATCCCATGTGGGTGGAACACTGTCATTTGCTCCCAGTCCCTAGTTTTTGCTGCCCGACCCTTTGATCCTGGTCCCCAAGAGTGGCCTTTTGCTCACCAAGCTGAGGATTTTGCTGCTCCTGCAGCCAGAATGGCCTCAGCTGACTGAGGCTTCTGGGAATTTCCCCTCCAAATGTCTTAGAGAACCCAAATCTCCAGGCCATTTACAAGGCAGCAGGACCTTCCACCGCCGCCGCCTCCAGGAGGGAGATTCTCCCTGCTGGAGCCCTTTGGGCTCAGCCCTGACGCAGCTGGAGGAGACCCAGCAGGCAGCAAGTGCTCTGCTCCCTGTTAAGACCCTTCTTCCAAGAGCAGCCAGGAAAGGCTGTCCCAGTGCCCAGGCCTTCTGCATTCCCTGTGCCCTCTCCTCTGCGCCCAAACAGCCGCTTCTTACCGGAACGCTGCCGCGTGCCTGGTGCAGGCAGTGCAGGGCGCGCTCCAGGTTAGCTGCTGCCCCGGGAATGCCACGGGAGCTGGCCATGTCCAACAGTTCTCTTACTGCAAGCACAAGAAAAAACCCACCGAAAGTCAGCCTGGAGGCCAGCAAAGGGCAAAGGTTGCCACGCAAGGCAGAAGGAAAGGCCGGCAGCTAAAGACAGCAGCTTGGAGAGAGAGCATGAAAAGGAGAGCAAAGACAGAGCCAGCTGAAGCAAGGGCCCACGCAGTGCTGGCTCTCCCTCCAAAGCAGCTTCTGTAAGAAGAAGTGGGGGCCAATCTCCCCTCTTCCAGTGGCAAACGGCCCTGACCAGTTTGGAGAGCAAGGTGCTTGCTCTTTCTCCTTGCCTCTAACACTTCTACATGGGAAGATGGGCGAGACAAGGAGAGAAGCAGAGCCTGCAAAACGCTGCCTTTTTAGGCATAAGGAGCCTTTTCAAGACCCAAGTAGCTCAGGGCTGGAAGCAAAGCTTGAAGCAAAGCTACCTCTGTCAGGTTTTTCCATGTCAGAGTCATCCTCTCCCCAGGGCTTCCAGACCAGGCTTGCAGGCTCTTCATCCTCACTTGGTGCTCTGTTCTGCAGCTCTGGGAGCTCAGCCTGAAAGTCGCTGCCAACATTGATGTGTCTAAAGGAAGAAGGAGGTGGAGGTGAGAAAGGCAAGTGGTCAAGAGAGCCTTGCTGTGCACCCACAGGCTTGAACCAATCCCAGCCTGACTGTGAAAGAGCAGTTCTCCTCCTCGCCATTCCTCCAGTTTGCTGTCCTTTAACCCTAGGCCAAAACTCACGGCTGAATCTGGGCTCTTGCTTTCCTTTTCATTGTGCCTCTCCTTTCCACCTGAAAGAGATCAAAGCAATGCTCCAGTTCAAAATCCTTCTGCCAAGGATGTGTCAGTAGCCTTCCTTCTCATCCTCATCATTGCAAAGCCCGAGCTCCCGTGTCCCAGCTCCTTTCTCTTTGCTGTCATTGCTGCCTTTTTGACATGGAATGTCCTAGGCAGGACCCTCCAGCAGTCAGCAGCTTCCTCAGGAGGGCAAGCAGAAGGCCATGCACTACTCTCTTCACTCCCGGGGCCACGGAGAAGAGCCAAGAGAATGGCAGGGGAGATGTGCCAGTGCAGGCTTAGGTTGGATCGAAGGAAAAGCTTCTTCAGCCACAGGCTGCTTGGGCACTGCAACAGCCTCCCCAGGGAAGGGGGCACAGCACCAAGGCTGACTGAGCTCCAAAAGTGTTTGGACACTGCTCTTGGGCACAGGCTGTGATTGTTGAGGCTGCCCCGGTCAGGCCCTGCAGTTGGGCTCAGTGATCTTTCAGAATCCCTTCCAAGCCAGAAAATTCTGTGCTACTGTGATTGTGCTCTTGAGGAGATGGCATTTGACGGCCGCCCCTGAGCATGAGGTAGAACCAGCCCTATGTGCACTGAAAAAAGAATCTCTAAAGATCTTAAAATAGAAGGGATCTATAGGCGATGTAAATACGTAAGTAGATAAGAATTGCTGATCCCAGATGGTTTTTGAAGTTGAAAGCCTGTGTTTGCAGAGAAGCCCAGTCAAATGCTTCCATGCCCTGAACGACAGGGATGCCAGAGGAGAAGTGGCATCATTGTGCTGTTTGAAGCTTTGGAGCGGGTGTGAGCAGAGTCAGGGCATAAGGGGATTTGTTGACACTGAAGCCCTGACCTGCTCAGCCAGGAACAATTTGTTTTGGGGTCAGCACAAGATAGTTTGAGGACTGAAATGGGTGCCAAGAACGTTTAATCAGGTGATGCGTGGACGAGGATCTGCAACTGCACTGGGACACCTCTCTAGGTCCTCTATGGAAAGGTCTGTGTTTCCCCTGGAGGCAACACAATTCCTTCAGAAGCTGCACCCTGCTTTCACGTGGAAGCTCGTCTGGGGAAAGTGAGCACGCAGCCTGTGTGTCGTGCTTGGTGGGAGAGGCAGCTGGAGCCTCCTGCCCCTGTGCTAGTGCTTTGAGGGCAAACGGGGATTTTCTTACCTTGGAGGGTTCCCAAGTGCTCTGGGGATGCCCGGAGGCAGACGAGGAGACCAGGATGTCGGTGCAGAGGCCGGGTCTGGCGCTGAGTGCAGAAGGCGGCTGCTCAGGGACAGCCCAGGAGCTGATCCTGCAGCTGCTGCTCCAGCGCTGCTCCAGCAGCGTTCCAGCAAGGGCCGCAGGAGCAGGAGACAACGACAGTTGCTATGGGCACAGCCCAACATTCCATCTAGAACCCCCGGGGGAGCCATGGGACAGAAAGGGGCATGGGCCGCCTCTGCCCCTTGTACTTCTTCTGCTGCAAGTTTGCTCTGAGAAGCTTCCCATTGGGCCTTTTCTCCTCAGTCGTCTGATGAGACGGGCAAAAGCAGTGCAGGGACAGCCCTGGCTCTTCCCGGTGCTTCTCTGCAAGGTGCCTCCAGCTGAAGGTGCACAGGAGCCTGCCTCTGTGCAAGGGCCCAGACCTCATCTCCTGCCCTGGAGAACCAGAAGGGCTCCTCCCACTGGCTCTCCTCCAGCTCTGAGAGGAGCTGGAATTTGCAAGTTGCCTAGCGCAGAGCCAACTCCAAAGCTTCCTCTCAAAGTGGAGGCATTCATCCTGCCCCCTTTCTCAATTCTCCTTTTGCTGCCCAATAATGTCACTGCATGGTTTCCCTCCTTTGGGCCTCTGAGCTGGTCTCTCACCTCATCACTCCTCCCTTGAAACTTGGAGAAACAGGATCTTTTTCAGGCCAACTGATGGGGACACACACACACACACCCAGGGACAGCACACGGGCATTTCTCTAGCAAACATTCAGGCAGAATTTCTAGATCCCTCTTCCAGCTCCCTTGGAGAAGCTCGGTGGTTGTCCCAAAAGACTCTGGCATTCCTCTAAGGAAGCAACACTTACAGAATTGCCTTTCCACACTGCTGGCCTTCACATTGCTTTTAACGCCTAGATCCCAGATATGAGAAAAAGCCAGGCAGCTTTGCTGCTTTCCTGCCTGTCCTTAAGGAAAAGCAAATCTTGCTTCAGTCCCAATCTTGCTTCCTTCCCAGCCTGCATGTTACCCACTGGCCAGCAAACTGAGGGGGCAGCTGGAACAAGTCCCACTGCAAGGCAGATACTTTGTAGCCTCCAAAGCCCACCTGCACCGGCTCCATCAGACAAGGGCAAGCTTGCCTCGGCTTCCCAGAAGCAGCCTGCCAATTGCCCCCTCCCTCGCCCCCTCTCCATCCACCCTCCACAGCCCCTGCCACCAAAGCCTTGCTAGGCAGGGCCATTTGCTGGCCTCCATAAAAGAGTGACTTGGATTCTTCTTTGGCGCAAGTGCCCCAGCTGTGACAAGTCAGAGGATAATGATCACACCCGCTCGGCTTTAGCTAAGGAGATTGCTGGAGGCCCAGAGCGGGACACTGGTCCTTTCAGGAGAAACTGCAACTGAACTAGCCATGCCTTTGTGGTGCATGCCGATAGGAATTGGATAGAATCGGAGGGCTTAGAAACGTCCTCCAAGCTGGTCAGCTCCATCAGTCCCCCAAAATGAAAGAAATTTTTCTGTCTGGGCTCCAAAAAGGACTCAACCCGCTGCTTTTATGCCAGAAAATATGGTGAGACCAGACCACTCATCTAGATGCAATTCAGTGAATTAAACAAAGCCTCCCTTTCCACTCCCAGCTGAGATGTTGAGGAATCAAAGGCTGAAGCCCCAGCGGTATTTCACTGGCAGTAAAGGAGACACACCTCAGGAAGTCCTGCCAGCTGAGCAAGGGGCTGGGCCTGGGGGAGGTGGCGCCTGCCCAGCTTCTTCTCTCAGGGCAAGTGCCGTCTTTGCAACACCAGGCAAATGGAACAAACATTGCTGGAGTGCTTTCATACAGACAAACAGACAAAATGGAACAAACATTGGTTTAATGATAAAGACAGATTAGGTCTCAACAAAGGCAAAATGACAAAGAGCATATGGCAGAGCATACAAAACACCCAACCTCTGACATTTACTGATAAATCTAATAATACTAATGAGTCCTGAATAATACTAATGTACCTTAACTACTAAATTGAGGAGGTTACTATCATGTAAACTAACGAAGTAGAAGATTAAACAACCCAAAAAGCTTAAAAAACAGTCCTATTCCTGTCTAACTAATATCTAACAGTTGTATTCCTATCTAACTAATCTGCCTAACTCTTGCTAGCCCTGGACAACCTGCAGGGTTGTCTAATTTGGTCTTTTCTTCTTGGGGAGAGGCTCTGCTGTCTTCCGAGGCCGATGTCTTCTGCTGTGGTTGTTCCTTTCCTTCATGCTTTCAAACACCCTGCAAGATAGGAAGCAAACCATCCATTGCTCACGCTAGTACACACCATGAAACCAAGTGCCAAGATCTCCGTTTGAGTATGAATTTCTGTCTTTTCGGGCAGTGGCACATTTGTCAATGGATCAGCACCATGAGTCTGATGGTTCTACTTTCAATGCCTTGAAATGTCTTCCTCCTTTTGCTGCATCCTCTTTTGAATTTGATCAGCAGCATCAAACCAAGCTTTGATGGATCTATTCCTACTTGTATCAACTGGGTCTTGTTGGGGCACGGCAAGGTTTCATTGTGAAGGCTGGGTTTTACCTAAGCTCTTTGGGTTTGAGGTGGGTGTTAAGCTTGAGCACGGCTGCCGGGGGCGATGCTGCAAGTGCCCCCAGCTTCCCCTGCGGTGCCTTTGAAAAGGGTCAGCCCCTTTTAGTCCAAAGGCGCAGCTTTGAGCAGAAAGAGGAGGAACTTGCACACCGTTTGCACTGCCCGCAGGGAAAGGGGCCTCCCGCCGAAGGGGGCGGCTGGCGCGGTTGGCAGCAGGGACACTGGGCGCTGCGAGCCCTCTTGCGGCTTCTCTTCCCTGGCTCCCCCTTCTCCTTTCTGGGAGGGCTTTTGCTCCTCTTTGCTTTGCCCACGCTCTGGAAATCAAAGAGTCCTTATCAATGCTTCCTTCCTCTCACAAAGCTGGAAATCAGAGCATCCAGCAGAAAAATCGATCGGCCTAAGCAAATCCTTCCAAAGCCTCAAGAGCTGAGAAAACGGCTGCCTTTGCCAATGGGCTGCGGCGGGCTGCCAACACAGAGCTTGGAGGAAAATACTCCTCTTTTCTACAGGCCAAAGGGGTGGGAGAAAGACCTGGCTATTTAGAGCTCTACATTTCTTATTTCTACCTTTCTGCCTAACATCTATTTCTCTCTGCTTTTCCTCCACAAATGTCTAGGCAATGGCATTTCAATTCAGTCCAATTAGGGTAGACACATGCTTAGCCATTTTCTAGTCCCCAAAATAATCTCCCTCCCTGTCTCTCTCTCTCTCTCTCTCTCTCTCTCTCTCTCTCACATGATGGGAAGCAAATTGCTCTTTGCCGCTAAGGAAAGATTTAGGGGAGCCACAGCACCAGCAGCTCCTTCTTGGGGACTATGCTGGCATGCTAGAAAAACTCCCTGAAAATCTGCAGCATATCCACAAAGGCAGCCTGGACTGGTGATGTCAGCAAGCAGTGGGGAATTTGGGGTCTGATTGGAGTCAGCGAGGGTGCCAGCCCTTGAGAAGCCCATCTGTAGAGAGTCAAAGCCCATTTTGGTGGCGGTGCTGCTTTCTTGGGTCAAAGTTAGGCTCCAGAATTGCATACTTCAGGGCAGCAGCACAAGGAAGGCCCGGGCAGCATCTGCTGTGCCTTTCCCAGCACATGGGACGATGTGATCCTGGCAAAGGGGCATCTGGCATGGCTCGCCAGCAGCTTTTCTCCCCTTCTCCCAGTTTCTCGACCTTCCTGGCACCTCTCCATTTTCTTGCCCCTCACCTGAGCAAGAGTGCTGGCAAGTTTATGCTCCTTTTTCCAGGAGTAGTAGTACTCCACACACTGGGCCACGGTCTTAGTCTGGATCTGTTGTGAAGAGAAAAAGAAGGAATCGCAAATGGTGTCGGGTGCACTGGGGAAAAAGTAGACTATGGAGTGAACTAGGAAGTAAAAGCATGAATGAAATGGAGTAGGGTGTAAAATGAAATCAACATGGAGAAAGAGAGGCATCATGCAATGTCTTAAACCCTGTATGATGCTAGGTGCTAATACACGCAATGCACAGATCAACAACAAATCCACCTAGCACAGTTCTTCTTTCCCCGCTTCACTCCAGTTATGCCAGCACAGCGTCTTGTGGAAGCAGCAGCAGACCTGTGCCACAAGTCTGACAGAATAAAGCTTCATCTTCCAAAAGAGCTTGGAGAAAAGGGCTGGAGAGGCAGGATCATCCTTTTGACACAGGCTTTTGATGTCCCCTTTTGTTACTACTTGAAGATACTTGCTCCTTGAGAAGAGAGAGACTGAAGCCCAGTGCTTGTTCCCAGAAATAAGCAAGCTTTCCTGCTGCTGATCTGCTCGGGTAAAGAATGTCCCGTGGCTTTACCTGCTTCTGGATGAGATGAAAATCCTTGCCGTAGGTGTGGAAAGCCTTTTGGAAGGACTCCTTCTCCTCAGGTGTCCATCTATCAGAGCCTGGCAATAAAAAGCAGCGGCTAGTAAACAGATCCCTTGATCCACACCAAGTAGATTCCTCTGGCTGCCGAAAGAAAACGGTCGCAGGCCGTCATTCACGTGGGTGTACGTGTCTGCTCCCTCAGAAGGTCGTGAAGACAAGAGCAGGCATTGCCCGGGGAGAAGGATTGGAAAACAAGTAAAGCTGAAGGACTAGATGCTGGTGCTTTGCCCACCCACAGAGGAGACAAGACCTTGTGCTGGTGTTAAGCACAATTTCTTGAAGCAGAAACGCTTGCCACAACAATGAAGGGGCCGGCAGCATCTGTCAGGGACGCAAGAAGCTCTGCTTTGCTTACCTGCGTAATGATAATCAGCCATGGGATGGCCTTGAGGTGTTGCAGGCCCCTCTGAGAGCAGCATCTCCAGAGCCTCCTGCAAGATCAAGAGGGAAAAGGCTTTAGCCGCCCCAGCACATTAAAAATGAGCCAAAAAATCACAGGTGCTGCCTTTCAGCTCCTTTGCCTCTCCAGACATTCAAGCGACTGTATCCCATGTGGGTGGAACACTGTCATTTGCTCCCAGTCCCTAGTTTTTGCTGCCCGACCCTTTGATCCTGGTCCCCAAGAGTGGCCTTTTGCTCACCAAGCTGAGGATTTTGCTGCTCCTGCAGCCAGAATGGCCTCAGCTGACTGAGGCTTCTGGGAATTTCCCCTCCAAATGTCTTAGAGAACCCAAATCTCCAGGCCATTTACAAGGCAGCAGGACCTTCCGCCGCCGCCGCCTCCAGGAGGGAGATTCTCCCTGCTGGAGCCCTTTGGGCTCAGCCCTGACGCAGCTGGAGGAGACCCAGCAGGCAGCAAGTGCTCTGCTCCCTGTTAAGACCCTTCTTCCAAGAGCAGCCAGGAAAGGCTGTCCCAGTGCCCAGGCCTTCTGCATTCCCTGTGCCCTCTCCTCTGCGCCCAAACAGCCGCTTCTTACCGGAACGCTGCCGCGTGCCTGGTGCAGGCAGTGCAGGGCGCGCTCCAGGTTAGCTGCTGCCCCGGGAATGCCACGGGAGCTGGCCATGTCCAACAGTTCTCTTACTGCAAGCACAAGAAAAAACCCACCGAAAGTCAGCCTGGAGGCCAGCAAAGGGCAAAGGTTGCCACGCAAGGCAGAAGGAAAGGCCGGCAGCTAAAGACAGCAGCTTGGAGAGAGAGCATGAAAAGGAGAGCAAAGACAGAGCCAGCTGAAGCAAGGGCCCACGCAGTGCTGGCTCTCCCTCCAAAGCAGCTTCTGTAAGAAGAAGTGGGGGCCAATCTCCCCTCTTCCAGTGGCAAACGGCCCTGACCAGTTTGGAGAGCAAGGTGCTTGCTCTTTCTCCTTGCCTCTAACACTTCTACATGGGAAGATGGGCGAGACAAGGAGAGAAGCAGAGCCTGCAAAACGCTGCCTTTTTAGGCATAAGGAGCCTTTTCAAGACCCAAGTAGCTCAGGGCTGGAAGCAAAGCTTGAAGCAAAGCTACCTCTGTCAGGTTTTTCCATGTCAGAGTCATCCTCTCCCCAGGGCTTCCAGACCAGGCTTGCAGGCTCTTCATCCTCACTTGGTGCTCTGTTCTGCAGCTCTGGGAGCTCAGCCTGAAAGTCGCTGCCAACATTGATGTGTCTAAAGGAAGAAGGAGGTGGAGGTGAGAAAGGCAAGTGGTCAAGAGAGCCTTGCTGTGCACCCACAGGCTTGAACCAATCCCAGCCTGACTGTGAAAGAGCAGTTCTCCTCCTCGCCATTCCTCCAGTTTGCTGTCCTTTAACCCTAGGCCAAAACTCACGGCTGAATCTGGGCTCTTGCTTTCCTTTTCATTGTGCCTCTCCTTTCCACCTGAAAGAGATCAAAGCAATGCTCCAGTTCAAAATCCTTCTGCCAAGGATGTGTCAGTAGCCTTCCTTCTCATCCTCATCATTGCAAAGCCCGAGCTCCCGTGTCCCAGCTCCTTTCTCTTTGCTGTCATTGCTGCCTTTTTGACATGGAATGTCCTAGGCAGGACCCTCCAGCAGTCAGCAGCTTCCTCAGGAGGGCAAGCAGAAGGCCATGCACTACTCTCTTCACTCCCGGGGCCACGGAGAAGAGCCAAGAGAATGGCAGGGGAGATGTGCCAGTGCAGGCTTAGGTTGGATCGAAGGAAAAGCTTCTTCAGCCAGAGGCTGCTTGGGCACTGCAACAGCCTCCCCAGGGAAGGGGGCACAGCACCAAGGCTGACTGAGCTCCAAAAGTGTTTGGACACTGCTCTTGGGCACAGGCTGTGATTGTTGAGGCTGCCCCGGGCAGGCCCTGCAGTTGGGCTCAGTGATCTTTCAGAATCCCTTCCAAGCCAGAAAATTCTGTGCTACTGTGATTGTGCTCTTGAGGAGATGGCATTTGACGGCCGCCCCTGAGCATGAGGTAGAACCAGCCCTATGTGCACTGAAAAAAGAATCTCTAAAGATCTTAAAATAGAAGGGATCTATAGGCGATGTAAATACGTAAGTAGATAAGAATTGCTGATCCCAGATGGTTTTTGAAGTTGAAAGCCTGTGTTTGCAGAGAAGCCCAGTCAAATGCTTCCATGCCCTGAACGACAGGGATGCCAGAGGAGAAGTGGCATCATTGTGCTGTTTGAAGCTTTGGAGCGGGTGTGAGCAGAGTCAGGGCATAAGGGGATTTGTTGACACTGAAGCCCTGACCTGCTCAGCCAGGAACAATTTGTTTTGGGGTCAGCACAAGATAGTTTGAGGACTGAAATGGGTGCCAAGAACGTTTAATCAGGTGATGCGTGGACGAGGATCTGCAACTGCACTGGGACACCTCTCTAGGTCCTCTATGGAAAGGTCTGTGTTTCCCCTGGAGGCAACACAATTCCTTCAGAAGCTGCACCCTGCTTTCACGTGGAAGCTCGTCTGGGGAAAGTGAGCACGCAGCCTGTGTGTCGTGCTTGGTGGGAGAGGCAGCTGGAGCCTCCTGCCCCTGTGCTAGTGCTTTGAGGGCAAACGGGGATTTTCTTACCTTGGAGGGTTCCCAAGTGCTCTGGGGATGCCCGGAGGCAGACGAGGAGACCAGGATGTCGGTGCAGAGGCCGGGTCTGGCGCTGAGTGCAGAAGGCGGCTGCTCAGGGACAGCCCAGGAGCTGATCCTGCAGCTGCTGCTCCAGCGCTGCTCCAGCAGCGTTCCAGCAAGGGCCGCAGGAGCAGGAGACAACGACAGTTGCTATGGGCACAGCCCAACATTCCATCTAGAACCCCCGGGGGAGCCATGGGACAGAAAGGGGCATGGGCCGCCTCTGCCCCTTGTACTTCTTCTGCTGCAAGTTTGCTCTGAGAAGCTTCCCATTGGGCCTTTTCTCCTCAGTCGTCTGATGAGACGGGCAAAAGCAGTGCAGGGACAGCCCTGGCTCTTCCCGGTGCTTCTCTGCAAGGTGCCTCCAGCTGAAGGTGCACAGGAGCCTGCCTCTGTGCAAGGGCCCAGACCTCATCTCCTGCCCTGGAGAACCAGAAGGGCTCCTCCCACTGGCTCTCCTCCAGCTCTGAGAGGAGCTGGAATTTGCAAGTTGCCTAGCGCAGAGCCAACTCCAAAGCTTCCTCTCAAAGTGGAGGCATTCATCCTGCCCCCTTTCTCAATTCTCCTTTTGCTGCCCAATAATGTCACTGCATGGTTTCCCTCCTTTGGGCCTCTGAGCTGGTCTCTCACCTCATCACTCCTCCCTTGAAACTTGGAGAAACAGGATCTTTTTCAGGCCAACTGATGGGGACACACACACACACACCCAGGGACAGCACACGGGCATTTCTCTAGCAAACATTCAGGCAGAATTTCTAGATCCCTCTTCCAGCTCCCTTGGAGAAGCTCGGTGGTTGTCCCAAAAGACTCTGGCATTCCTCTAAGGAAGCAACACTTACAGAATTGCCTTTCCACACTGCTGGCCTTCACATTGCTTTTAACGCCTAGATCCCAGATATGAGAAAAAGCCAGGCAGCTTTGCTGCTTTCCTGCCTGTCCTTAAGGAAAAGCAAATCTTGCTTCAGTCCCAATCTTGCTTCCTTCCCAGCCTGCATGTTACCCACTGGCCAGCAAACTGAGGGGGCAGCTGGAACAAGTCCCACTGCAAGGCAGATACTTTGTAGCCTCCAAAGCCCACCTGCACCGGCTCCATCAGACAAGGGCAAGCTTGCCTCGGCTTCCCAGAAGCAGCCTGCCAATTGCCCCCTCCCTCGCCCCCTCTCCATCCACTCTCCACAGCCCCTGCCACCAAAGCCTTGCTAGGCAGGGCCATTTGCTGGCCTCCATAAAAGAGTGACTTGGATTCTTCTTTGGCGCAAGTGCCCCAGCTGTGACAAGTCAGAGGATAATGATCACACCCGCTCGGCTTTAGCTAAGGAGATTGCTGGAGGCCCAGAGCGGGACACTGGTCCTTTCAGGAGAAACTGCAACTGAACTAGCCATGCCTTTGTGGTGCATGCCGATAGGAATTGGATAGAATCGGAGGGCTTAGAAACGTCCTCCAAGCTGGTCAGCTCCATCAGTCCCCCAAAATGAAAGAAATTTTTCTGTCTGGGCTCCAAAAAGGACTCAACCCGCTGCTTTTATGCCAGAAAATATGGTGAGACCAGACCACTCATCTAGATGCAATTCAGTGAATTAAACAAAGCCTCCCTTTCCACTCCCAGCTGAGATGTTGAGGAATCAAAGGCTGAAGCCCCAGCGGTATTTCACTGGCAGTAAAGGAGACACACCTCAGGAAGTCCTGCCAGCTGAGCAAGGGGCTGGGCCTGGGGGAGGTGGCGCCTGCCCAGCTTCTTCTCTCAGGGCAAGTGCCGTCTTTGCAACACCAGGCAAATGGAACAAACATTGCTGGAGTGCTTTCATACAGACAAACAGACAAAATGGAACAAACATTGGTTTAATGATAAAGACAGATTAGGTCTCAACAAAGGCAAAATGACAAAGAGCATATGGCAGAGCATACAAAACACCCAACCTCTGACATTTACTGATAAATCTAATAATACTAATGAGTCCTGAATAATACTAATGTACCTTAACTACTAAATTGAGGAGGTTACTATCATGTAAACTAACGAAGTAGAAGATTAAACAACCCAAAAAGCTTAAAAAACAGTCCTATTCCTGTCTAACTAATATCTAACAGTTGTATTCCTATCTAACTAATCTGCCTAACTCTTGCTAGCCCTGGACAACCTGCAGGGTTCTCTAATTTGGTCTTTTCTTCTTGGGGAGAGGCTCTGCTGTCTTCCGAGGCCGATGTCTTCTGCTGTGTTTGTTCCTTTCCTTCATGCTTTCAAACACCCTGCAAGATAGGAAGCAAACCATCCATTGCTCACGCTAGTACACACCATGAAACCAAGTGCCAAGATCTCCGTTTGAGTATGAATTTCTGTCTTTTCGGGCAGTGGCACATTTGTCAATGGATCAGCACCATGAGTCTGATGGTTCTACTTTCAATGCCTTGAAATGTCTTCCTCCTTTTGCTGCATCCTCTTTTGAATTTGATCAGCAGCATCAAACCAAGCTTTGATGGATCTATTCCTACTTGTATCAACTGGGTCTTGTTGGGGCACGGCAAGGTTTCATTGTGAAGGCTGGGTTTTACCTAAGCTCTTTGGGTTTGAGGTGGGTGTTAAGCTTGAGCACGGCTGCCGGGGGCGATGCTGCAAGTGCCCCCAGCTTCCCCTGCGGTGCCTTTGAAAAGGGTCAGCCCCTTTTAGTCCAAAGGCGCAGCTTTGAGCAGAAAGAGGAGGAACTTGCGCACCGTTTGCACTGCCCGCAGGGAAAGGGGCCTCCCGCCGAAGGGGGCGGCTGGCGCGGTTGGCAGCAGGGACACTGGGCGCTGCGAGCCCTCTTGCGGCTTCTCTTCCCTGGCTCCCCCTTCTCCTTTCTGGGAGGGCTTTTGCTCCTCTTTGCTTTGCCCACGCTCTGGAAATCAAAGAGTCCTTATCAATGCTTCCTTCCTCTCACAAAGCTGGAAATCAGAGCATCCAGCAGAAAAATCGATCGGCCTAAGCAAATCCTTCCAAAGCCTCAAGAGCTGAGAAAACGGCTGCCTTTGCCAATGGGCTGCGGCGGGCTGCCAACACAGAGCTTGGAGGAAAATACTCCTCTTTTCTACAGGCCAAAGGGGTGGGAGAAAGACCTGGCTATTTAGAGCTCTACATTTCTTATTTCTACCTTTCTGCCTAACATCTATTTCTCTCTGCTTTTCCTCCACAAATGTCTAGGCAATGGCATTTCAATTACGTCCAATTAGGGTAGACACATGCTTAGCCATTTTCTAGTCCCCAAAATAATCTCCCTCCCTGTCTCTCTCTCTCTCTCTCTCTCTCTCTCTCTCTCACATGATGGGAAGCAAATTGCTCTTTGCCGCTAAGGAAAGATTTAGGGGAGCCACAGCACCAGCAGCTCCTTCTTGGGGACTATGCTGGCATGCTAGAAAAACTCCCTGAAAATCTGCAGCATATCCACAAAGGCAGCCTGGACTGCTGATGTCAGCAAGCAGTGGGGAATTTGGGGTCTGATTGGAGTCAGCGAGGGTGCCAGCCCTTGAGAAGCCCATCTGTAGAGAGTCAAAGCCCATTTTGGTGGCGGTGCTGCTTTCTTGGGTCAAAGTTAGGCTCCAGAATTGCATACTTCAGGGCAGCAGCACAAGGAAGGCCCGGGCAGCATCTGCTGTGCCTTTCCCAGCACATGGGACGATGTGATCCTGGCAAAGGGGCATCTGGCATGGCTCGCCAGCAGCTTTTCTCCCCTTCTCCCAGTTTCTCGACCTTCCTGGCACCTCTCCATTTTCTTGCCCCTCACCTGAGCAAGAGTGCTGGCAAGTTTATGCTCCTTTTTCCAGGAGTAGTAGTACTCCACACACTGGGCCACGGTCTTAGTCTGGATCTGTTGTGAAGAGAAAAAGAAGGAATCGCAAATGGTGTCGGGTGCACTGGGGAAAAAGTAGACTATGGAGTGAACTAGGAAGTAAAAGCATGAATGAAATGGAGTAGGGTGTAAAATGAAATCAACATGGAGAAAGAGAGGCATCATGCAATGTCTTAAACCCTGTATGATGCTAGGTGCTAATACACGCAATGCACAGATCAACAACAAATCCACCTAGCACAGTTCTTCTTTCCCCGCTTCACTCCAGTTATGCCAGCACAGCGTCTTGTGGAAGCAGCAGCAGACCTGTGCCACAAGTCTGACAGAATAAAGCTTCATCTTCCAAAAGAGCTTGGAGAAAAGGGCTGGAGAGGCAGGATCATCCTTTTGACACAGGCTTTTGATGTCCCCTTTTGTTACTACTTGAAGATACTTGCTCCTTGAGAAGAGACAGACTGAAGCCCAGTGCTTGTTCCCAGAAATAAGCAAGCTTTCCTGCTGCTGATCTGCTCGGGTAAAGAATGTCCCGTGGCTTTACCTGCTTCTGGATGAGATGAAAATCCTTGCCGTAGGTGTGGAAAGCCTTTTGGAAGGACTCCTTCTCCTCAGGTGTCCATCTATCAGAGCCTGGCAATAAAAAGCAGCGGCTAGTAAACAGATCCCTTGATCCACACCAAGTAGATTCCTCTGGCTGCCGAAAGAAAACGGTCGCAGGCCGTCATTCACGTGGGTGTACGTGTCTGCTCCCTCAGAAGGGCGTGAAGACAAGAGCAGGCATTGCCCGGGGAGAAGGATTGGAAAACAAGTAAAGCTGAAGGACTAGATGCTGGTGCTTTGCCCACCCACAGAGGAGACAAGACCTTGTGCTGGTGTTAAGCACAATTTCTTGAAGCAGAAACGCTTGCCACAACAATGAAGGGGACGGCAGCATCTGTCAGGGACGCAAGAAGCTCTGCTTTGCTTACCTGCGTAATGATAATCAGCCATGGGATGGCCTTGAGCTGTTGCAGGCCCCTCTGAGAGCAGCATCTCCAGAGCCTCCTGCAAGATCAAGAGGGAAAAGGCTTTAGCCGCCCCAGCACATTAAAAATGAGCCAAAAAATCACAGGTGCTGCCTTTCAGCTCCTTTGCCTCTCCAGACATTCAAGCGACTCTATCCCATGTGGGTGAAACACTGTCATTTGCTCCCAGTCCCTAGTTTTTGCTGCCCAACCCTTTGATCCTGGTCCCCAAGAGTGGCCTTTTGCTCACCAAGCTGAGGATTTTGCTGCTCCTGCAGCCAGAATGGCCTCAGCTGACTGAGGCTTCTGGGAATTTCCCCTCCAAATGTCTTAGAGAACCCAAATCTCCAGGCCATTTACAAGGCAGCAGGACCTTCCGCCGCCACCGCCTCCAGGAGGGAGATTCTCCCTGCTGGAGCCCTTTGGGCTCAGCCCTGACGCAGCTGGAGGAGACCCAGCAGGCAGCAAGTGCTCTGCTCCCTGTTAAGACCCTTCTTCCAAGAGCAGCCAGGAAAGGCTGTCCCAGTGCCCAGGCCTTCTGCATTCCCTGTGCCCTCTCCTCTGCGCCCAAACAGCCGCTTCTTACCGGAACGCTGCCGCGTGCCTGGTGCAGGCAGTGCAGGGCGCGCTCCAGGTTAGCTGCTGCCCCGGGAATGCCACGGGAGCTGGCCATGTCCAACAGTTCTCTTACTGCAAGCACAAGAAAAAACCCACCGAAAGTCAGCCTGGAGGCCAGCAAAGGGCAAAGGTTGCCACGCAAGGCAGAAGGAAAGGCCGGCAGCTAAAGACAGCAGCTTGGAGAGAGAGCATGAAAAGGAGAGCAAAGACAGAGCCAGCTGAAGCAAGGGCCCACGCAGTGCTGGCTCTCCCTCCAAAGCAGCTTCTGTAAGAAGAAGTGGGGGCCAATCTCCCCTCTTCCAGTGGCAAACGGCCCTGACCAGTTTGGAGAGCAAGGTGCTTGCTCTTTCTCCTTGCCTCTAACACTTCTACATGGGAAGATGGGCGAGACAAGGAGAGAAGCAGAGCCTGCAAAACGCTGCCTTTTTAGGCATAAGGAGCCTTTTCAAGACCCAAGTAGCTCAGGGCTGGAAGCAAAGCTTGAAGCAAAGCTACCTCTGTCAGGTTTTTCCATGTCAGAGTCATCCTCTCCCCAGGGCTTCCAGACCAGGCTTGCAGGCTCTTCATCCTCACTTGGTGCTCTGTTCTGCAGCTCTGGGAGCTCAGCCTGAAAGTCGCTGCCAACATTGATGTGTCTAAAGGAAGAAGGAGGTGGAGGTGAGAAAGGCAAGTGGTCAAGAGAGCCTTGCTGTGCACCCACAGGCTTGAACCAATCCCAGCCTGACTGTGAAAGAGCAGTTCTCCTCCTCGCCATTCCTCCAGTTTGCTGTCCTTTAACCCTAGGCCAAAACTCACGGCTGAATCTGGGCTCTTGCTTTCCTTTTCATTGTGCCTCTCCTTTCCACCTGAAAGAGATCAAAGCAATGCTCCAGTTCAAAATCCTTCTGCCAAGGATGTGTCAGTAGCCTTCCTTCTCATCCTCATCATTGCAAAGCCCGAGCTCCCGTGTCCCAGCTCCTTTCTCTTTGCTCTCATTGCTGCCTTTTTGACATGGAATGTCCTAGGCAGGACCCTCCAGCAGTCAGCAGCTTCCTCAGGAGGGCAAGCAGAAGGCCATGCACTACTCTCTTCACTCCCGGGGCCACGGAGAAGAGCCAAGAGAATGGCAGGGGAGATGTGCCAGTGCAGGCTTAGGTTGGATCGAAGGAAAAGCTTCTTCAGCCAGAGGCTGCTTGGGCACTGCAACAGCCTCCCCAGGGAAGGGGGCACAGCACCAAGGCTGACTGAGCTCCAAAAGTGTTTGGACACTGCTCTTGGGCACAGGCTGTGATTGTTGAGGCTGCCCCGGGCAGGCCCTGCAGTTGGGCTCAGTGATCTTTCAGAATCCCTTCCAAGCCAGAAAATTCTGTGCTACTGTGATTGTGCTCTTGAGGAGATGGCATTTGACGGCCGCCCCTGAGCATGAGGTAGAACCAGCCCTACGTGCACTGAAAAAAGAATCTCTAAAGATCTTAAAATAGAAGGGATCTATAGGCGATGTAAATACGTAAGTAGATAAGAATTGCTGATCCCAGATGGTTTTTGAAGTTGAAAGCCTGTGTTTGCAGAGAAGCCCAGTCAAATGCTTCCATGCCCTGAACGACAGGGATGCCAGAGGAGAAGTGGCATCATTGTGCTGTTTGAAGCTTTGGAGCGGGTGTGAGCAGAGTCAGGGCATAAGGGGATTTGTTGACACTGAAGCCCTGACCTGCTCAGCCAGGAACAATTTGTTTTGGGGTCAGCACAAGATAGTTTGAGGACTGAAATGGGTGCCAAGAACGTTTAATCAGGTGATGCGTGGACGAGGATCTGCAACTGCACTGGGACACCTCTCTAGGTCCTCTATGGAAAGGTCTGTGTTTCCCCTGGAGGCAACACAATTCCTTCAGAAGCTGCACCCTGCTTTCACGTGGAAGCTCGTCTGGGGAAAGTGAGCACGCAGCCTGTGTGTCGTGCTTGGTGGGAGAGGCAGCTGGAGCCTCCTGCCCCTGTGCTAGTGCTTTGAGGGCAAACGGGGATTTTCTTACCTTGGAGGGTTCCCAAGTGCTCTGGGGATGCCCGGAGGCAGACGAGGAGACCAGGATGTCGGTGCAGAGGCCGGGTCTGGCGCTGAGTGCAGAAGGCGGCTGCTCAGGGACAGCCCAGGAGCTGATCCTGCAGCTGCTGCTCCAGCGCTGCTCCAGCAGCGTTCCAGCAAGGGCCGCAGGAGCAGGAGACAACGACAGTTGCTATGGGCACAGCCCAACATTCCATCTAGAACCCCCGGGGGAGCCATGGGACAGAAAGGGGCATGGGCCGCCTCTGCCCCTTGTACTTCTTCTGCTGCAAGTTTGCTCTGAGAAGCTTCCCATTGGGCCTTTTCTCCTCAGTCGTCTGATGAGACGGGCAAAAGCAGTGCAGGGACAGCCCTGGCTCTTCCCGGTGCTTCTCTGCAAGGTGCCTCCAGCTGAAGGTGCACAGGAGCCTGCCTCTGTGCAAGGGCCCAGACCTCATCTCCTGCCCTGGAGAACCAGAAGGGCTCCTCCCACTGGCTCTCCTCCAGCTCTGAGAGGAGCTGGAATTTGCAAGTTGCCTAGCGCAGAGCCAACTCCAAAGCTTCCTCTCAAAGTGGAGGCATTCATCCTGCCCCCTTTCTCAATTCTCCTTTTGCTGCCCAATAATGTCACTGCATGGTTTCCCTCCTTTGGGCCTCTGAGCTGGTCTCTCACCTCATCACTCCTCCCTTGAAACTTGGAGAAACAGGATCTTTTTCAGGCCAACTGATGGGGACACACACACACACACCCAGGGACAGCACACGGGCATTTCTCTAGCAAACATTCAGGCAGAATTTCTAGATCCCTCTTCCAGCTCCCTTGGAGAAGCTCGGTGGTTGTCCCAAAAGACTCTGGCATTCCTCTAAGGAAGCAACACTTACAGAATTGCCTTTCCACACTGCTGGCCTTCACATTGCTTTTAACGCCTAGATCCCAGATATGAGAAAAAGCCAGGCAGCTTTGCTGCTTTCCTGCCTGTCCTTAAGGAAAAGCAAATCTTGCTTCAGTCCCAATCTTGCTTCCTTCCCAGCCTGCATGTTACCCACTGGCCAGCAAACTGAGGGGGCAGCTGGAACAAGTCCCACTGCAAGGCAGATACTTTGTAGCCTCCAAAGCCCACCTGCACCGGCTCCATCAGACAAGGGCAAGCTTGCCTCGGCTTCCCAGAAGCAGCCTGCCAATTGCCCCCTCCCTCGCCCCCTCTCCATCCACTCTCCACAGCCCCTGCCACCAAAGCCTTGCTAGGCAGGGCCATTTGCTGGCCTCCATAAAAGAGTGACTTGGATTCTTCTTTGGCGCAAGTGCCCCAGCTGTGACAAGTCAGAGGATAATGATCACACCCGCTCGGCTTTAGCTAAGGAGATTGCTGGAGGCCCAGAGCGGGACACTGGTCCTTTCAGGAGAAACTGCAACTGAACTAGCCATGCCTTTGTGGTGCATGCCGATAGGAATTGGATAGAATCGGAGGGCTTAGAAACGTCCTCCAAGCTGGTCAGCTCCATCAGTCCCCCAAAATGAAAGAAATTTTTCTGTCTGGGCTCCAAAAAGGACTCAACCCGCTGCTTTTATGCCAGAAAATATGGTGAGACCAGACCACTCATCTAGATGCAATTCAGTGAATTAAACAAAGCCTCCCTTTCCACTCCCAGCTGAGATGTTGAGGAATCAAAGGCTGAAGCCCCAGCGGTATTTCACTGGCAGTAAAGGAGACACACCTCAGGAAGTCCTGCCAGCTGAGCAAGGGGCTGGGCCTGGGGGAGGTGGCGCCTGCCCAGCTTCTTCTCTCAGGGCAAGTGCCGTCTTTGCAACACCAGGCAAATGGAACAAACATTGCTGGAGTGCTTTCATACAGACAAACAGACAAAATGGAACAAACATTGGTTTAATGATAAAGACAGATTAGGTCTCAACAAAGGCAAAATGACAAAGAGCATATGGCAGAGCATACAAAACACCCAACCTCTGACATTTACTGATAAATCTAATAATACTAATGAGTCCTGAATAATACTAATGTACCTTAACTACTAAATTGAGGAGGTTACTATCATGTAAACTAACGAAGTAGAAGATTAAACAACCCAAAAAGCTTAAAAAACAGTCCTATTCCTATCTAACTAATATCTAACAGTTGTATTCCTATCTAACTAATCTGCCTAACTCTTGCTAGCCCTGGACAACCTGCAGGGTTGTCTAATTTGGTCTTTTCTTCTTGGGGAGAGGCTCTGCTGTCTTCCGAGGCCGATGTCTTCTGCTGTGTTTGTTCCTTTCCTTCATGCTTTCAAACACCCTGCAAGATAGGAAGCAAACCATCCATTGCTCACGCTAGTACACACCATGAAACCAAGTGCCAAGATCTCCGTTTGAGTATGAATTTCTGTCTTTTCGGGCAGTGGCACATTTGTCAATGGATCAGCACCATGAGTCTGATGGTTCTACTTTCAATGCCTTGAAATGTCTTCCTCCTTTTGCTGCATCCTCTTTTGAATTTGATCAGCAGCATCAAACCAAGCTTTGATGGATCTATTCCTACTTGTATCAACTGTGTCTTGTTGGGGCACGGCAAGGTTTCATTGTGAAGGCTGGGTTTTACCTAAGCTCTTTGGGTTTGAGGTGGGTGTTAAGCTTGAGCACGGCTGCCGGGGGCGATGCTGCAAGTGCCCCCAGCTTCCCCTGCGGTGCCTTTGAAAAGGGTCAGCCCCTTTTAGTCCAAAGGCGCAGCTTTGAGCAGAAAGAGGAGGAACTTGCGCACCGTTTGCACTGCCCGCAGGGAAAGGGGCCTCCCGCCGAAGGGGGCGGCTGGCGCGGTTGGCAGCAGGGACACTGGGCGCTGCGAGCCCTCTTGCGGCTTCTCTTCCCTGGCTCCCCGTTCTCCTTTCTGGGAGGGCTTTTGCTCCTCTTTGCTTTGCCCACGCTCTGGAAATCAAAGAGTCCTTATCAATGCTTCCTTCCTCTCACAAAGCTGGAAATCAGAGCATCCAGCACAAAAATCTATCGGCCTAAGCAAATCCTTCCAAAGCCTCAAGAGCTGAGAAAACGGCTGCCTTTGCCAATGGGCTGCGGCGGGCTGCCAAGCCAGAGCTTGGAGGAAAATACTCCTCTTTTCTACAGGCCAAAGGGGTGGGAGAAAGACCTGGCTATTTAGAGCTCTACATTTCTTATTTCTACCTTTCTGCCTAACATCTATTTCTCTCTGCTTTTCCTCCACAAATGTCTAGGCAATGGCATTTCAATTCAGTCCAATTAGGGTAGACACATGCTTAGCCATTTTCTAGTCCCCAAAATAATCTCCCTCCCTGTCTCTCTCTCTCTCTCTCTCTCTCTCTCACATGATGGGAAGCAAATTGCTCTTTGCCGCTAAGGAAAGATTTAGGGGAGCCACAGCACCAGCAGCTCCTTCTTGGGGACTATGCTGGCATGCTAGAAAAACTCCCTGAAAATCTGCAGCATATCCACAAAGGCAGCCTGGACTGCTGATGTCAGCAAGCAGTGGGGAATTTGGGGTCTGATTGGAGTCAGCGAGGGTGCCAGCCCTTGAGAAGCCCATCTGTAGAGAGTCAAAGCCCATTTTGGTGGCGGTGCTGCTTTCTTGGGTCAAAGTTAGGCTCCAGAATTGCATACTTCAGGGCAGCAGCACAAGGAAGGCCCGGGCAGCATCTGCTGTGCCTTTCCCAGCACATGGGACGATGTGATCCTGGCAAAGGGGCATCTGGCATGGCTCGCCAGCAGCTTTTCTCCCCTTCTCCCAGTTTCTCGACCTTCCTGGCACCTCTCCATTTTCTTGCCCCTCACCTGAGCAAGAGTGCTGGCAAGTTTATGCTCCTTTTTCCAGGAGTAGTAGTACTCCACACACTGGGCCACGGTCTTAGTCTGGATCTGTTGTGAAGAGAAAAAGAAGGAATCGAAAATGGTGTCGGGTGCACTGGGGAAAAAGTAGACTATGGAGTGAACTAGGAAGTAAAAGCATGAAGTAAATGGAGTAGGGTGTAAAATGAAATCAACATGGAGAAAGAGAGGCATCATGCAATGTCTTAAAGCGTGTCTTATGCTAGGTGCTAATACACGCAATGCACAGATCAACAACAAATCCACCTAGCACAGTTCTTCTTTCCCCACTTCACTCCAGTTATGCCAGCACAGCGTCTTGTGGAAGCAGCAGCAGACCTGTGCCACAAGTCTGACAGAATAAAGCTTCATCTTCCAAAAGAGCTTGGAGAAAAGGGCTGGAGAGGCAGGATCATCCTTTTGACACAGGCTTTTGATGTCCCCTTTTGTTACTACTTGAAGATACTTGCTCCTTGAGAAGAGAGAGACTGAAGCCCAGTGCTTGTTCCCAGAAATAAGCAAGCTTTCCTGCTGCTGATCTGCTCGGGTAAAGAATGTCCCGTGGCTTTACCTGCTTCTGGATGAGATGAAAATCCTTGCCGTAGGTGTGGAAAGCCTTTTGGAAGGACTCCTTCTCCTCAGGTGTCCATCTATCAGAGCCTGGCAATAAAAAGCAGCGGCTAGTAAACAGATCCCTTGATCCACACCAAGTAGATTCCTCTGGCTGCCGAAAGAAAACGGTCGCAGGCCGTCATTCACGTGGGTGTACGTGTCTGCTCCCTCAGAAGGTCGTGAAGACAAGAGCAGGCATTGCCCGGGGAGAAGGATTGGAAAACAAGTAAAGCTGAAGGACTAGATGCTGGTGCTTTGCCCACCCACAGAGGAGACAAGACCTTGTGCTGGTGTTAAGCACAATTTCTTGAAGCAGAAACGCTTGCCACAACAATGAAGGGGACGGCAGCATCTGTCAGGGACGCAAGAAGCTCTGCTTTGCTTACCTGCGTAATGATAATCAGCCATGGGATGGCCTTGAGCTGTTGCAGGCCCCTCTGAGAGCAGCATCTCCAGAGCCTCCTGCAAGATCAAGAGGGAAAAGGCTTTAGCCGCCCCAGCACATTAAAAATGAGCCAAAAAATCACAGGTGCTGCCTTTCAGCTCCTTTGCCTCTCCAGACATTCAAGCGACTCTATCCCATGTGGGTGAAACACTGTCATTTGCTCCCAGTCCCTAGTTTTTGCTGCCCAACCCTTTGATCCTGGTCCCCAAGAGTGGCCTTTTGCTCACCAAGCTGAGGATTTTGCTGCTCCTGCAGCCAGAATGGCCTCAGCTGACTGAGGCTTCTGGGAATTTCCCCTCCTAAGGTCTTAGAGAACCCAAATCTCCAGGCCATTTACAAGGCAGCAGGACCTTCCGCCGCCGCCGCCTCCAGGAGGGAGATTCTCCCTGCTGGAGCCCTTTGGGCTCAGCCCTGACGCAGCTGGAGGAGACCCAGCAGGCAGCAAGTGCTCTGCTCCCTGTTAAGACCCTTCTTCCAAGAGCAGCCAGGAAAGGCTGTCCCAGTGCCCGGGCCTTCTGCATTCCCTGTGCCCTCTCCTCTGCGCCCAAACAGCCGCTTCTTACCGGAACGCTGCCGCGTGCCTGGTGCAGGCAGTGCAGGGCGCGCTCCAGGTTAGCTGCTGCCCCGGGAATGCCACGGGAGCTGGCCATGTCCAACAGTTCTCTTACTGCAAGCACAAGAAAAAACCCACCGAAAGTCAGCCTGGAGGCCAGCAAAGGGCAAAGGTTGCCACGCAAGGCAGAAGGAAAGGCCGGCAGCTAAAGACAGCAGCTTGGAGAGAGAGCATGAAAAGGAGAGCAAAGACAGGGCCAGCTGAAGCAAGGGCCCACGCAGTGCTGGCTCTCCCTCCAAAGCAGCTTCTGTAAGAAGAAGTGGGGGCCAATCTCCCCTCTTCCAGTGGCAAACGGCCCTGACCAGTTTGGAGAGCAAGGTGCTTGCTCTTTCTCCTTGCCTCTAACACTTCTACATGGGAAGATGGGCGAGACAAGGAGAGAAGCAGAGCCTGCAAAACGCTGCCTTTTTAGGCATAAGGAGCCTTTTCAAGACCCAAGTAGCTCAGGGCTGGAAGCAAAGCTTGAAGCAAAGCTACCTCTGTCAGGTTTTTCCATGTCAGAGTCATCCTCTCCCCAGGGCTTCCAGACCAGGCTTGCAGGCTCTTCATCCTCACTTGCTGCTCTGTTCTGCAGCTCTGGGAGCTCAGCCTGAAAGTCGCTGCCAACATTGATGTGTCTAAAGGAAGAAGGAGGTGGAGGTGAGAAAGGCAAGTGGTCAAGAGAGCCTTGCTGTGCACCCACAGGCTTGAACCAATCCCAGCCTGACTGTGAAAGAGCAGTTCTCCTCCTCGCCATTCCTCCAGTTTGCTGTCCTTTAACCCTAGGCCAAAACTCACGGCTGAATCTGGGCTCTTGCTTTCCTTTTCATTGTGCCTCTCCTTTCCACCTGAAAGAGATCAAAGCAATGCTCCAGTTCAAAATCCTTCTGCCAAGGATGTGTCAGTAGCCTTCCTTCTCATCCTCATCATTGCAAAGCCCGAGCTCCCGTGTCCCAGCTCCTTTCTCTTTGCTGTCATTGCTGCCTTTTTGACATGGAATGTCCTAGGCAGGACCCTCCAGCAGTCAGCAGCTTCCTCAGGAGGGCAAGCAGAAGGCCATGCACTACTCTCTTCACTCCCGGGGCCACGGAGAAGAGCCAAGAGAATGGCAGGGGAGATGTGCCAGTGCAGGCTTAGGTTGGATCGAAGGAAAAGCTTCTTCAGCCACAGGCTGCTTGGGCACTGCAACAGCCTCCCCAGGGAAGGGGGCACAGCACCAAGGCTGACTGAGCTCCAAAAGTGTTTGGACACTGCTCTTGGGCACAGGCTGTGATTGTTGAGGCTGCCCCGGGCAGGCCCTGCAGTTGGGCTCAGTGATCTTTCAGAATCCCTTCCAAGCCAGAAAATTCTGTGCTACTGTGATTGTGCTCTTGAGGAGATGGCATTTGACGGCCGCCCCTGAGCATGAGGTAGAACCAGCCCTATGTGCACTGAAAAAAGAATCTCTAAAGATCTTAAAATAGAAGGGATCTATAGGCGATGTAAATACGTAAGTAGATAAGAATTGCTGATCCCAGATGGTTTTTGAAGTTGAAAGCCTGTGTTTGCAGAGAAGCCCAGTCAAATGCTTCCATGCCCTGAACGACAGGGATGCCAGAGGAGAAGTGGCATCATTGTGCTGTTTGAAGCTTTGGAGCGGGTGTGAGCAGAGTCAGGGCATAAGGGGATTTGTTGACACTGAAGCCCTGACCTGCTCAGCCAGGAACAATTTGTTTTGGGGTCAGCACAAGATAGTTTGAGGACTGAAATGGGTGCTAAGAACGTTTAATCAGGTGATGCGTGGACGAGGATCTGCAACTGCACTGGGACACCTCTCTAGGTCCTCTATGGAAAGGTCTGTGTTTCCCCTGGAGGCAACACAATTCCTTCAGAAGCTGCACCCTGCTTTCACGTGGAAGCTCGTCTGGGGAAAGTGAGCACGCAGCCTGTGTGTCGTGCTTGGTGGGAGAGGCAGCTGGAGCCTCCTGCCCCTGTGCTAGTGCTTTGAGGGCAAACGGGGATTTTCTTACCTTGGAGGGTTCCCAAGTGCTCTGGGGATGCCCGGAGGCAGACGAGGAGACCAGGATGTCGGTGCAGAGGCCGGGTCTGGCGCTGAGTGCAGAAGGCGGCTGCTCAGGGACAGCCCAGGAGCTGATCCTGCAGCTGCTGCTCCAGCGCTGCTCCAGCAGCGTTCCAGCAAGGGCCGCAGGAGCAGGAGACAACGACAGTTGCTATGGGCACAGCCCAACATTCCATCTAGAACCCCCGGGGGAGCCATGGGACAGAAAGGGGCATGGGCCGCCTCTGCCCCTTGTACTTCTTCTGCTGCAAGTTTGCTCTGAGAAGCTTCCCATTGGGCCTTTTCTCCTCAGTCGTCTGATGAGACGGGCAAAAGCAGTGCAGGGACAGCCCTGGCTCTTCCCGGTGCTTCTCTGCAAGGTGCCTCCAGCTGAAGGTGCACAGGAGCCTGCCTCTGTGCAAGGGCCCAGACCTCATCTCCTGCCCTGGAGAACCAGAAGGGCTCCTCCCACTGGCTCTCCTCCAGCTCTGAGAGGAGCTGGAATTTGCAAGTTGCCTAGCGCAGAGCCAACTCCAAAGCTTCCTCTCAAAGTGGAGGCATTCATCCTGCCCCCTTTCTCAATTCTCCTTTTGCTGCCCAATAATGTCACTGCATGGTTTCCCTCCTTTGGGCCTCTGAGCTGGTCTCTCACCTCATCACTCCTCCCTTGAAACTTGGAGAAACAGGATCTTTTTCAGGCCAACTGATGGGGACACACACACACACACCCAGGGACAGCACACGGGCATTTCTCTAGCAAACATTCAGGCAGAATTTCTAGATCCCTCTTCCAGCTCCCTTGGAGAAGCTCGGTGGTTGTCCCAAAAGACTCTGGCATTCCTCTAAGGAAGCAACACTTACAGAATTGCCTTTCCACACTGCTGGCCTTCACATTGCTTTTAACGCCTAGATCCCAGATATGAGAAAAAGCCAGGCAGCTTTGCTGCTTTCCTGCCTGTCCTTAAGGAAAAGCAAATCTTGCTTCAGTCCCAATCTTGCTTCCTTCCCAGCCTGCATGTTACCCACTGGCCAGCAAACTGAGGGGGCAGCTGGAACAAGTCCCACTGCAAGGCAGATACTTTGTAGCCTCCAAAGCCCACCTGCACCGGCTCCATCAGACAAGGGCAAGCTTGCCTCGGCTTCCCAGAAGCAGCCTGCCAATTGCCCCCTCCCTCGCCCCCTCTCCATCCACCCTCCACAGCCCCTGCCACCAAAGCCTTGCTAGGCAGGGCCATTTGCTGGCCTCCATAAAAGAGTGACTTGGATTCTTCTTTGGCGCAAGTGCCCCAGCTGTGACAAGTCAGAGGATAATGATCACACCCGCTCGGCTTTAGCTAAGGAGATTGCTGGAGGCCCAGAGCGGGACACTGGTCCTTTCAGGAGAAACTGCAACTGAACTAGCCATGCCTTTGTGGTGCATGCCGATAGGAATTGGATAGAATCGGAGGGCTTAGAAACGTCCTCCAAGGTGGTCAGCTCCATCAGTCCCCCAAAATGAAAGAAATTTTTCTGTCTGGGCTCCAAAAAGGACTCAACCCGCTGCTTTTATGCCAGAAAATATGGTGAGACCAGACCACTCATCTAGATGCAATTCAGTGAATTAAACAAAGCCTCCCTTTCCACTCCCAGCTGAGATGTTGAGGAATCAAAGGCTGAAGCCCCAGCGGTATTTCACTGGCAGTAAAGGAGACACACGTCAGGAAGTCCTGCCAGCTGAGCAAGGGGCTGGGCCTGGGGGAGGTGGCGCCTGCCCAGCTTCTTCTCTCAGGGCAAGTGCCGTCTTTGCAACACCAGGCAAATGGAACAAACATTGCTGGAGTGCTTTCATACAGACAAACAGACAAAATGGAACAAACATTGGTTTAATGATAAAGACAGATTAGGTCTCAACAAAGGCAAAATGACAAAGAGCATATGGCAGAGCATACAAAACACCCAACCTCTGACATTTACTGATAAATCTAATAATACTAATGAGTCCTGAATAATACTAATGTACCTTAACTACTAAATTGAGGAGGTTACTATCATGTAAACTAACGAAGTAGAAGATTAAACAACCCAAAAAGCTTAAAAAACAGTCCTATTCCTATCTAACTAATATCTAACAGTTGTATTCCTATCTAACTAATCTGCCTAACTCTTGCTAGCCCTGGACAACCTGCAGGGTTGTCTAATTTGGTCTTTTCTTCTTGGGGAGAGGCTCTGCTGTCTTCCGAGGCCGATGTCTTCTGCTGTGTTTGTTCCTTTCCTTCATGCTTTCAAACACCCTGCAAGATAGGAAGCAAACCATCCATTGCTCACGCTAGTACACACCATGAAACCAAGTGCCAAGATCTCCGTTTGAGTATGAATTTCTGTCTTTTCGGGCAGTGGCACATTTGTCAATGGATCAGCACCATGAGTCTGATGGTTCTACTTTCAATGCCTTGAAATGTCTTCCTCCTTTTGCTGCATCCTCTTTTGAATTTGATCAGCAGCATCAAACCAAGCTTTGATGGATCTATTCCTACTTGTATCAACTGTGTCTTGTTGGGGCACGGCAAGGTTTCATTGTGAAGGCTGGGTTTTACCTAAGCTCTTTGGGTTTGAGGTGGGTGTTAAGCTTGAGCACGGCTGCCGGGGGCGATGCTGCAAGTGCCCCCAGCTTCCCCTGCGGTGCCTTTGAAAAGGGTCAGCCCCTTTTAGTCCAAAGGCGCAGCTTTGAGCAGAAAGAGGAGGAACTTGCGCACCGTTTGCACTGCCCGCAGGGAAAGGGGCCTCCCGCCGAAGGGGGCGGCTGGCGCGGTTGGCAGCAGGGACACTGGGCGCTGCGAGCCCTCTTGCGGCTTCTCTTCCCTGGCTCCCCGTTCTCCTTTCTGGGAGGGCTTTTGCTCCTCTTTGCTTTGCCCACGCTCTGGAAATCAAAGAGTCCTTATCAATGCTTCCTTCCTCTCACAAAGCTGGAAATCAGAGCATCCAGCACAAAAATCTATCGGCCTAAGCAAATCCTTCCAAAGCCTCAAGAGCTGAGAAAACGGCTGCCTTTGCCAATGGGCTGCGGCGGGCTGCCAAGCCAGAGCTTGGAGGAAAATACTCCTCTTTTCTACAGGCCAAAGGGGTGGGAGAAAGACCTGGCTATTTAGAGCTCTACATTTCTTATTTCTACCTTTCTGCCTAACATCTATTTCTCTCTGCTTTTCCTCCACAAATGTCTAGGCAATGGCATTTCAATTCAGTCCAATTAGGGTAGACACATGCTTAGCCATTTTCTAGTCCCCAAAATAATCTCCCTCCCTGTCTCTCTCTCTCTCTCTCTCTCTCTCTCACATGATGGGAAGCAAATTGCTCTTTGCCGCTAAGGAAAGATTTAGGGGAGCCACAGCACCAGCAGCTCCTTCTTGGGGACTATGCTGGCATGCTAGAAAAACTCCCTGAAAATCTGCAGCATATCCACAAAGGCAGCCTGGACTGCTGATGTCAGCAAGCAGTGGGGAATTTGGGGTCTGATTGGAGTCAGCGAGGGTGCCAGCCCTTGAGAAGCCCATCTGTAGAGAGTCAAAGCCCATTTTGGTGGCGGTGCTGCTTTCTTGGGTCAAAGTTAGGCTCCAGAATTGCATACTTCAGGGCAGCAGCACAAGGAAGGCCCGGGCAGCATCTGCTGTGCCTTTCCCAGCACATGGGACGATGTGATCCTGGCAAAGGGGCATCTGGCATGGCTCGCCAGCAGCTTTTCTCCCCTTCTCCCAGTTTCTCGACCTTCCTGGCACCTCTCCATTTTCTTGCCCCTCACCTGAGCAAGAGTGCTGGCAAGTTTATGCTCCTTTTTCCAGGAGTAGTAGTACTCCACACACTGGGCCACGGTCTTAGTCTGGATCTGTTGTGAAGAGAAAAAGAAGGAATCGAAAATGGTGTCGGGTGCACTGGGGAAAAAGTAGACTATGGAGTGAACTAGGAAGTAAAAGCATGAAGTAAATGGAGTAGGGTGTAAAATGAAATCAACATGGAGAAAGAGAGGCATCATGCAATGTCTTAAAGCGTGTCTTATGCTAGGTGCTAATACACGCAATGCACAGATCAACAACAAATCCACCTAGCACAGTTCTTCTTTCCCCACTTCACTCCAGTTATGCCAGCACAGCGTCTTGTGGAAGCAGCAGCAGACCTGTGCCACAAGTCTGACAGAATAAAGCTTCATCTTCCAAAAGAGCTTGGAGAAAAGGGCTGGAGAGGCAGGATCATCCTTTTGACACAGGCTTTTGATGTCCCCTTTTCTTACTACTTGAAGATACTTGCTCCTTGAGAAGAGAGAGACTGAAGCCCAGTGCTTGTTCCCAGAAATAAGCAAGCTTTCCTGCTGCTGATCTGCTCGGGTAAAGAATGTCCCGTGGCTTTACCTGCTTCTGGATGAGATGAAAATCCTTGCCGTAGGTGTGGAAAGCCTTTTGGAAGGACTCCTTCTCCTCAGGTGTCCATCTATCAGAGCCTGGCAATAAAAAGCAGCGGCTAGTAAACAGATCCCTTGATCCACACCAAGTAGATTCCTCTGGCTGCCGAAAGAAAACGGTCGCAGGCCGTCATTCACGTGGGTGTACGTGTCTGCTCCCTCAGAAGGTCGTGAAGACAAGAGCAGGCATTGCCCGGGGAGAAGGATTGGAAAACAAGTAAAGCTGAAGGACTAGATGCTGGTGCTTTGCCCACCCACAGAGGAGACAAGACCTTGTGCTGGTGTTAAGCACAATTTCTTGAAGCAGAAACGCTTGCCACAACAATGAAGGGGACGGCAGCATCTGTCAGGGACGCAAGAAGCTCTGCTTTGCTTACCTGCGTAATGATAATCAGCCATGGGATGGCCTTGAGCTGTTGCAGGCCCCTCTGAGAGCAGCATCTCCAGAGCCTCCTGCAAGATCAAGAGGGAAAAGGCTTTAGCCGCCCCAGCACATTAAAAATGAGCCAAAAAATCACAGGTGCTGCCTTTCAGCTCCTTTGCCTCTCCAGACATTCAAGCGACTCTATCCCATGTGGGTGAAACACTGTCATTTGCTCCCAGTCCCTAGTTTTTGCTGCCCAACCCTTTGATCCTGGTCCCCAAGAGTGGCCTTTTGCTCACCAAGCTGAGGATTTTGCTGCTCCTGCAGCCAGAATGGCCTCAGCTGACTGAGGCTTCTGGGAATTTCCCCTCCTAAGGTCTTAGAGAACCCAAATCTCCAGGCCATTTACAAGGCAGCAGGACCTTCCGCCGCCGCCGCCTCCAGGAGGGAGATTCTCCCTGCTGGAGCCCTTTGGGCTCAGCCCTGACGCAGCTGGAGGAGACCCAGCAGGCAGCAAGTGCTCTGCTCCCTGTTAAGACCCTTCTTCCAAGAGCAGCCAGGAAAGGCTGTCCCAGTGCCCGGGCCTTCTGCATTCCCTGTGCCCTCTCCTCTGCGCCCAAACAGCCGCTTCTTACCGGAACGCTGCCGCGTGCCTGGTGCAGGCAGTGCAGGGCGCGCTCCAGGTTAGCTGCTGCCCCGGGAATGCCACGGGAGCTGGCCATGTCCAACAGTTCTCTTACTGCAAGCACAAGAAAAAACCCACCGAAAGTCAGCCTGGAGGCCAGCAAAGGGCAAAGGTTGCCACGCAAGGCAGAAGGAAAGGCCGGCAGCTAAAGACAGCAGCTTGGAGAGAGAGCATGAAAAGGAGAGCAAAGACAGGGCCAGCTGAAGCAAGGGCCCACGCAGTGCTGGCTCTCCCTCCAAAGCAGCTTCTGTAAGAAGAAGTGGGGGCCAATCTCCCCTCTTCCAGTGGCAAACGGCCCTGACCAGTTTGGAGAGCAAGGTGCTTGCTCTTTCTCCTTGCCTCTAACACTTCTACATGGGAAGATGGGCGAGACAAGGAGAGAAGCAGAGCCTGCAAAACGCTGCCTTTTTAGGCATAAGGAGCCTTTTCAAGACCCAAGTAGCTCAGGGCTGGAAGCAAAGCTTGAAGCAAAGCTACCTCTGTCAGGTTTTTCCATGTCAGAGTCATCCTCTCCCCAGGGCTTCCAGACCAGGCTTGCAGGCTCTTCATCCTCACTTGCTGCTCTGTTCTGCAGCTCTGGGAGCTCAGCCTGAAAGTCGCTGCCAACATTGATGTGTCTAAAGGAAGAAGGAGGTGGAGGTGAGAAAGGCAAGTGGTCAAGAGAGCCTTGCTGTGCACCCACAGGCTTGAACCAATCCCAGCCTGACTCTGAAAGAGCAGTTCTCCTCCTCGCCATTCCTCCAGTTTGCTGTCCTTTAACCCTAGGCCAAAACTCACGGCTGAATCTGGGCTCTTGCTTTCCTTTTCATTGTGCCTCTCCTTTCCACCTGAAAGAGATCAAAGCAATGCTCCAGTTCAAAATCCTTCTGCCAAGGATGTGTCAGTAGCCTTCCTTCTCATCCTCATCATTGCAAAGCCCGAGCTCCCGTGTCCCAGCTCCTTTCTCTTTGCTGTCATTGCTGCCTTTTTGACATGGAATGTCCTAGGCAGGACCCTCCAGCAGTCAGCAGCTTCCTCAGGAGGGCAAGCAGAAGGCCATGCACTACTCTCTTCACTCCCGGGGCCACGGAGAAGAGCCAAGAGAATGGCAGGGGAGATGTGCCAGTGCAGGCTTAGGTTGGATCGAAGGAAAAGCTTCTTCAGCCACAGGCTGCTTGGGCACTGCAACAGCCTCCCCAGGGAAGGGGGCACAGCACCAAGGCTGACTGAGCTCCAAAAGTGTTTGGACACTGCTCTTGGGCACAGGCTGTGATTGTTGAGGCTGCCCCGGGCAGGCCCTGCAGTTGGGCTCAGTGATCTTTCAGAATCCCTTCCAAGCCAGAAAATTCTGTGCTACTGTGATTGTGCTCTTGAGGAGATGGCATTTGACGGCCGCCCCTGAGCATGAGGTAGAACCAGCCCTATGTGCACTGAAAAAAGAATCTCTAAAGATCTTAAAATAGAAGGGATCTATAGGCGATGTAAATACGTAAGTAGATAAGAATTGCTGATCCCAGATGGTTTTTGAAGTTGAAAGCCTGTGTTTGCAGAGAAGCCCAGTCAAATGCTTCCATGCCCTGAACGACAGGGATGCCAGAGGAGAAGTGGCATCATTGTGCTGTTTGAAGCTTTGGAGCGGGTGTGAGCAGAGTCAGGGCATAAGGGGATTTGTTGACACTGAAGCCCTGACCTGCTCAGCCAGGAACAATTTGTTTTGGGGTCAGCACAAGATAGTTTGAGGACTGAAATGGGTGCTAAGAACGTTTAATCAGGTGATGCGTGGACGAGGATCTGCAACTGCACTGGGACACCTCTCTAGGTCCTCTATGGAAAGGTCTGTGTTTCCCCTGGAGGCAACACAATTCCTTCAGAAGCTGCACCCTGCTTTCACGTGGAAGCTCGTCTGGGGAAAGTGAGCACGCAGCCTGTGTGTCGTGCTTGGTGGGAGAGGCAGCTGGAGCCTCCTGCCCCTGTGCTAGTGCTTTGAGGGCAAACGGGGATTTTCTTACCTTGGAGGGTTCCCAAGTGCTCTGGGGATGCCCGGAGGCAGACGAGGAGACCAGGATGTCGGTGCAGAGGCCGGGTCTGGCGCTGAGTGCAGAAGGCGGCTGCTCAGGGACAGCCCAGGAGCTGATCCTGCAGCTGCTGCTCCAGCGCTGCTCCAGCAGCGTTCCAGCAAGGGCCGCAGGAGCAGGAGACAACGACAGTTGCTATGGGCACAGCCCAACATTCCATCTAGAACCCCCGGGGGAGCCATGGGACAGAAAGGGGCATGGGCCGCCTCTGCCCCTTGTACTTCTTCTGCTGCAAGTTTGCTCTGAGAAGCTTCCCATTGGGCCTTTTCTCCTCAGTCGTCTGATGAGACGGGCAAAAGCAGTGCAGGGACAGCCCTGGCTCTTCCCGGTGCTTCTCTGCAAGGTGCCTCCAGCTGAAGGTGCACAGGAGCCTGCCTCTGTGCAAGGGCCCAGACCTCATCTCCTGCCCTGGAGAACCAGAAGGGCTCCTCCCACTGGCTCTCCTCCAGCTCTGAGAGGAGCTGGAATTTGCAAGTTGCCTAGCGCAGAGCCAACTCCAAAGCTTCCTCTCAAAGTGGAGGCATTCATCCTGCCCCCTTTCTCAATTCTCCTTTTGCTGCCCAATAATGTCACTGCATGGTTTCCCTCCTTTGGGCCTCTGAGCTGGTCTCTCACCTCATCACTCCTCCCTTGAAACTTGGAGAAACAGGATCTTTTTCAGGCCAACTGATGGGGACACACACACACACACCCAGGGACAGCACACGGGCATTTCTCTAGCAAACATTCAGGCAGAATTTCTAGATCCCTCTTCCAGCTCCCTTGGAGAAGCTCGGTGGTTGTCCCAAAAGACTCTGGCATTCCTCTAAGGAAGCAACACTTACAGAATTGCCTTTCCACACTGCTGGCCTTCACATTGCTTTTAACGCCTAGATCCCAGATATGAGAAAAAGCCAGGCAGCTTTGCTGCTTTCCTGCCTGTCCTTAAGGAAAAGCAAATCTTGCTTCAGTCCCAATCTTGCTTCCTTCCCAGCCTGCATGTTACCCACTGGCCAGCAAACTGAGGGGGCAGCTGGAACAAGTCCCACTGCAAGGCAGATACTTTGTAGCCTCCAAAGCCCACCTGCACCGGCTCCATCAGACAAGGGCAAGCTTGCCTCGGCTTCCCAGAAGCAGCCTGCCAATTGCCCCCTCCCTCGCCCCCTCTCCATCCACCCTCCACAGCCCCTGCCACCAAAGCCTTGCTAGGCAGGGCCATTTGCTGGCCTCCATAAAAGAGTGACTTGGATTCTTCTTTGGCGCAAGTGCCCCAGCTGTGACAAGTCAGAGGATAATGATCACACCCGCTCGGCTTTAGCTAAGGAGATTGCTGGAGGCCCAGAGCGGGACACTGGTCCTTTCAGGAGAAACTGCAACTGAACTAGCCATGCCTTTGTGGTGCATGCCGATAGGAATTGGATAGAATCGGAGGGCTTAGAAACGTCCTCCAAGCTGGTCAGCTCCATCAGTCCCCCAAAATGAAAGAAATTTTTCTGTCTGGGCTCCAAAAAGGACTCAACCCGCTGCTTTTATGCCAGAAAATATGGTGAGACCAGACCACTCATCTAGATGCAATTCAGTGAATTAAACAAAGCCTCCCTTTCCACTCCCAGCTGAGATGTTGAGGAATCAAAGGCTGAAGCCCCAGCGGTATTTCACTGGCAGTAAAGGAGACACACCTCAGGAAGTCCTGCCAGCTGAGCAAGGGGCTGGGCCTGGGGGAGGTGGCGCCTGCCCAGCTTCTTCTCTCAGGGCAAGTGCCGTCTTTGCAACACCAGGCAAATGGAACAAACATTGCTGGAGTGCTTTCATACAGACAAACAGACAAAATGGAACAAACATTGGTTTAATGATAAAGACAGATTAGGTCTCAACAAAGGCAAAATGACAAAGAGCATATGGCAGAGCATACAAAACACCCAACCTCTGACATTTACTGATAAATCTAATAATACTAATGAGTCCTGAATAATACTAATGTACCTTAACTACTAAATTGAGGAGGTTACTATCATGTAAACTAACTAAGTAGAAGATTAAACAACCCAAAAAGCTTAAAAAACAGTCCTATTCCTGTCTAACTAATATCTAACAGTTGTATTCCTATCTAACTAATCTGCCTAACTCTTGCTAGCCCTGGACAACCTGCAGGGTTCTCTAATTTGGTCTTTTCTTCTTGGGGAGAGGCTCTGCTGTCTTCCGAGGCCGATGTCTTCTGCTGTGTTTGTTCCTTTCCTTCATGCTTTCAAACACCCTGCAAGATAGGAAGCAAACCATCCATTGCTCACGCTAGTACACACCATGAAACCAAGTGCCAAGATCTCCGTTTGAGTATGAATTTCTGTCTTTTCGGGCAGTGGCACATTTGTCAATGGATCAGCACCATGAGTCTGATGGTTCTACTTTCAATGCCTTGAAATGTCTTCCTCCTTTTGCTGCATCCTCTTTTGAATTTGATCAGCAGCATCAAACCAAGCTTTGATGGATCTATTCCTACTTGTATCAACTGGGTCTTGTTGGGGCACGGCAAGGTTTCATTGTGAAGGCTGGGTTTTACCTAAGCTCTTTGGGTTTGAGGTGGGTGTTAAGCTTGAGCACGGCTGCCGGGGGCGATGCTGCAAGTGCCCCCAGCTTCCCCTGCGGTGCCTTTGAAAAGGGTCAGCCCCTTTTAGTCCAAAGGCGCAGCTTTGAGCAGAAAGAGGAGGAACTTGCGCACCGTTTGCACTGCCCGCAGGGAAAGGGGCCTCCCGCCGAAGGGGGCGGCTGGCGCGGTTGGCAGCAGGGACACTGGGCGCTGCGAGCCCTCTTGCGGCTTCTCTTCCCTGGCTCCCCCTTCTCCTTTCTGGGAGGGCTTTTGCTCCTCTTTGCTTTGCCCACGCTCTGGAAATCAAAGAGTCCTTATCAATGCTTTCTTCCTCTCACAAAGCTGGAAATCAGAGCATCCAGCAGAAAAATCTATCGGCCTAAGCAAATCCTTCCAAAGCCTCAAGAGCTGAGAAAACGGCTGCCTTTGCCAATGGGCTGCGGCGGGCTGCCAAGCCAGAGCTTGGAGGAAAATACTCCTCTTTTCTACAGGCCAAAGGGGTGGGAGAAAGACCTGGCTATTTAGAGCTCTACATTTCTTATTTCTACCTTTCTGCCTAACATCTATTTCTCTCTGCTTTTCCTCCACAAATGTCTAGGCAATGGCATTTCAATTCAGTCCAATTAGGGTAGACACATGCTTAGCCATTTTCTAGTCCCCAAAATAATCTCCCTCCCTGTCTCTCTCTCTCTCTCTCTCTCTCTCTCTCACATGATGGGAAGCAAATTGCTCTTTGCCGCTAAGGAAAGATTTAGGGGAGCCACAGCACCAGCAGCTCCTTCTTGGGGACTATGCTGGCATGCTAGAAAAACTCCCTGAAAATCTGCAGCATATCCACAAAGGCAGCCTGGACTGCTGATGTCAGCAAGCAGTGGGGAATTTGGGGTCTGATTGGAGTCAGCGAGGGTGCCAGCCCTTGAGAAGCCCATCTGTAGAGAGTCAAAGCCCATTTTGGTGGCGGTGCTGCTTTCTTGGGTCAAAGTTAGGCTCCAGAATTGCATACTTCAGGGCAGCAGCACAAGGAAGGCCCGGGCAGCATCTGCTGTGCCTTTCCCAGCACATGGGACGATGTGATCCTGGCAAAGGGGCATCTGGCATGGCTCGCCAGCAGCTTTTCTCCCCTTCTCCCAGTTTCTCGACCTTCCTGGCACCTCTCCATTTTCTTGCCCCTCACCTGAGCAAGAGTGCTGGCAAGTTTATGCTCCTTTTTCCAGGAGTAGTAGTACTCCACACACTGGGCCACGGTCTTAGTCTGGATCTGTTGTGAAGAGAAAAAGAAGGAATCGCAAATGGTGTCGGGTGCACTGGGGAAAAAGTAGACTATGGAGTGAACTAGGAAGTAAAAGCATGAAGTAAATGGAGTAGGGTGTAAAATGAAATCAACATGGAGAAAGAGAGGCATCATGCAATGTCTTAAACCCTGTATGATGCTAGGTGCTAATACACGCAATGCACAGATCAACAACAAATCCACCTAGCACAGTTCTTCTTTCCCCGCTTCACTCCAGTTATGCCAGCACAGCGTCTTGTGGAAGCAGCAGCAGACCTGTGCCACAAGTCTGACAGAATAAAGCTTCATCTTCCAAAAGAGCTTGGAGAAAAGGGCTGGAGAGGCAGGATCATCCTTTTGACACAGGCTTTTGATGTCCCCTTTTGTTACTACTTGAAGATACTTGCTCCTTGAGAAGAGAGAGACTGAAGCCCAGTGCTTGTTCCCAGAAATAAGCAAGCTTTCCTGCTGCTGATCTGCTCGGGTAAAGAATGTCCCGTGGCTTTACCTGCTTCTGGATGAGATGAAAATCCTTGCCGTAGGTGTGGAAAGCCTTTTGGAAGGACTCCTTCTCCTCAGGTGTCCATCTATCAGAGCCTGGCAATAAAAAGCAGCGGCTAGTAAACAGATCCCTTGATCCACACCAAGTAGATTCCTCTGGCTGCCGAAAGAAAACGGTCGCAGGCCGTCATTCACGTGGGTGTACGTGTCTGCTCCCTCAGAAGGTCGTGAAGACAAGAGCAGGCATTGCCCGGGGAGAAGGATTGGAAAACAAGTAAAGCTGAAGGACTAGATGCTGGTGCTTTGCCCACCCACAGAGGAGACAAGACCTTGTGCTGGTGTTAAGCACAATTTCTTGAAGCAGAAACGCTTGCCACAACAATGAAGGGGACGGCAGCATCTGTCAGGGACGCAAGAAGCTCTGCTTTGCTTACCTGCGTAATGATAATCAGCCATGGGATGGCCTTGAGCTGTTGCAGGCCCCTCTGAGAGCAGCATCTCCAGAGCCTCCTGCAAGATCAAGAGGGAAAAGGCTTTAGCCGCCCCAGCACATTAAAAATGAGCCAAAAAATCACAGGTGCTGCCTTTCAGCTCCTTTGCCTCTCCAGACATTCAAGCGACTCTATCCCATGTGGGTGAAACACTGTCATTTGCTCCCAGTCCCTAGTTTTTGCTGCCCAACCCTTTGATCCTGGTCCCCAAGAGTGGCCTTTTGCTCACCAAGCTGAGGATTTTGCTGCTCCTGCAGCCAGAATGGCCTCAGCTGAGTGAGGCTTCTGGGAATTTCCCCTCCAAATGTCTTAGAGAACCCAAATCTCCAGGCCATTTACAAGGCAGCAGGACCTTCCGCCACCGCCGCCTCCAGGAGGGAGATTCTCCCTGCTGGAGCCCTTTGGGCTCAGCCCTGACGCAGCTGGAGGAGACCCAGCAGGCAGCAAGTGCTCTGCTCCCTGTTAAGACCCTTCTTCCAAGAGCAGCCAGGAAAGGCTGTCCCAGTGCCCAGGCCTTCTGCATTCCCTGTGCCCTCTCCTCTGCGCCCAAACAGCCGCTTCTTACCGGAACGCTGCCGCGTGCCTGGTGCAGGCAGTGCAGGGCACGCTCCAGGTTAGCTGCTGCCCCGGGAATGCCACGGGAGCTGGCCATGTCCAACAGTTCTCTTACTGCAAGCACAAGAAAAAACCCACCGAAAGTCAGCCTGGAGGCCAGCAAAGGGCAAAGGTTGCCATGCAAGGCAGAAGGAAAGGCCGGCAGCTAAAGACAGCAGCTTGGAGAGAGAGCATGAAAAGGAGAGCAAAGACAGGGCCAGCTGAAGCAAGGGCCCACGCAGTGCTGGCTCTCCCTCCAAAGCAGCTTCTGTAAGAAGAAGTGGGGGCCAATCTCCCCTCTTCCAGTGGCAAACGGCCCTGACCAGTTTGGAGAGCAAGGTGCTTGCTCTTTCTCCTTGCCTCTAACACTTCTACATGGGAAGATGGGCGAGACAAGGAGAGAAGCAGAGCCTGCAAAACGCTGCCTTTTTAGGCATAAGGAGCCTTTTCAAGACCCAAGTAGCTCAGGGCTGGAAGCAAAGCTTGAAGCAAAGCTACCTCTGTCAGGTTTTTCCATGTCAGAGTCATCCTCTCCCCAGGGCTTCCAGACCAGGGTTGCAGGCTCTTCATCCTCACTTGGTGCTCTGCTCTGCAGCTCTGGGACCTCAGCCTGAAAGTCGCTGCCAACATTGATGTGTCTAAAGGAAGAAGGAGGTGGAGGTGAGAAAGGCAAGTGGTCAAGAGAGCCTTGCTGTGCACCCACAGGCTTGAACCAATCCCAGCCTGACTCTGAAAGAGCAGTTCTCCTCCTCGCCATTCCTCCAGTTTGCTGTCCTTTAACCCTAGGCCAAAACTCACGGCTGAATCTGGGCTCTTGCTTTCCTTTTCATTGTGCCTCTCCTTTCCACCTGAAAGAGATCAAAGCAATGCTCCAGTTCAAAGTCCTTCTGCCAAGGATGTGTCAGTAGCCTTCCTTCTCATCCTCATCATTGCAAAGCCCGAGCTCCCATGTCCCAGCTCCTTTCTCTTTGCTGTCATTGCTGCCTTTTTGACATGGAATGTCCTAGGCAGGACCCTCCAGCAGTCAGCAGCTTCCTCAGGAGGGCAAGCAGAAGGCCATGCACTACTCTCTTCACTCCCGGGGCCACGGAGAAGAGCCAAGAGAATGGCAGGGGAGATGTGCCAGTGCAGGCTTAGGTTGGATCGAAGGAAAAGCTTCTTCAGCCACAGGCTGCTTGGGCACTGCAACAGCCTCCCCAGGGAAGGGGGCACAGCACCAAGGCTGACTGAGCTCCAAAAGTGTTTGGACACTGCTCTTGGGCACAGGCTGTGATTGTTGAGGCTGCCCCGGGCAGGCCCTGCAGTTGGGCTCAGTGATCTTTCAGAATCCCTTCCAAGCCAGAAAATTCTGTGCTACTGTGATTGTGCTCTTGAGGAGATGGCATTTGACGGCCGCCCCTGAGCATGAGGTAGAACCAGCCCTACCTGCACTGAAAAAAGAATCTCTAAAGATATTAAAATAGAATGGATCTATAGGCGATGTAAATACGTAAGTAGATAAGAATTGCTGATCCCAGATGGTTTTTGAAGTTGAAAGCCTGTGTTTGCAGAGAAGCCCAGTCAAATGCTTCCATGCCCTGAACGACAGGGATGCCAGAGGAGAAGTGGCATCATTGTGCTGTTTGAAGCTTTGGAGCGGGTGTGAGCAGAGTCAGGGCATAAGGGGATTTGTTGACACTGAAGCCCTGACCTGCTCAGCCAGGAACAATTTGTTTTGGGGTCAGCACAAGATAGTTTGAGGACTGAAATGGGTGCCAAGAACGTTTAATCAGGTGATGCGTGGACGAGGATCTGCAACTGCACTGGGACACCTCTCTAGGTCCTCTATGGAAAGGTCTGTGTTTCCCCTGGAGGCAACACAATTCCTTCAGAAGCTGCACCCTGCTTTCACGTGGAAGCTCGTCTGGGGAAAGTGAGCACGCAGCCTGTGTGTCGTGCTTGGTGGGAGAGGCAGCTGGAGCCTCCTGCCCCTGTGCTAGTGCTTTGAGGGCAAACGGGGATTTTCTTACCTTGGAGGGTTCCCAAGTGCTCTGGGGATGCCCGGAGGCAGACGAGGAGACCAGGATGTCGGTGCAGAGGCCGGGTCTGGCGCTGAGTGCAGAAGGCGGCTGCTCAGGGACAGCCCAGGAGCTGATCCTGCAGCTGCTGCTCCAGCGCTGCTCCAGCAGCGTTCCAGCAAGGGCCGCAGGAGCAGGAGACAACGACGGTTGCTATGGGCACAGCCCAACATTCCATCTAGAACCCCCGGGGGAGCCATGGGACAGAAAGGGGCATGGGCCGCCTCTGCCCCTTGTACTTCTTCTGCTGCAAGTTTGCTCTGAGAAGCTTCCCATTGGGCCTTTTCTCCTCAGTCGTCTGATGAGACGGGCAAAAGCAGTGCAGGGACAGCCCTGGCTCTTCCCGGTGCTTCTCTGCAAGGTGCCTCCAGCTGAAGGTGCACAGGAGCCTGCCTCTGTGCAAGGGCCCAGACCTCATCTCCTGCCCTGGAGAACCAGAAGGGCTCCTCCCACTGGCTCTCCTCCAGCTCTGAGAGGAGCTGGAATTTGCAAGTTGCCTAGCGCAGAGCCAACTCCAAAGCTTCCTCTCAAAGTGGAGGCATTCATCCTGCCCCCTTTCTCAATTCTCCTTTTGCTGCCCAATAATGTCACTGCATGGTTTCCCTCCTTTGGGCCTCTGAGCTGGTCTCTCACCTCATCACTCCTCCCTTGAAACTTGGAGAAACAGGATCTTTTTCAGGCCAACTGATGGGGACACACACACACACACCCAGGGACAGCACACGGGCATTTCTCTAGCAAACATTCAGGCAGAATTTCTAGATCCCTCTTCCAGCTCCCTTGGAGAAGCTCGGTGGTTGTCCCAAAAGACTCTGGCATTCCTCTAAGGAAGCAACACTTACAGAATTGCCTTTCCACACTGCTGGCCTTCACATTGCTTTTAACGCCTAGATCCCAGATATGAGAAAAAGCCAGGCAGCTTTGCTGCTTTCCTGCCTGTCCTTAAGGAAAAGCAAATCTTGCTTCAGTCCCAATCTTGCTTCCTTCCCAGCCTGCATGTTACCCACTGGCCAGCAAACTGAGGGGGCAGCTGGAACAAGTCCCACTGCAAGGCAGATACTTTGTAGCCTCCAAAGCCCACCTGCACCGGCTCCATCAGACAAGGGCAAGCTTGCCTCGGCTTCCCAGAAGCAGCCTGCCAATTGCCCCCTCCCTCGCCCCCTCTCCATCCACCCTCCACAGCCCCTGCCACCAAAGCCTTGCTAGGCAGGGCCGTTTGCTGGCCTGTCCCATTCTGGTAACACTTTGGATAACTTCCAATGGTTGTCACCTATTGCTAGTAGGGAGGATAGAAAAGGTTGCTGTAGTTTAACCAAGTCACTTCCCACTGTGATTAATTTTTTCAGCACCACTTCTGAATCGATGGTATTTAGTACTCTCAGTCCAGTCTCTAGCAGCCCAGTGAGATCCCTTTTACTCTTAAAGTTAGAGGGCAATCGTTTCTGAACCTATGTTGTCCAGTCCATAAAAGGATTTCTGAGAAATGGGGCACACTCCGGTCAGATGTCCGAAGCATTTACTTGTATTCCCATTCCTACTCGCTTCAGAGACCATTCTGGATTAACCAGCAGTCTCTGAATTCCTGTTTTCTTAATAGCATACGGCCCAATTCTAGGAATCATAGGAACTGTAGGCTCCTCTTCTACTTCTGGAATAATTGGCTTTTGGGCCAATAACAGCTTTCTTTTGCATTGGTGGGGTAGTTCTGGTCTTGTTCTTAGGATATTCAGTACACACTTGAGTGATGTTAAAGTCAAGATCATACCTTCTTACTGCACACCCCTCTATTTTTAGTCTAAACTCTGGACACTTACTCAAACATTTGTCACAGCATTCAGAGCTAATCCGAATGAGTTTCACAGGTGGATGGTAAGCCTCATGGAAGCCATCTTGCACCAATGCATAGTTACATCCCTAAACATTTCTCCCTTCTCACAAATGTGCATTCGTGACCTTTAGAATCTCATTTATGGCCTTAGGAGAGTGGGAATCGTAGGCCCTCCCTTGGCACCAGTATATTCCAGTTACGTTGTACCCCATGGTATTGCATTGGCTCCTGTTCCAACCATGGCAATGGATATAATGGTTACGACCTTCTCCATTATGTCTATGATTTCTCTAAGTCCATTTATTCGCTGTTCCGGGTGAGCTTCAGCCTCAGTTCATTGTCGCCTGGTATCACTTTCCGGACTCTCTCAGGGGCTTTCTTCACTCGGGAGTGATGGGTCCAGGCCTTCTGTTCTTTGATTTTGATTGTAGTAAAGGTGGTGAGGAGCACTTGGAATGGTCCTTGCCACTGCAGTTCCAGGGTCTTTTCTGCAAAAGATTTAACATATACATAATCCCCAGGTTGTACATCGTGTACTGGTCCATCTAATTATCTGGTTTGAGCTCCAGCCACATATTTTTCAATTTCTCTCAGTTGTTTATTCAGGGCTACCATATACTTGTGTAGGGTTTCCTCCCCTACTTGTGTAGCTGTGGTTCCTTCTTGAACTGCATATAGTCTCCCATAATATTTCAAAGGGGCTCAATTTTTCTTTTGTCCTTGTTTTTTTCCAAATTTGCAATAATGCTAATGGGAGAGCCTGGGGCCAAGGAAGGTTTGCCTCCTGTCCCAATCTTACAATTTGCTGCTTAATCAAATGATTCATCTTTTCCACCTGCCCACTTGATTGAGGATGATATGGAGCAGCTCCAAGTCTATTCCCAGGTGGTGGCTAATTTGTTGCTAAATTTTTCAAATAAAGTACAGCCCTCTATCTGAGGATATGGTGGCTGGAACTCCAAACTTCAGTATTATTTCTTGCAACAGCACTTTGGTTACTGTGCGCCGGCAGTTCATATACAGACACAAACGGGACGGGGCTGCTATGACAAGCGTCTTGAGCTATTTATTTTCAGCATCAGTCTCATTACAGGGTTAAGGCAATGAAGAGATGCTAACAGCAATGAAGGGATGCTAACAGCTCGCTGGTCAGGTAGCAGGCTAAAGAAACTTAACGTTACAACATACCATAAAGCTGTCTTAGCCAATTACATAGAGCAAAAGCATACTGACAGTAGTTCTATCCAATCACTTTAAGCACATATAGCTTTGGTTAAAACAATGGTGACCTATTCTTGCATACAATAGCCCGTTTATAAGAGACAAAGCACAGAGCACCATTCACATTTAACCTTCTAAATATCTACTAAATAAACTTGGTGCAACTTAGAAAGCTAAACTACACAGCTCTATTGTTCTATTTCCCATGTCTTCGCTATAGCTTAGATATCTTTTCTGCTGCTTTAGCACTGTTCAGTATTTCGGCTGTAACTGAGGCCTGTCTTCTGCAGTTTTCCCAAAACCTTCTGATTTTATGGATTCCCACAGTTATCTCTCATGCCTTAGCTGTCCTAGTAGGGAAAGTTTCTGGCCAACCTGAAAAGGTATCAGTCAATACCAGGAGATAACGATATGCCCCCTTCCTGGCTAATTCTGTGAAATTGATTTACCACTGTTGCCCAGGTCTGCAACCTTTCCCAGATTGTCCAACTTTAGGCTTTGGGATGTTTTTAGGATTAGTTTGGAGGCAAAGGCTACACTGATGAGTTATCTGAATTACTGTGCCCTGTAGGTTCCTGGCCATAATTTTCCTTTCAGATGGTTATAGAGGGGATCTACTCGCCAATGTGTTTTTTCATCTTCCTTTTGCACTAATGACTACAGCAAGTAGGAAGGCATTGCAAGTTTCCCTTCCTCTGTTACAGGCCATCCTTCTTGATTATAATCTGCTTTTTCTCTTTTAATAAGTTTCTTATCCTTTTTATTGTACACTGGCTTACCTTCAATATTTTGAAATTTTTCCATCTGGGATCGATGTTGCCTCAATTGTCTCCTCAAATACCTCACCTTTGGCTGTGTCTTTTGCCTCTCTTTCTGCCAGCATGTTTCCTTCTTCCAATTCAGAGCTCTTTTGTTGGTGTGCCTTAATGTGCATGACAGCTACATTCTTAGGTAGTTGTACTGCATCTAGTACTCTCAGTACCTCTTGTGCATGTTTAATATTCTTCCTTTGTGAATTCAACAGTCCTCTCTCTCTCCAAATGGCTCCATGTACATGAACCACTCCAAATGCATACCTTGAGTCTGTGTAGATGTTAATCTCTTTTCCTTTTGCCAGCTCTAAGGCTCAAGTTAAGGCAACTGTTTCAGCCTTTTGTGCAGAGGTGTTTGCTGGCAAAGGTCCAGGGACTCCATTACCTCTCTGCTTGTAGTAACCACATACCCAGCATGCCTTTTTTCACTGATGACATAGCTGCTTCCATCAGTAAACCAGGTCTCAGCATCTTCAGGTGGGGTGTCCTTCAGATCTGGGCAGCTGGGGTAGGTGGCTTCAGTGGTCTCTAGACAGTCATGGATCACTGGTTCTCCCATACTCCCGCTGAGGAAGGAAGCTGGGCTCACAATGTTAGTTATCACGATTTCAATATCATCTTGTTCTACTAGTATAGCTTGGTACTTCAGAAACCTCTGTGGGACGAGCCAATGTCCCCCTTTTGCCTCAAGGACTGCAGACACCATGTGGGATATTAGCACAGTCATCTTCTGGCCTGGGGTGAATTTGCACGCTTCTTGGATGTTCACTGCCACTGCTGCAACGGCTCTGAAACACCTTGGCCATCCTTTAGCTGCCGTGTCCAGCTGTTTGGAGAGATAAGCCACTGCTCTCTGGTACAGGCCTAAGTTCTGTGCTAATATTCCAAAGGCAATCCCTTCTTTTTCGTGGGAAAACAGGAAAAATGGTTTACTCGCATCTGGAAGTCCCAGAGCTGGAGCTGACATGAGGGCCTTCTTTAGCTGGTTGAAGGCTTGGGTTGCTTCTTTTGTCTACTGAAGATCTCTGCTCCCTTCTGTGATCAGGGCATATAAAGGTTTAACAAGCAACCTATAGTTATAAATCCATGGCCTGCACCACCCAGTCATGCCTAAAAGGGTTCTCAGTTCTTTCACTGTCTGAGGTCTCAGGGTCTGGCATATTGCTTCTTTGTGATCCTGCCCCGAGGTCCTTTGTTCAGCACTCACTTCATAACCTGGGTAAACAACTGTTTGCCTCACCATTTGGGCTTTCTTCTGGGACACTTGATACCCCTGTAGGCCCAAAAAGTTTAGGACGCTTACTGTTCAGTCCACACGTCTCCTGGGTCTGGGCAGCTATCAGGAGGTCATCCTCATACTGGAGCAACTGTCCTTCTCCTGGTGGAGGTTGCCAAGACTCTAAATCCTTGGCAAGTGTCTCCCCAAATATAGTGGGGGAGTTCTCGTACCCCTTTGGTAGTACACACCATGTGAGCTGGTTCCTCCATCCAGTTCTGGGATTCTCCCATTCAAATGCAAAAATCTTCTGGCTGGCTTCATGGAGAGGGAGGCAAAAGAAAACATCCTTTAAATCTAAAATGGTAAGCCAGGCTAGTTCAGGTGTTAAACGAGTTAACAAGGTATAGGGAAGGATTAGCAACTACTGGATACAAGTCTTCAGTTATTTTGTGAACAGCCCTCAGATCTTCTACTAACCTGTATCACCCATCAGGCCTCTTTACTGGCAAAATGGGAGTGTTAAAATCAGAATGGCATTCTTTTAACAGTCCTGTTTGCAAAAAGTTTTCTATGATTGGGCTAATCCCTTCTCTGTCTTCCTTCTTTAGGGGGTATTGTTTACCCCTCACTGGTCGTTCTCCTTCTTGGAGCTTGATTTCTGTGGATAATGCATTCTTTGCTCTGCCTGGTATATTAGAAGCCCATACCCCAGGGAATACCTGATCCATTATTTTCTTGAAGTTTTCCTCTTCTTCAAGAGAAATTTCAGTTTCTTTGGTTATTAACATTAGGCTTAACAACTCCACATATTTTTGGTCCATTACCTCTAAACTAAACTAATTTCTCTGTTTTTAAATAGTATTTTTGCATCCAGTTGCTCTAGCAGATCCCTGCCCAAAAGTGCAGATGGAGCATTAGGCATATATAAGAGTCAGTGAATCCCCCGTTGCTTTCCCAATTTATACCTTAATGGTTTGCAAAAATATGCTTTTTCAGATTGACCAGGAGCCCTCTTTACTATAACATTATAATTTGTTAGAGGTATTAGAGCCTTATTCAACACTGAAAATGTTGCCCCTGTGTCCACTAAAACTTCCACTTCCTTTTCTTCATTCCTCAGTTTAACTATAACCAGAGGGTCCCCTAGGGTAGGGCTCTCCAGTCCTCCTCAGTCCTCCTTCATATGAACAACCACCCTTTCTCCTCTCCAATCGCCATTTCTCTGTTCATCACCCCTTCTTTGTTCTGGGCACTGGTTTTTCCAGTGTCCAAATTTCTTGCAAAATGCACATCTTTTCCGAGTCAGGGTGGTCCTTGTCTTGGCGGGCCTTGCTCATGTTTCTCCCTTTCTCCCTCCCTTACTACTGCTACTAATTTCTTCATCCCTTATCTATACCCTTCTTCCTGATTACTAAAGACTCTCCATGCTTCATCCAATACAGTCTCCAAGTCCTGGCTATTTGGGCCCCGGATCTTCTGGAGTTTCCACCTGATATCTCCTGTGGATTGTCCTAAAAATAAATTGATTAGTTGTTGTGTCCCTTCATCTGATCCAGGGTCCAGGGATTGTGTCCCTGCATTGTGTCCCACAGGTGATCTAAAAGTTCAGAAGGTGTTTGAGAGGGACCTTGTTTAGCAGCATATAAGGCTGACCAATTTATGGTTTTAGGAATTGCTCGTTCTAGTCCTTTCACTATAAAGTCTCCGTATCTCTTAAGTTGTGCTAATTCATTGGGTTCATTGGGATCCCACATCGGATCCTGAAGAGGAAATAGATCTTTGATATACTCTTGTGCTGTCACACAAGCATCTTCAGCTAAATCTTTGGCTACCTTCAAAACCAACTGCTTCTCTGTTTCTGTCAAGGCATCAAGTAGTAACTGCATGTCTGCCCAATCAGGTGAATGCTGCTTAATCATAAACTTCAACCTTTTAGCAACCCCTATTGGGTCATTCTGATAACCCTTAGCAGTCCTTTCCCAAGCCTCCAAATCCATTGAGTAAAAGGGGACCTCAATTATCTTTGGTTCCCTTTTAGGGTTGTAGCTTGCCTTAAGGGTACTTGTATAACTCCTTTAGTTTGTTTTCTGGCTATTTGTGAGTTCATTCTAGTTTGCTTTCTGGTCCTTAATGCTATCAGACCTTGTGGGGAAAGCTTGGGGCTTGGTTCAGATTCATCCCATTCACTATCGCTACTAGGCAACGGTGGGTAAAGCCTCCATGGTTCCCTTGAGTCAGGAGTTGGTGGGGAAACCTCTACCTCAATTACTGTTTTTCCCAGGGCAGATGAACCAGAAGATAAGTTAGGGCAGGCTAAAGTTGGTGAGGGTTCTGATTTTACTCATTCCTCTACCCTCCCTCCTTCCTGTTTTCTAGGGGGTGGTAAAAGTGCCTCTACCATCCCTTGTTCTAAGATCTCTGTTGGATGCAATTTACTTGGGTGTGAGCATCTTTCATTTATTGAGCATGTGCTACAACACCGTTTGAGCTTTTCCCTGTTAGCTTTATTATCCTTTTCAAGAGCCAGTACCAGTGGATCAGATGGTGGCCTAATCCCACAATCCCTTTGCCACTTGGGGTGACTTTGAAGGCTGATATCAGCATAAGTCACCTCTTGCCACTTCTGCTCACGCCTAAGGAAAAGCATTAACTGTAATAGTGTCTCACAGTCCAGTGTACCACTTGCTGGCCACTTCAGTCCTCCATCAGGTCTATCGAGTGTCCACCACTGTGTGCAAAATTTGACAAGTTCTCTTTTAGTTTCACTCCCACCATAGCCCACCAGCTCTTTCTAGTGTGTTAAGATACACCCTAGAGGTCTTCCTCTGGGAATCTCTTTGCTCTCATTTGCCCCCAAAGCTTAAGATTTTATTTTTCACAACGGCTTTTGACCTTATCCCAGTTCTTTAGTTTCACTTGGGTTCCCTCTGGTACAAAAATATGCTGGCCACACTCAACTCTAAGAATTTCCACTGGTTTCTTTAAGGTTCCTGAAACCCCATTTTCCCACAACTCGAATATTTTACTGCTGCTGTGGGCCTCCCGACCAATTGCCAACAAAATTCGTATAGCTGTCTGGGTAGTCTTTTGTTCTTTTGTAAGACAGGGAGCACAAGTTCCTCTCTTAGGTATTAGCTACCTATACCTTTGTGGGACCCACAGACTGCACACGGAAACACAATCCATGGGTTACAGTAGCAATCTTCCTCTGGGCAGGGGAATACCCCTGAACCAAGCTCTGGATTCTTGTGCCTCCTGTTCCTGGTCATCTAGTTGTGCTAGCAATCAAAAGGGATAAAACAGCTTGTTAATTAATTTTTCTCTTTCCTTTAAAAGAAAGGCTTAGCAATATGTCCTTCAAAACAGGGTTCGGAGCAGCAGCTAAGGAAAGAACTCACAGTTCGACAAAAGTGGGGGGGGGGAACCTCCTTTTTCTTCAATCTAAGAAAACCACACAATGTAGTCAGGCACTCTACCCAAGGTGCAGGTTATTCATTACTTATTAAATCAGGTCCTCTGTTATGCTTTGCTCTGGGTATATTGCTATTAAAATACGTTTAAAAATTGTAAGTAACTTTTCATACACTGTAGCGAGTGTGCAGCTGAAAGCCAAGGCTATCTCTTGTCCCGCTGTAACCAAAGAACAGATGGGAACCTTGCAAAGTATCAGCCGAGTTTCGGCAGAAATTTCACGATTCCGCGTTGCACCAACAACTGTGTGAATCACTACTATTACCCGTTCCAAAGCTTTTCGGATTCCCCACCAAATTTCTCTCACCCTAAGATCAAAAATGTTACAAACCACGGAGTTCAACTGCGTACCTCGGCACCAAAGAAACCCCTCCGCTGCCTCTCCCAGCAGTAGTTCAGGGCGCTCTGCTTTCTGCATTCAACCAAAGCCTGAGTTTCTTTTTCTGGCAGAGACCTGACTCCAAACACAAATAGTTTAGGCTCACAAAGAAAACAGCTAGGGGTTTTTTCATGACCCCAAACACACTCAACAAAAAATTTAACAAGGTCTTGCTAAAAATCACACAAATTTTGGCCGGCGCACAGCACACAAATCCCTCCACAAGAAGTGGGAGGGGGGGGGGAGGGTAAGCCACCAACAGTTTAAAGTATTACCACACACTCCAGCAACTGCAAACCTCACATAAAAGTAAAAATCATCAAAACACTCACTTGCCAAACTCTCTCAGGGGTTAAAAAGACATATCCCGAGGCTACAAAGCCTGGACTCCCCTCCGGTTACCCGAGAAACAAATGACTCCCAGATAACCAGGACTCTTTTAACTAAGAAGTGAACGAATTTAGCTCACTCAAAGCCCTTTTCACCTAACAATACATCAAGTAAAATTTTACAGCCAAAAACACATACGACCCAGGCCCACACACAGCCTAATTCCCCTCTAACACGCAGTCCAAGCACAGTACAAACACTTTAAATCAGTCTGCTCTCCCAAACAAAGTGTCCCTCCACAAATCAGGTGGGGGTTTCAAAAACCTTTTGCAACTTCAAGCTTATAAAACTCTCAAAAACACTTACAAAGGTTAATAACACACCCCAAATCAGACAAATTATAATACTTACAACACAAACTCTCACAAACCACAGCAAATACGGTACATAAATAGTTTTCTACAAACCAAACACACAAAATCACAAAACCACCAAACAAACATAGATCCGTTTACAATACACACACAGAGTGGGGCCACAACCAAGATTGTCTGCAACCCACAACGGGACCCTTCGTGTCCCAAAAATTCGGACTAGCCACTCAAATGATGGATCACTGAGGTGCACCTTTAGATTACAGACTGAAACTGGAGCCACCACTGCTCCGATCCAAATTCACAACACTGCTGCCGCCGTCTCCACTAGGAGACACAGACTACCAGACCCCTGGGTCCCCACTACGGGACACGGATCCCCAGATCCCCACTACGGGACACAAGTTACCAGACCACTGCAACGAGACATCTCTCGTGTCTTATTTACTGCTTATATAATAAGGTACCTTTCCCCAAATAGAAACATACATTTTGTTTCCAGCAGGTTCTGGTCTTTCCCCAGGTAGTCAGTGGGATCGCAGGATCCCTCTTCCTGGAAATTTCTGGTGGGCGCCCAGAAGAGTCCCGGACTCCCACTGGCCCCACAGCCAGAGAGAGAAGATTTGCTACCTGGCTCGCCAGATGATTTATCAAAAATATGGATATTGATCTAGTACCGATATCCAACTGTGTCGGACAAAGACTCTCTAACAGTTTAATGCTAGAAAGTGTATGTTTATTGTGAAGAGTGCAGGACAACTCCCAAATACACACCGCAATTTACAGGTGATTACAGAGTCCTTTTATCTATACAAGTATAGAATACCCAAAATACAAATGCATAGTCATAACTTTGGTACATCCCATTCCCTGCTTCGTATGGTAATTAGTTCAAAAAATTTAAGCATGTGCAGTTTGCTCCTTTAAATGGGTATGTGGTCCCTTTCATGGGGAGGGGTCCCAAAATCAGGAAGTAAATGAAGTCTTCCTCATTCTGACCTTTCTACCATTTCAATGCAAATATGACAAATGAACCCTTGGTAGAACTCCCATTCCCTGTCCTCAATTACTAGTTAACTACTAACTCTTAACTTCATCAAGGCCGACCCATTTTTTTTAATTAACTCTAATAAACCTTATCTCTAACTAAAACCTCAGCCGCTTCTAAAATCCCTAAATTCCTTGAAGTTTATGTCTCAAGAAGATGCTCTGATGGAGCCCTTGGTTTTAGCAGGACTGGCAATACAAACTCCAAAGCCTCCAGAGCCCTGGAATGTTCCCTCCTGTGTCATGGCGTGCCTAAGCTGCTCAGTGCTTGGAAGCTGTGTGCTCCCGACAGGCTGTCCCATTCCTGGCTTTGCGCTGCTTCCAGGTGGCCCAAGGCCCTCCCCCTTGGCAGAGGGGCCCTGCCCCGCCCCGCCCCACGCACCCCCTGACAGCTGCCCCACACTGCCCTACCTGCCTTGCAGAGATGTTATTCCCCTGTGCCCTGGTGTCCCACAGTGCCAGCTGCAGTTCAGAGCAGGGCAGGAGGAGGGACCAGGCCCTGCTTGTCCCCCCTTGCTGGCAATCACTTGGTATAGAAGAGTAAAGGAGGGCTGAAATGGGACATCCTCCTAACAGTGGCCTCTCTTAATTAAACCTTTGGGACACCAAAGTGCTCTGCCCTGAGGGCCCACACTGGGCTTTCCATGCTAAGGTGCCATGCTTCCTTCTCTAAGCCCTACACATGGCTGGTTGCTGTGAGCTGACTTGGAAATGGGGAAAATGAGATACTTTCAAATGGAGGGAACTCTTCTGGGTAACAAGTGCAGTGTTTCAGCAAGAGAATTTCAAGGTAGTTCTGGGCCCTTCAGCAATTGCATAGATTTTCAGATGCCACCCTCAGCATTCAAAGTGGGAAGAGCCCAGGTAAAGCTCCTTTCAAGGCCCTGTGCTGTCCACCATCAGAGGACATGTCTGCGCTGAGTCACCAGGAAAGCAAGCTAAGCCAAGGCTCATGGGGTGAACAGAGTTGATTTGCAGAGGAGTTGCGTGCACTTTTTTCCCCCTCCCACCAGGATTTTGTTCCACTTTCAAGATGCCTCCTGTGTCTGCGTCAAGATTTTGACAGAGAAGGGAATGACTGCATCTCATTTGTACTGGGATGTGGCTATCCAAATTTCTGCACGGAATCTTACAGGGAGCATGGAGCTTGGGCAAACATCTGTCCCACTGTCAGCAATGGAGAAAGACAGGGAAGCTGACTCAGTGATCAGAATCCGATTTTATTGTGGGATACAAGCACTCATAGACTATTTTAGGGAGACTAGTAAGGTGTACTACAATGATTAGGTTGAAATCACATACACAAACTTATGCATATAACAGCATCTCTTGCTTGCATTGTTCTATAGGATTTTCTTTTTCTGCTAAACCTGTCTCATTAAATCTTCTTGCTATCTCGATCTAATTTTCAAAGTTCCGTTTGCTTTTGCCAAGGCATTTTATCTATCAATTCTCTTATGCCAATAAGGTCCAAAGTACTCTCTGTCTCGTGCACCCCAATATCTCCCCCTTCTGTGTCAACCAAAACCACCCCTTTAATGGTCTTATTAATTAATCTCTGCACACATTGAAACAAGCAAGGTATCACGATTAATATAATTATTATCAAAATCACCACATGCATACCTATCCTAAAGAAATCCTTTAGCCAGGGAGCTAGACCCCAGCCACTAAACAGGTTATCTAGCCAAAATCCAGATTCTACTCATAGTTTAAACACACTATCCTTCAGCTGTTGTTTGCTTTTATGGATAGATTCCAAGTGATCAGAAAGGTTCACGCAACACATTCTATCAAAATCTTCGCAGCCATGACCTTGTGCTTGGAGCACAAAAATCTATTGCAGCTCTATTTTGCAAAGTAGCATGCCTTATACTACACACATCCATTAATAGGTTTGACAAAGCAGAGCTAGTGGCATTTGTCTGTTTTGCCAGCCAGCAAGCCATCTCATTTAATTGGATTAAGGCCTTTTTTGCAGCCAATTTTGGCAAAAGTAAATAGGCCAAATTCATTTGGGTCTCAGACCACAGAGACACTTCATCATTGCAGTATTTATCAAATGCATGTAAACTGCACCTTATTCTGTGGGGATATTTGTGCTGTAAAATCATGGATGTGTTAGGTGTTAGCACAGTCAATCGTCCCAGACTACAGGAACCTCCTTGTACGTGCAAAGGGATTGCAGCCCAGGCCTGATCTCCACAGACCAAAAACATTCCTGATGGCAGCCTTAGGGGGGCATTGCTAGATTTAGAAGGGCTGCCAGAATTGTAATTACACCAAAAGGTTTGATTCTTATACACAGGGTGATAGGGAGAAACATCCCAAGCTTTAGACTGATTTCTTCCTGTGTATTTAAAATCAACACAAAAATCCATTTTTACAGAACCCAGGAGCTCCAAGGGGAGCTTCTTGGGGATCCAAGGGTGCTTCAGGAAGGTAGGGGGTCCACTGATCTCATGCATCAACAGGATTTGAACTCTGCACCACACTTTCAGTATTTTTTGGTATTGGCCAATTGTCTAATGGCAAGGCCAACTAGACAGGTTGAAAATGGATTTTCTGGGGATGCAGTGGCCAAGCATAGGGTATCTTGTTTTGTTGCATTGGCTAGAGTTATCCAAACATTTGTTTTGGGTTGGTCAACAGGCCAAGCTGTGTTAGTAAAACAAAGCAGTGCTAACAAGCATAAGCAGAGCATCCATTTTAACTCCATTCTATGTTGCAGCAAAAAAACCCCTTTTTTGATTTTAATTTCCAAGCATATCTTTTAGCACATTCCCTTTTTGTCCTCTCCCAAGCTTGTTCAGGGACTGGCCAGATATAAGGCACTACATTTTTTTATTTGCACTCTACTTTGCAAAGATGGCTATTTTCAGCTTCCTCAAAACTTCCCTCCTGAGAATAGGGAGGCGAGGGCTATCCCTTTCCTCGTGGCCTACTACAGTTAAAAATTCAATGGCTTTATACTTTATTTGTAACTCCACGTCATAACATGATGCACACCATGCTTTTGCCAAAAGGGCTCCGTGATACCACCGATCTCCACACTTTTTACATTGACATAAAACCCAGGGTCCACAGTTTCCTTTGCAGGTGGGACAGAAGATGTTGGTCATGAGCTGCAGTCTCTGTGTGGTTCCTCCTCCCCCTCCTCTTCTGAGAGCTGGGTAGCAGCCTGGTCTCTGTCAGGTGCTGTTAGAGGTTCCCAGAATGGTTTCACATTTCTTGCAGGGATCCAACGAGGTCCCTTTTCTGTGGAAATACAAGCAAACCCCCCCTCCTCCCCCCCCTCCCCCCGCCATGTGACCAAAGGGTAAGGGCCAAGGATTTTGCCAGATTCTAGGTCACAGATCAGTACCAGTGGTTTTTCCTTGCAGGAAAGAGATGTGGATGATGCAAAATGCCTAGTCATAGGGGGATTTAAATCCATCATGGAACAGTTAAAAAAATTAAAAACATATAGGGCTTTCTGTAGTCTTTCAGCAGGTGTATCTCTGGCTCCTGCCTTCTGTTGGGCCAGGAGATGCTTGAGGGAGCCATGGGCTTGCTCTATAATGGACTGCCTGCTGGGTGAGTGGGGTATGCCTGTCTTGCGGGTAATTCCCCATAAAGAGAAAAAATTTGCAACTTTATGGGAAATGTATGAGGGGCCATTATCTGTCTTAATCTGTTGCAGAATTCCTAATGTGGCAAAGGCAGCAGTGAAATGATGACAAGTGTTCTCTGCTGTTTCTCCTGTGTGGGCTGAGGCAAACAGAGCACCTGAAAAGGTATCAATGGAAGCATGCACAAATTTCAAACGACCAAATTCAGGAAAGTGTGTCACGTCTGTTTGCCAAATTTGTAGGCTCTGTAAGCCTCTCAGGTTGACCCCTGTGCATTAGGAAGAGAGCAATGCTGACAATCAGGACACATAGCAATGATACCAGAAGCTTGTTCTGGAGTAAGCTCAAAAAGCCTTACTAAAGCCCCAGCATTCTGGTGAAAAAATGAGTGATTTACCTGAGCGTGCTCTATTTTGTTTGGCAAAACATGTTGCACCAATAAGGTTAACAAGTCTGCCTGGGTGTTGCCTTCTGTAAGAAACCCAGACAAATTGGAATGCGACCTTATATGCATAACAAAGTAAGGAACAGCCCTTTGATCCAAAAGAAAAACTAGTAGTTTCAACCAGTAAAAAAGAACATAATTTCTAACTTGTTTGAAGACAGAGGCTTCTGCTCTAGGCACAATTTCGGCTACATAGGCAGAGTTTGTTATTAGGTTAAAAGGTGAGCTGAATTTCTGAAACACTCTGACTACAGCAGCTAATTCTACAATTTGTGGAGACCCTTCAAAAACAGCAATATCAGATTGCCAGGTTCCGGTATCAGAATCCCTCCACACAATCACTGATTTATGGGTTTTCTCAGAACCATCCGTGAATATTGTCACAGCTTGCAAAGGAGTGTCACTTCTCCGTGGCTTTGGGACCAAGTTAAAAGAACAGCTTAACATCTTGTGCCTAGGTGGATGGATAGATATCTGCCCTGGGTAATCTGCTAAAGCAATTTGCAATTTCTCAGATTTCTGTAGCAACCAGTCCAAACAGAACTTTGTAAGAGGTAAAAAGATGCGGTCAAAATCCCTTCCAGCCAAGGAGGTTAGTCTTTGACGAGCTTTGACAATTAACACGGCCATAAGTTCATCTTGCATGGAAATAGTCTTGGGCGTATTGTTAGGCAAAAAAGACCCATTCAATAATTAACAGATGGTCTGGTTTTTCTGAGTCCCATTGAAATATCAAGGCACATGCTTGCCTGTCAGGGTTTAGAATATTAGCCAAAGTGGTAACTCTGGAGCCCAGCAAGCTGACTGTCTCTGTGAGATAGCATCAGCTACCTTTTGAAGCACAGCTTGTGCCTTTGTGTCCAAATGTCTAGGTGATAAGAGAGGTCAGGCTCTCTCTTTAGCTGGGCAAACAATGGCTCCAATTCTGCATTTGAAATTCCAAGCAAGGGATGAACCCAGTTTATAGTCCCTAGTAATTTTTGTGCAATCGTGCAGAGTTTTGATTTCAGCTAAAATTTGCAAAGGTTGTGCCGAAATTGAGTGTGCTCCAATGCGCCAGCCCAGATATTTCCATGGGGAAATACGGGTCTGTAGTATATGGTAGAGATAATTCATGCTATAGAAGTAGATATATATATGTGTATAAAATATTGGAAAGATCAAAAGTTATGTTTCTGACCACTCTGGCTAGGAAGAGAGTTCTATTCTTATTTTAACCAGTTCCCGGACAGCAGTAAGATAATATCAGGTCTTTTAGCGTATGAATGGAATGGTCCCTGGCTGTTATGGGCGATTTCCTCTGGCTCCAACTTCGGGAGATAGCATCAGGACCTTCCCAGAATGGAATGTCTGGAGGAGCTCACAAGACATACACCTGGACATTACTTCATGGCGGTACTCAGAAACTAGTACATGTGAATGCATCTTCTGCCTGGACACTCAGACGTTCCTCTGCATCTCTGAGCTCACCTTTGTCTGTTTCTACATCTGTATGGATTCAACTATACATAAGAAGGAACACAAAGAAATATGTGGTCATCCCTGCCCCAGGCAGAATAAACTGTATATAAGCTGGCCACTGGAAGCACTCGGGGTGTACCTCTGGGGAAACGCTGTCTCTCTGTCAGCCGGAACCCTAGGTCACCCAGCGCTGTTCCCGGGACTGACGCTGTCTTGGCTGTGGTAATTTTTCCTTTTTTTCAAAATTTCTATTTTTGTTATTGATCTCATAAATCTTTGTTAAATTTTTCATAAATTTGGCTACCAATTTGATCATTTATAACAGGTCTTTTTAACCTTTTCAGAAGCAATGGTCAGACCTGGCAATGGGACAGCCTGGCTGACAGCCAGCACAGCTTCTTCAATTCCAATCACAGTTTCTGCAGAGATCAAAATATCATCCATGTAATGATACAACAGAACATCAGGCATACGTTCCCAGATCGGACATAGGGTCCTTGCAACATAACGTTGGCAAATAGTGGGGCTGTTGCGCACGCCTTGCAGTAATACTGTCCAATGATATCGAATTAGTGGTTCCTGCATATTAATGGTTGGCAGAGAAAAGATGAATTTTGGCACATCGTCTGGATGCAGTGGAATATCAAAGAAACAATTTTTTAAATCAATCACTGTCAAATGCCAGTTTCTGGGGATCACGGGAGGGGAAGGGACCCCCGGCTGGAGGGCTCCCATTTCTTCTATTACTTCATTTATTTTCCGCAAGTCATGCAACAGCCTCCACCCCCCAGATTGCTTTCTAATCACAAACATGGGGAAATTCCAAGTGCTATTAGACGGGACCATATGTCCGTTTTCCAGCTGTATTTGTACAAGTTCTTGTAATATGCACAGTTTGTCTAATGACAGGAGCCACTGGTTCACCCACACAGGATCAGAAGTCTTCCAAGTCAGTTTGGGGGTGTCGCACATCCCAATAACCCCTAGATGAAAATTTGAATGCATAAAAATCCCCCACTCTGTTAAGACATCCCTTCCCCACAAAACCAGAGGAACAGAAAGCACAAAAGGTTTTACTCTGGCTATCTGCTTATCAGGCCCTGCTATCTGCACTAAGTGTTGCCTCTGCACGCTTTCATGGTTCTCACCCATGCCCTAAAGTATCTGAGGCACAGCCATCAGTGGCTACTCACCGGGCTATTGGCTTTTTGAGATAACAATCACATTGGCTCCGGTATCAATAAGTCCTGCCACGACTATGTCTTTACCTTTCAGAGTCCCTTTGAATTGGCATGTTGGAATGCTCAGAGGTAATACATTGTGTCCCTAAAATCTGTGGGACCCCTGTAGAACCAAAACCCCCCTCCCTTTATTCAGCTACCGGGGGTGCAGGCAGGGGTGCTGCAGGAAAGGGTATAAGTTGAGCTATATTGCTCCTACACAGGGCGGATGGGGGGGTCCAAGCCATCATCTTTATTTCCCCAAGGGAATCAGAGTCTATAGCCCCAGGAAGAACAAACAACCCAGTTATCGAGGTGGAAGATCTGCCTATAATCAAAGTGTGCATATTCTGTCCTGGCGGTCTGAAAACTCCTGTGAGAAGCAAATGGACAGATGAATCAAGCAATGTTACTGTGTCGGAGGTTGCCAGGTCCGTTCCTGCGCTGCCTGGAGTGGCTGGTTGTAAGTCAGCGACAATTGCTCGGCGGGCGAGGGCAGGGCCGATTGGAAGTTCACGGTTGCTCCCAGCTGCTGCGTCGGCTGTGGAATTTGTGTCCTCGCACGTCGCCGTCCCGCGCTGCGAGAGAAGTTTCCCTGCAAAGGCTGGCCATTGGGGTGGAACTTGGAGCGACATCTATTAGCAAGGGGAGGGCCTTTCCCGCAGCAAGGGCATACATCCGGAGCTTTAGGTTTCTGCGTTCTTTGGCAGTTTCTGTGGATATGTCCACATTCCCCGCAGCCAAAACAAGCCACCTGTTTCCCAGGGGTTAATTTCAGGATGGCAAAAGCATCCACTATGCCTTGCCCACAGCTTGATTTGTGACTGCTGTGGTGTGTTGTAATGTCCCCAAGCGGTGGCACACTTGTATCATTTGGAGTAAAGTGGGTTCAGGTTCAGGGGGGTAAAGATTTTAAAAGCTGCTTACAGTCCAGGTTGCTGTTCTCGATGGCCAGTTTGAGGAGTATAATCTCCCTGGCTTGCTCGCTATCGATTTGTCTCTCCAATATTTGTTTCCATTTGTCCACACACTGCAAGTAAGGCTCTTGCGGACCTTGTTTGATATTCATGAAGGAACTGTTGTGGAGTTTTGGCATCAGGAACCTTAAGGAATGCCAGGCGAGCTGCCCTAATATCCTGTAGGGCTTCTCTCGGTAAGGTGCCTCGGCCATTAGGCTTGGTATGCGCCCCCTCCCCCGCAAGGTGGTCAACAGTTAAGGAAGCCAGGGCTTGGCTTGCATGCCCTGCATACATTGCAATTAAATTTTCCAGTGCTTTTTTCCATTGCGGCATAAATATAGCACATTGTGTCAGTGTGAGCAACAGATGTGCAAAAAATTTACCATCATGAGGAGTCATGAGGTGAATAGCAAAGGTTGCTCTTAACAAATTACTGAAGTAGGGGGACCCCAGCCCACTCCACAGCGGTATGTACGGCACAGTTCCTTAATTTCTGAATGATCTAGGGGCTCCTATTGTGGATTTTCCCCCCTCCAGGTGAATTGCTCAGGGGCCAGAAAGATTTCTGCAGCAGTGTCAAGGTCTCTGTCCTTAAGGGCTTTCCTTTTTATCCAGAACCAATTGTTACGCGTATCTGAAGGGAGTAAGCTCGCATCTTTTTCAGGGTCAGGGTTGAAAGAGTCCAGCTCCCCTTCACTGCTAGAGTCAGTGTCTGTCGCATAAGCCATAAGAGCCCGGCGGCTCTGGGATGGCTGGCGGTGTGGCGGTGGGACTGGGGGTGGTGACCGGGCTCTATCCCTGGCACTCGCTAGGGAGGGCGTGCGGACAGGGGATGGGGAGCAGGATCTGGGCAGGTTTTGATCCGGCGCAGTTGCTGGGACTGGCTCAGGGTAGCCTCATAATCTGTAGCCTCGCAGTCTTCCCTGTACCCTCCCAGTTTTTAATTGCGTCCATGACCGCCTTCCAAGCAGGAAGCATTCGGAGCTCTGGCTCGTGCACAGGCAGCATAGCAAGGTCATAGAGCTTTATACCGACCTTGTCCCAGAAGTGGGGAGTAAATACAGAAGAAGGGGTAGTGTTGGGGACCATGCGTGACACCCATCGTAGAAGTGACTTAAGGTCATGCTTTGGGATGGGGGAGCCACGCCTGTCCAGAAGGGCAAGCATGGTTTCATAGACGTCCCTCTCTTTGGACATTTCCTTTCCCATTCCTTTAGATCCCCTGGCTCATCTGTCAAGTTGCAGCAGACAGGGATTGCGGGCCCAAATGCTGTTCTCTCACCGTCACGATCAGTTCCAGGGACTCGCTGACTGCCCACCAGTCAGGCCGGGTTTTCTTCTTCACTTGGGGCACCGAATGTGCAATGGGGAAATATGGGGAGACTGACTTGGTGATCAGAATCCGATTTCATTGTGGGATACAAGTACTTATATACTATTTTAGGGAGACTAGTAATGTGTACTACAATGATTGGGTTGAAGTCACATCCACAAACTTATGCATATAACATCTCTTGCTTGCATTGTTTAATAAGAGCTTCTTTTTCTGGTAAACCTATCTAATTAAACCTTCTTGCTATCTAGATCTAGTTTTCAAAGTTCTGTTTGCTTTTGCTGAGGAATTTTATCTATTATTCTCATATGCTAATAAGGTCCAAAGTATTCTCTGTCTTGTGCACCCCAATAGCTGCTCACGGCAGCCTTTTCATTCTGCAAGCTCTGTCTGGAGAGTGAGTTCCCCCCCTGTTTGGTCCTGGAGACCAGGGCCTTTCATCTGCAGTCCCAGGTGGCACCAAGGGCTGCCCAGTGCCTCAGGCTGGTGTGACCCTAGCACAAACAACAGGAGACAGTGGTAAGCGGTTGTTCCTAAAGTCACATTCTTCAGGGACAATGTGCCGTATGTGTCCTTTGTCCAGCCCAGTCCCAGACCTAGGGATCAGATGCAGGCACTGCTGCTGCTGCTGCCGCTGAAATCAGCGAGGATTTGGTAGTTGGTTTCCATCCCCACAGAACGGGTCACTTATGAAGCCAGGTGCTGATGGTGCCCTGCAGATCTCTGGGCTGCACGGCTGTGAGGGAGCTGTCCCTTGTTGTTATTCTTCATCAGAGAAAGCCCTGCTGGCAAGATTGGCGTCTGTGGAATATTATTCCCAATATTTCCGGGTGGGACGTGCCTGGCCTCATCTGACCCTTGCTGCTGGGCCAAATGTGGCAGCTGTGCTGTTTCACCTCAGAGATACCTTTGGCTGGCTGGATGCTTCAGCTAGACACTTGGAACAAATCCAGGTATTGTAGAAACTCAGTTTACCTCTGGTGGAAAAGTTTCAGGCGACGGTGAAGAGAAAAAGGAGAGGATTCTATCAAAGAGTTTTCATCCAGAGTTTTATTCCAGGATGATAGACCTCTGAATCTTGTAACATCTCCCAACAGAATCCCGACTGCATGGTCCCGTCTCCTTTTAAGCCTGGGGACAGGGGGAGGGGAAAGCAGAGGTTGGCACACCTGGGGGTTGGGATAGGTGAAACAGGAAATGGCATCACACTGACCCATGCGTCAACAGAGCAAACCGGGAGTGTGCGAGTCTCTTCCATCTGTGTCTGTGGAGAGTGGTGACCTTTGAGATTAAGTGGGACAAAGTCAATTGCTTGTGGTCCCTCTGTGTATCTCCATGTTTGGTAATGCTGCTTGTTTGGTAAATCTGCCCGTAGCACAGCAGCAGGGGAAAAAGCCTCTCAGCTCTGCAGGTGCGATAAGCTGCCTCTGATGCACAGAAAAGCTGCATGTTGTCTTTATGAGGCAGAGAAGAACTGGTTTAGCAGTGAGAGAAGGTGGAATGATTCTTCTGATCTTTCCTTCTGTCTCGTACAGGCAGATCTCTGTGGCTCATAGGTGTGCCCCCGACTGGCAGCAAACGGGGGAATCCCCGGCGCCACAGCCAGGTGGGGCCATGAGATGCCGGGACCCACCGGGAGCACAGCCCTGGGTGGGCTCACCTGCAAATTGTGGGCAGACTGTGTCTTGGAGGTAGGTGCCACAGGCAAATCCATCAGTTTTGCCTCACCGGTGGCCAGGTCACAGAGGATGCTCTGCGGTTTGATATCCCGCTGCAGGACCCCACAGCTGCTGCAGTCTTGCACAGCCTCAGCACCTGGAGGAACAGCCCCTGCACCACCTCCTCCAACACGGAGCCCCCATGCCAGAAGGAAATCAAAGAGGTCCTGCGACCGCTCAGGGCACTCCATCACCAACGAGAAGTTATTAGGGAGCTCACATCAATCCATGAGCTGAACAACACCATGGAACCCAGTGGACACTTTGTCCAGCAGCTCCATCTCCCTGGGTACGTGGGTTCCGTCGGGCTCCAAGAAGACCACAAAGCTGTCAGTGAGGCTGATGCCGTGCCAGGGGTCTAGAAGCCCTCACCCAGCTCAGGATGCTCTGAGCCCTCCACTGAGCTCACGCCGCTCTCCCTCCAGGCGTCCTGGCGGCTTCCACTCTGCCGGGCCTGGGCTTACCCTTCCTGTCTTGTGCCGGGTTCTGCCGCTGGCCCCGGTCACTCACCAGCTCGCCCTAATGACGGATGCGATCCCGCAGCACACTTTTGATGGCCACCTGTGAGCCAAGAGGAGCAGCAGGCTGAGTTCAGATCCCGCCCTGCCGAGCCCCGTCCTCCACCTCCGCCGCCCACCACCATCCCCTCCACCCACCGGGGTAGCGTCCGCTGTCCACGTCCCCGAGCAGACGTTGCTGAAGCCACTGTGCAGCAGCAGCAGCAGCAAACCCAGCAGAATCGCTCTTGCAGGGCCTCCTGCGCTTTCCCTGCGGGTGAGATGTGGCTGTCGGCGTTCGGGCCGGGGCTGGGAACGGTCCCCGGCACCACCCTACGGCTCCCCAAGCGCCCCGGGCCGGGCTTCCCCATCTGAACGGGGCACCGGCCGTTCGGGCCGGGCGGCTGCTCTCTCCAGCTGCGGAGCTCGGTCTGGGCAAAGCGCTGCCGACTCCTCTATGGACTTCATCATTTGAGCAATGCTGCTCCAATCCGCAGACCATGAAACAAAAAGGGAAAAATCACCCACTTGCAAGAATGCCCAGAGTGTGCAGTGAAAAGAGGAAAAAAATGGACCCTTGCACAAGTCCCAGACTTAGATGCAACTCAAATGGAAAAATAAAGACGCTTGCATGACTTTGCAGGCTGTGCAAAAAAAGGAGAACGGAAGGACACTTACACTAGTTCTCAGACTGTACAGCAAAACAGGGGGAAAAAAAAGGGACACCTGCACAAATCCCCAGACTGTACAAGAGAAAGGAAGAAAAAGGGAGACCTGCATGTGTCTGCAGACTCTACAATCGCAGAGAACAAAAAGGATGCCTACACACACCCTGCTGGGCAAGAGACACCCCCTTTTTACCTGAAGCTTTTGGCAGGAGCTTTACCAAACATTTGGCATCTTTATGCCATTTTGGCTTCAATATGCTGCCCCAGCAGAAAACTTCTACTTACCCGTCGCACCATTAAAAACTTTGTGCGATAACACCAACAAGAAAGCCCTGCCAACTGCTCTGTGGGTTCACTCCATCATTTGATCAGTGCTGCTCGAGTCTGCAGGCCAGGAAACAAAATGGAACAAGAACCCACTTGCACAAGTCCCCAGACTGTGCAAGGAAAAGGGGAAAAAGGGGACACCCGCAGCAATCGGCCGACTGTAGAAGAAGAAGGCAAAAATAAAAGACACCTGCACATATCTGAAAACCCTACAATCGCAGAGGATGGAAAAAAGGATGCCTGCATTTGTCCACAGATTTTACAACAGCAGGCGACACAAAGGACTCCTTTGACAGGGCGCACACTGTCCCAAAGCAGCACAAAACCTGCTTGCAGTGCATAACCCATAGCTCAAAGGATCCAAGAGTAACACAGAACAGGCACCAAGCCCACACCCCCTGTACTTTGGCCACCAGTGCTTCTGACTAAAACTAGTTCCCTAAATTGGAATGCCTGTCATTCCTGCCCATTTCCTGCATGGACTAACATCAACCAGCACATCCTAGGGCTCACTGAAGGAAGAACGACTTTCTGCTGGGGAAAAAATGCTGACCAACAAACTACCCATATGTGTTTGCAGGACACTGGAGCAGCGTTTGTGTTGTCAATATGGCAGAGACACATCCTCTGCATGGGGCAGTGCCCATGTCCTGTGCATGGCAATCGGTGCCCTTGGAGCAGCCCTCACAGTGGGGCTGCACCCATGGGCGCATTTGCCCGTTCTCTCCACTTCCACCAGCTCCCAAGTCAGCCCTTCTCTTGAAAAAGTTCTCTATCCAACACTGAGCTCGTGGTGCCTTTGCAAAAACCCACTTCCTTTGGCTTGTGGGAAACCTGCAAGTTCAGATTCCTCCGTGGATGTGGGTTTGAAATCTCTGTCATGCCCATTTTGGATACCTGCTGCACAGTACTGCATTTTTCACTCATTTGCTGCACTCTCATTTCTGGCCTGCAGGAGCTGAGTCAGTTGATCCTGGTTTTCCTCAGCTAACTTAGTCTTTGCTTTTCTGGCCTGCACAGCTCACTGAACCCCAAACTCCACATCTACCAAGGACAGCTGCAAGCACCAAATGGGGCAGACGATCCCAAGTGCAGGTTCTGTGGAATTCTCCTCCACCATTTCGTTCTAGACCTCCTCAGAACATGCCTCAGGCGCCAGCCTCACGGGTAACAGGAGAAGGCCGCAAGTCAAGAGCAGCAGTTCAGCCAATGGCTACAGGAAGCAGAGGAATTTGGAAGGCAGGTGAGTGCTGGAGATGGTGGAGGCCTGCCAAGCTGCCTGCTCTTGTCTTCCTGCTGAAATCCTGAACTGCAGTGATCTTGAGAGCACTACTTGAGCCTAATTCCCACTGGAATCAGCATTTCTTACATGGATTGGCATTTGCTGAGGAACAGCTTATACTGCTCATCCTCCTGGCAGCTAACCCGGGCCATGTGTTAGAAAGGAGGAAGCTAAGTGAGTCTGTGGCGTTTCCTGGCAGGAACAAAGCCCTGTGACAGCCAGCAGCATTCTCAGGCTGCTCTCAGAGGAAAATCCCAACAAGTTGAAGACACCTGGGTAAAGGAGTGAATACGATTGTGAGCTATGCTGGCCTGCAATAGCAAGGTCCCAGACATGAAGGTAAGGGGCACATAGTGTCCTCGTGTCCTGTTTCTGCATCTTTCTGGGAAGCAAAGGAATCCTGCCTCCGCCTGTGAGGAATTCAGCCTGGGAACTAATAGTTCCCTTCTGGTTTGGCTTTTGCCTTTTTTTCTTTTGGACAGCATTGCTTTGTAACATCAGCCGAGCCTGTCCCCAGGGTGCCTGATTGGACCCTGTCGGCAAAGGAAGTGCAGGAAGCCTGGAGAGGAGGCACCTGTGCTTGAGGAGGCTTTGTGGCCTGCTAGCTCAGCACAGGACTGGGAATGAAAACAGCTAAATCCTGCACTCCATGGGAAGGTTCCCTTGCCGGTCAGCGTGCGCTGAAGCTGTGCTTTGCCCTGGCGCTGTGCCTTGTGGACAGACAGTCCCGTGCGTGGCTGCGCAGCTGCCCGAGGCTCTCCTCCCTCACAGAGGGGCCCCGCCCCGCCCCGGGCGCCCCCTGGCGGCTGCCCCGCCCCGCCGGCCCCGCGCAGGGGCGCTCCCTTCCCATGGCGCCGCCCAGCGGCAGCCGCCCCTCACTGCAGGCACGGAGGAGGGACCGGGCCCTGCTGCTCCTCCTGTCACGTGTCTCCTTTCTTTTCCAAGACGGAAGAAGACTCGAAAGGAAGCGTTTTCCAGCTGTGTCCCTCTGCTTTACTTGGTGGGGGCCGACAGTCTCCCCTGAAGGTGGCCCTAGTGCATCCATAAGTGCTGGCGCAGGAAAAGGCCCCTTCCTTCTCCCACCAGCTGTCATTAGTGCCTCAAAAGCACCGCCCAGCTCTGGAAGGAGAAACAGCCCAAGGCACAGTGGTGCCATCCCTGCTCAGCCGGGGCTGTCTCGCACAGCAGCAGCAGCAGCAGCGGCAGCAGCAGCAGCAGCAGCAGCAGCAGCAGCAGCAGCAGGGCTTGCCTTGGCTTCACCTGGGAAGCCAGAAGCCTCTGTAAATCAGCACGTTCCCAGGCTGCATCAGCTCCTGATGCTGGGTGAATCCTGCGAGCCCTGACCATTTCCAAAATGTTATAGAGGCAGAAGTGTCGACATACATGCAGAACAACCAGCATCCAATAAATGTGTATAACTATGGGGGTTTCTGTGGCATCATTAGGGCTTTCATGCTGATAGTGCCTCCTGCACAGGCTGTGTGCAATGCCGTTACTGGGCCAGCTTCCTCCCCAAGCTGTCACCCCCATTCTCTGGCTGCGGTTGCATCTCAAAGCACAGTTGCCCAAGTTCCTGAGTTCCAGCTCTCAGGCTGGAGCACCAATCCGTGCTGTTGCACATGAACAAATGATCTGTCTCCACTTCACTTTGCTGACAGAGACCACTTTTGCTAAGACTATATAGGATGTAGAAAGTAGAGGAAAAAATTGGTTGGAAACTCTTGGGGTGGGGGCAGGCTGCTAGAGCTTTCTGTAGCTTTCCTTTGAGGAAACGGCAGTGTTTTGTCAATGGCGGGCAGAAAACGGTATGCATGGCACTGGGGACAGTTTTAAGAGTGCTGCATACGTGAAACTCTTCCCTGATCTCTAGCCTAGAGGAAATTGAGGTCTCCCAGCAACATTTTAAAGCTTGGGGATTATGACACCAGTAAGGCGCAAATGTGCTGTCTGTAGATCCAAAGGTGTTCCCCATCTAATCAGAGATTTCTTGAGAATTGTCCTGACTTTCAGTCTGACACGCAGAGGGAATCTGCATCAGGACAATATGCAGCCTCCCACATGTCACATGTGGTGCCTGACCAGCTGCTCTCTCTGCTACACTTGCTGGGCTCATGCCAGTGGTGGTCCTGGGGCTGGGAAACACCTGGACTTGTGTAGAGCCCTTCCAAAATGCTACCATGGCTGCAAAAGCAGGCAAAGAGCAAAAGCCCAGATCTTTCTCCATTCTTTTTAGTTTTTAACAGAGAAAGAAAATCACTGGTGGTTTTCCAGGCACTTGCTGCTAATGCTGAAGCAATTATTTTTAGGAGGGAGACAAAAACTGGTTTCAAGGGCAGAGGAGAGGAGGGGGAAGGAAGCTTCCGAACTTTGGAAAGCTTGTGGTGGCTCTGTTTTCCTGAGCCTGCCTTCCTCAGGTGTGCCCACCAGCTGGACCACCCATTTGGTCTCTGCCTCATAACTCCCTTTTAGCTGGGACTTGCCCATTTTGGTGCACTGGTCACTGGTTTCCTCCCCCCACCAGCTTCTATGTCGTCCCACACTGGGATTTTACGTTCTTTTCCTTCTTCCTGTGCGTCCATTAGAGTCATATCCCTGTGACTGCCAGATGCCTACTGCAGGGAAGCTGCCAGAAGTGAGGCACAGGCCCCAAAGGCTTCTTTGAGGTGCCGTCATTGTGCAGCAGCAGTGTGCTGCATGTGCAGCAGGTTGGTTACATGGCTTTTTCACCCCACTCAGGTGTCATTCTTCCTTCAGCGAGCCCTACAATTTGCTGGTTGATGTTAGCCATGCAGCAAATGGGCAGGAATGACTGGCATTCCAATGGAGGGAAGTCTCCGGGATACCAGCAAAGCACAATTTCATCCAAAGAATTTAAGCAATTGTTCTTGGTTTTAGTCAGAAGTGCTGCTGGGCAGAAGGGCACGTGGCCTTTGGTTTCCTCACATCCTGGCTCTTTCTCAGAGTCCAGCTTGGTGCACAAGGCGTATGGGCTTGGTGCCTGTTTTGTGTTACTCTTGGATCTTTTCAGCTGTGGGTTACGGACTGCAAGGGGGTTTTGTGCTTCTTTGGGGCAGAGAACTTTCTGGGCTTTTCTTTTGCGTTAGCTGTAGAGAAGGTTTGGTTGCTATGCATGGATTCACTGACCAACCCACAGCAGCTGCTATTGTGATGTCAGCAGAGGGCTGCCACATCAGGGCCTTGTCAGCAGGAGGTTGTTCTGCTGCCTGCAAGGCCTCAGCGTCCAGAGCAGCTCTTGGCACGCTCGGTGCAGGAGGATCACCTCGACTGAGCAGTTCTCAGCTTACAGCGGGTGTTCTTCTGCTTCTGTATTTTCTTGCACAGTCCGTGGACTCGTGCAAGTGTCCTGTTTTTCCCTTTTTCCCTTGCACGGTCTTAAGACCTGTGCAAGTGGGGTTTTGTTTCCATTTTTGTTTCCCGGCCTACGGACTTGAGCAGCACTGCTCAAGCGATGGAGCGAGTCCGTAGAGCACTCAGCAGCGCCTTTTCATTGGCGGCTTCTCGGAAAGCTTTTCGTCGTTTGACTGGTAAATAGAAGATTTTTTCCTTGGGGCAGCGTGTTGGAAAAACAAGGGCATCAAGATGCCATAGGTTTGGTAAAGTTCCTGTCAACAGCTTCAGCTGAAAAAGGGTGTCTCTGGCCCAGCAGGGTGTAGGAACTTCCAAAATGCAGACTGGGAGAGCTTTGCAGGCGTCCTTCTAAAAACTGCGCTTCTCTGCAGAGCTGAGGAAAAGCATCTTTTTTCTGCATTCCCTCCTTAAAGGATGTGCCTGTCTAACTGGGCCCCTCTGTGTGCTACAAGAGCCACTGGCTTTGCACTGAAGGGCAAAGTGCCGAGCAGTTTGTGTGTGCTCCTGAAGCCCGGAGCTGGGCCTGTGCTGTGTCCCAGCAGAACTGCAAGCGCTAAGAGGGGTTTGCTGGAAGCTTTTGTGGGGAATTGTTTACAGCAACCATGAGGGACATGCTGCATGCAATGTACAAAAAGAAAAAGCAAGTCTAGGAAAGAGAGGAGAAAAAAGCTGCTTTAGCTGTAGGCTGGACAATGAGCTCCCATGCAGGCACTGACTGCTAAGGAACAATTTACATCTTCATCACCAAGTTCCTAGTTCCTTAGTGGCAAAGCCGAGCAAAAGGTAGACACAGCCTAGGGTATTGGCCTGCTGTCCTGCTTGCTGTGCTAAAGAAGTGTTGCTCCTGGAGGGATGTTGTGAAAGGAAAATGCTCTCTGCTTGGGTGGACTTGTTCTGTGGGATTCCTCAGCACAAACAGTTTTCTAACAGTGCCTGGTTCATTTTCCCTTGCCCCCTGGCAGGTTGCATCAGGCGTGGAAGGAGTGAAGTCCAGGGTTTGGTGAGTGGGAAGGGCACCCTTGACATTCCTGCTGTCTGAGGATTTGGAGAAAGCTGTGGGCTTGGCCTGGCAGGCCGAAGGAAAGTCCACATCAAAGTCTGCATGAACATGACCAGAAGGATTCCATCAGTTTCCTCCTTTTCCACTGAAGAGCTTTGAACTAATGAAAGTCAAGCTTTGCAGACAGGAGGCTGCATGCTAATTATAGCCTAGCTAAAGTATCTCCTTCAGAAGCGTGTGCAATCCTGTCTAAACATTAGTCTCATTAGCCCACTTGAATTGCGTTTTAATGAGTGAGCATCCCACTTTTATCCAAATTCATGACTTCTCTTCAGGACATCTGGGGATAGAGCTCAGGAGAAGTCAGGTTCCAAATGACAGGTTCCTCCCTGTCCCTCATGCTGCTGCCTGTCTGCAGAGCAGCACCGCAGCAGCAGAACCTGCTCTGGCTCGCTCTCTTCCTCCAGAGACTAAAGGGGAGGCAAAAGACAACAAAGGTGTTGTCAGTCCAAGGCCTGAGCATACTGCAGCAATCAGTGGCAGCTTTGGCTGGTTCAGTGCAAAGCTTTGGTGCAGTGCAGGGCTGCAAGTTTCTGAGCAGGCAGCACTTGCCCTTTGTGGCTGAGGATGCTGTGGGCTGGAGTCCTGCCATGACCTAGCTCTTCAGCCCAGCCACGGACCACCCACGTGAAATGGCATCTGAACTTTTACATGCAGGCATCATTGTCCTGGCATTCTCACAGGGACTGTGAACTTCCCTTGGTGTCAGATATGCGGTAGCATGATGTCCTTAAGGGCCACTGCTGTGAAAGGCAGCCCCTTTGTGCCCAGAGTCTGTGCAGGCTCCCTGCTGTCAGCAGAGAGAGAGGTCCCAAGGCGCAGTTCACAGCCTTGTGGGGTGTGGAGGAGCCACTGTTGCCTGCAGGGACCTACCCCTCTCCACGCCCTATCTAGGTAGCTACAGGCCCTGCTTTGACTGCACCCTTGACTTTGACGTGACCCAAATTTGTTGAGAAGACTCCTGAGCAGCTCTGTGTGGCAGAGACAAGGTCTGTCTGTGAAGGGCTGGAATGCAGTTCCTATTGGCTGCTCTCTAAGGCCTGAAATCCTGAGGGGAAGCCACGTGAGCAGAGCAGAGCAGGGGAATGTTCCCTGCTTCTACTCAGACACTTCCAGAGCAACTCAAGGGTTAGTTGGGACATAAACACCACATAAATACCACATGAACAGCCCCACACATGAGCTTTTGCCTTCAGTGAGCTGTGTCACTGCTTGCTGCTTCTGCCAGCTCTCAGGAGCCAACTTGCCTGCTCCTTATTGCTTGTTTGTGCTTTTTCCCCGCCCATTCCTTGCAGGCCCCACTAGGAGAGGTCCTTGCCAGTCAGGACTCCTTGGCCCAGGCAGGAAAGGCGGAGCGGCAGGAGAGCACGGATGCGGTGCGCGGCATCCAGGAGTTCAGGTGTGTGTTAAGCTTTTTCGCTTTCTCTCAGCAAGGGTGGACATTGCTGGGCTTTAGGAAGCCAAGTGTCAAAGAACAAATTTGGCTTTCTCATCCTTTGACTTGCTCAGCACAGACAGGGGAAGGCAGCCCAGGGCAGGTCTGGCTGCTGACCCAGCTAGAGCAGAGCTGCCGGCTGGGACTCACTTCTTAAACCTTGACAAAAAGCATTCTGAACTAGACCAGAGTAAAAAGCAAGGGAGGTTCAGGCTGGCCTTAAGGACAGCAAAGCATTGAACTGCAAAGGCAGTCATGCAGCAGAACAAGCGCCTCAGAGAGCTTGTGCAGATTCCACCCCTGGAAATTCAAAAGTCTCAGATGGACAGAGCCTTTAGCAGCCTGTCCAGATGCTGACCTCAATTGCTTGGAACTGAAGACTGGGCTAGATGCTTCCTGGGGTCTCTGCCAGCCTAAACCATCCTTTGATAATTGGATTGGAAAATCATACCCACCTCCTCCCCAAGTTATAGCTTGCAGGCTCTTTCCTTATTTCACTAGTGAGAGCAATAGGAATTGTGGGAGTATTCATCTGAACTTCCCAAGTGTGTCTTAGCCAAAGAAAACCTTTTGCAAGTCTGGTATCCACTGTAATCAGAACGGAGCAGGCAGGAAGCTCTGTAATCAGCAGGCAGGAAGCTGCTACGCTGAGAGTACCTGAGCTTTCTGGAAATGTTCTGTGGAAGCTTGTTTGACTTCCTCAGTGGTAACTCTTTCACCTGCACAAAGGACAAAGAGAGATACTGGTCTAGGGAGGGAATTGCAGCATTCTCTTGAGGTGGAAGTAGGGGGCTGTTGGAAGCCCCTGAGACTGCCTTACGTGGGACATGGTATGTAGTCCTGGTTTTGCAAGGAGACCGTGTTGCAATTAAAGGCTTGTTTGTCTGTCTGCTTGTCCTAGATGGAAGCAGTTGGCTGCATTTGAGAGAAAGCGCCACTCCTCACTAGAGACGGTGTCTGAAGTGGTGGCAGAGACGGAGCAGGATGAATGGCAGCCTCAAAGGGATCTGCTGAAGGAAGCCGTTCCTCTGGCAGTACCAAAGGTATGCTCCCTTTGTTCCTAGGCAGCACTTGTGGGAGAGGGATTTGTCCTAGCAAGACCCCCCCCGAATGCTGCTTCTGGCAGCAAGCTGAGACAGAGACTGTGCTGTTGTTGTTGCTGTTCCTCTTGAAAAATGGCGCCCCCCCACTTCCAGGTTTGCCGCCCACAGCGGCCAGCCCGCAGGGGTCTGGAGAAGCTGCTCCAGGAGTTCTCTCGCCAGGTGTGCAGAGAGAAGGCGGTGCTGGCGCAAGAGAACGCTGCCCTGGAAGTCCGACTGGCAGCCACGGAGCGGGACCTATGAGGCCTTTCAGAGCAGCTGGCAGAGGCCAGGTAAGGGCAGGGAGGAGACCCTGGGTGGGACATTATTGAAGGTCTGTAATTACAAAGATGCTGGGCATGATGTTGTGATTTACAGCCTTCTGTGTGCTCTCCAGATGTTTCTCGGACAGAGTATCAAAGAGACACAAGCAAAAAGAAAAGGATACTGTGATCTGAATGTTATTTTTCTGCTAGCTCAAGCTCTCACAGATCTTTTTGAGTACCTGCTTGGGAGCCCTTGCACATTCCTGTGACAAGTGCAAAGCAAGCCAACTTGGCACTGCATTGAGTACCAGGGAAACCGTGCAGATGTTTGCTAAAACTGGAAGTTTCCCTCTGTTTTGCTTTCTCCTTGGGTGCATCTGACCGTCAATCTTTCCTTGCCAAGTAGTTTGACATGGGATTTTTGGAATTCAAGGCTCTTCCATGTGAATGTTGTGAGTAGGGTGCTGATGCCTCAGATGGAGCTGGAGGGTCATGCTGAAAATCTTGAGACCCTTCAGAGCTCGCTCCTGTGAAGTATAGTGCGGGACCTAGATCTGCTTACAAACAGCAGCAGCAGCAGAAGGGAAAGGTCTTGTGACTTCTTGACAGTGTCTGGGGATTCTTGCTGAGCACTGATTCTTGCCCACTTGTCCATCCACCTCTGAAACCTGTCCAAGTCCCTTTGGCTGCTGCTTCTTCCTTTTTAAAGAGTGCCAAGATATTTGGGCACTGCTGGCTTAGTTAGCCAAAAATAAAGGTAGCGAGTGGTCTTGTTCGTCAAATTGCAGTCATTTAAATAGCAGGAAATGGTTTCTACCCTGAGATAGTTCTTCTTCAGATAAAAACCTAATTTGGCTTCCCTACTCATGCTGCTGAAAGCCGGAGGCTTCACTATATCGTTTGGTGAATTCCCTTAGTCCCTTTTACTCAGAGAGTGCCTGGCAAACAAAGTACCGGTCCGTACACTATGAATGGCACGAAACATTGATGAGTCAGCCAGGAGAGCACTGTTCTGTCCCCCTGCAGAGTGACTTGGAAGTACTGATGAGCTCAGGGCTGTGAGCAGAGGCTGGGCTTTTGCTCCTTTGCAGATACTTGGTGGGCACACCCATGTGTGATAGGTCAGGCAACAGCAATTTGAGCTTTGGCTGCTGAGATCAAACTCAGGGGGGCGTTCTGTGCTGGTCTAGATCATGAGGAAAGGCTGCCCAGTCACCTGGAGAGGCCTGCTTTACTATGTGAAGTGGTAAAATAGTCCTGCTGTATCTGAGTTGCCATGCAAGACGTTTTCCATACTAAGGTGTAGGATCTTAAGGCACAGGTTACTGGAGAAACTGTCCCTGTGTGCCAGGAACAATTGCTCTTCATCTTCACACCTTGTAGGTCAGAGAAGGAGAGCCTGCAAAGCAGCCTGCTGGAGGCTCAGCAGCACATATCGGAGCTGGAGATGGCCAGGAGCCGTGTGCAAGCCCAAGTGCGCGCAGCCACGCAGGCCCAGGAGGCCATACTCGGTGAGAGGCTCGTGCGCTTTGTTTCTGCTGATGGCCCTGCCTAGTGCAGCTGCTCCCAAGCCAGCTCTGTCCGCAAGGCTCCTGAGGAGTGAAGGAGCTGAGGGCAGGTCCCTCCTTGCCTGAAACGGAAAGGGCTTCACTTCAGCACATTCCTCTGCTTGTGGAGTCTCTGACTCTTGCCATGTGTCATGTTTGCAGAGGATGTGAGGGGCCTTCTTCGTGAGCTGCTGGCTGTAAGATCTCTCAACCAGCAGCAAAGTGAAGACGTGGCTCAACAGCTCCGCTGGGCAGAGGAGCAGTGCAGGAAGGCTCTGAGACTCTGGCAACCTGCTCAGAAAGTGGAAGAAAAAAAGCTCGTGCAAAAACTGGTAAGGAACAATACGCACCTGAAGGGTGCACAGAGCCTGGCACTGTGCTTCCAGGCTCCAGCCCTGAGCACCAGGAAGAAGAGCTAGGATGGAAGGGCTAGAGCTGGGTAGAGAAGCAGAAGGAAGTGGCTGAATAGAAGCGCTTTTGGGACTGGCAAAGAGGAAACCTGAGCGTGATGGCAGGTGCCAGTAAGATTTCTCTTGATGGAATATCAAGGACAAGCTGCAGGCAGAACTGCAGGAAGCTCAGAGGAAGATGAAGGCAATGGAGAAGAGGCACCAAGAAGAATTGCAAAGGATGCACAAGGTCCTGCTGCAGTACAGTCTGGCTGAACAAAAGCAGGTGAGTGAAAGAGCAGGAGGCAGTGCACTCATGCAACAAGTGGTCTCTGCCCTTGTTGCCTTTCCCCTGCAGAGCAGCAGGTGGATGGGGAAATGTCTCTGAGTGCCACACTCTGTGGTCTCCATGGCAGCTGGTCAGAAGGACACTTACTGGGCCACTGAATCTCAGCTGCTGCCCTGGGCAGCAGGGCTGGTGCCTTGGCCAGTGGGCCAGCAATCCTGTGCATGTATTTCTGCTGGCCTCTTAGAGCTTGCTTTGTTTTTTGAGGGGTTTGTTCAGGTGAGCATGGGAGCCACACAGATTCTGAACAAGTTGTCCCTGTCCATGGTGAATGCAGTCCGCAGAACGGGGTGAAATGTACAGTCGTTCTTTCCCTGTCACAGTCTCTCCTATGGCTGGCTGTGACAAGCTGTAGTCTCTGACTGCTCTTTGGGTTTGACTTGAGGAGGAAGAGTTGACAGCTCAGCTTGCAGCCTAACACCAGTGTTGTTCCTAAGGGCTTGCCTTTGAAATGCTGTGTCTGGGCCATCGCTGCCAGGCACCCTTCTGACACAAACAAATTTCTTGTCCCAGAGGGACGCAGGATCTGCCATCAAAGCTGCCGCAGCAGCAGCATCCTCTGAAGAAGCCTCCTCTCCGCAGCCTGAAAACCCGAGCGTAAGCAGTTCGCCCCGCTTGAGCCACGAGAGAGAGAAGCACTTCCTGAAGCTGCTGAGTACGTCCTGGGGATTTCTTGTGCAATCCAGCAGTGTATTATAGTGTGTGTGCCTCAGCATGAGCTGTAGCACATGCTCCTCCTCACTCTGGTGTCAGACTGACATTTTGGACTCCCTACAGAAGCCAGTGTTGTGCTTGGAGGCAGCCAGAGAGCACTGTGAGGCGTTCCTTTTGCCTTAAAGGCAAAAGCTGGGAGTGGGTGGGCTTTACCTGAGCTTCCTTGTGCAGTAAAGACAAGAGCTGGGATTGTGTCCCGAGCAGCAGAAGTCATTGACTCAGTGAAGGTCATTGAGTCAGTGAAGGTGTGTGTGCTAGTCCTGCCAAACTGATGAGAACACTTGGCTTCCTGGATTCCCTTTAGACTCCTGACTTGTCACCAATCATTGAAGACTAAATACTTCAGCGAAATTGATTGGCTGTGCGGCTGATTTAATGCTGGTGTTATTTTTATGACTTTCAGTACTTCTACTATTCCTTCTATGGTTTGGTTTGATAAGAATTCTACATTTTGGTCAGCCTGACCTCCTTGAAGAGAACATCAGGTGACAGCATAAATAAGAGTGGAAGTGGTCTTTTTCAGTATGCACTACAAGTTAAAAAGTTCCATTCTTAGAACAATCCCAAGGTATCTGAGAGGAAGAGTTGTTTTGAAGTGCCCCAAAAGAAGAAAACCAGGACATTTTGTTACAACCCCTGTTTGATATTTTAGTTATGTCCTTAGGAAGACGCATCAAAGAGACACATCTATGTGGCGTGGTCAGATAAAACTGCCCTGCAAGCAATTCTCAGGAGGAAGCCTGCAGCCCCTCTGTTGCATGTTCTTCCTGTACCAGGCACTTTGTCACTGCTAATGCCCAGCTGGTAAATATTCTTGGAATATTGAGCATTGGCCTCAATCCCGGCACAGATTCACGCAGTCTAGGAAAGCACACCAAGGCTTAGTGACTCTGCAGTAAAACTGAGTTGCTTCTTACAACTAGTAAGAGCTGCCAGTGCAGTGCTGTCAGAGAATAACCGGTCAGGTACAGAACAGAGCCCAGTTCACTCAAGTGTCTGCATCTCCTGGGGAAAAGCCACTTGGGTAAGCATTCAGGCAGGCAGTCAAGTCCACACACACCACACTCACCACGGCAAGCTCAGCACACAGAGGCAGAGAGGCCTTTTATAAGGTCAGTTCCAGACAGGCTTTTTTGAACATGCCAAATGGGAACCAGAGGCAAAAGATGAGCCATGTCCTCTGCACAAGGTTCCAGTAGGGGCGGGCATGAGGGCGGTACCAAGGGGAAGGGCAAAGGGAATTGGCTGTCAGGGAAGAAGGGGCCATCCACCAGGGATATCACAACCAATGAGGAAACAAGGAAAGAAGAAACCAGGGAAAGTTGGGACCTATGGGGAAAGGAAGTGGGATGTATCGGTGTTATGCAAGCGTCCATGAGGAAGACTCATGGAAGTCCATGAAGACTTTTCTGTCTGCCCAGGTGGGGTGGAACTCCATTGTAAGTATTCCTCCCTTCATGGGAGGGCTCTGGGGATTTCCCTGAGGGACAAGGAATCAGAGGATTCCACAGTCAACAGCTTGTAACACAGCTGGCTCTGGCTCTGGCTTCTTCACAGTGGCTGTCAGTGGCCATTGGTGGGCTTTGCCCAGCTTTTTGTCATACCTGCCCTGCCACTGACAGTGGTGTGACTGCAGAGGCTGCAGCCTTCCTTAGCTGTGAGGTTTCAGCTGCCTTCACCTGGACTCGTGAGAGGATCAGCATCTCATTTGTGCAGGTGTCTGTGTCACAGCAGCGCCTGAGGAGCGGCGCTGTCCTTGTGGCCCATCTGGGCTGTGGCCTGTGGGAAGATGGGACCCGTGGGTGGTTTTAAGGGGCCGAGTGCAGTGCTAGTGACTGCTGCTGCCCAGGCTGAAGACAAGGCCTTGTAGTTCTTCACTACATGGGGAACGGGCAAAGTAGTCTTCAGAACTCACAAGAGAGTGTTTCTTCCCAAGAAAATGAAGGGTCCAGAGTTTTCAGCCCTCCTTCCCGTTTGTAGATGACAACCACTTGCCTTGGTGTCCATTCTTTTCTGGTCTCTGTCTGTTCTGATGGTTTTTCCATGGGCTTAGTTTCCCTTCAAGGCAACCCTCCAAAGGAGTGTGGGAGAATCAGACTCTGTGCAGGCCAGAGCTGCCTGTCTTGCTGGGGCTGCTGCTGTTGTTGTTGTTGTTCTTGTTGATGTTACTGTTAGCCAAGCGACCAGAAATTGCTCAGAGCCCCAGAGAGTGGAGCTGGGTTTCAGCTGTCCTGGAAGTCAGGATCTCTGTTTTGAAGTTTGCTTCTTGCAATTTGTTTCTTTCAGGGCATGTTGTGAGTGTGGGAGGTCCGGAAAAGAAGTACACGGGATGGAGACCTATTGGCAGTGGGTGAGTGCAGCCAGGCTTACTTCTACAGAACCATGGGCCAGGAAGTTTGGTGGTGCAAGATCACATGGGAAGTCAGGCAAGCTGCAAGCATCTTCAGACTCTAGCTTTAGCTTGTCCCTGTCTCAGTGCTGAGGCAGTACCAGGCATCATCAAAGATAATTGGATGATGACAATGTCTTGGCTGCCTCAAGGAGCAGGACCTGGAAGCCCTCCTGTCTTCCAAGATGTGCCACCAGTTTGCCTGTTTTTCCGGGAGACATGGTTTTATATGATTCCAAGTAATATGGCCACATTCATGAAGGAGGAAAACCTGAGAGAGCAGTTTCGCACCTGTTAGCTGTCAGATAACAGCTCTCAGTAGCATTTCTTAGTAGTATTTTGCTGATTAAAATATTCAGTGGTTGGGAAAATAACAGAGGCTGTGTGGTGTTGCCTGAGTTTGGCAGGTAGGATCAAAAGAGAGTGGCGAGAAGGCCCAGCAGGCCTGTGTGTTTCATTGGCTGGACAGGCACGCCACAGGCACAGACACGAGAAGGAAAAGGCAAAGAACACCCCTGCATGCATAATCTAGTGTGTACATTTGAGATTAGTAGCAGCCCTTTTTCTTCCTGTTGGACTCAGCTTTTCTCTGGGACACTCTGCATGGCAGAGGGCTGCTGGGCTGCTGGGCCATTGGCTGAAGAGCAGACAAAGCCTGGTGTTTTAGAGGCACTGCAGGCAGCAGAGAGCTCCTGCCCTGGGCTGCCTTTTGCTTCTGAGCACTGAACAACTTCTTTGTTCTTGCCACTGCTCTGTTTCTAGGGGTTTTGGAACTGTTTATAAGGCCTTCAATGCTGCCACAGGACAAGCGGTAAGTGCCCATGCGGATTTTGCAGCTCTTGAGTGCTTTCCCTTGGGATGTGATCTGTGGCCAGAGCTTTGGGCTGCCTGTCTTTGCTGCAAAGGCTGTCCCGCAGAAGCAGCCTGTCTAGAGGCAGGCTGCAAAATGCATTTTGGACAGACTTTGTCCTTCCCACCTACCTGAATGAATGCAAGGATGGCAGTGGTGTCTTTCAGAGAAGGACACCCTAGCTTGGACCTACTGGATAAATATGCATAGATTAGCTGATAGAAGGAACGAGCATTCTGGCCAAATTCAAACAAAATATCAGTTCCGACACACAGATATTTTGTTTTTTATCATATGGTTCAGTTGGAAAATATCATGCAAGACCTAAAGAAGGAGAGATCTTGTGCGGAGCACAGTCTTGCCTTTCAGTCCTAGGGAACCTAGTTCACTTACTCACTCACATACGCACACGCACACACACACACGCACACACACGCATAGATCAATGAGAAGAAGTTGATGCAGAGCCTTAAATAGTACAACCTCGTGTTGGTCCTGTGTGGGTGACATTCCACTAGAGAGATGCTGTCTGTACCGCACAGACATGGCAGTGTCTTGGAGCATCCTGCGGCTCTTTGGGGCTAAAAGTTCCAAGTTCTGAATTCTGGTTTTTGGCTCTCAGCACATACATTTCATCTTTCTTAATGGTAAGGAATTAGATAAGGTAGTTCCTTATCCACCTGCAGCACTGGGCGCAGGAACTGCACTTGGAGGGAGGTCTAGGAGGCATCCAAAAGACCAAAGCCCTGTGCTTATAAGCTGGGGCGCATCCACAGTGTACCACAGAAAGGGTTATTCATTTTTAAACCCATTAAATAATTTCAAGTCTTAACCTTGTTCAGGATTGTTCTTCAGAGTTGCAAAACCCAAACTGAAGAAGTTCGGATGTTCTAGGATTGTAACTTACTTTGAGTCGCTTTGGAGTTCTTCTTTGGACAGCACTTTCCCTGTCATGTATGTGTGTGTTTACTTTGGCACACAATGGAAATGGCAGCCGTCTCTGAAAGGCTGGTCAAAGCCCCTAGAAATGCTACCGTATTTCCAGTGGTTTCAATTTGTCTTCAAAGGAGCAAAATTATTTTTGGCTTGCAAGATGTGTGTAAGCGATGATAGTAGTGCTAAACAAAGTCTCTTAGAGAAGTCTGTGGGTGCAGAGAGTGCTGTTAGCGCTTTGTGGTTGATGGTTCAGAGTCCCTTTTGACCGAGGTGTCAAGGCATCCAGGCCTGTGAGTGCACGGAGAAAGAGGCTCTGTTGATGTCTGTCCCTTATGGCTTTCGATGTCATCGTAGGTGGCCATAAAGCAACTTAGTCTCCAGCACCAGAGTTGTAAGAAAGTGTTGAAGGAAATCCTGGTCATGCGGGAAAATAGAAACCCCAACATTGTCACCTACATTGAAAGGTAAGTGGTTCTGGCAGAAAATGGATCTTTCAATTAACATCAATCCACTCCTGTATGAGGCATGGGAGGAGATTGCATTTTGTCCCCATCAGTGGTTCCTGGCATAAACAGCTTGAAGATTGATCTCAGAAACCTGGCTCTCTTACTAAGCCAGCAGCCTGTATGTTCACAGGCTGCACATTGTTTTGCTGTTTTGGGGCGTGATTTTTTCCAAGTGTTGGAGGAGAAGTGCTGAGAAAGCATCCCAGAGATGATTTCCCTTGCACTGTTCCCACTATTTTCCATTGCCTTGCATGCCAAAAGACAAGGCAAGGAGGCACATAATTTGCCAGGTTTGAAATTGCTTTTCCTGTTGGTGACTGTCCTTTCTGCAAAGTTTTCCAAAGGGTGTTGGCAGTGCTGCACACCCATGTGCCCTGTGTAAAAGCTGTGAAAACTGTGTCTCCTTGCTGCTGGAGTTAATGGTGCAGTTTGTGTATGAAGATGATGAAGCAGCTGCTGGGATGTGTCCGCTTCCAGATTGATCTTTGCCCTCACCAAACTGCCTTTTTCCCCTTCTTGCCACCTAAGCCATCTCGTTTTCCACGGGTGTGCCTTCCTCATTGAGGCAGCAGAGCAGGCAGGCCCTGGATAGCCTGGGTGGAGTGTGTCTTCATTTGATTCTGTCTTCATTTCCCAGTGACCTGGAAACAAAACTCAGCTGCAGTCTTTTCTTCCATACGGCAATTTAGCTGTGCACATTCAGCTCCACGCTGTTGCTTTCATCTTGCAGCTACCTTGTCCATGACGCTGTCCTGCTGGTGTTGGAATATATGGATGGAGGCTCCTTAGCTGATGTGGTCAGCCTGGGAAGCATGGCTGTAGGACACATAGCAACAGTGTGTCGGGAGGTAAGGGGTCCTGTTTGTGCTTGGGATGGCTTGGATGGGCTCAGTGAGTGATTCCATGTTCAGAGCTTTCTTTCTGTGTTGCTCTCATGCTTCAGAGAAGAAGGGGCATCTGCACTGAACTGCCTGCCAGTGTCCCTGTCCTTACTGTAGTCTGTTCTTTACTCTTAGCTACTGTTGTTGAACTCCCTGTCTCTTTTTCATTTTTATTTTCTGTTCTGCCCGTGCCTCTCCAAGCCTTTGCCCAGTACCTTTCTGCGTTGCCTTCTTTGCCTGTAAGTGCAAAGGTGCTGGTGTGTGAGTTTTCAACCAGCGGCAAAGCCAAAGAGAGACTCACCTGTCACAGGTCTCCACTTCAAAGGATGGCATAGCACCCAGCATGGTGCTTGCCGCTGAAAACTGACCAATGAGCTACTTCCAGGTTCTGTCGAGGCAGACATATAACCCTTGTCCTGCAGCCTCCCGCCCGACAGTGATCCCCTTGGTACCCAAGGCAGGGACTTTTTCTCTTTTGGCAAACCCTTGTTTGTCCTCCAGATGGGGAGAGCGCATCCGCTGCAGCAGCGGTCATTCTGACTGCCCTTGCAGGGGACAGTCTCCAGCAACGACTGATGTTTCCCCTCAAAAGCTAATATGCCTCCTTTGGAAAGATCCTGCTCTCCTAGTGTTGCAGCAGCAAGCTCTTCCTCTTGCCAGCACTCTCTGCTCCTTTGGGATCTGTGAACCTTCAGGAGCAGCCTCCATTTGCGTGTGATGCAATCAGATCAGGCTGACTTTTGGCTTCCTGTTTCTTTTTTCTCTCACAGTGCCTGCAAGGCTTGGCTTTCCTTCATGCCAACCAGGTGATCCACAGAGACATCAAAAGTGACAACATCCTTCTGGGCCGGGATGGCTCCGTCAAGTTGGGTGGGTATTCCCGGTCAGGCGCAGCGCTCCGGGGAGGCGGTGTGGGGCTGCTTGGGAGTGGCTGCTGGGTGCCCAGCAGTGGCGCTGGTGAGAGTGCAGGGAGTGCTCTGCAAGCCCAGGGCGCAGCTGGAAGGTGCTGAGTGGTCTAGAGGGCAACAAGGTGCCAAGAGTAACTCTGGTTTCTGTGTGTGTTCCTTCCAAAGGGAGGGAGTTACAGTGTAAACGTCCAGGGGAATGAGGAAAAGCCAGGGTGGGAATGGTGGGTGGGTTGTTAAGTGGACAAATGTCCTTGGCTGCAGCCCTGAGGAAAGAGAGCCCAGCTGCTTTTCCAGCTCGATTCACCCACTTCATTCTGGGACTGAGAGTGAGGAACTCTTTTCCTTGGTTTCCTACTTGAAGCAGTGTTTGTTTTTCTCCTCAGCTGATTTTGGCATCTGTGCTCTGCTCAGCCCTGAGCAGAGTAAACGGAGGTCAATGGTCGGCACCACCTGCTGGATGGCACCCGAGGTGGTGAGAGGAGAGCCCTACGGCCCCAAAGTGGACACCTGGTCCCTTGGCATCGTGGGAATTAAAATGGCCAAAGGAGAGGCTCCTTATATTCGGGAAAACAGTGACAGGGTAAGGTGAAAATACGCTCAGATAGCCGTGTCCTTCTGGTCCTTGTCTATTAAACAAAATCCCATTCCCACAGCCTGAAGTGCTTCCAGCAAGGCCCACTTCTAAAACCGTCCCTTGGACTCCCATCAGCTGTCAAGGCTAGACCTGGTGCAGCTTGGAATAGCTGGGGCTGCACTGGGACCTTTCTTCCTTTGGGAGAGAAGGCTCATGTCTAACCGTCTGCTAAGGCGAGAAATTGCCACTGTAGACTGCAGCTTAAAAGATGGGGTCTAGGGGAGCACTGAAGGCTATGGAAGAATCACGTAGAATCTCCTGTTTCCTTTCACTTCAGGCTAACTACCTGATAGGCAAGATCGGGGTACCAAATCTGCACCAGCTCAGGCTACCCCGTGGCTTGTGTGAATTTCTGGGCTGCTGCCTGCAGATGGATGTGGACAGGCGAGGCTCTGCCAAGGAACTTCTGCAGGTACAAGGCAAAGGGGCTGCAGGCCAAACAGCTGTTCCCTGTCAGGGTTTGCTCCTTGGCCAAACTCCAGGCAATCAGATGGGCCCCCACATAGTAATCTCTGCTCTGGATGCTTTTCAAATGGAAACCAAGTAGGATCCAAGACTGCTTGAGGTTAGAAGGGATCTGTGAATGTCATCTACTCCAAAGCCACGGCCCCTGGCAAGGACATCTTCAAGTAGATCAGATTGCTCAGAGTGCCATCCAACCTTGAATGTTGCCAGGCTTGGGGCTTCTCCCAGCTCTCTTGGCAGGCTGGGCCAGTGTTCCAGCATTCTCCTCATAAACAGCTTCTTCCTTAGAGCCAATGTGAATTGAGTGTCTTTTAGCTTCAAACCGTTGCCCCTTGTCCTCTTGCAATTGGCCCTGCTAAAAGATATGTCCCCATCTTTCTTGGAAGGCCCTACAGCTATGGAAAGGTCTCCATGGGGCTTCCTCTTCTCCAGGCTAAACAAGCACAACTCTCACTGCTTTTCCTTAGAGGAGAATTCCCACCCTCTGGTCTTTTCTGTGGCCCTCTTTTGCTCTCGGCTGGTGTATTCAGGTTTACCTGGTAGCAAAGGAACCGAAGTATTGCAATGCCAGGGACGGGGTTTGAGGAACACAATGAAAGCAGTCCCTGCCAAGCGGTTTTAGATTGGTCGGTGGGAAGGCGGGGGCTGTGGGGGAGCTCACTGGGAGCATCTGAGGGCACCCAGCTTGTCCCTCCTGTCGCACTCTTAGAGGTTTCTGCCAGCCAAACGGGGACAGCTGTGCAGGATTTGTGCCAGCCCCATGTGCTGCCTGGCCCGGTCAAGTAGATGAGAATCGCTGTGGCTTTGCTGCCAGGTCTTGTGGCAGACAAGGAGCTGCTGACCAGGACACTTCCTTGGCTGTGCCTGCTGTGAAGGAAGATGCCAGCTGGCACAGGATAGGGGGTGCATGCCGAGGCAGACACTGCTCTTCCTGCAAGCCAGAGCTGAGCACATCTGTGCCCTGCTGCTTGTGTCCTTGCTCCTGGCTTGCTGCTGAAAACCTGCATGTCCAGCGGTTCTGAGAACAACATGTGGGATCAATAATTTTCAGAGCTCTTGGGAGTCTCTTGAGGAATGCCTTATGCCCCAGATCTCTCTTGGTCACTCAAATAGCCCATGTCTAGAGCAAAGAGGATCTTGAATAAGTCTGTTGGCTTTCTTGAAAGGAACAAAACCTTTGGACAGCAGGCAGCAATCCCACAGTGATATCAGGACCAAAGTCCCAGGAAGTGACGCCACTTTGAGGAATGGACTAGTGCAGTTCTGGGCCATGTTTCCTGCAATAGCAGCATCCTGGACATGAAGGCAGATGTGCTGCTGGTGCCCTCAGTCTGATGTCTGTGTATTTCTGGGCACCAGAGGAATCCATCCTGACCCTGTTAGGAACTCAGTTTGGAAAAGAATGGCTCCTTTTTCCTTTGTCTCTTTTAATATGGTTTGTTTTGTTTCTTTTTCCCTTTGGGCAGCATCCATTTCTCCAATCAGCGGAGCCTCTCTTAAGCCTCTTCTGACAGGCTGATTGCTGTCATCCCTGCAGCAAGGAAATGCAGGAAGCAAAGGAGATGACAAGGACAACTTCAGCACTTGGAGAACAGAGCCTCTGAGAGCAGGTAGAAATCCTGAGGAGAGAGGGGCCAGGAAACAGGCAGCCATCAGAGCAGGAAAGCATGGTGGCATCTCCTTTTCTCCCAGCTGCTGACACTCCCTCTAACTTTTGGATTAGAACAGCATTGCTGGAGGGCACAAAGTCACTAGTGATATGCACTTTTCAGTTGGGGGGTGGTGTGAGGCATGAAGCTTCCACTGATTCTTGGGGGAGATGGCTGGGACTTCATGTGGAAGTGTCTTTCTCCCCTCACCAGGAGCTGGAAGGGCAGTGTTTGGTGGCACAGCAGCTGCTGGCACAAGGGGCAAACTTCCTGGCAGAGGTACAGAAGGAGCAGGAGAAAAATCTGCTTGAGATGAAGCAAGAAGTTGCCACCATGCAAGCTGAACAAGAAGAGGTGCGAAGCAGAGCCAGTCAAAAGGCAAAGGCTGTGAAAAGAGAGCTTGTGTGTTGTTTTGGACTGCTCTGCGCTCCTTATGGGCACTGTTTCTCTGGACACTGTCTGTCTGGGTGGCATTGTCCCTTGGTAAACTGTGCTGGAGAGACCTTGGTGCCAAGAGGGCAAGGACCGGTCAGGTGAGAGGCTACCAGAGTGCAGGTTTGAGGAAGGCAGGAATGGCGTTGCAGGCCCAGAGAATGGGAAAGCCAGAGCTTTGTCTCAGAAGGAGGGAGGTCCCACAGGAAGCCCCCTGCAGAGCCAGGCCAGAGCCGTGGGAGTGGGCTGCCAGTCAGGCTGCTGAGGAGGTGCCTGAAGCTGCTGAGTACGTCCTGTGCATCCTTTGTCTGATCAAGCAGTGTACCGTGTGGGTGCCTCAGCATGAGCTGTAGCACATGTTCCTCCTCACTTGGTGCTGGACAGACATTTGGACTCTCTACAGAAGCCATTGTGGTGCTTGGAAGCTGGCAGGGAGCACTCGGGGCGTTCCTTTTGCCATTGAGGCAAAAGGTGGGAGTGGGTGGGCTTTGCCTGAGCTTCCCTGTGCAGTAAAGACAAAAGCTGGGATTGTTTTGCAAGCAGCAGAAGGCTGCGACCTAGCCAATGACTCAGTGAAGGTGTGTGTGTGTTAGTCCTGCCAAACTGATCAGAACACTTGGCTTCCTAGATTCCCTTTAGACTCCTGACTGGTAACCAGTCATTGGAGACAAAATACTTCAGAGAAATTGCTTGGCTGTGGGGCTGGTTTAATGCTGGTGCTGTTTCTATGACTGTTTGTACTTCTGTTATTCTCTCTGCAGGCTGCATGGGCCCCGCCATCTAAATCCCCACTTGTTGTGGTTTGTTTCTAGAATGTTCTGTTTCCCCCATGTTATGGTGTTAATGGTTCTGCCTTTGTTCCCCTCCCTTCCACAGTTACTTGTCAATCTCCCAACCCCTCCCCGGATGCCCCAGTTACTGATGTATCATTTTAATTCCCCGCCTCCGGCTGCCTGCCAGTCACCCAGCTCTCCTGCCTCTATCTCCAGAACCTTCTAGCCTGTCTGGGGAAGGGTGATACATAGGTGACAGACATAAAGGGAGAACCAATTGTAACAAACTGAGGGAGGGGCCCTGGCCCCTGAACCAATCACCTGATGCCTTGGCTAGAAGGTTCTAGAGATAGAGGCAGGAGAGCTGGGTGACTGGCAGGCAGCTGGGGGTGGGGAATTAAAATGATACATCAGTAACTGGGGCCACCGGGGAGGGGTTGGGAAATTGACAAGTAACTGTGGAAAAAGGCAGAACCATTAACACCATAACATGGGGGAGACAGAACATTCTAGAAACAAACCACAACACCCACTCTAAGAGCTTTTCAAATGAAAATGAAGGAAACGTGCAGCGAAGCAATTGAGGAAGCAGAAGAGATGATCAGGACCACTTCAGGATTACTTTCTGCAATGGCAGCTTGGAGCTGGACTGACAATAATAGTCCTACACACCCTCAAGCCTGTTGGAAGATTCCCTTCGTGTCAGACAGGGAATAAGGCTCTACATTCACTTCTGAATTGGCCATTCTTTCTTAAAGATGGAAAGTCCTTCCTAAGGGCATTCTGGTGTGGTTTGGAATTGGGAACAGTCTCCGTTCCTTGATCAGCTGCAACCTACACTGCCTTTGGAATGCTGCCCATTGGCCAGTTTTTGCCCAGCCGAGGACTTTTTCGATGAGGAAGAAAGTGCAAATGCATTTCCAGCCAAAAGCCAGTGAAGAGCAGGGCAGCCTGTGAGAGCCGGTCTGAAGTTCCCCTCATTTGCCTCATGACTGTCTCAAGGACCGAGTTGGGGACGCTGAGGAGCCTGATTGGAATCCTGGCCTGCGGTGCTGGATAAAGGCCAGAAATCCTGAGGCCCCTGAGCAGAGTTCTGGCCTGCCAAGCAATTGTTGACAGCTGTGTCTACAGTGACTGCTTCCAGCAGGGCCTGCCAGGGGGCGAGGCACCCCATGTGCTTGCACCTGCTTGGCGACAATAGCCCAGGAATTTTCCCGCCTCTTGGCCCGGTTGGACTTTTCTGGGGTAACCTTTGGTGGTCCAAAGAAGACCCCTCATCTGCTTTTCAACCACCGTGACAGATAGACTGAGATGGAAGAAGCCTCTCTCTCAAGGACTGAGACATGAGAAGCTCCCCCCTCCCAAGGACTGAGACTGAAACCCCCAACACGGGGGAGCTGTGTGGGGGAGCCGACCTGACCACAGCAAGATATTTGCCTGCAAGTGTGGCCATTGGACCAAGAAGACATTGCTCCTCTCCTACTGCTGAGAACATGGACTACCTGTTATGTCTATTCTTTATTGGATCTTTTTCCCCCTCAGCGGTTTCAATAGACTTTCTTCAAGATCTGTTTCCCCCCCCCAGCAATGGACTATAACAGAATCTTGAGTTAACCAGAACCTTTGAGAGCTTCCCAACATGACTAGGTGAACTCCATCAGCTGGATTACAAGGACTTTGTCTTTCTACACTTGCTAGCTATATCCCCTCTCTCTCTCTCCTCTTTTGTCTGTCTTTTTCCTCTCCCTTAATCCCTCTATGGCATTTGCTGTGCTCATTCAATAAAGGTGCTTTTGTTTGGATTAATACTGAAATCCCCACTGTGTTGTGTTTTGCACTCTGAGATCAGGAAAATGACCCATCACAGCTCCCTGCTCGCGTGAGCGGATCGTGACACAGCCAGAACATCCTGTGCAGATCCAGGCTTTCAGCTGTGCCCATGGATGCTTTTGGTTCCTGCTCGGTGTAGCCGGCACATCTCCCCTGTGACTGCTCCCGTCTCCCAGGTGGCCGTGGCTAATAGGTATGAGGCTCTGAGAGTGCAACGAAGAAGGCAGGCATGTCTGCTGGCAGTACAGGAGAGCAGAGAGAAAGTGCGTGGCAGGACCCTGGCCGGCACCTGCTGTACCTGCTCTTTGTCAACGGTACAGGACTGGTGGGTGATGCCGCACTTGAGGTTGTCTGGGGCTCAGCAATGATGGAAAGTCTGTGTGCTTGCGTGGTTTTGTCCCTCTTACTGTGCCTTCTGTTGTCCCTGTGCTCCGCGATGTCTACCCAGGGCTGTGTAGCTGAGTGGCACAGCTGAAGTGCAGGAGAGCCTCATTTGTTTGCCTTTTGAGATGGCTTCTTGTCATCACTGGAGAGAGACAGGAAGACTGACTCGGTGATCAGAATCCGATTTTCTTGTGGGATACAAGCATTTATAGACTATTTTAGGGAGACTAGTACTGTGTACTACAATGATTAGGTTGAAGTCACATACACGAACTTATGCATATAACAGCATCTCTTGCTTGCATTGTTCTATAGGATTTTCTTTTTCTGGTAAACCTGTCTAATTAAATCTTCTTGCTATCTAGATCTAATTTTCAAAGTTCCGTTTGCTTTTGCCAAGGCATTTTATCTATCAATTCTCTTATCCTAATAAGGTCCAAAGTACTCTCTGTCTTGTGCACCCCAATATCTCCCCCTTCTGTGTCAACCAAAACCACTCCTTTAATGGTCTTATTAATTAATCTCTGCACACATTGAAGCAAGCAAGGTATCATGATTAATATAATTATTATCAAAATTACCACATACATACCCATCCTAAAAAGAATCATTTAGTTAAAAACTCCAGCCACTAAAATCTCAGGCTTGATCTTTATAAACTAAAAACATTCCTGATGGCAGCTGCATTACTGGATTTAGAAAGTCTGCCAGAAGTGTAATTGTACTGCAAGTTTAATTCTTATAGATAGGGTGATAGGGAGAAGCATTTTTAGACTGATTCCTTCCCATGTATTTAAAATGAAGACAAAAATGCAATTTCACAGAACCCAGGAATTCTAATCCTTGGGTTTCCACCAATGGTGTGGTTCATGAGGTTAAGGGATCCAATTTGATGTGATTTGATCTGCTTTCAAAAAAAATTTTTTCGTGTAAAGTTCTGGAGGAGCTATATTCCCCCCTGTTTCTTTTGCTTTTTAATAACATGTGTGTTTCTCATTATGAACATGAGAAGGTAACATCAAAGCAAAACAGTATGTAATATAACAATAAACTTTTACTAAGTAAAAATTAATCAGATAATAGATACAATTATAGCACATGAGAAATAGAATGGTGTTTTAAAAGAATACATGATCAATTTCTTGAATATTGTACCATTACTTAGAGTCTGTAGTAATCGGCAAGCTTTATTTTTTTAAAGTGAGGGCTTGAAAAATCATTCTCGGGTAAGATTTCTAAGTTCACCTTAAACGGAGGTTTAGCTGTTCTAGGTCTAAATTTGGTAAGCCAAAATTACTTGAATATAATTTTCGTGCAGAAAATTTTCTCTACTAGTTAAAGCTAGGACTTGGCTAGGGTCTAGGCTTTTAACCGGAAGAGTCTTTTTAATATATTTTAGAAACCTCTTAGTAGTTAGAAAAATAATAGATGTCTTATAAATAGTTATAGAACAATAAGTGAAGGTTTGAAAAGTAGCTGGTTTTCTCATTTATCGTTAGTTAAATAGTTAGTTAATGGGACCATAGACAAATAGCAAATGAAAAAAGTAATGTTGGTTATAAAAAGACAGCAAATTCACATCACAAAATCAACACCATAATCAGGGTTACTTGATATATCAGTAAAAATGGTCTTAAGAAATTAAGGTAATATTTCCCTAGACATATATGACATTAAAGCAAAAAAGTAAAAGAAGGCAATAAATAACTCCTAACTAATTACAGTCCTAATATGGAATTGTTTCTCATTCTTCAGTATTGCTTCTAAAAAATAAAATAGCAAAAACTGTTCTTATTTCTAGAGCAAAATAGTGTTATCTTGTAATTTAAAGGAGCAAATTTTGACAAAAATTCATTCAGACTTTATGTCATTCACTTGTTATAGCAAAGGAATTATGTCTTATAACTCAAACAGGTATACTTCAACAAAACTTAAAATCAACTTCACTAAAACTTAACCTTAATCAAGTATCTCTAAAAGAACTTAAAGTTAACATTGCTGAGACTAAACAAAAATCAATCTTAACAAGAATTAACTTATTTAAACTCTATTATTACAAAAATGTTACCGAAAATTTGTCATATAACGGTTAAACATCAAAGTAAACAACATGCAAGTAAACAACTGTACTGAAATCTTTACAATAAAATTACCTTGTTAGAACTATGGAGTAAAAAGCAAGCACCTAAAAAAGCCGACAGTGGAATTAAATCTCAAAAAATTACTACAGATAAAGTTCAAGATTTGTCTTGAATGTGAGCTAAAGAATCTTGAATTTATGACTTATCTAATTACTCTCAGTGAACCATGCAGTTTTGCTATGTCATTAATAGGTAAAAAGACATCACCTCTATACCAACACTAGAATTGTTCTAGTAACAATCCTGTTAAAAATCACAAATCACAAGTTAGAAGGTAAATCTCAACACTGGCTGGTGCTGCAGGTGGGGCTGCACCCCTGCAGCAGCTTTTAAAGATTGCTTGTAGGATTGATTGAGGTTTGGCTTCGTAAGAGGAATGGCAGATAAACATTGAAGGCTAAACTAAAAGAGATTTAGTTCTATTGTTCTGAGCAGAAAAAGCTGCCCATTTTTTTAAAGGTTGCAGAGTTCACAAGTTAAAGCAATTGCTGCCAAGTGTGAGTTGTAGCTATTTCTTGTTAATAATTGCATGTTGTAATCTCCTGTTAACAGTTTCCTTTTTAATAGCGCCTCGAGCCAGCCCGCCGCTGCCCCGGCGGGGGCCCCACCTTTCGGCGTGGGCCCGCCCGTGCCGGGGGTGACCCCGGGGAGCGGGGGGGCGCTCCCGCCTCGGCGCGGGTCCCGGTCGTGCCGGGGCTACCGGCCCCGGGTCGCCGTGTCCCGCGGGAGCAGCTGCTGGACGGCTCCCTTAGCCGAGCGTCGCCCTGCTGCTCCCTGGAAGATGGCACCCAGACGCTGGAGGGGAAGGGACATCGAGTCGGCATGCAAATGACCTCATTTCCTGCATGCAACGGGATGGACCCCTCACGAAACAAAGCCAAAAACCCCTAAAACAACGAGCCAACACAAAATGGACAAATCAAAGTGATGACTAGACGTGAGGACAGAATCCAGCATCCACCAAGGCCTTTTTACCCATCACCCTAATCTCAAAGATGTCAGCTACACACAAGACCTCAAATGTTGAAGTAAAAAGCAGCAGATTTCCTTATGTTGTCTTGAGGATGGAACTTTCAGCTCTTGTCCGCGGATCAGTGGACGAAGTTGCACTCTTCCTCCTTTTGTGAGTCGCTCCTGGGAACACTAGTGTTATGAGCATGGAGCCACCCAGAGGTTCTCCCCACCAGAGCTGATCAGTTTTAATAAAGGCATCAAGGAGGAGGAAGGTCCCCTGCCTGTGTTTATTTCAATACAGTACTAAATAGCTGTACCAAAAACTGATTAACAAATACATTGTTAAAAAAAAGGCAAGTAACTGGAAAACTGACCAGGGCTAGGTGTCCTTCAGGGCTTTAGATCTGTATGAACTATGGCTTTTGATAGCTGGGCTGCTCCTTCCAATACTTGAAAGTGCCTGGGGCACTTCAGCTGGGGACCATTGTGGGGGTGTCGAGTGTCCCAAATGACTCCTGTACAAAATTTAAATGCATAAAAGTTCTCCACTCTGTTAAAAAATATTTCCCCCACAAAACCAGGGACACAGACATCACAAAAAGTTTAACTGTGGCAATCAGGCCCTGTTATTTGCACCAAGTGTTGGTTTTCCAGGCTTTCGCTCCTTCCATCCACGCTGGAGAGTCCCTGAGTCGTTAATCGCCGCTCATTGGGCTATTGGCTGCTTCAGATAACAGTCACACCGGCTCCTGTATCAATGAGTCCTGTTAGGAGTGTCTCTGCCTTTCAGAGTCCCTTTGCATTGGCATGTTGGATGCTCAGAGGTAATATTTTGTGTCCATAAAATCTGTGGCACCCCTGTAGAACTGAAACCCCCCCTTTATTCATCTATCGGGGGTGCAGGCAGGGGTGCTGCAGGAAAGGGTATAAGTTGAGCTATATTGCTCCTGGCCGGGACTACACAGGGTGGATGGGGGTGTCCAAGCCATGATCTTTATTTCCCCAAGGGAATCAGAGTCTATAGCCCCAGGGAGAACAAACAACCCTGTTATCCAGGTGGAAGATCTGCCTATAATCAAAGCATGCATATTCTGTCCTGGCGATCCGAAAACTCCTGTGGGAAGCAAATGGACAGATGAATCAAGCAATGTTACTGTGTCGGAGGTTGCCAGGTCCATTCCTGCACTGCCTGGGGTGGCTGGTTGTAAGTCAGCGACAATTGCTCGGTGGGCGAGGGCAGGGCCAATTGGAAGTTCATGGTTGCTCCCAGCTGCTGCGTCGGCTGCGGAATTTGCATCCTCGCGCATCGCAGTCCCGTGCTGCGAGAGAAGTTTCCCTGCAAAGGCTGGCCATTGTGGTGGAACTTGGAGCGACATCTATTAGCAAAGTGAGGGCCTTTCCAGCAGCAAGGGCATACACCCGGAGCTTTAGGTTTTTGCGTTCTTTGGCAGTCTCTCCAGATTTGCCCATATCTCTCGCAGCCAAAACAAGCCAGGTGTTTCCCAGGGGTTAGTTTCACAGTGGCAAAAGCGTTCGCTATGCCTTGCCCCACGGCTTGATATGTGACTGCTGTGGTGTGTTGTAATGTCCCCAAGTGGTGGCACGCTTGTATCATTTGGAGTAAAGTGGGTTCAGGTTCAGGGGGTAAAGATTTTAAAAGCTGCTTACAGTCCAGGTTGGTGTTCTCGACGGCCAGTTTGAGGAGTATAATCTCCCTGGCTTGCTTGCTATTGATTTACCTCTCCAATGTTGGTGTCAATTTGTCCACAAACTGCAAGTAAGGCTCTTGCGGACCTTGTTTGATATTCATGAAGGACTGTTGAGTAGTTTGGCATCAGGAACCTTAAGGAATGCCAGGCGAGCTGCCCTAATATCCTGTAGGGCTTCTCTTGGTAAGGTGGCTTGGCCATTAGGCTTGGTATGTGCCCCCTCCCCCACAAGGTGGTCAATAGTTAAGGCAGCCAGGGCTTGGTTTGCATGCCCTGCATACATTGCAATTAAATTTTCCAGCCCTTTTTTCCATTGTGGCATAAATATAGCATATTGTGTTGGTGTGAGCAACAGATTTGCCAAAAACTTACCATCGTGAGGAGTCATGAGGTGAGAAGTAAAGCTTGCTCTTAATAAATTACTAAAGTAGGGGGGCCCTAGTCCATATTCCTGCACAGCGGTACGTATGGTGCAGTTCCTTAATTTCCAAGTGATCTAGGGGCTCCCATTGTGGAATTTCCCCCTTCAGGCCGAATTGCACAAGGGCCACAAAGATTTCTGCAGCAATGTCAAGGTCTCTGTCCTTAAGGGCTTTCCTTTTTATCTGTAACCAATTGTTACACGTATCCAAAGGGAGTAAGCTCGCATCTTTTTCAGGGCCAGGGTTGAAAGAGTCCAGCTCCCCTTCACTGCTAGAGTCAGTGCCTGCTGCATAAGCGATAAGTGTGTGACGGCTCTGGCATGGCTGGCAGTGTGGCGGTGGGACTGGGGATGGCGACCGGGCTCTATCCCTGGCACTCGCTGGGGAGGGCGTGCAGACCAGGGATGGAGAGTGGGACCTGGGCAGGTTTCAATCTGGCTGGGGCCGTCTCAGGGTAGCCTCACAGGCTGTAGCCTCACAGTCTTCCCCGCACCCTCCCACTTTTTTAATTGCGTCCATGACCGCCTTCCAAGCAGGAAGCATTCGGAGCTCTGGCTCGTGGCCAGGCAGTGTAGCGAGGTCATAGAGCTTTACTCCGACCTTGTCCCGGAAGCGGAGACTAAATACAGAAGAAGGGGTAGCATCGGGGACCATGTGTGACACCCATCATAAAATGACTTAAGGTCGTGCTTTGGGATGGGGGAGCCACGCCTGTCCAGAAGGGCAAGCACGGTTTCATAGACGTCTCTCTCTTTGAACATTTCCTTTCCCATTCCTTTAGTTCCCCTGGCTCACCTGTCAAAGCGCAGCAGACAGGGATTGCAGGCCCAAACGCGGTTCTCTAACCGTCAAGATCAGTTCCAGGGACTCGCTGACTCCCCGCCTGTCAGGCAGATTCATTTCCTCAAACAGGGCACCAATTTTCGGCGATGGAGATAGACAGGGAGACTGACTCGGTGATCAGAATCCGATTTTCTTGTGGGATACGAGCACTTATATACTATTTTAGGGAGACTAGTAATGTATACTACAATGTAGGTTGAAATCACATACACAAACTTATTCATGTAACAACACCTTGTGCTTACATTGTTTAATAGGATTTTCTTTTTCTGGTAAACCTGTCTAATTAAATCTTCTTGCTATCTAGATCTAATTTTCAAAGTTCCATTTGCTTTTGCCAAGGCATTTTATCTATCGATTTTCCTATGCTAATAAGGTCCAAAGTACTCTCTGTCTTGTGCACCCCAATATTCCACTGCAGCTTTGGACTGTTCCAAAGGGGTCTACTTTGGGTTTGTCATCTGCAGGCCATTGCAGAGCAGTGGGCCACAGGCTGCTGCCGGAGCTCCAACACAACACAAGTGTGGCAGCCCAAGAATCACTGCACGGATCTTCCGGATCTTCGGAGACATTCAGTTGCCAGAGAAACAGCAAGCAGGACCAGAGGAGCTTTGCATCTCCCTGCCACAAAATCGAGGTCAGCCTGCAAATGGAGTCAGAGCAAAGGTAAGCATGCACCCGCATTCTAAAGAAGGAACTGCAGCCTACAAGAGTCCTGGAAATTGATTCTCTTTGCTTCTTTTGCCCCCTAAATGTCATTGAAGAAGTTAGGCTTTTCAGAACCAGCTAGGATGCCACCTAGAAGAAGCAGACTTGCTTTCAGTCAAAGCTTTTGAGACCAAAAGTCTTGTTTGCTTGGGTTCCTTGGATGCCACTTGGGTTGGTGCATTTTCTGAGTTCCCCTGGGATGCCTTGAGCACTGCCTTATGGGCTGGGAGGACATTTTCTGCTGCTTTATGAGTGAGGAGAACTTCCCAGGCTTTTCTTTTGCATTAGCTGTACAGAAGGTTGCCTTGCTGGGCACAAGAAAGCCACAGAGCAGCTGCTATTGTGAGGTCAAGGGAGCGGTGCAACAGTGCTGTCAGCACAGCGTTGTCCCGGTGCGCGCAAGGCCTGGTCGTCCAGAGCAGCTCTTCCGCTCGCTCCCTGCAGGAGGATCCTCGTGCGCAAGGAGCTCTCAGCGGACAGCCTGCACCCTGAGAGGAGTCTTGGCTTTCCCTTGGGTGGCATTCAGCGTGCAAACCCGCGCAGCACTGCCAAAATGATCGGGCAAGTCTGTGCTGCGGTTTGCACCGTCTTTTCTGTTGTCTATTCCGGCTACTACCTGACCCAGCTGACTCGTAAGTAAAGGTTTCTCCTGGGGCTGGCATTGCCCAGCTTTTGCTTCACTCTGCTCTTGATGCAGCACTAGTGACCCAGTTTATTTGGGAACAAAATGGCCATGAAGATGCCACCGCTTTGGTCAATGTCCTGCCAGCAGCATCAGCTAAAAAGCGGGAATCTGTACTGGGTGGCGGGTGCAGAATATGTGCAGTGCTACCTGCAGCGGTTGCCTTCCCTCCCCGGGAGAGTGCGTGGCAGCGGAGTCTGTCATTTCCTCAGCTTGCTGCTTCAAGCAAGACGAGCTGCAAATGGCAGACTCTGAGGGGAGATCCTCAGAAGTACTTCTACCAACTCAGTGGTTCTCTCCAGGAGTGAAGGAAAGCGCCTTTCGCTCCAACATTGCCCCTTAGAGGCCTTGGCTGCGTGACTTGACCCTTTGATGGTGTGCCAAGACTGCGATTCCCTTGGGGATGCAGCACAAACTCCAATGCAGGGAGGGTTTGCTGCTGAGCCCAGCAGCTGTTCCTGGGCTGCTTCAGCAGGGAGCTGCCACTGGGAAGGGGCCCTTTATGGAAGCTTTGCTGGGCTATCATCTTCAGCCAACGAATGGGAATTAGGGCATGCCATTTAAAAGAATAGAGATCTAAAATGCAGGAAAGAGAAGAGGAAAATGCTGCTTGAGCTGTTGGGCACAACAGGAGCTCAAACTTTTGAAGAGCAGCGGGCATTTCCACCACTCTGTTTCTAGTTCTCTCTTGGCAAAAGAGGCCCAAATGTCGACAGAGCCTACTATAGCGTCCTTGTTGTTCTCTTGCTGGCTGTGGGAAAGAGCTGTTGCTCCTGGAGGCACGTTGGCAAAGTGGCTCTGTGTTGGGACTGCCTCTTGCTGTGGGAGTCGCCAGCACGGGCACGTTTCTAAGGGCCTCTGGTAACTTTTGCCTTGCTCGCTGCAGGTCACCTGACACGCAGGTGGAGACAAGCCTGTCCTTTGGTGAGTGGCAAAGGAAGCTGAGAGGTTGCTGGCATGTGAGAATTGTGCAGCAATTCTGCCAGCTTGGCCTGTTGCAGTCGAGTGTGGAGTGCCAGCGTGGGAGGCTGAAAGGAAGGCCAACTGCCCGGTGGCATCAGCAGTAGCAAAGGGAGCACTGGCCGTTTGGTGATTTTCCAGTGAAGAGCCTTTCAAGAGACGAAAGGCAAACGGGATGGCTCCAAGGCATCTTTCTGCTTGTAGCCAGCAGGGAAGCTCAAATGCACAGCAAGATGGAGTAGCACCTCATGCAGCCATCTTCCTCGAGTTTTCGTGACTCAGAGTCCCACTTGTATCAAAGTCTATGATTTCCTCTACTTCTGGGTCCTTTCCCAGCTCAATAGAAAGCAGCTCCTAAGGGATTGGCTTTTGCCCATCTCTCTCACTTCTGTCTGTCTGCAGGGCTCAACAGCTGGCTCAGCAGCTCCTCCAGCTGCCTCTGTCATGGAGGAAGAGGCTGAAGAGCAGCAAAGGAACATCAAGCCTCCAGCTGCTGTCCCTCCACAGCCTGAACACGCAGAGCCGGTAAGTGGCAGCTGAGCTTGGCACTGCCTTTGGTGCAGGGCCAGGCTTCCCGTTTTGGAGCAGCCCTTGTTGTTCGTGGCTGAAGATGCTGGGGGCGGTGTGCCTGCCATGACGTAGTGCTGCTTGAGGAGGGCCAAGGAAGTGCTGGCCAGTGGGTTCTGAAGTTTGACATTTAAGCTGGGATGCTGAGAGGGCCCGAGAATGTCTCTTGGCATCAGACAAGAGGCAGCATTCCATGATTCCCAGCGTAGGAGTCAGCGCCTTGTGCCCACTGTCAGTGCAGGCTGCCTGTGGTCGGTAAGCGGACAGAGCGGCCCAGAGACGCAGCTGACAGCCTTGCAGGGGATCTGGGAAACACTGGGCCCTGGAAGGGACCTGCCCTCTCCTAATGGACTAATTTGCTTCACGCTGTGCTTCACTTCCAGCCGGTCAGAGCAGAGTTTGGAGAGGAGAATCCCTGTCAGCCCTGCATTGTGAAAGGTGGGTGGGTCTGGGCAGGGCTGGAAGGCGGCTCCAAAGGGCCGCTCCCTAAAGGCTGCCATAGAGAGGGGAAATCCGTGAAACAGATCAGAGAAGGGACACACTGCGGGCTTCTGAGCAGACCGTTGCATGCCAGCTCCGGGGTGATTTCATTGCCCAGGAAAAGACAGAAGGAGGAAAGCAACAAGGTTCTGGGGCCATGCTCTGATCTCTTTCTGGATCTTGGCAGCCTCAGTGATACCTTGTTGCCAGTGTCTAGCAGAAAAGCTGCAGACGTGGAGGATGGAAGTGTCCCTGAGGGGCTGCATCCAAGTAGCCTTTGGGCTTTTCCCAAAGTTGCCTTTGAGAAGGGGACATGGGAAACGCCCTAGCTGGAGAGGCCTGGCGGTGGCTGACAGCATCTTCCCAAGGCCTTGCTTTTGCCGTGCACTCCGCGGGGCATCTGTACCAGCCACCCTTCTGACGGGCAATCCTTTCTTGTCCCAGCTCAAGACGGGCTCTGCAATTACACCTGGTGGCGCTGGACCAGCATGGCCTGCAGCAGCAAGCTCGCCCCCGCTGCTGGCACTTCCTGCAGCAGCGCAGCCCAGCAGCCCAAGATGATGGAGGAGCAGGGCCTGAAGACACTGAGTACATCCCGTGCATTTCTTGTCTGCCAGAGCAGTGTGTTGTGTGTGTGTCTGGGTGTAGGCTGCGCCAGAAGTTGCCCCTCGGTCTCAGAGGCATTTAGGCCCCTCTGCACAAGCTGTTGTTGTGCTTTGAGGCACCACGGCAGCGGTCAGGGAGTTCTGGTGCCTATGAGAGCGGCTGGGCCTGGCTTGGCTCTGCCTGGGCTGCCTACTGTGCCAAAGACAAAAGCCGAGCTTGTTTCTGCTTCAGCAGAAGGCTGGCATCTAGCAAGTGACTAGGCCCCAGGAAGCTCTCTGACCCAAGCCGTTTTCTGGCTATCCTTCATACTCCTAGTCGGGCTTAGACACTGTGTGCCCCTGGTAGTGGACGTGCCAGTGATTCTGGACAATTGGATCCCAAGTGCTCTGGGGATGCCCGGAGGCAGACGAGGAGACCAGGATGTCAGTGCAGAGGCCGGGTGTGGCGCTGAGTGCAGAAGGCGGCTGGTCAGGGACAGCCCAGGAGCTGATCCTGCAGCTGCTGCTCCAGCGCTGCTCCAGCAGCGTTCCAGCAAGGGCCGCAGGAGCAGGAGACAACGACAGTTGCTATGGGCACAGCCCAACATTCCATCTAGAACCCCCGGGGGAGCCATGGGACAGAAAGGGGCATGGGCCGCCTCTGCCCCTTGTACTTCTTCTGCTGCAAGTTTGCTCTGAGAAGCTTCCCATTGGGCCTTTTCTCCTCAGTCGTCTGATGAGACAGGCAAAAGCAGTGCAGGGACAGCCCTGGCTCTTCCCGGTGCTTCTCTGCAAGGTGCCTCCAGCTGAAGGTGCACAGGAGCCTGCCTCTGTGCAAGGGCCCAGACCTCATCTCCTGCCCTGGAGAACCAGAAGGGCTCCTCCCACTGGCTCTCCTCCAGCTCTGAGAGGAGCTGGAATTTGCAAGTTGCCTAGCGCAGAGCCAACTCCAAAGCTTCCTCTCAAAGTGGAGGCATTCATCCTGCCCCCTTTCTCAATTCTCCTTTTGCTGCCCAATAATGTCACTGCATGGTTTCCCTCCTTTGGGCCTCTGAGCTGGTCTCTCACCTCATCACTCCTCCCTTGAAACTTGGAGAAACAGGATCTTTTTCAGGCCAACTGATGGGGACACACACACACACACCCAGGGACAGCACACGGGCATTTCTCTAGCAAACATTCATGCAGAATTTCTAGATCCCTCTTCCAGCTCCCTTGGAGAAGCTCGGTGGTTGTCCCAAAAGACTCTGGCATTCCTCTAAGGAAGCAACACTTACAGAATTACCTTTCCCCACTGCTGGCCTTCACATTGCTTTTAATGCCTAGATGGCCGATATGACAAAAGCCAGGCAGCTTTGCTGCTTCCCTGCCTGTCCTTAAGGAAAAGCAAATCTTGCTTCAGTCCCAATCTTGCTTCCTTCCCAGCCTGCATGTTACCCACTGGCTAGCAAACTGAGGGGGCAGCTGGAACAAGTCCCACTGCAAGGCAGATACTTTGTAGCCTCCAAAGCCCACCTGCACCGGCTCCATCAGACAAGGGCAAGCTTGCCTCGGCTTCCCAGAAGCAGCCTGGCAATTGCCCCCTCCCTCGCCCCCTCTCCATCCACCCTCCACAGCCCCTGCCACCAAAGCCTTGCTAGGCAGGGCCATTTGCTGGCCTCCATAAAAGAGTGACTTGGATTCTTCTTTGGCGCAAGTGCCCCAGCTGTGACAAGTCAGAGGATAATGATCACACCCGCTCGGCTTTAGCTAAGGACATTGCTGGAGGCCCAGAGCGGGACACTGGTCCTTTCCAGAGAAACTGAAACTGACCTAGCCATGCCTTTGTGGTGCATGCCGATAGGAATTGGATAGAATCGGAGGGCTTAGAAACGTCCTCCAAGCTGGTCAGCTCCATCAGTCCCCCAAAATGAAAGAAAGTTTTCTGTCTGGGCTCCAAAAAGGACTCAACCCGCTGCTTTTATGCCAGAAAATATGGTGAGACCAGACCACTCATCTAGATGCAATTCAGTGAATTAAACAAAGCCTCCCTTTCCACTCCCAGCTGAGATGTTGAGGAATCAAAGGCTGAAGCCCCAGCGTTATTTCATTGGCAGTAAAGGAGACACACCTCAGGAAGTCCTGCCAGCTGAGCAAGGGGCTGGGCTCGGGGTGGTGGCGCCTGCCCAGCTTCTTCTCTCAGGGCAAGTGCCGTCTTTGCAACACCAGGCAAATGGAACAAACATTGCTGGAGTCATTTCATACAGACAAACAGACAAAATGGAACAAACATTGGTTTAATGATAAAGACCCATTAGCTCTCAACAAAGGCAAAATGACAAAAGGCAGAGCATAGACAACACCCAACCTTTGAAATTTATTGAGAAATCTAATAAAACTGATGAATCTCCAATAATACTAATGGATCTTAACTACTAAATTGAGGAGATTCCTATCATGTCAACTAACGAAGTAGAAGATTCAACTATCCTAAAAGCTTAAAAAACAGTCCTATTCCTATCTAGTCCTATTGACACCTAACTCTTGCTAGCCCTGGACAACCTGCAGGGTTGTCCAATTTCAAAGTCTTTTCTTTTTAGGGAGAGGCTTTGCTGTCTTCCGAGGCCGATGTCTTCTGCTGTGTTTGTTCCTTTCCTTCATGCTTTCAAACACCCTGCAAGATAGGAAACAAACCATCCATTGCTGACGCTAGTACACACCATGAAACCAAGTGCCGAGATCTCCGTTTGAGTATGAATTTCTGTCTTTTCGGGCAGTGGCACATTTGTCAATGGATCAGCACCATGAGTCTGATGGTTCTACTTTCAATGCCTTGAAATGTCTTCCTCCTTTTGCTGCATCCTCTTTTGAATTTGATCAGCAGCATCAAACCAAGCTTTGATGGATCTATTCCTACTTGTATCAACTGGGTCTTGTTGGGGCACGGCAAGGTTTCATTGTGAAGGCTGGGTTTTACCTAAGCTCTTTGGGTTTGAGGTGGGTGTTAAGCTTGAGCACGGCTGCCGGGGGCGATGCTGCAAGTGCCCCCAGCTTCCCCTGCGGTGCCTTTGAAAAGGGTCAGCCCCTTTTAGTCCAAAGGCGCAGCTTTGAGCAGAAAGAGGAGGAACTTGCGCACCGTTTGCACTGCCCGCAGGGAAAGGGGCCTCCCGCCGAAGGGGGCGGCTGGCGCGGTTGGCAGCAGGGACACTGGGCGCTGCGAGCCCTCTTGCGGCTTCTCTTCCCTGGCTCCCCGTTCTCCTTTCTGGGAGGGCTTTTCCTCCTCCTTGCTTTGCCCACGCTCTGGAAATCAAAGAGTCCTTATCAATGCTTCCTTCCTCTCACAAAGCTGGAAATCAGAGCATCCAGCACAAAAATCGATTGGCCTAAGCAAATCCTTCCAAAGCCTCAAGAGCTGAGAAAACGGCTGCCTTTGCCAATGGGCTGCGGCGGGCTGCCAAGCCAGAGCTTGGAGGAAAATACTCCTCTTTTCTACAGGCCAAAGGGGTGGGAGAAAGACCTGGCTATTTAGTGCTCTACATTTCTTATTTCTACCTTTCTGCCTAACATCTCTCTGCTTTTCCTCCACAAATGTCTAGGCAACGGGATTTCAATTCAGTCCAATTAGGGTAGACACATGCTTAGCCATTTTCTAGTCCCCAAAATAATCTCCCTCCCTGTCTCTCTCTCTCTCTCTCTCCCCCTCACATGATGGGAAGCAAATTGCTCTTTGCCAGTAAGGAAAGTTTTAGGGGAGCCACAGCACCGGCAGCTCCTTCTTGGGGACTATGCTGGGATGCTAGAAAAACTCCCTCAAAATCTGCAGCATATCCACAAAGGCAGCCTGGACTGCTGATGTCAGCAAGCAGTGGGGAATTTGGGGTCTGATTGGAGTCAGCGAGGGTGCCAGCCCTTGAGAAGCCCATCTGTAGAGAGTCAAAGCCCATTTTGGTGGCGGTGCTGCTTTCTTGGGTCAAAGTTAGGCTCCAGAATTGCATACTTCAGGGCAGCAGCACAAGGAAGCCCTGGGCAGCATCTGCTGTGCCTTTCCCAGCGCATGGGACGATGTGATCCTGGCAAAGGGGCGTCTGGCATGGCTCACCAGCAGCTTTTCTCCCCTTCTCCCAGTTTCTCGACCTTCCTGGCACCTCTCCATTTTCTTGCCCCTCACCTGAGCAAGAGTGCTGGCAAGTTTATGCTCCTTTTTCCAGGAGTAGTAGTACTCCACACACTGGGCCACGGTCTTAGTCTGGATCTGTTGTGAAGAGAAAAAGAAGGAATCGAAAATGGTGTCGGGTGCACTGGGGAAAAAGTAGACTATGGAGTGAAGTAGGAAGTAAAAGCATGAATGAAATGGAGTAGGGTGTAAAATGAAAACATGGGGAAAGAGAGGCATCATGCAATGTCTTAAACCCTGTATGATGCTAGGTGCTAATACACGCAATGCACAGATCAACAACAAATCCATCTAGCACAGTTCTTCTTTCCCCGCTTCACTCCAGTTATGCCAGCACAGCGTCTTGTGGAAGCAGCAGCAGACCTGTGCCACAAGTCTGACAGAATAAAGCTTCATCTTCCAAAAGAGCTTGGAGAAAAGGGCTGGAGAGGCAGGATCATCCTTTTGACACAGGCTTTTGATGTTCCCTTTTGTTGCTACTTGAAGATACTTGGTACTTGAGAAGAGACAGACTGAAGCCCAGTGCTTGTTCCCAGAAATAAGCAAGCTTTCCTGCTGCTGATCTGCTCGGGTAAAGAATGTCCCGTGGCTTTACCTGCTTCTGGATGAGATGAAAATCCTTGCCGTAGGTGTGGAAAGCCTTTTGGAAGGACTCCTTCTCCTCAGGTGTCCATCTATCAGAGCCTGGCAATAAAAAGCAGCGGGTAGTAAAGGGATCCCTTGATCCACACCAAGTAGATCCCACTGGCTGCCGAAAGAAAATGGTCGCAGGCCGTCATTCACGTGGGTGTACGTGTCTGCTCCCTCAGAAGGTCATGAAGACAAGAGCAGGCATTGCCCGGGGAGAAGGATTGGAAAACAAGTAAAGCTGAAGGACTAGATGCTGGTGCTTTCCCCAGCCGCAGAGGAGACAAGACCTTGTGCTGGTGTTAAGCACAATTTCTTGAAGCAGAAACCCTTGCCACAAGAATGAAGGGGACGGCAGCATCTGTCAGGGACGCAAGAAGCTCTGCTTTGCTTACCTGCGTAATGATAATCAGCCATGGGATGGCCTTGAGGTGTTGCAGGCCCCTCTGAGAGCAGCATCTCCAGAGCCTCCTGCAAGATCAAGAGGGAAAAGGCTTTAGCCGCCCCAGCACATTAAAAATGAGCCAAAAAAACACAGGTGCCGCCTTTCAGCTCCTTTGCCTCTCCAGACATTCAAGCGACTCTATCCCATGTGGGTGGAACACTGTCATTTGCTCCCAGTCCCTAGTTTTTGCTGCCCAACCCTTTGATCCTGGTCCCCAAGAGTGGCCTTTTGCTCACCAAGCTGAGGATTTTGCTGCTCCTGCAGCCAGAATGGCCTCAGCTGACTGAGGCTTCTGGGAATTTCCCCTCCTAAGGTCTTAGAGAACCCAGATCTCCAGGCCATTTACAAGGCAGCAGGACCTTCTGCCGCTGCCGCCTCCAGGAGGGAGATTCTCCCTGCTGGAGCCCTTTGGGCTCAGCCCTGACGCAGCTGGAGGAGACCCAGCAGGCAGCAAGTGCTCTGCTCCCTGTTAAGACCCTTCTTCCAAGAGCAGCCAGGAAAGGCTGTCCCAGTGCCCAGGCCCTCTGCATTCCCTGTGCCCTCTTCTCTGTGCCCAAACAGCCGCTTCTTACCGGAACGCTGCCGCGTGCCTGGTGCAGGCAGTGCAGGGCGCGCTCCAGGTTAGCTGCTGCCCCGGGAATGCCACGGGAGCTGGCCATGTCCAACAGTTCTCTTACTGCAAGCATAAGAAAAAACCCACCGAAAGTCAGCCTGGAGGCCAGCAAGGGCAAAGACTGCCATGCAAGGCAGAAGGAAAGGCCGGCAGCTAAAGACAGCAGCTTGGAGAGCATGAAAAGGAGAGCAAAGACAGGGCCAGCTGAAGCAAGGGCCCACGCAGTGCTGGCTCTCCCTCCAAAGCAGCTTCTGTAAGAAGAAGTGGGGGCCAATCTCCCCTCTTCCAGTGGCAAACGGCCCTGACCAATTGGGAGAGCAAGGTGCTTGCTCTTTCTCCTTGCCTCTAACACTTCTACATGGGAAGATGGGCGAGACAAGGAGAGAAGCAGAGCCTGCAAAAGGCTGCCTTTTTAGGCAAAAGGAGCCTTTTCAAGACCCAAGTAGCTCAGGGCTGGAAGCAAAGCTACCTCTGTCAGGTTTTTCCATGTCAGAGTCATCCTCCCCCCAGGGCTTCCAGACCAGGCTTGCAGGCTCTTCATCCTCACTTGGTGCTCTGCTCTGCAGCTCTGGGAGCTCAGCCTGAAAGTCGCTGCCAACATTGATGCGTCTAAAGGAAGAAGGAGGTGGAGGTGAGAAAGGCAAGTGGTCAAGAGAGCCTTGCTGTGCACCCACAGGCTTGAACCAATCCCAGCCTGACTCTGAAAGAGCAGTTCTCCTCCTCGCCATTCCTCCAGTTTGCTGTCCTTTAACCCTAGGCCAAAACTCACGGCTGAATCTGGGCTCTTGCTTTCCTTTTCATTGTGCCTCTCCTTTCCACCTGAAAGACATCAAAGCAATGCTCCAGTTCAAAATCCTTCTGCCAAGGATGTGTCAGTAGCCTTCCTTCTCATCCTCATCATTGCAAAGCCTGAGCTCCTGTGTCCCAGCTCCTTTCTCTTTGCTCTCATTGCTGCCTTTTTGACATGGAATGTCCTAGGCAGGACCCTCTAGCAGTCAGCAGCTTCCTCAGGAGGGCAAGCAGAAGGCCATGCACTACTCTCTTCACTCCCGGGGCCACGGAGAAGAGCCAAGAGAATGGCAGGGAAGATGTGCCAGTGCAGGCTTAGGTTGGATAGAAGGAAAAGCTTCTTCAGCCACAGGCTGCTTGGGCACTGCAACAGCCTCCCCAGGGAAGGGGGCACAGCACCAAGGCTGACTGAGCTCCAAAAGTGTTTGGACACTGCTCTTGGGCACAGGCTGTGATTGTTGAGGCTGCCCCGGGCAGGCCCTGCAGTTGGGCTCAGTGATCTTTCAGAATCCCTTCCAAGGCAGAAAATTCTGTGCTACTGTGATTGTGCTCTTGAGGAGATGGCATTTGACGGCCTCCCCTGAGCATGAGGTAGAACCAGCCCTACGTGCACTGAAAAAAGAATCTCTAAAGATCTTAAAATAGAATGGATCTAGAAGCGATGGAACTAGGTAAGTAGATAAGAATTGCTGATCCCAGATGGTTTTTGAAGTTGAAAGCCTGTGTTTGAGGAGAAGCCCAGTCAAATGCTTCCATGCCCTGAACGACAGGGATGCCAGAGGAGAAGTGGCATCATTGTGCTGTTTGAAGCTTTGGAGCGGGTATGAGCAGAGTCAGGGCATAAGGGGATTTGTTGACACTGAAGCCCTGACCTGCTCAGCCAGGAACAATTTGTTTTGGGGTCAGCACAAGATAGTTTGAGGACTGAAATGGGTGCTAAGAACGTTTAATCAGGTGATGCGTGGACGAGGATCTGCAACTGCACTGGGACACCTCTCTAGGTCCTCTCTGGAAAGGTCTGTGTTTCCCCTGGAGGCAACACGATGCTTTCAGAAGCTGCACCCTGCTTTCACGTGGAAGCTCGTCTGGGGAAAGTGAGCATGCAGCCTGTGTGTCGTGCTCGGTGGGAGAGGCAGCTGGAGCCTCCTGCCGCTGTGCTAGTGCTTTGAGGGCAAACGGGGATTTTCTTACCTTGGAGGGTTCCCAAGTGCTCTGGGGATGCCCGGAGGCAGACGAGGAGACCAGGATGTCGGTGCAGAGGCCGGGTCTGGCGCTGAGTGCAGAAGGCGGCTGGTCAGGGACAGCCCAGGAGCTGATCCTGCAGCTGCTGCTCCAGCAGCGTTCCAGCAAGGGCCGCAGGAGCAGGAGACAACGACAGTTGCTATGGGCACAGCCCAACATTCCATCTAGAACCCCCGGGGGAGCCATGGGACAGAAAGAGGCATGGGCCGCCTCTGCCCCTTCTACTTCTGCTGCAAGTTTGCTCTGAGAAGCTTCCCATTGGGCCTTTTCTCCTCAGTCGTCTGGTGAGACAGGCAAAAGCAGTGCAGGGACAGCCCTGGCTCTTCCCGGTGCTTCTCTGCAAGGTGCCTCCAGCTGAAGGTGCACAGGAGCCTGCCTCTGTGCAAGGGCCCAGACCTCATCTCCTGCCCTGGAGAGCCGGAAGGGCTCCTCCCACTGGCTCTCCTCCAGCTCTGAGAGGAGCTGGAATTTGCAAGTTGTCCAGCGCAGAGCCAACTCCAAAGCTTCCTCTCAAAGTGGAGGCATTCATCCTGCCCCCTTTCTCAATTCTCCTTTTGCTGCCCAATAATGTCACTGCATGGTTTCCCTCCTTTGGGCCTCTGAGCTGGTCTCTCACCTCATCACTCCTCCCTTGAAACTCGGAGAAACAGGATGTTTTTCAGGCCAACTGATGGGGACACACACACACACACACAGGGACAGCACACGGGCATTTCTCTAGCAAACATTCATGCAGAATTTCTAGATCCCTCGTCCAGCTCCCTTGGAGAAGCTCGGTGGTTGTCCCAAAAGACTCTGGCATTCCTCTAAGGAAGCAACACTAACAGAATTACCTTTCCCCACTGCTGGCCTTCACATTGCTTTTAATGCCTAGATGGCCGATATGACAAAAGCCAGGCAGCTTTGCTGCTTCCCTGCCTGTCCTTAAGGAAAAGCAAATCTTGCTTCAGTCCCAATCTTGCTTCCTTCCCAGCCTGCATGTTACCCACTGGCTAGCAAACTGAGGGGGCAGCTGGAACAAGTCCCACTGCAAGGCAGATACTTTGTAGCCTCCAAAGCCCACCTGCACCGGCTCCATCAGACAAGGGCAAGCTTGCCTCGGCTTCCCAGAAGCAGCCTGCCAATTGCCCCCTCCCTCGCCCCCTCTCCATCCACCCTCCACAGCCCCTGCCACCAAAGCCTTGCTAGGCAGGGCCATTTGCTGGCCTCCATAAAAGAGTGACTTGGATTCTTCTTTGGCGCAAGTGCCCCAGCTGTGACAAGTCAGAGGATAATGATCACACCCGCTCGGCTTTAGCTAAGGAGATTGCTGGAGGCCCAGAGCGGGACACTGGTCCCTTCCAGAGAAACTGAAACTGACCTAGCCATGCCTTTGTGGTGCATGCCGATAGGAATTGGATAGAATCGGAGGGCGTAGAAACGTCCTCCAAGCTGGTCAGCTCCATCAGTCCCCCAAAATGAAACAAAGTTATCTGTCTGGACTCCAAAAAGGACTCAACCCGCTGCTTTTATGCCAGAAAATATGGTGAGACCAGACCACTCATCTAGATGCAATTCAGTGAATTAAACAAAGCCTCCCTTTCCACTCCCAGCTGAGATGTTGAGGAATCAAAGGCTGAAGCCCCAGCGTTATTTCATTGGCAGTAAAGGAGACACACCTCAGGAAGTCCTGCCAGCTGAGCAAGGGGCTGGGCTCGGGGTGGTGGCGCCTGCCCAGCTTCTTCTCTCAGGGCAAGTGCCGTCTTTGCAACACCAGGCAAATGGAACAAACATTGCTGGAGTCATTTCATACAGACAAACAGACAAAATGGAACAAACATTGGTTTAATGATAAAGACCCATTAGCTCTCAACAAAGGCAAAATGACAAAAGGCAGAGCATAGACAACACCCAACCTTTGAAATTTATTGAGAAATCTAATAAAACTGATGAATCTCCAATAATACTAATGGATCTTAACTACTAAATTGAGGAGATTCCTATCATGTCAACTAACGAAGTAGAAGATTCAACTACCCTAAAAGCTTAAAAAACAGTCCTATTCCTATCTAGTCCTATTGACACCTAACTCTTGCTAGCCCTGGACAACCTGCAGGGTTGTCCAATTTCAAAGTCTTTTCTTTTTAGGGAGAGGCTTTGCTGTCTTCCGAGGCCGATGTCTTCTGCTGTGTTTGTTCCTTTCCTTCATGCTTTCAAACACCCTGCAAGATAGGAAACAAACCATCCATTGCTGACGCTAGTACACACCATGAAACCAAGTGCCGAGATCTCCGTTTGAGTATGAATTTCTGTCTTTTCGGGCAGTGGCACATTTGTCAATGGATCAGCACCATGAGTCTGATGGTTCTACTTTCAATGCCTTGAAATGTCTTCCTCCTTTTGCTGCATCCTCTTTTGAATTTGATCAGCAGCATCAAACCAAGCTTTGATGGATCTATTCCTACTTGTATCAACTGTGTCTTGTTGGGGCACGGCAAGGTTTCATTGTGAAGGCTGGGTTTTACCTAAGCTCTTTGGGTTTGAGGTGGGTGTTAAGCTTGAGCACGGCTGCCGGGGGCGATGCTGCAAGTGCCCCCAGCTTCCCCTGCGGTGCCTTTGAAAAGGGTCAGCCCGTTTTAGTCCAAAGGCGCAGCTTTGAGCAGAAAGAGGAGGAACTTGCGCACCGTTTGCACTGCCCGCAGGGAAAGGGGCCTCCCGCCGAAGGGGGCGGCTGGCGCGGTTGGCAGCAGGGACACTGGGCGCTGCGAGCCCTCTTGAGGCTTCTCTTCCCTGGCTCCCCGTTCTCCTTTCTGGGAGGGCTTTTCCTCCTCCTTGCTTTGCCCACGCTCTGGAAATCAAAGAGTCCTTATCAATGCTTCCTTCCTCTCACAAAGCTGGAAATCAGAGCATCCAGCACAAAAATCGATCGGCCTAAGCAAATCCTTCCAAAGCCTCAAGAGCTGAGAAAACGGCTGCCTTTGCCAATGGGCTGCGGCGGGCTGCCAACACAGAGCTTGGAGGAAAATACTCCTCTTTTCTACAGGCCAAAGGGGTGGGAGAAAGACCTGGCTATTTAGTGCTCTACATTTCTTATTTCTACCTTTCTGCCTAACATCTCTCTGCTTTTCCTCCACAAATGTCTAGGCAACGGGATTTAAATTCAGTCCAATTAGGGTAGACACATGCTTAGCCATTTTCTAGTCCCCAAAATAATCTCCCTCCCTGTCTCTCTCTCTCTCTCTCTCCCCCTCACATGATGGGAAGCAAATTGCTCTTTGCCAGTAAGGAAAGTTTTAGGGGAGCCACAGCACCAGCAGCTCCTTCTTGGGGACTATGCTGGGATGCTAGAAAAACTCCCTCAAAATCTGCAGCATATCCACAAAGGCAGCCTGGACTGCTGATGTCAGCAAGCAGTGGGGAATTTGGGGTCTGATTGGAGTCAGCGAGGGTGCCAGCCCTTGAGAAGCCCATCTGTAGAGAGTCAAAGCCCATTTTGGTGGCGGTGCTGCTTTCTTGGGTCAAAGTTAGGCTCCAGAATTGCATACTTCAGGGCAGCAGCACAAGGAAGCCCTGGGCAGCATCTGCTGTGCCTTTCCCAGCGCATGGGACGATGTGATCCTGGCAAAGGGGCGTCTGGCATGGCTCACCAGCAGCTTTTCTCCCCTTCTCCCAGTTTCTCGACCTTCCTGGCACCTCTCCATTTTCTTGCCCCTCACCTGAGCAAGAGTGCTGGCAAGTTTATGCTCCTTTTTCCAGGAGTAGTAGTACTCCACACACTGGGCCACGGTCTTAGTCTGGATCTGTTGTGAAGAGAAAAAGAAGGAATCGAAAATGGTGTCGGGTGCACTGGGGAAAAAGTAGACTATGGAGTGAACTAGGAAGTAAAAGCATGAATGAAATGGAGTAGGGTGTAAAATGAAATCAACATGGGGAAAGAGAGGCATCATGCAATGTCTTAAACCCTGTATGATGCTAGGTGCTAATACACGCAATGCACAGATCAACAACAAATCCACCTAGCACAGTTCTTCTTTCCCCGCTTCACTCCAGTTATGCCAGCACAGCGTCTTGTGGAAGCAGCAGCAGACCTGTGCCACAAGTCTGACAGAATAAAGCTTCATCTTCCAAAAGAGCTTGGAGAAAAGGGCTGGAGAGGCAGGATCATCCTTTTGACACAGGCTTTTGATGTTCCCTTTTGTTGCTACTTGAAGATACTTGGTACTTGAGAAGAGACAGACTGAAGCCCAGTGCTTGTTCCCAGAAATAAGCAAGCTTTCCTGCTGCTGATCTGCTCGGGTAAAGAATGTCCCGTGGCTTTACCTGCTTCTGGATGAGATGAAAATCCTTGCCGTAGGTGTGGAAAGCCTTTTGGAAGGACTCCTTCTCCTCAGGTGTCCATCTATCAGAGCCTGGCAATAAAAAGCAGCGGGTAGTAAAGGGATCCCTTGATCCACACCAAGTAGATCCCACTGGCTGCCGAAAGAAAATGGTCGCAGGCCGTCATTCACGTGGGTGTACGTGTCTGCTCCCTCAGAAGGTCGTGAAGACAAGAGCAGGCATTGCCCGGGGAGAAGGATTGGAAAACAAGTAAAGCTGAAGGACTAGATGCTGGTGCTTTCCCCAGCCGCAGAGGAGACAAGACCTTGTGCTGGTGTTAAGCACAATTTCTTGAAGCAGAAACCCTTGCCACAAGAATGAAGGGGACGGCAGCATCTGTCAGGGACGCAAGAAGCTCTGCTTTGCTTACCTGCGTAATGATAATCAGCCATGGGATGGCCTTGAGGTGTTGCAGGCCCCTCTGAGAGCAGCATCTCCAGAGCCTCCTGCAAGATCAAGAGGGAAAAGGCTTTAGCCGCCCCAGCACATTAAAAATGAGCCAAAAAAACACAGGTGCCGCCTTTCAGCTCCTTTGCCTCTCCAGACATTCAAGCGACTCTATCCCATGTGGGTGGAACACTGTCATTTGCTCCCAGTCCCTAGTTTTTGCTGCCCAACCCTTTGATCCTGGTCCCCAAGAGTGGCCTTTTGCTCACCAAGCTGAGGATTTTGCTGCTCCTGCAGCCAGAATGGCCTCAGCTGACTGAGGCTTCTGGGAATTTCCCCTCCTAAGGTCTTAGAGAACCCAGATCTCCAGGCCATTTACAAGGCAGCAGGACCTTCTGCCGCTGCCGCCTCCAGGAGGGAGATTCTCCCTGCTGGAGCCCTTTGGGCTCAGCCCTGACGCAGCTGGAGGAGACCCAGCAGGCAGCAAGTGCTCTGCTCCCTGTTAAGACCCTTCTTCCAAGAGCAGCCAGGAAAGGCTGTCCCAGTGCCCAGGCCCTCTGCATTCCCTGTGCCCTCTTCTCTGTGCCCAAACAGCCGCTTCTTACCGGAACGCTGCCGCGTGCCTGGTGCAGGCAGTGCAGGGCGCGCTCCAGGTTAGCTGCTGCCCCGGGAATGCCACGGGAGCTGGCCATGTCCAACAGTTCTCTTACTGCAAGCATAAGAAAAAACCCACCGAAAGTCAGCCTGGAGGCCAGCAAGGGCAAAGACTGCCATGCAAGGCAGAAGGAAAGGCCGGCAGCTAAAGACAGCAGCTTGGAGAGCATGAAAAGGAGAGCAAAGACAGGGCCAGCTGAAGCAAGGGCCCACGCAGTGCTGGCTCTCCCTCCAAAGCAGCTTCTGTAAGAAGAAGTGGGGGCCAATCTCCCCTCTTCCAGTGGCAAACGGCCCTGACCAACTGGGAGAGCAAGGTGCTTGCTCTTTCTCCTTGCCTCTAACACTTCTACATGGGAAGATGGGCGAGACAAGGAGAGAAGCAGAGCCTGCAAAAGGCTGCCTTTTTAGGCAAAAGGAGCCTTTTCAAGACCCAAGTAGCTCAGGGCTGGAAGCAAAGCTACCTCTGTCAGGTTTTTCCATGTCAGAGTCATCCTCCCCCCAGGGCTTCCAGACCAGGCTTGCAGGCTCTTCATCCTCACTTGGTGCTCTGCTCTGCAGCTCTGGGAGCTCAGCCTGAAAGTCGCTGCCAACATTGATGCGTCTAAAGGAAGAAGGAGGTGGAGGTGAGAAAGGCAAGTGGTCAAGAGAGCCTTGCTGTGCACCCATAGGCTTGAACCAATCCCAGCCTAACTCTGAAAGAGCAGTTCTCCTCCTCGCCATTCCTCCAGTTTGCTGTCCTTTAACCCTAGGCCAAAACTCACGGCTGAATCTGGGCTCTTGCTTTCCTTTTCATTGTGCCTCTCCTTTCCACCTGAAAGACATCAAAGCAATGCTCCAGTTCAAAATCCTTCTGCCAAGGATGTGTCAGTAGCCTTCCTTCTCATCCTCATCATTGCAAAGCCTGAGCTCCTGTGTCCCAGCTCCTTTCTCTTTGCTCTCATTGCTGCCTTTTTGACATGGAATGTCCTAGGCAGGACCCTCTAGCAGTCAGCAGCTTCCTCAGGAGGGCAAGCAGAAGGCCATGCACTACTCTCTTCACTCCCGGGGCCACTGAGAAGAGCCAAGAGAATGGCAGGGAAGATGTGTTAGTGCAGGCTTAGGTTGGATAGAAGGAAAAGCTTCTTCAGCCACAGGCTGCTTGGGCACTGCAACAGCCTCCCCAGGGAAGGGGGCACAGCACCAAGGCTGACTGAGCTCCAAAAGTGTTTGGACACTGCTCTTGGGCACAGGCTGTGATTGTTGAGGCTGCCCCGGGCAGGCCCTGCAGTTGGCCTCAGTGACCTTTGAGAATCCCTTCCAAGCCAGAAAATTCTGTGCTACTGTGATTGTGCTCTTGAGGAGATGGCATTTGACGGCCGCCCCTGAGCATGAGGTAGAACCAGCCCTACGTGCACTGAAAAAAGAATCTCTAAAGATCTTAAAATAGAATGGATCTAGAAGCGATGGAACTAGGTAAGTAGATAAGAATTGCTGATCCCAGATGGTTTTTGAAGTTGAAAGCCTGTGTTTGAGGAGAAGCCCAGTCAAATGCTTCCATGCCCTGAACGACAGGGATGCCAGAGGAGAAGTGGCATCATTGTGCTGTTTGAAGCTTTGGAGCGGGTATGAGCAGAGTCAGGGCATAAGGGGATTTGTTGACACTGAAGCCCTGACCTGCTCAGCCAGGAACAATTTGTTTTGGGGTCAGCACAAGATAGTTTGAGGACTGAAATGGGTGCTAAGAACGTTTAATCAGGTGATGCGTGGACGAGGATCTGCAACTGCACTGGGACACCTCTCTAGGTCCTCTCTGGAAAGGTCTGTGTTTCCCCTGGAGGCAACACAATTCCTTCAGAAGCTGCACCCTGCTTTCACGTGGAAGCTCGTCTGGGGAAAGTGAGCATGCAGCCTGTGTGTCGTGCTCGGTGGGAGAGGCAGCTGGAGCCTCCTGCCGCTGTGCTAGTGCTTTGAGGGCAAACGGGGATTTTCTTACCTTGGAGGGTTCCCAAGTGCTCTGGGGATGCCCGGAGGCAGACGAGGAGACCAGGATGTCGGTGCAGAGGCCGGGTCTGGCGCTGAGTGCAGAAGGCGGCTGGTCAGGGACAGCCCAGGAGCTGATCCTGCAGCTGCTGCTCCAGCAGCATTCCAGCAAGGGCCGCAGGAGCAGGAGACAACGACAGTTGCTATGGGCACAGCCCAACATTCCATCTAGAACCCCCGGGGGAGCCATGGGACAGAAAGAGGCATGGGCCGCCTCTGCCCCTTCTACTTCTGCTGCAAGTTTGCTCTGAGAAGCTTCCCATTGGGCCTTTTCTCCTCAGTCGTCTGGTGAGACGGGCAAAAGCAGTGCAGGGACAGCCCTGGCTCTTCCCGGTGCTTCTCTGCAAGGTGCCTCCAGCTGAAGGTGCACAGGAGCCTGCCTCTGTGCAAGGGCCCAGACCTCATCTCCTGCCCTGGAGAGCCGGAAGGGCTCCTCCCACTGGCTCTCCTCCAGCTCTGAGAGGAGCTGGAATTTGCAAGTTGTCCAGCGCAGAGCCAACTCCAAAGCTTCCTCTCAAAGTGGAGGCATTCATCCTGCCCCCTTTCTCAATTCTCCTTTTGCTGCCCAATAATGTCACTGCATGGTTTCCCTCCTTTGGGCCTCTGAGCTGGTCTCTCACCTCATCACTCCTCCCTTGAAACTTGGAGAAACAGGATGTTTTTCAGGCCAACTGATGGGGACACACACACACACACCCAGGGACAGCACACGGGCATTTCTCTAGCAAACATTCATGCAGAATTTCTAGATCCCTCGTCCAGCTCCCTTGGAGAAGCTCAGTGGTTGTCCCAAAAGACTCTGGCATTCCTCTAAGGAAGCAACACTAACAGAATTACCTTTCCCCACTGCTGGCCTTCACATTGCTTTTAATGCCTAGATGGCCGATATGACAAAAGCCAGGCAGCTTTGCTGCTTCCCTGCCTGTCCTTAAGGAAAAGCAAATCTTGCTTCAGTCCCAATCTTGCTTCCTTCCCAGCCTGCATGTTACCCACTGGCCAGCAAACTGAGGGGGCAGCTGGAACAAGTCCCACTGCAAGGCAGATACTTTGTAGCCTCCAAAGCCCACCTGCACCGGCTCCATCAGACAAGGGCAAGCTTGCCTCGGCTTCCCAGAAGCAGCCTGCCAATTGCCCCCTCCCTCGCCCCCTCTCCATCCACCCTCCACAGCCCCTGCCACCAAAGCCTTGCTAGGCAGGGCCATTTGCTGGCCTCCATAAAAGAGTGACTTGGATTCTTCTTTGGCGCAAGTGCCCCAGCTGTGACAAGTCAGAGGATAATGATCACACCCGCTCGGCTTTAGCTAAGGAGATTGCTGGAGGCCCAGAGCGGGACACTGGTCCTTTCCAGAGAAACTGAAACTGACCTAGCCATGTCTTTGTGGTGCACGCGGATAGGAATTGGATAGAATCGGAGGGCTTAGAAACGTCCTCCAAGCTGGTCAGCTCCATCAGTCCCCCAAAATGAAAGCAAGTTATCTGGCTGGGCTCCAAAAAGGCCTCAACCCGCTACTTTTATGCCAGAAAATATGGTGAGCCCACTCATCCAGATGCAATTCAGTGAATTAAACAAAGCCTCCCTTTCCACTCCCAGCTGAGATGTTGAGGAATCAAAGGCTGAAGCCCCAGCGGTATTTCACTGGCAGTAAAGGAGACACACCTCAGGAAGTCCTGCCAGCTGAGCAAGGGGCTGGGCCTGGGGGAGGTGGCGCCTGCCCAGATTCTACTCTCAGGGAGAGTGCCGTCTTTGCAACACCAGGCAAATGGAACAAACATTGCCAAAGTCATTTCATACAGACAAACAGACAAAATGGAACAAACATTGGTTTAATGATAAAGACAGATTGGCTCTCAACAAAGGCAAAATGACAAAGAGCATATGGCAGAGCATACAAAACACCCAACCTCTGACATTTACTGATAAATCTAATAATACTAATGAGTACTGAATAATACTAATGTATCTTAACTACTAAATTGAGGAGGTTACTATCATGTAAACTAACGAAGTAGAAGATTAAACAACCCAAAAATCTTAAAAAATAATCGTATTCCTATCTAACTAATATCTAACAGTTGTATTCCTATCTAACTAATCTGCCTAACTCTTGCTAGCCCTGGACAACCTGCAGGGTTCTCTAATTTGGTCTTTTCTTCTTGGGGAGAGGCTCTGCTGTCTTCCGAGGCCGATGTCTTCTGCTGTGGTTGTTCCTTTCCTTCATGCTTTCAAACACCCTGCAAGATAGGAAACAAACCATCCATTGCTGACGCTAGTACACACCATGAAAGCAAGTGCCGAGATCTCCGTTTGAGTATGAATTTCTGTCTTTTCGGGCAGTGGCACATTTGTCAATGGATCAGCACCATGAGTCTGATGGTTCTACTTTCAATGCCTTGAAATGTCTTCCTCCTTTTGCTGCATCCTCTTTTGAATTTGATCAGCAGCATCAAACCAAGCTTTGATGGATCTATTCCTACTTGTATCAACTGGGTCTTGTTGGGGCACGGCAAGGTTTCATTGTGAAGGCTGGGTTTTACCTAAGCTCTTTGGGTTTGAGGTGGGTGTTAAGCTTGAGCACGGCTGCCGGGGGCGATGCTGCAAGTGCCCCCAGCTTCCCCTGCGGTGCCTTTGAAAAGGGTCAGCCCCTTTTAGTCCAAAGGCGCAGCTTTGAGCAGAAAGAGGAGGAACTTGCGCACCGTTTGCACTGCCCGCAGGGAAAGGGGCCTCCCGCCGAAGGGGGCGGCTGGCGCGGTTGGCAGCAGGGACACTGGGCGCTGCGAGCCCTCTTGCGGCTTCTCTTCCCTGGCTCCCCGTTCTCCTTTCTGGGAGGGCTTTTCCTCCTCCTTGCTTTGCCCACACTCTGGAAATCAAAGAGTCCTTATCAATGCTTCCTTCCTCTCACAAAGCTGGAAATCAGAGCATCCAGCACAAAAATCTATCGGCCTAAGCAAATCCTTCCAAAGCCTCAAGAGCTGAGAAAACGGCTGCCTTTGCCAATGGGCTGTGGTGGGCTGCCAAGCCAGAGCTTGGAGGAAAATACTCCTCTTTTCTACAGGCCAAGGGGGTGGGATAAAGACCTGGCTATTTAGAACTCTACATTTCTTATTTCTACCTTTCTGCCTAACATCTCTCTGCTTTTCCTCCACAAATGTCTAGGCAACGGGATTTCAATTCAGTCCAATTAGGGTAGACACATGCTTAGCCATTTTCTAGTCCCCAAAATAATCTCCCTCCCTGTCTCTCTCTCTCTCTCTCTCCCCCTCACATGATGGGAAGCAAATTGCTCTTTGCCGCTAAGGAAAGTTTTAGGGGAGCCACAGCACCAGCAGCTCCTTCTTGGGGACTATGCTGGGATGCTAGAAAAACTCCCTGAACATCTGCAGCATATCCACAAAGGCAGCCTGGATTGCTGATGTCAGCAAGCAGTGGGGAATTTGGGGTCTGATTGGAGTCAGCGAGGGTGCCAGCCCTTGAGAAGCCCACCTGTAGAGAGTCAAAGCCCATTTTGGTGGCGGTGCTGCTTTCTTGGGTCAAAGTTAGGCTCCAGAATTGCATACTTCAGGGCAGCAGCACAAGGAAGGCCCGGGCAGCATCTGCTGTGCCTTTCCCAGCGCATGGGACGATGTGATCCTGGCAAAGGGGCGTCTGGCATGGCTCACCAGCAGCTTTTCTCCCCTTCTCCCAGTTTCTCAACCTTCCTGGCACCTCTCCATTTTCTTGCCCCTCACCTGAGCAAGAGTGCTGGCAAGTTTATGCTCCTTTTTCCAGGAGTAGTAGAACTCCACACACTGGGCCACGGTCTTAGTCTGGATCTGTTGTGAAGAGAAAAAGAAGGAATCGAAAATGGTGTCGGGTGCACTGGGGAAAAGGTAGACTATGGAGTGAACTAGGAAGTAAAAGCATGAATGAAATGGAGTAGGGTGTAAAATGAAATCAACCTGGGGAAAGAGAGGCATCATGCAATGTCTTAAACCCTGTATTATGCTAGGTGCTAATACACGCAATGCACAGATCAACAACAAATCCATCTAGCACAGTTCTTCTTTCCCCGCTTCACTCCAGTTATGCCAGCACAGCGTCTTGTGGAAGCAGCAGCAGACCTGTGCCACAAGTCTGACAGAATAAAGCTTCATCTTCCAAAAGAGCTTGGAGAAAAGGGCTGGAGAGGCAGGATCATCCTTTTGACACAGGCTTTTGATGTCCCCTTTTGTTGCTACTTGAAGATACTTGGTACTTGAGAAGAGACAGACTGAAGCCCAGTGCTTGTTCCCAGAAATAAGCAAGCTTTCCTGCTGCAGATCTGCTCGGGTAAAGAATGTCCCGTGGCTTTACCTGCTTCTGGATGAGATGAAAATCCTTGCCGTAGGTGTGGAAAGCCTTTTGGAAGGACTCCTTCTCCTCAGGTGTCCATCTATCAGAGCCTGGCAATAAAAAGCAGCGGCTAGTAAACAGATCCCTTGATCCACACCAAGTAGATCCCACTGGCTGCCGAAAGAAAATGGTCGCAGGCCGTCATTCACGTGGGTGTACGTGTCTGCTCCCTCAGAAGGCCATGAAGACAAGAGCAGGCATTGCCCGGGGAGAAGGATTGGAAAACAAGTAAAGCTGAAGGACTAGATGCTGGTGCTTTCCCCAGCCGCAGAGGAGACAAGACCTTGTGCTGGTGTTAAGCACAATTTCTTGAAGCAGAAACCCTTGCCACAAGAATGATGGGGACGGCAGCATCTGTCAGGGACGCAAGAAGCTCTGCTTTGCTTACCTGCGTAATGATAATCAGCCATGGGATGGCCTTGAGGTGTTGCAGGCCCCTCTGAGAGCAGCATCTCCAGAGCCTCCTGCAAGATCAAGAGGGAAAAGGCTTTAGCCGCCCCAGCACATTAAAAATGAGCCAAAAAAACACAGGTGCCGCCTTTCAGCTCCTTTGCCTCTCCAGACATTCAAGCGACTCTATCCCATGTGGGTGAAACACTGTCATTTGCTCCCAGTCCCTAGTTTTTGCTGCCCAACCCTTTGATCCTGGTCCCCAAGAGTGGCCTTTTGCTCACCAAGCTGAGGATTTTGCTGCTCCTGCAGCCAGAATGGCCTCAGCTGACTGAGGCTTCTGGGAATTTCCCCTCCTAAGGTCTTAGAGAACCCAGATCTCCAGGCCATTTACAAGGCAGCAGGACCTTCTGCCGCTGCCGCCTCCAGGAGGGAGATTCTCCCTGCTGGAGCCCTTTGGGCTCAGCCCTGACGCAGCTGGAGGAGACCCAGCAGGCAGCAAGTGCTCTGCTCCCTGTTAAGACCCTTCTTCCAAGAGCAGCCAGGAAAGGCTGTCCCAGTGCCCAGGCCCTCTGCATTCCCTGTGCCCTCTTCTCTGTGCCCAAACAGCCGCTTCTTACCGGAACGCTGCCGCGTGCCTGGTGCAGGCAGTGCAGGGCGCGCTCCAGGTTAGCTGCTGCCCCGGGAATGCCACGGGAGCTGGCCATGTCCAACAGTTCTCTTACTGCAAGCATAAGAAAAAACCCACCGAAAGTCAGCCTGGAGGCCAGCAAGGGCAAAGACTGCCATGCAAGGCAGAAGGAAAGGCTGGCAGCTAAAGACAGCAGCTTGGAGAGCATGAAAAGGAGAGCAAAGACAGGGCCAGCTGAAGCAAGGGCCCACGCAGTGCTGGCTCTCCCTCCAAAGCAGCTTCTGTAAGAAGAAGTGGGGGCCAATCTCCCCTCTTCCAGTGGCAAACGGCCCTGACCAATTGGGAGAGCAAGGTGCTTGCTCTTTCTCCTTGCCTCTAACACTTCTACATGGGAAGATGGGCGAGACAAGGAGAGAAGCAGAGCCTGCAAAAGGCTGCCTTTTTAGGCAAAAGGAGCCTTTTCAAGACCCAAGTAGCTCAGGGCTGGAAGCAAAGCTACCTCTGTCAGGTTTTTCCATGTCAGAGTCATCCTCCCCCCAGGGCTTCCAGACCAGGCTTGCAGGCTCTTCATCCTCACTTGGTGCTCTGCTCTGCAGCTCTGGGAGCTCAGCCTGAAAGTCGCTGCCAACATTGATGCGTCTAAAGGAAGAAGGAGGTGGAGGTGAGAAAGGCAAGTGGTCAAGAGAGCCTTGCTGTGCACCCACAGGCTTGAACCAATCCCAGCCTAACTCTGAAAGAGCAGTTCTCCTCCTCGCCATTCCTCCAGTTTGCTGTCCTTTAACCCTAGGCCAAAACTCACGGCTGAATCTGGGCTCTTGCTTTCCTTTTCATTGTGCCTCTCCTTTCCACCTGAAAGAGATCAAAGCAATGCTCCAGTTCAAAATCCTTCTGCCAAGGATGTGTCAGTAGCCTTCCTTCTCATCCTCATCATTGCAAAGCCTGAGCTCCTGTGTCCCAGCTCCTTTCTCTTTGCTCTCATTGCTGCCTTTTTGACATGGAATGTCCTAGGCAGGACCCTCTAGCAGTCAGCAGCTTCCTCAGGAGGGCAAGCAGAAGGCCATGCACTACTCTCTTCACTCCCGGGGCCACTGAGAAGAGCCAAGAGAATGGCAGGGAAGATGTGCCAGTGCAGGCTTAGGTTGGATCGAAGGAAAAGCTTCTTCAGCCACAGGCTGCTTGGGCACTGCAACAGCCTCCCCAGGGAAGGGGGCACAGCACCAAGGCTGACTGAGCTCCAAAAGTGTTTGGACACTGCTCTTGGGCACAGGCTGTGATTGTTGAGGCTGCCCCGGGCAGGCCCTGCAGTTGGGCTCAGTGATCTTTCAGAATCCCTTCCAAGGCAGAAAATTCTGTGCTACTGTGATTGTGCTCTTGAGGAGATGGCATTTGACGGCCTCCCCTGAGCATGAGGTAGAACCAGCCCTACGTGCACTGAAAAAAGAATCTCTAAAGATCTTAAAATAGAATGGATCTAGAAGCGATGGAACTAGGTAAGTAGATAAGAATTGCTGATCCCAGATGGTTTTTGAAGTTGAAAGCCTGTGTTTGAGGAGAAGCCCAGTCAAATGCTTCCATGCCCTGAACGACAGGGATGCCAGAGGAGAAGTGGCATCATTGTGCTGTTTGAAGCTTTGGAGCGGGTATGAGCAGAGTCAGGGCATAAGGGGATTTGTTGACACTGAAGCCCTGACCTGCTCAGCCAGGAACAATTTGTTTTGGGGTCAGCACAAGATAGTTTGAGGACTGAAATGGGTGCTAAGAACGTTTAATCAGGTGATGCGTGGACGAGGATCTGCAACTGCACTGGGACACCTCTCTAGGTCCTCTCTGGAAAGGTCTGTGTTTCCCCTGGAGGCAACACGATGCTTTCAGAAGCTGCACCCTGCTTTCACGTGGAAGCTCGTCTGGGGAAAGTGAGCATGCAGCCTGTGTGTCGTGCTCGGTGGGAGAGGCAGCTGGAGCCTCCTGCCGCTGTGCTAGTGCTTTGAGGGCAAACGGGGATTTTCTTACCTTGGAGGGTTCCCAAGTGCTCTGGGGATGCCCGGAGGCAGACGAGGAGACCAGGATGTCGGTGCAGAGGCCGGGTCTGGCGCTGAGTGCAGAAGGCGGCTGGTCAGGGACAGCCCAGGAGCTGATCCTGCAGCTGCTGCTCCAGCAGCGTTCCAGCAAGGGCCGCAGGAGCAGGAGACAACGACAGTTGCTATGGGCACAGCCCAACATTCCATCTAGAACCCCCGGGGGAGCCATGGGACAGAAAGAGGCATGGGCCGCCTCTGCCCCTTCTACTTCTGCTGCAAGTTTGCTCTGAGAAGCTTCCCATTGGGCCTTTTCTCCTCAGTCGTCTGGTGAGACGGGCAAAAGCAGTGCAGGGACAGCCCTGGCTCTTCCCGGTGCTTCTCTGCAAGGTGCCTCCAGCTGAAGGTGCACAGGAGCCTGCCTCTGTGCAAGGGCCCAGACCTCATCTCCTGCCCTGGAGAGCCGGAAGGGCTCCTCCCACTGGCTCTCCTCCAGCTCTGAGAGGAGCTGGAATTTGCAAGTTGTCCAGCGCAGAGCCAACTCCAAAGCTTCCTCTCAAAGTGGAGGCATTCATCCTGCCCCCTTTCTCAATTCTCCTTTTGCTGCCCAATAATGTCACTGCATGGTTTCCCTCCTTTGGGCCTCTGAGCTGGTCTCTCACCTCATCACTCCTCCCTTGAAACTCGGAGAAACAGGATGTTTTTCAGGCCAACTGATGGGGACACACACACACACACACAGGGACAGCACACGGGCATTTCTCTAGCAAACATTCATGCAGAATTTCTAGATCCCTCGTCCAGCTCCCTTGGAGAAGCTCGGTGGTTGTCCCAAAAGACTCTGGCATTCCTCTAAGGAAGCAACACTAACAGAATTACCTCTCCCCACTGCTGGCCTTCACATTGCTTTTAATGCCTAGATGGCCGATATGACAAAAGCCAGGCAGCTTTGCTGCTTCCCTGCCTGTCCTTAAGGAAAAGCAAATCTTGCTTCAGTCCCAATCTTGCTTCCTTCCCAGCCTGCATGTTACCCACTGGCCAGCAAACTGAGGGGGCAGCTGGAACAAGTCCCACTGCAAGGCAGATACTTTGTAGCCTCCAAAGCCCACCTGCACCGGCTCCATCAGACAAGGGCAAGCTTGCCTCGGCTTCCCAGAAGCAGCCTGCCAATTGCCCCCTCCCTCGCCCCCTCTCCATCCACCCTCCACAGCCCCTGCCACCAAAGCCTTGCTAGGCAGGGCCATTTGCTGGCCTCCATAAAAGAGTGACTTGGATTCTTCTTTGGCGCAAGTGCCCCAGCTGTGACAAGTCAGAGGATAATGATCACACCCGCTCGGCTTTAGCTAAGGAGATTGCTGGAGGCCCAGAGCGGGACACTGGTCCTTTCCAGAGAAACTGAAACTGACCTAGCCATGCCTTTGTGGTGCATGCCGATAGGAATTGGATAGAATCGGAGGGCTTAGAAACGTCCTCCAAGCTGGTCAGCTCCATCAGTCCCCCAAAATGAAAGCAAGTTATCTGGCTGGGCTCCAAAAAGGCCTCAACCCGCTACTTTTATGCCAGAAAATATGGTGAGCCCACTCATCCAGATGCAATTCAGTGAATTAAACAAAGCCTCCCTTTCCACTCCCAGCTGAGATGTTGAGGAATCAAAGGCTGAAGCCCCAGCGGTATTTCACTGGCAGTAAAGGAGACACACCTCAGGAAGTCCTGCCAGCTGAGCAAGGGGCTGGGCCTGGGGGAGGTGGCGCCTGCCCAGATTCTACTCTCAGGGAGAGTGCCGTCTTTGCAACACCAGGCAAATGGAACAAACATTACCAAAGTCATTTCATACAGACAAACAGACAAAATGGAACAAACATTGGTTTAATGATAAAGACCCATTAGCTCTCAACAAAGGCAAAATGACAAAGAGCATATGGCAGAGCATACAAAACACCCAACCTCTGACATTTACTGATAAATCTAATAATACTAATGAGTACTGAATAATACTAATGTATCTTAACTACTAAATTGAGGAGGTTACTATCATGTAAACTAACGAAGTAGAAGATTAAACAACCCAAAAATCTTAAAAAATAATCGTATTCCTATCTAACTAATATCTAACAGTTGTATTCCTATCTAACTAATCTGCCTAACTCTTGCTAGCCCTGGACAACCTGCAGGGTTCTCTAATTTGGTCTTTTCTTCTTGGGGAGAGGCTCTGCTGTCTTCCGAGGCCGATGTCTTCTGCTGTGGTTGTTCCTTTCCTTCATGCTTTCAAACACCCTGCAAGATAGGAAACAAACCATCCATTGCTGACGCTAGTACACACCATGAAAGCAAGTGCCGAGATCTCCGTTTGAGTATGAATTTCTGTCTTTTCGGGCAGTGGCACATTTGTCAATGGATCAGCACCATGAGTCTGATGGTTCTACTTTCAATGCCTTGAAATGTCTTCCTCCTTTTGCTGCATCCTCTTTTGAATTTGATCAGCAGCATCAAACCAAGCTTTGATGGATCTATTCCTACTTGTATCAACTGGGTCTTGTTGGGGCACGGCAAGGTTTCATTGTGAAGGCTGGGTTTTACCTAAGCTCTTTGGGTTCGAGGTGGGTGTTAAGCTTGAGCACGGCTGCCGGGGGCGATGCTGCAAGTGCCCCCAGCTTCCCCTGCGGTGCCTTTGAAAAGGGTCAGCCCCTTTTAGTCCAAAGGCGCAGCTTTGAGCAGAAAGAGGAGGAACTTGCGCACCGTTTGCACTGCCCGCAGGGAAAGGGGCCTCCCGCCGAAGGGGGCGGCTGGCGCGGTTGGCAGCAGGGACACTGGGCGCTGCGAGCCCTCTTGCGGCTTCTCTTCCCTGTCTCCCCGTTCTCCTTTCTGGGAGGGCTTTTCCTCCTCCTTGCTTTGCCCACACTCTGGAAATCAAAGAGTCCTTATCAATGCTTCCTTCCTCTCACAAAGCTGGAAATCAGAGCATCCAGCACAAAAATCTATCGGCCTAAGCAAATCCTTCCAAAGCCTCAAGAGCTGAGAAAACGGCTGCCTTTGCCAATGGGCTGTGGTGGGCTGCCAAGCCAGAGCTTGGAGGAAAATACTCCTCTTTTCTACAGGCCAAGGGGGTGGGATAAAGACCTGGCTATTTAGAACTCTACATTTCTTATTTCTACCTTTCTGCCTAACATCTCTCTGCTTTTCCTCCACAAATGTCTAGGCAACGGGATTTAAATTCAGTCCAATTAGGGTAGACACATGCTTAGCCATTTTCTAGTCCCCAAAATAATCTCCCTCCCTGTCTCTCTCTCTCTCTCTCTCCCTCACATGATGGGAAGCAAATTGCTCTTTGCCGCTAAGGAAAGTTTTAGGGGAGCCACAGCACCAGCAGCTCCTTCTTGGGGACTATGCTGGGATGCTAGAAAAACTCCCTGAACATCTGCAGCATATCCACAAAGGCAGCCTGGATTGCTGATGTCAGCAAGCAGTGGGGAATTTGGGGTCTGATTGGAGTCAGCGAGGGTGCCAGCCCTTGAGAAGCCCATCTGTAGAGAGTCAAAGCCCATTTTGGTGGCGGTGCTGCTTTCTTGGGTCAAAGTTAGGCTCCAGAATTGCATACTTCAGGGCAGCAGCACAAGGAAGGCCCGGGCAGCATCTGCTGTGCCTTTCCCAGCGCATGGGACGATGTGATCCTGGCAAAGGGGCGTCTGGCATGGCTCACCAGCAGCTTTTCTCCCCTTCTCCCAGTTTCTCAACCTTCCTGGCACCTCTCCATTTTCTTGCCCCTCACCTGAGCAAGAGTGCTGGCAAGTTTATGCTCCTTTTTCCAGGAGTAGTAGAACTCCACACACTGGGCCACGGTCTTAGTCTGGATCTGTTGTGAAGAGAAAAAGAAGGAATCGAAAATGGTGTCGGGTGCACTGGGGAAAAAGTAGACTATGGAGTGAACTAGGAAGTAAAAGCATGAATGAAATGGAGTAGGGTGTAAAATGAAATCAACCTGGGGAAAGAGAGGCATCATGCAATGTCTTAAACCCTGTATTATGCTAGGTGCTAATACACGCAATGCACAGATCAACAACAAATCCATCTAGCACAGTTCTTCTTTCCCCGCTTCACTCCAGTTATGCCAGCACAGCGTCTTGTGGAAGCAGCAGCAGACCTGTGCCACAAGTCTGACAGAATAAAGCTTCATCTTCCAAAAGAGCTTGGAGAAAAGGGCTGGAGAGGCAGGATCATCCTTTTGACACAGGCTTTTGATGTCCCCTTTTGTTGCTACTTGAAGATACTTGGTACTTGAGAAGAGACAGACTGAAGCCCAGTGCTTGTTCCCAGAAATAAGCAAGCTTTCCTGCTGCTGATCTGCTCGGGTAAAGAATGTCCCGTGGCTTTACCTGCTTCTGGATGAGATGAAAATCCTTGCCGTAGGTGTGGAAAGCCTTTTGGAAGGACTCCTTCTCCTCAGGTGTCCATCTATCAGAGCCTGGCAATAAAAAGCAGCGGCTAGTAAACAGATCCCTTGATCCACACCAAGTAGATCCCACTGGCTGCCGAAAGAAAATGGTCGCAGGCCGTCATTCACGTGGGTGTACGTGTCTGCTCCCTCAGAAGGCCATGAAGACAAGAGCAGGCATTGCCCGGGGAGAAGGATTGGAAAAGAAGTAAAGCTGAAGGACTAGATGCTGGTGCTTTCCCCAGCCGCAGAGGAGACAAGACCTTGTGCTGGTGTTAAGCACAATTTCTTGAAGCAGAAACCCTTGCCACAAGAATGAAGGGGACGGCAGCATCTGTCAGGGACGCAAGAAGCTCTGCTTTGCTTACCTGCGTAATGATAATCAGCCATGGGATGGCCTTGAGCTGTTGCAGGCCCCTCTGAGAGCAGCATCTCCAGAGCCTCCTGCAAGATCAAGAGGGAAAAGGCTTTAGCCGCCCCAGCACATTAAAAATGAGCCAAAAAAACACAGGTGCCGCCTTTCAGCTCCTTTGCCTCTCCAGACATTCAAGCGACTCTATCCCATGTGGGTGGAACACTGTCATTTGCTCCCAGTCCCTAGTTTTTGCTGCCCAACCCTTTGATCCTGGTCCCCAAGAGTGGCCTTTTGCTCACCAAGCTGAGGATTTTGCTGCTCCTGCAGCCAGAATGGCCTCAGCTGACTGAGGCTTCTGGGAATTTCCCCTCCTAAGGTCTTAGAGAACCCAGATCTCCAGGCCATTTACAAGGCAGCAGGACCTTCTGCCGCTGCCGCCTCCAGGAGGGAGATTCTCCCTGCTGGAGCCCTTTGGGCTCAGCCCTGACGCAGCTGGAGGAGACCCAGCAGGCAGCAAGTGCTCTGCTCCCTGTTAAGACCCTTCTTCCAAGAGCAGCCAGGAAAGGCTGTCCCAGTGCCCAGGCCCTCTGCATTCCCTGTGCCCTCTTCTCTGTGCCCAAACAGCCGCTTCTTACCGGAACGCTGCCGCGTGCCTGGTGCAGGCAGTGCAGGGCGCGCTCCAGGTTAGCTGCTGCCCCGGGAATGCCACGGGAGCTGGCCATGTCCAACAGTTCTCTTACTGCAAGCATAAGAAAAAACCCACCGAAAGTCAGCCTGGAGGCCAGCAAGGGCAAAGACTGCCATGCAAGGCAGAAGGAAAGGCTGGCAGCTAAAGACAGCAGCTTGGAGAGCATGAAAAGGAGAGCAAAGACAGGGCCAGCTGAAGCAAGGGCCCACGCAGTGCTGGCTCTCCCTCCAAAGCAGCTTCTGTAAGAAGAAGTGGGGGCCAATCTCCCCTCTTCCAGTGGCAAACGGCCCTGACCAATTGGGAGAGCAAGGTGCTTGCTCTTTCTCCTTGCCTCTAACACTTCTACATGGGAAGATGGGCGAGACAAGGAGAGAAGCAGAGCCTGCAAAAGGCTGCCTTTTTAGGCAAAAGGAGCCTTTTCAAGACCCAAGTAGCTCAGGGCTGGAAGCAAAGCTACCTCTGTCAGGTTTTTCCATGTCAGAGTCATCCTCCCCCCAGGGCTTCCAGACCAGGCTTGCAGGCTCTTCATCCTCACTTGGTGCTCTGCTCTGCAGCTCTGGGAGCTCAGCCTGAAAGTCGCTGCCAACATTGATGCGTCTAAAGGAAGAAGGAGGTGGAGGTGAGAAAGGCAAGTGGTCAAGAGAGCCTTGCTGTGCACCCACAGGCTTGAACCAATCCCAGCCTGACTCTGAAAGAGCAGTTCTCCTCCTCGCCATTCCTCCAGTTTGCTGTGCTTTAACCCTAGGCCAAAACTCACGGCTGAATCTGGGCTCTTGCTTTCCTTTTCATTGTGCCTCTCCTTTCCACCTGAAAGAGATCAAAGCAATGCTCCAGTTCAAAATCCTTCTGCCAAGGATGTGTCAGTAGCCTTCCTTCTCATCCTCATCATTGCAAAGCCTGAGCTCCTGTGTCCCAGCTCCTTTCTCTTTGCTCTCATTGCTGCCTTTTTGACATGGAATGTCCTAGGCAGGACCCTCTAGCAGTCAGCAGCTTCCTCAGGAGGGCAAGCAGAAGGCCATGCACTACTCTCTTCACTCCCGGGGCCACTGAGAAGAGCCAAGAGAATGGCAGGGAAGATGTGCCAGTGCAGGCTTAGGTTGGATAGAAGGAAAAGCTTCTTCAGCCACAGGCTGCTTGGGCACTGCAACAGCCTCCCCAGGGAAGGGGGCACAGCACCAAGGCTGACTGAGCTCCAAAAGTGTTTGGACACTGCTCTTGGGCACAGGCTGTGATTGTTGAGGCTGCCCCGGGCAGGCCCTGCAGTTGGGCTCAGTGATCTTTCAGAATCCCTTCCAAGGCAGAAAATTCTGTGCTACTGTGATTGTGCTCTTGAGGAGATGGCATTTGACGGCCTCCCCTGAGCATGAGGTAGAACCAGCCCTACGTGCACTGAAAAAAGAATCTCTAAAGATCTTAAAATAGAATGGATCTAGAAGCGATGGAACTAGGTAAGTAGATAAGAATTGCTGATCCCAGATGGTTTTTGAAGTTGAAAGCCTGTGTTTGAGGAGAAGCCCAGTCAAATGCTTCCATGCCCTGAACGACAGGGATGCCAGAGGAGAAGTGGCATCATTGTGCTGTTTGAAGCTTTGGAGCGGGTATGAGCAGAGTCAGGGCATAAGGGGATTTGTTGACACTGAAGCCCTGACCTGCTCAGCCAGGAACAATTTGTTTTGGGGTCAGCACAAGATAGTTTGAGGACTGAAATGGGTGCTAAGAACATTTAATCAGGTGATGCGTGGACGAGGATCTGCAACTGCACTGGGACACCTCTCTAGGTCCTCTATGGAAAGGTCTGTGTTTCCCCTGGAGGCAACACGATGCTTTCAGAAGCTGCACCCTGCTTTCACGTGGAAGCTCGTCTGGGGAAAGTGAGCATGCAGCCTGTGTGTCGTGCTCGGTGGGAGAGGCAGCTGGAGCCTCCTGCCGCTGTGCTAGTGCTTTGAGGGCAAACGGGGATTTTCTTACCTTGGACGGTTCCCAAGTGCTCTGGGGATGCCCGGAGGCAGACGAGGAGACCAGGATGTCGGTGCAGAGGCCGGGTCTGGCGCTGAGTGCAGAAGGCGGCTGGTCAGGGACAGCCCAGGAGCTGATCCTGCAGCTGCTGCTCCAGCAGCGTTCCAGCAAGGGCCGCAGGAGCAGGAGACAACGACAGTTGCTATGGGCACAGCCCAACATTCCATCTAGAACCCCCGGGGGAGCCATGGGACAGAAAGAGGCATGGGCCGCCTCTGCCCCTTGTACTTCTTCTGCTGCAAGTTTGCTCTGAGAAGCTTCCCATTGGGCCTTTTCTCCTCAGTCGTCTGATGAGACAGGCAAAAGCAGTGCAGGGACAGCCCTGGCTCTTCCCGGTGCTTCTCTGCAAGGTGCCTCCAGCTGAAGGTGCACAGGAGCCTGCCTCTGTGCAAGGGCCCAGACCTCATCTCCTGCCCTGGAGAGCCAGAAGGGCTCCTCCCACTGGCTCTCCTCCAGCTCTGAGAGGAGCTGGAATTTGCAAGTTGTCCAGCGCAGAGCCAACTCCAAAGCTTCCTCTCAAAGTGGAGGCATTCATCCTGCCCCCTTTCTCAATTCTCCTTTTGCTGCCCAATAATGTCACTGCATGGTTTCCCTCCTTTGGGCCTCTGAGCTGGTCTCTCACCTCATCACTCCTCCCTTGAAACTCGGAGAAACAGGATGTTTTTCAGGCCAACTGATGGGGACACACACACACACACACAGGGACAGCACACGGGCATTTCTCTAGCAAACATTCAGGCAGAATTTCTAGATCCCTCGTCCAGCTCCCTTGGAGAAGCTCGGTGGTTGTCCCAAAAGACTCTGGCATTCCTCTAAGGAAGCAACACTAACAGAATTACCTCTCCCCACTGCTGGCCTTCACATTGCTTTTAATGCCTAGATGGCCGATATGACAAAAGCCAGGCAGCTTTGCTGCTTCCCTGCCTGTCCTTAAGGAAAAGCAAATCTTGCTTCAGTCCCAATCTTGCTTCCTTCCCAGCCTGCATGTTACCCACTGGCTAGCAAACTGAGGGGGCAGCTGGAACAAGTCCCACTGCAAGGCAGATACTTTGTAGCCTCCAAAGCCCACCTGCACCGGCTCCATCAGACAAGGGCAAGCTTGCCTCGGCTTCCCAGAAGCAGCCTGCCAATTGCCCCCTCCCTCGCCCCCTCTCCATCCACCCTCCACAGCCCCTGCCACCAAAGCCTTGCTAGGCAGGGCCATTTGCTGGCCTCCATAAAAGAGTGACTTGGATTCTTCTTTGGCGCAAGTGCCCCAGCTGTGACAAGTCAGAGGATAATGATCACACCCGCTCGGCTTTAGCTAAGGAGATTGCTGGAGGCCCAGAGCGGGACACTGGTCCTTTCCAGAGAAACTGAAACTGACCTAGCCATGTCTTTGTGGTGCACGCGGATAGGAATTGGATAGAATCGGAGGGCTTAGAAACGTCCTCCAAGCTGGTCAGCTCCATCAGTCCCCCAAAATGAAAGCAAGTTATCTGGCTGGGCTCCAAAAAGGCCTCAACCCGCTGCTTTTATGCCAGAAAATATGGTGAGCCCACTCATCCAGATGCAATTCAGTGAATTAAACAAAGCCTCCCTTTCCACTCCCAGCTGAGATGTTGAGGAATCAAAGGCTGAAGCCCCAGCGGTATTTCACTGGCAGTAAAGGAGACACATCTCAGGAAGTCCTGCCAGCTGAGCAAGGGGCTGGGCCTGGGGGAGGTGGCGCCTGCCCAGATTCTACTCTCAGGGAGAGTGCCGTCTTTGCAACACCAGGCAAATGGAACAAACATTGCTGGAGTGCTTTCATACAGACAAACAGACAAAATGGAACAAACATTGGTTTAATGATAAAGACAGATTGGCTCTCAATAAAGGCAAAATGACAAAGAGCATATGGCAGAGCATACAAAACACCCAACCTCTGACATTTACTGATAAATCTAATAATACTAATGAGTACTGAATAATACTAATGTATCTTAACTACTAAATTGAGGAGGTTACTATCATGTAAACTAACGAAGTAGAAGATTAAACAACCCAAAAATCTTAAAAAACAGTCCTATTCCTATCTAACTAATATCTAACAGTTGTATTCCTATCTAACTAATCTGCCTAACTCTTGCTAGCCCTGGACAACCTGCAGGGTTCTCTAATTTGGTCTTTTCTTCTTGGGGAGAGGCTCTGCTGTCTTCCGAGGCCGATGTCTTCTGCTGTGGTTGTTCCTTTCCTTCATGCTTTCAAACACCCTGCAAGATAGGAAACAAACCATCCATTGCTGACGCTAGTACACACCATGAAAGCAAGTGCCGAGATCTCCGTTTGAGTATGAATTTCTGTCTTTTCGGGCAGTGGCACATTTGTCAATGGATCAGCACCATGAGTCTGATGGTTCTACTTTCAATGCCTTGAAATGTCTTCCTCCTTTTGCTGCATCCTCTTTTGAATTTGATCAGCAGCATCAAACCAAGCTTTGATGGATCTATTCCTACTTGTATCAACTGGGTCTTGTTGGGGCACGGCAAGGTTTCATTGTGAAGGCTGGGTTTTACCTAAGCTCTTTGGGTTTGAGGTGGGTGTTAAGCTTGAGCACGGCTGCCGGGGGCGATGCTGCAGGTGCCCCCAGCTTCCCCTGCGGTGCCTTTGAAAAGGGTCAGCCCGTTTCAGTCCAAAGGCGCAGCTTTGAGCAGAAAGAGGAGGAACTTGCGCACCGTTTGCACTGCCCGCAGGGAAAGGGGCCTCCCGCCGAAGGGGGCGGCTGGCGCGGTTGGCAGCAGGGACACTGGGCGCTGCGAGCCCTCTTGCGGCTTCTCTTCCCTGTCTCCCCGTTCTCCTTTCTGGGAGGGCTTTTCCTCCTCCTTGCTTTGCCCACACTCTGGAGATCAAAGAGTCCTTATCAATGCTTCCTTCCTCTCACAAAGCTGGAAATCAGAGCATCCAGCAGAAAAATCGATCGGCCTAAGCAAATCCTTCCAAAGCCTCAAGAGCTGAGAAAACGGCTGCCTTTGCCAATGGGCTGCGGCGGGCTGCCAACACAGAGCTTGGAGGAAAATACTCCTCTTTTCTACAGGCCAAAGGGGTGGGAGAAAGACCTGGCTATTTAGAGCTCTACATTTCTTATTTCTACCTTTCTGCCTAACATCTATTTCTCTCTGCTTTTCCTCCACAAATGTCTAGGCAATGGCATTTCAATTACGTCCAATTAGGGTAGACACATGCTTAGCCATTTTCTAGTCCCCAAAATGATCTCCCTCTCTCTCTCTCTCTCTCTCTCTCTCTCTCTCTCTCACATGATGGGAAGCAAATTGCTCTTTGCCGCTAAGGAAAGTTTTAGGGGAGCCACAGCACTGGCAGCTCCTTCTTGGGGAGTATGCTGGGATGCTAGAAAATCTCCCTGAAAATCTGCAGCATATCCACAAAGGCAGCCTGGATTGCTGATGTCAGCAAGCAGTGGGGAATTTGGGGTCTGATTGGAGTCAACGAGGCTGCCAGCCCTTGAGAAGCCTGTCTCTGGAGAGTCAAAGCCCATTTTGGTGGCGGTACTGCTTTCTTGGGTCAAAGTTAGGCTCCAGAATTGCATACTTCAGGGCAGCAGCACAAGGAAGGCCCGGGCAGCATCTGCTGTGCCTTTCCCAGCGCATGGGACGATGTGATCCTGGCAAAGGGGCGTCTGGCATGGCTCGCCAGCAGCTTTTCTCCCCTTCTCCCAGTTTCTCAACCTTCCTGGCACCTCTCCATTTTCTTGCCCCTCACCTGAGCAAGAGTGCTGGCAAGTTTATGCTCCTTTTTCCAGGAGTAGTAGTACTCCACACACTGGGCCACGGTCTTAGTCTGGATCTGTTGTGAAGAGAAAAAGAAGGAATCGCAAATGGTGTCGGGTGCACTGGGGAAAAAGTAGACTATGGAGTGAACTAGGAAGTAAAAGCATGAATGAAATGGAGTAGGGTGTAAAATGAAATCAACCTGGGGAAAGAGAGGCATCATGCAATGTCTTAAACCCTGTATGATGCTAGGTGCTAATACACGCAATGCACAGATCAACAACAAGCACAGTTTGTCTTTCCCCACTTCACTCCAGTTATGCCAGCACAGTGTCTTGTGGAAGCAGCAGCAGACCTGTGCCACAAGTCTGACAGAATAAAGCTTCATCTTCCAAAAGAGCTTGGAGAAAAGGGCTGGAGAGGCAGGATCATCCTTTTGACACAGGCTTTTGATGTCCCCTTTTCTTACTTCTTGAAGATACTTGGTACTTGAGAAGAGAGAGACTGAAGCCCAGTGCTTGTTCCCAGAAATAAGCAAGCTTCCTGCTGCTGATCTGCTCGGGTAAAGAATGTCCCGTGGCTTTCTTTACCTGCTTCTGGATGAGATGAAAATCCTTGCCGTAGGTGTGGAAAGCCTTTTGGAAGGACTCCTTCTCCTCAGGTGTCCATCTATCAGAGCCTGGCAATAAAAAGCAGCGGCTAGTAAACAGATCCCTTGATCCACACCAAGTAGATCCCACTGGCTGCCGAAAGAAAATGGTCGCAGGCCGTCATTCACGTGTGTGTACGTGTCTGCTCCCTCAGAAGGTCATGAAGACAAGAGCAGGCATTGCCCGGGGAGAAGGATTGGAAAACAAGTAAAGCTGAAGGACTAGATGCTGGTGCTTTCCCCAGCCGCAGAGGAGACAAGACCTTGTGCTGGTGTTAAGCACAATTTCTTGAAGCAGAAACCCTTGCCACAAGAATGAAGGGGACGGCAGCATCTGTCAGGGACGCAAGAAGCTCTGCTTTGCTTACCTGCGTAATGATAATCAGCCATGGGATGGCCTTGAGGTGTTGCAGGCCCCTCTGAGAGCAGCATCTCCAGAGCCTCCTGCAAGATCAAGAGGGAAAAGGCTTTAGCCGCCCCAGCACATTAAAAATGAGCCAAAAAAACACAGGTGCCGCCTTTCAGCTCCTTTGCCTCTCCAGACATTCAAGCGACTCTATCCCATGTGGGTGGAACACTGTCATTTGCTCCCAGTCCCTAGTTTTTGCTGCCCAACCCTTTGATCCTGGTCCCCAAGAGTGGCCTTTTGCTCACCAAGCTGAGGATTTTGCTGCTCCTGCAGCCAGAATGGCCTCAGCTGACTGAGGCTTCTGGGAATTTCCCCTCCTAAGGTCTTAGAGAACCCAGATCTCCAGGCCATTTACAAGGCAGCAGGACCTTCTGCCTCTGCCGCCTCCAGGAGGGAGATTCTCCCTGCTGGAGCCCTTTGGGCTCAGCCCTGACGCAGCTGGAGGAGACCCAGCAGGCAGCAAGTGCTCTGCTCCCTGTTAAGACCCTTCTTCCAAGAGCAGCCAGGAAAGGCTGTCCCAGTGCCCAGGCCCTCTGCATTCCCTGTGCCCTCTTCTCTGTGCCCAAACAGCCGCTTCTTACCGGAACGCTGCCGCGTGCCTGGTGCAGGCAGTGCAGGGCGCGCTCCAGGTTAGCTGCTGCCCCGGGAATGCCACGGGAGCTGGCCATGTCCAACAGTTCTCTTACTGCAAGCATAAGAAAAAACCCACCGAAAGTCAGCCTGGAGGCCAGCAAGGACAAAGACTGCCATGCAAGGCAGAAGGAAAGGCCGGCAGCTAAAGACAGCAGCTTGGAGAGCATGAAAAGGAGAGCAAAGACAGGGCCAGCTGAAGCAAGGGCCCACGCAGTGCTGGCTCTCCCTCCAAAGCAGCTTCTGTAAGAAGAAGTGGGGGCCAATCTCCCCTCTTCCAGTGGCAAACGGCCCTGACCAACTGGGAGAGCAAGGTGCTTGCTCTTTCTCCTTGCCTCTAACACTTCTACATGGGAAGATGGGCGAGACAAGGAGAGAAGCAGAGCCTGCAAAAGGCTGCCTTTTTAGGCAAAAGGAGCCTTTTCAAGACCCAAGTAGCTCAGGGCTGGAAGCAAAGCTACCTCTGTCAGGTTTTTCCATGTCAGAGTCATCCTCCCCCCAGGGCTTCCAGACCAGGCTTGCAGGCTCTTCATCCTCACTTGGTGCTCTGCTCTGCAGCTCTGGGAGCTCAGCCTGAAAGTCGCTGCCAACATTGATGCGTCTAAAGGAAGAAGGAGGTGGAGGTGAGAAAGGCAAGTGGTCAAGAGAGCCTTGCTGTGCACCCACAGGCTTGAACCAATCCCAGCCTGACTCTGAAAGAGCAGTTCTCCTCCTCGCCATTCCTCCAGTTTGCTGTGCTTTAACCCTAGGCCAAAACTCACGGCTGAATCTGGGCTCTTGCTTTCCTTTTCATTGTGCCTCTCCTTTCCACCTGAAAGAGATCAAAGCAATGCTCCAGTTCAAAATCCTTCTGCCAAGGATGTGTCAGTAGCCTTCCTTCTCATCCTCATCATTGCAAAGCCTGAGCTCCTGTGTCCCAGCTCCTTTCTCTTTGCTCTCATTGCTGCCTTTTTGACATGGAATGTCCTAGGCAGGACCCTCTAGCAGTCAGCAGCTTCCTCAGGAGGGCAAGCAGAAGGCCATGCACTACTCTCTTCACTCCCGGGGCCACTGAGAAGAGCCAAGAGAATGGCAGGGAAGATGTGCCAGTGCAGGCTTAGGTTGGATAGAAGGAAAAGCTTCTTCAGCCACAGGCTGCTTGGGCACTGCAACAGCCTCCCCAGGGAAGGGGGCACAGCACCAAGGCTGACTGAGCTCCAAAAGTGTTTGGACACTGCTCTTGGGCACAGGCTGTGATTGTTGAGGCTGCCCCGGGCAGGCCCTGCAGTTGGGCTCAGTGATCTTTCAGAATCCCTTCCAAGCCAGAAAATTCTGTGCTACTGTGATTGTGCTCTTGAGGAGATGGCATTTGACGGCCTCCCCTGAGCATGAGGTAGAACCAGCCCTACGTGCACTGAAAAAAGAATCTCTAAAGATCTTAAAATAGAATGGATCTAGAAGCGATGGAACTAGGTAAGTAGATAAGAATTGCTGATCCCAGATGGTTTTTGAAGTTGAAAGCCTGTGTTTGAGGAGAAGCCCAGTCAAATGCTTCCATGCCCTGAACGACAGGGATGCCAGAGGAGAAGTGGCATCATTGTGCTGTTTGAAGCTTTGGAGCGGGTATGAGCAGAGTCAGGGCATAAGGGGATTTGTTGACACTGAAGCCCTGACCTGCTCAGCCAGGAACAATTTGTTTTGGGGTCAGCACAAGATAGTTTGAGGACTGAAATGGGTGCTAAGAACGTTTAATCAGGTGATGCGTGGACGAGGATCTGCAACTGCACTGGGACACCTCTCTAGGTCCTCTATGGAAAGGTCTGTGTTTCCCCTGGAGGCAACACGATGCTTTCAGAAGCTGCACCCTGCTTTCACGTGGAAGCTCGTCTGGGGAAAGTGAGCATGCAGCCTGTGTGTCGTGCTCGGTGGGAGAGGCAGCTGGAGCCTCCTGCCGCTGTGCTAGTGCTTTGAGGGCAAACGGGGATTTTCTTACCTTGGACGGTTCCCAAGTGCTCTGGGGATGCCCGGAGGCAGACGAGGAGACCAGGATGTCGGTGCAGAGGCCGGGTCTGGCGCTGAGTGCAGAAGGCGGCTGGTCAGGGACAGCCCAGGAGCTGATCCTGCAGCTGCTGCTCCAGCAGCGTTCCAGCAAGGGCCGCAGGAGCAGGAGACAACGACAGTTGCTATGGGCACAGCCCAACATTCCATCTAGAACCCCCGGGGGAGCCATGGGACAGAAAGAGGCATGGGCCGCCTCTGCCCCTTGTACTTCTGCTGCAAGTTTGCTCTGAGAAGCTTCCCATTGAGCCTTTTCTCCTCAGTCGTCTGATGAGACAGGCAAAAGCAGTGCAGGGACAGCCCTGGCTCTTCCCGGTGCTTCTCTGCAAGGTGCCTCCAGCTGAAGGTGCACAGGAGCCTGCCTCTGTGCAAGGGCCCAGACCTCATCTCCTGCCCTGGAGAGCCAGAAGGGCTCCTCCCACTGGCTCTCCTCCAGCTCTGAGAGGAGCTGGAATTTGCAAGTTGTCCAGCGCAGAGCCAACTCCAAAGCTTCCTCTCAAAGTGGAGGCATTCATCCTGCCCCCTTTCTCAATTCTCCTTTTGCTGCCCAATAATGTCACTGCATGGTTTCCCTCCTTTGGGCCTCTGAGCTGGTCTCTCACCTCATCACTCCTCCCTTGAAACTTGGAGAAACAGGATCTTTTTCAGGCCAACTGATGGGGACACACACACACACACACAGGGACAGCACACGGGCATTTCTCTAGCAAACATTCAGGCAGAATTTCTAGATCCCTCGTCCAGCTCCCTTGGAGAAGCTCGGTGGTTGTCCCAAAAGACTCTGGCATTCCTCTAAGGAAGCAACACTAACAGAATTACCTCTCCCCACTGCTGGCCTTCACATTGCTTTTAATGCCTAGATGGCCGATATGACAAAAGCCAGGCAGCTTTGCTGCTTCCCTGCCTGTCCTTAAGGAAAAGCAAATCTTGCTTCAGTCCCAATCTTGCTTCCTTCCCAGCCTGCATGTTACCCACTGGCTAGCAAACTGAGGGGGCAGCTGGAACAAGTCCCACTGCAAGGCAGATACTTTGTAGCCTCCAAAGCCCACCTGCACCGGCTCCATCAGACAAGGGCAAGCTTGCCTCGGCTTCCCAGAAGCAGCCTGCCAATTGCCCCCTCCCTCGCCCCCTCTCCATCCACCCTCCACAGCCCCTGCCACCAAAGCCTTGCTAGGCAGGGCCATTTGCTGGCCTCCATAAAAGAGTGACTTGGATTCTTCTTTGGCGCAAGTGCCCCAGCTGTGACAAGTCAGAGGATAATGATCACACCCGCTCGGCTTTAGCTAAGGAGATTGCTGGAGGCCCAGAGCGGGACACTGGTCCTTTCCAGAGAAACTGAAACTGACCTAGCCATGTCTTTGTGGTGCACGCGGATAGGAATTGGATAGAATCGGAGGGCTTAGAAACGTCCTCCAAGCTGGTCAGCTCCATCAGTCCCCCAAAATGAAAGCAAGTTATCTGGCTGGGCTCCAAAAAGGCCTCAACCCGCTGCTTTTATGCCAGAAAATATGGTGAGCCCACTCATCCAGATGCAATTCAGTGAATTAAACAAAGCCTCCCTTTCCACTCCCAGCTGAGATGTTGAGGAATCAAAGGCTGAAGCCCCAGCGGTATTTCACTGGCAGTAAAGGAGACACACCTCAGGAAGTCCTGCCAGCTGAGCAAGGGGCTGGGCCTGGGGGAGGTGGCGCCTGCCCAGCTTCTACTCTCAGGGAGAGTGCCGTCTTTGCAACACCAGGCAAATGGAACAAACATTGCTGGAGTGCTTTCATACAGACAAACAGACAAAATGGAACAAACATTGGTTTAATGATAAAGACAGATTGGCTCTCAATAAAGGCAAAATGACAAAGAGCATATGGCAGAGCATACAAAACACCCAACCTCTGACATTTACTGATAAATCTAATAATACTAATGAGTACTGAATAATACTAATGTATCTTAACTACTAAATTGAGGAGGTTACTATCATGTAAACTAACGAAGTAGAAGATTAAACAACCCAAAAATCTTAAAAAACAGTCCTATTCCTATCTAACTAATATCTAACAGTTGTATTCCTATCTAACTAATCTGCCTAACTCTTGCTAGCCCTGGACAACCTGCAGGGTTCTCTAATTTGGTCTTTTCTTCTTGGGGAGAGGCTCTGCTGTCTTCCGAGGCCGATGTCTTCTGCTGTGGTTGTTCCTTTCCTTCATGCTTTCAAACACCCTGCAAGATAGGAAACAAACCATCCATTGCTGACGCTAGTACACACCATGAAAGCAAGTGCCGAGATCTCCGTTTGAGTATGAATTTCTGTCTTTTCGGGCAGTGGCACATTTGTCAATGGATCAGCACCATGAGTCTGATGGTTCTACTTTCAATGCCTTGAAATGTCTTCCTCCTTTTGCTGCATCCTCTTTTGAATTTGATCAGCAGCATCAAACCAAGCTTTGATGGATCTATTCCTACTTGTATCAACTGGGTCTTGTTGGGGCACGGCAAGGTTTCATTGTGAAGGCTGGGTTTTACCTAAGCTCTTTGGGTTTGAGGTGGGTGTTAAGCTTGAGCACGGCTGCCGGGGGCGATGCTGCAGGTGCCCCCAGCTTCCCCTGCGGTGCCTTTGAAAAGGGTCAGCCCGTTTCAGTCCAAAGGCGCAGCTTTGAGCAGAAAGAGGAGGAACTTGCGCACCGTTTGCACTGCCCGCAGGGAAAGGGGCCTCCCGCCGAAGGGGGCGGCTGGCGCGGTTGGCAGCAGGGACACTGGGCGCTGCGAGCCCTCTTGCGGCTTCTCTTCCCTGTCTCCCCGTTCTCCTTTCTGGGAGGGCTTTTCCTCCTCCTTGCTTTGCCCACACTCTGGAGATCAAAGAGTCCTTATCAATGCTTCCTTCCTCTCACAAAGCTGGAAATCAGAGCATCCAGCAGAAAAATCGATCGGCCTAAGCAAATCCTTCCAAAGCCTCAAGAGCTGAGAAAACGGCTGCCTTTGCCAATGGGCTGCGGCGGGCTGCCAACACAGAGCTTGGAGGAAAATACTCCTCTTTTCTACAGGCCAAAGGGGTGGGAGAAAGACCTGGCTATTTAGAGCTCTACATTTCTTATTTCTACCTTTCTGCCTAACATCTATTTCTCTCTGCTTTTCCTCCACAAATGTCTAGGCAATGGCATTTCAATTACGTCCAATTAGGGTAGACACATGCTTAGCCATTTTCTAGTCCCCAAAATGATCTCCCTCTCTCTCTCTCTCTCTCTCTCTCTCTCTCTCTCACATGATGGGAAGCAAATTGCTCTTTGCCGCTAAGGAAAGTTTTAGGGGAGCCACAGCACTGGCAGCTCCTTCTTGGGGAGTATGCTGGGATGCTAGAAAATCTCCCTGAAAATCTGCAGCATATCCACAAAGGCAGCCTGGATTGCTGATGTCAGCAAGCAGTGGGGAATTTGGGGTCTGATTGGAGTCAACGAGGCTGCCAGCCCTTGAGAAGCCTGTCTCTGGAGAGTCAAAGCCCATTTTGGTGGCGGTACTGCTTTCTTGGGTCAAAGTTAGGCTCCAGAATTGCATACTTCAGGGCAGCAGCACAAGGAAGGCCCGGGCAGCATCTGCTGTGCCTTTCCCAGCGCATGGGACGATGTGATCCTGGCAAAGGGGCGTCTGGCATGGCTCGCCAGCAGCTTTTCTCCCCTTCTCCCAGTTTCTCAACCTTCCTGGCACCTCTCCATTTTCTTGCCCCTCACCTGAGCAAGAGTGCTGGCAAGTTTATGCTCCTTTTTCCAGGAGTAGTAGTACTCCACACACTGGGCCACGGTCTTAGTCTGGATCTGTTGTGAAGAGAAAAAGAAGGAATCGCAAATGGTGTCGGGTGCACTGGGGAAAAAGTAGACTATGGAGTGAACTAGGAAGTAAAAGCATGAATGAAATGGAGTAGGGTGTAAAATGAAATCAACCTGGGGAAAGAGAGGCATCATGCAATGTCTTAAACCCTGTATGATGCTAGGTGCTAATACACGCAATGCACAGATCAACAACAAGCAGAGTTTGTCTTTCCCCACTTCACTCCAGTTATGCCAGCACAGTGTCTTGTGGAAGCAGCAGCAGACCTGTGCCACAAGTCTGACAGAATAAAGCTTCATCTTCCAAAAGAGCTTGGAGAAAAGGGCTGGAGAGGCAGGATCATCCTTTTGACACAGGCTTTTGATGTCCCCTTTTCTTACTTCTTGAAGATACGTGGTACTTGAGAAGAGAGAGACTGAAGCCCAGTGCTTGTTCCCAGAAATAAGCAAGCTTTCCTGCTGCTGATCTGCTCGGGTAAAGAATGTCCCGTGGCTTTCTTTACCTGCTTCTGGATGAGATGAAAATCCTTGCCGTAGGTGTGGAAAGCCTTTTGGAAGGACTCCTTCTCCTCAGGTGTCCATCTATCAGAGCCTGGCAATAAAAAGCAGCGGCTAGTAAACAGATCCCTTGATCCACACCAAGTAGATCCCACTGGCTGCCGAAAGAAAATGGTCGCAGGCCGTCATTCACGTGTGTGTACGTGTCTGCTCCCTCAGAAGGTCATGAAGACAAGAGCAGGCATTGCCCGGGGAGAAGGATTGGAAAACAAGTAAAGCTGAAGGACTAGATGCTGGTGCTTTCCCCAGCCGCAGAGGAGACAAGACCTTGTGCTGGTGTTAAGCACAATTTCTTGAAGCAGAAACCCTTGCCACAAGAATGAAGGGGACGGCAGCATCTGTCAGGGACGCAAGAAGCTCTGCTTTGCTTACCTGCGTAATGATAATCAGCCATGGGATGGCCTTGAGGTGTTGCAGGCCCCTCTGAGAGCAGCATCTCCAGAGCCTCCTGCAAGATCAAGAGGGAAAAGGCTTTAGCCGCCCCAGCACATTAAAAATGAGCCAAAAAAACACAGGTGCCACCTTTCAGCTCCTTTGCCTCTCCAGACATTCAAGCGACTCTATCCCATGTGGGTGGAACACTGTCATTTGCTCCCAGTCCCTAGTTTTTGCTGTCCAACCCTTTGATCCTGGTCCCCAAGAGTGGCCTTTTGCTCACCAAGCTGAGGATTTTGCTGCTCCTGCAGCCAGAATGGCCTCAGCTGACTGAGGCTTCTGGGAATTTCCCCTCCTAAGGTCTTAGAGAACCCAGATCTCCAGGCCATTTACAAGGCAGCAGGACCTTCTGCCGCTGCCGCCTCCAGGAGGGAGATTCTCCCTGCTGGAGCCCTTTGGGCTCAGCCCTGACGCAGCTGGAGGAGACCCAGCAGGCAGCAAGTGCTCTGCTCCCTGTTAAGACCCTTCTTCCAAGAGCAGCCAGGAAAGGCTGTCCCAGTGCCCAGGCCCTCTGCATTCCCTGTGCCCTCTTCTCTGTGCCCAAACAGCCGCTTCTTACCGGAACGCTGCCGCGTGCCTGGTGCAGGCAGTGCAGGGCGCGCTCCAGGTTAGCTGCTGCCCCGGGAATGCCACGGGAGCTGGCCATGTCCAACAGTTCTCTTACTGCAAGCATAAGAAAAAACCCACCGAAAGTCAGCCTGGAGGCCAGCAAGGGCAAAGACTGCCATGCAAGGCAGAAGGAAAGGCCGGCAGCTAAAGACAGCAGCTTGGAGAGCATGAAAAGGAGAGCAAAGACAGGGCCAGCTGAAGCAAGGGCCCACGCAGTGCTGGCTCTCCCTCCAAAGCAGCTTCTGTAAGAAGAAGTGGGGGCCAATCTCCCCTCTTCCAGTGGCAAACGGCCCTGACCAACTGGGAGAGCAAGGTGCTTGCTCTTTCTCCTTGCCTCTAACACTTCTACATGGGAAGATGGGCGAGACAAGGAGAGAAGCAGAGCCTGCAAAAGGCTGCCTTTTTAGGCAAAAGGAGCCTTTTCAAGACCCAAGTAGCTCAGGGCTGGAAGCAAAGCTACCTCTGTCAGGTTTTTCCATGTCAGAGTCATCCTCCCCCCAGGGCTTCCAGACCAGGCTTGCAGGCTCTTCATCCTCACTTGGTGCTCTGCTCTGCAGCTCTGGGAGCTCAGCCTGAAAGTCGCTGCCAACATTGATGCGTCTAAAGGAAGAAGGAGGTGGAGGTGAGAAAGGCAAGTGGTCAAGAGAGCCTTGCTGTGCACCCACAGGCTTGAACCAATCCCAGCCTGACTCTGAAAGAGCAGTTCTCCTCCTCGCCATTCCTCCAGTTTGCTGTCCTTTAACCCTAGGCCAAAACTCACGGCTGAATCTGGGCTCTTGCTTTCCTTTTCATTGTGCCTCTCCTTTCCACCTGAAAGAGATCAAAGCAATGCTCCAGTTCAAAATCCTTCTGCCAAGGATGTGTCAGTAGCCTTCCTTCTCATCCTCATCATTGCAAAGCCTGAGCTCCTGTGTCCCAGCTCCTTTCTCTTTGCTCTCATTGCTGCCTTTTTGACATGGAATGTCCTAGGCAGGACCCTCTAGCAGTCAGCAGCTTCCTCAGGAGGGCAAGCAGAAGGCCATGCACTACTCTCTTCACTCCCGGGGCCACTGAGAAGAGCCAAGAGAATGGCAGGGAAGATGTGCCAGTGCAGGCTTAGGTTGGATCGAAGGAAAAGCTTCTTCAGCCACAGGCTGCTTGGGCACTGCAACAGCCTCCCCAGGGAAGGGGGCACAGCACCAAGGCTGACTGAGCTCCAAAAGTGTTTGGACACTGCTCTTGGGCACAGGCTGTGATTGTTGAGGCTGCCCCGGGCAGGCCCTGCAGTTGGGCTCAGTGATCTTTCAGAATCCCTTCCAAGCCAGAAAATTCTGTGCTACTGTGATTGTGCTCTTGAGGAGATGGCATTTGACGGCCGCCCCTGAGCATGAGGTAGAACCAGCCCTACCTGCACTGAAAAAAGAATCTCTAAAGATCTTAAAATAGAATGGATCTAGAAGCGATGGAACTAGGTAAGTAGATAAGAATTGCTGATCCCAGATGGTTTTTGAAGTTGAAAGCCTGTGTTTGAGGAGAAGCCCAGTCAAATGCTTCCATGCCCTGAACGACAGGGATGCCAGAGGAGAAGTGGCATCATTGTGCTGTTTGAAGCTTTGGAGCGGGTATGAGCAGAGTCAGGGCATAAGGGGATTTGTTGACACTGAAGCCCTGACCTGCTCAGCCAGGAACAATTTGTTTTGGGGTCAGCACAAGATAGTTTGAGGACTGAAATGGGTGCTAAGAACGTTTAATCAGGTGATGCGTGGACGAGGATCTGCAACTGCACTGGGACACCTCTCTAGGTCCTCTATGGAAAGGTCTGTGTTTCCCCTGGAGGCAACATGATTCTTTCAAAAGCTGCACCCTGCTTTCACATGGAAGCTCGTCTGGGGAAAGTGAGCACGCAGCCTGTGTGTCGTGCTTGGTGGGAGAGGCAGCTGGAGCCTCCTGCCCCTGTGCTAGTGCGTTGAGGGCAAACGGGGATTTTCTTACCTTGGACGGTTCCCAAGTGCTCTGGGGATGCCCAGAGGCAGACGAGGAGACCAGGATGTCGGTGCAGAGGCCGGGTCTGGCGCTGAGTGCAGAAGGCGGCTGGTCAGGGACAGCCCAGGAGCTGATCCTGCAGCTGCTGCTCCAGCAGCGTTCCAGCAAGGGCCGCAGGAGCAGGAGACAACGACGGTTGCTATGGGCACAGCCCAACATTCCATCTAGAACCCCCGGGGGAGCCATGGGACAGAAAGGGGCATGGGCCGCCTTCTGCTGCAAGTTTGCTCTGAGAAGCTTCCCATTGGGCCTTTTCTCCTCAGTCGTCTGATGAGACGGGCAAAAGCAGTGCAGGGACAGCCCTGGCTCTTCCCAGTGCTTCTTTGCAAGGTGCCTCCAGCTGAAGGTGCACAGGAGCCTGCCTCTGTGCAAGGGCCCAGACCTCATCTCCTGCCCTGGAGAGCCAGAAGGGCTCCTCCCACTGGCTCTCCTCCAGCTCTGAGAGGAGCTGGAATTTGCAAGTTGTCCAGCGCAGAGCCAGCTCCAAAGCTTCCTCTCAAAGTGGAGGCATTCATCCTGCCCCCTTTCTCAATTCTCCTTTTGCTGCCCAATAATGTCACTGCATGGTTTCCCTCCTTTGGGCCTCTGAGCTGGTCTCTCACCTCATCACTCCTCCCTTGAAACTTGGAGAAACAGGATCTTTTTCAGGCCAACTGATGGGGGGACACACACACACACACAGGGACAGCACACGGGCATTTCTCTAGCAAACATTCAGGCAGAATTTCTAGATCCCTCTTCCAGCTCCCTTGGAGAAGCTCGGTGGTTGTCCCAAAAGACTCTGGCATTCCTCTAAGAAAGCAACACTAACAGAATTACCTTTCCACACTGCTGGCCTTCACATTGCTTTTAACGCCTAGATCGCCGATATGACAAAAGCCAGGCAGCTTTGCTGCTTTCCTGCCTGTCCTTAAGGAAAAGCAAATCTTGCTTCAGTCCCAATCTTGCTTCCTTCCCAGCCTGCATGTTACCCACTGGCCAGCAAACTGAGGGGGCAGCTGGAACAAGTCCCACTGCAAGGCAGATACTTTGTAGCCTCCAAAGCCCACCTGCACCGGCTCCATCAGACAAGGGCAAGCTTGCCTCGGCTTCCCAGAAGCAGCCTGCCAATTGCCCCCTCCCTCGCCCCCTCTCCATCCACCCTCCACAGCCCCTGCCACCAAAGCCTTGCTAGGCAGGGCCATTTGCTGGCCTCAATAAAAGAGTGACTTGGATTCTTCTTTGGCGCAAGTGCCCCAGCTGTGACAAGTCAGAGGATAATGATCACACCCGCTCGGCTTTAGCTAAGGAGATTGCTGGAGGCCCAGAGCGCGACACTGGTCCTTTCAGGAGAAACTGAAACTGACCTAGCCATGCCTTTGTGGTGCATGCCGATAGGAATTGGATAGAATCGGAGGGCGTAGAAACGTCCTCCAAGCTGGTCAGCTCCATCAGTCCCCCAAAATGAAACAAAGTTATCTGGCTGGACTCCAAAAAGGACTCAACCCGCTGCCTTTATGCCAGAAAATATGGTGAGACCAGACCACTCATCTAGATGCAATTCAGTGAATTAAACAAAGCCTCCCTTTCCACTCCCAGCTGAGATGTTGAGGAATCAAAGGCTGAAGCCCCAGCAGTATTTCACTGGCAGTAAAGGAGACACACATCAGGAAGTCCTGCCAGCTGAGCAAGGGGCTGGGCCTGGGGGAGGTGGCGCCTGCCCAGATTCTACTCTCAGGGCAAGTGCCGTCTTTGCAACACCAGGCAAATGGAACAAACATTGCCAAAGTCATTTCATACAGACAAAAAGACAAAATGGAACAAACTTTGGTTAAATGATAAAGACCCATTGGCTCTCAACAAAGGCAAAATGACAAAAGGCAGAGCATAGACAACACCCAACCTTTGAAATTTATTTGAGAAATCTAATCAAACTAATGAATCTCCAATAATACTAATGGATCTTAACTACTAAATTGAGGAGATTCCTATCATGTCAACTAACTAAGTAGAAGTTTAAACTACACTAAAAGCTTAAAAACCAGTCCTATTCCTATCGAGTCCTGTTGACACCTAACTCTTGCTAGCCCTGGACAAGCTGCAGGGTTGTCTAATTTCAAAGTCTTTTCTTCTTGGGGAGAGGCTCTGCTTCCTTCCGAGGCCGATGTCTTCTGCTGTGGTTGTTCCTTTCCTTCATGCTTTCAAACACCCTGCAAGATAGGAAACAAACCATCCATTGCTGACGCTAGTACACACCATGAAAGCAAGTGCCGAGATCTCCGTTTGAGTATGAATTTCTGTCTTTTCGGGCAGTGGCACATTTGTCAATGGATCAGCACCATGAGTCTGATGGTTCTACTTTCAATGCCTTGAAATGTCTTCCTCCTTTTGCTGCGTCCTCTTTTGAATTTGATCAGCAGCATCAAACCAAGCTTTGATGGATCTATTCCTACTTGTATCAACTGGGTCTTGTTGGGGCACGGCAAGGTTTCATTGTGAAGGCTGGGTTTTACCTAAGCTCTTTGGGTTTGAGGTGGGTGTTAAGCTTGAGCACGGCTGCCGGGGGCGATGCTGCAGGTGCCCCCAGCTTCCCCTGCGGTGCCTTTGAAAAGGGTCAGCCCGTTTCAGTCCAAAGGCGCAGCTTTGAGCAGAAAGAGGAGGAACTTGCGCACCGTTTGCACTGCCCGCAGGGAAAGGGGCCTCCCGCCGAAGGGGGCGGCTGGCGCGGTTGGCAGCAGGGACACTGGGCGCTGCGAGCCCTCTTGCGGCTTCTCTTCCCTGTCTCCCCGTTCTCCTTTCTGGGAGGGCTTTTCCTCCTCCTTGCTTTGCCCACACTCTGGAGATCAAAGAGTCCTTATCAATGCTTCCTTCCTCTCACAAAGCTGGAAATCAGAGCATCCAGCAGAAAAATCGATCGGCCTAAGCAAATCCTTCCAAAGCCTCAAGAGCTGAGAAAACGGCTGCCTTTGCCAATGGGCTGCGGCGGGCTGCCAACACAGAGCTTGGAGGAAAATACTCCTCTTTTCTACAGGCCAAAGGGGTGGGAGAAAGACCTGGCTATTTAGAGCTCTACATTTCTTATTTCTACCTTTCTGCCTAACATCTATTTCTCTCTGCTTTTCCTCCACAAATGTCTAGGCAATGGCATTTCAATTACGTCCAATTAGGGTAGACACATGCTTAGCCATTTTCTAGTCCCCAAAATGATCTCCCTCTCTCTCTCTCTCTCTCTCTCTCACATGATGGGAAGCAAATTGCTCTTTGCCGCTAAGGAACGTTTTAGGGGAGCCACAGCACTGGCAGCTCCTTCTTGGGGAGTATGCTGGGATGCTAGAAAATCTCCCTGAACATCTGCAGCATATCCACAAAGGCAGCCTGGATTGCTGATGTCAGCAAGCAGTGGGGAATTTGGGGTCTGATTGGAGTCAACGAGGCTGCCAGCCCTTGAGAAGCCTGTCTCTGGAGAGTCAAAGCCCATTTTGGTGGCGGTACTGCTTTCTTGGGTCAAAGTTAGGCTCCAGAATTGCATACTTCAGGGCAGCAGCACAAGGAAGGCCCGGGCAGCATCTGCTGTGCCTTTCCCAGCGCATGGGACGATGTGATCCTGGCAAAGGGGCGTCTGGCATGGCTCGCCAGCAGCTTTTCTCCCCTTCTCCCAGTTTCTCAACCTTCCTGGCACCTCTCCATTTTCTTGCCCCTCACCTGAGCAAGAGTGCTGGCAAGTTTATGCTCCTTTTTCCAGGAGTAGTAGAACTCCACACACTGGGCCACGGTCTTAGTCTGGATCTGTTGTGAAGAGAAAAAGAAGGAATCGCAAATGGTGTCGGGTGCACTGGGGAAAAAGTAGACTATGGAGTGAACTAGGAAGTAAAAGCATGAAGTAAATGGAGTAGGGTGTAAAATGAAATCAACCTGGGGAAAGAGAGGCATCATGCAATGTCTTAAACCCTGTATGATGCTAGGTGCTAATACACGCAATGCACAGATCAACAACAAGCAGAGTTTGTCTTTCCCCACTTCACTCCAGTTATGCCAGCACAGTGTCTTGTGGAAGCAGCAGCAGACCTGTGCCACAAGTCTGACAGAATAAAGCTTCATCTTCCAAAAGAGCTTGGAGAAAAGGGCTGGAGAGGCAGGATCATCCTTTTGACACAGGCTTTTGATGTCCCCTTTTCTTACTTCTTGAAGATACGTGGTACTTGAGAAGAGAGAGACTGAAGCCCAGTGCTTGTTCCCAGAAATAAGCAAGCTTTCCTGCTGCTGATCTGCTCGGGTAAAGAATGTCCCGTGGCTTTCTTTACCTGCTTCTGGATGAGATGAAAATCCTTGCCGTAGGTGTGGAAAGCCTTTTGGAAGGACTCCTTCTCCTCAGGTGTCCATCTATCAGAGCCTGGCAATAAAAAGCAGCGGCTAGTAAAGGGATCCCTTGATCCACACCAAGTAGATCCCACTGGCTGCCGAAAGAAAATGGTCGCAGGCCGTCATTCACGTGTGTGTACGTGTCTGCTCCCTCAGAAGGTCATGAAGACAAGAGCAGGCATTGCCCGGGGAGAAGGATTGGAAAACAAGTAAAGCTGAAGGACTAGATGCTGGTGCTTTGCCCACCCACAGAGGAGACAAGACCTTGTGCTGGTGTTAAGCACAATTTCTTGAAGCAGAAACCCTTGCCACAAGAATGAAGGGGACGGCAGCATCTGTCAGGGACGCAAGAAGCTCTGCTTTGCTTACCTGCGTAATGATAATCAGCCATGGGATGGCCTTGAGCTGTTGCAGGCCCCTCTGAGAGCAGCATCTCCAGAGCCTCCTGCAAGATCAAGAGGGAAAAGGCTTTAGCCGCCCCAGCACATTAAAAATGAGCCAAAAAAAACACAGGTGCCGCCTTTCAGCTCCTTTGCCTCTCCAGACATTCAAGCGACTCTATCCCATGTGGGTGAAACACTGTCATTTGCTCCCAGTCCCTAGTTTTTGCTGTCCAACCCTTTGATCCTGGTCCCCAAGAGTGGCCTTTTGCTCACCAAGCTGAGGATTTTGCTGCTCCTGCAGCCAGAATGGCCTCAGCTGACTGAGGCTTCTGGGAATTTCCCCTCCTAAGGTCTTAGAGAACCCAGATCTCCAGGCCATTTACAAGGCAGCAGGACCTTCTGCCGCCGCCGCCTCCAGGAGGGAGATTCTCCCTGCTGGAGCCCTTTGGGCTCAGCCCTGACGCAGCTGGAGGAGACCCAGCAGGCAGCAAGTGCTCTGCTCCCTGTTAAGACCCTTCTTCCAAGAGCAGCCAGGAAAGGCTGTCCCAGTGCCCAGGCCCTCTGCATTCCCTGTGCCCTCTTCTCTGTGCCCAAACAGCCGCTTCTTACCGGAACGCTGCCGCGTGCCTGGTGCAGGCAGTGCAGGGCGCGCTCCAGGTTAGCTGCTGCCCCGGGAATGCCACGGGAGCTGGCCATGTCCAACAGTTCTCTTACTGCAAGCATAAGAAAAAACCCACCGAAAGTCAGCCTGGAGTCCAGCAAGGACAAAGACTGCCATGCAAGGCAGAAGGAAAGGCCGGCAGCTAAAGACAGCAGCTTGGAGAGCATGAAAAGGAGAGCAAAGACAGGGCCAGCTGAAGCAAGGGCCCACGCAGTGCTGGCTCTCCCTCCAAAGCAGCTTCTGTAAGAAGAAGTGGGGGCCAATCTCCCCTCTTCCAGTGGCAAACGGCCCTGACCAACTGGGAGAGCAAGGTGCTTGCTCTTTCTCCTTGCCTCTAACACTTCTACATGGGAAGATGGGCGAGACAAGGAGAGAAGCAGAGCCTGCAAAAGGCTGCCTTTTTAGGCAAAAGGAGCCTTTTCAAGACCCAAGTAGCTCAGGGCTGGAAGCAAAGCTACCTCTGTCAGGTTTTTCCATGTCAGAGTCATCCTCCCCCCAGGGCTTCCAGACCAGGCTTGCAGGCTCTTCATCCTCACTTGGTGCTCTGCTCTGCAGCTCTGGGAGCTCAGCCTGAAAGTCGCTGCCAACATTGATGCGTCTAAAGGAAGAAGGAGGTGGAGGTGAGAAAGGCAAGTCAAAGACCTTGAGAAAGGTCAAGAGAGCCTTGCTGTGCACCCACAGGCTTGAACCAATCCCAGCCTGACTCTGAAAGAGCAGTTCTCCTCCTCGCCATTCCTCCAGTTTGCTGTGCTTTAACCCTAGGCCAAAACTCACGGCTGAATCTGGGCTCTTGCTTTCCTTTTCATTGTGCCTCTCCTTTCCACCTGAAAGAGATCAAAGCAATGCTCCAGTTCAAAATCCTTCTGCCAAGGATGTGTCAGTAGCCTTCCTTCTCATCCTCATCATTGCAAAGCCTGAGCTCCTGTGTCCCAGCTCCTTTCTCTTTGCTCTCATTGCTGCCTTTTTGACATGGAATGTCCTAGGCAGGACCCTCTAGCAGTCAGCAGCTTCCTCAGGAGGGCAAGCAGAAGGCCATGCACTACTCTCTTCACTCCCGGGGCCACTGAGAAGAGCCAAGAGAATGGCAGGGAAGATGTGCCAGTGCAGGCTTAGGTTGGATAGAAGGAAAAGCTTCTTCAGCCACAGGCTGCTTGGGCACTGCAACAGCCTCCCCAGGGAAGGGGGCACAGCACCAAGGCTGACTGAGCTCCAAAAGTGTTTGGACACTGCTCTTGGGCACAGGCTGTGATTGTTGAGGCTGCCCCGGGCAGGCCCTGCAGTTGGGCTCAGTGATCTTTCAGAATCCCTTCCAAGGCAGAAAATTCTGTGCTACTGTGATTGTGCTCTTGAGGAGATGGCATTTGATGGCCTCCCCTGAGCATGAGGTAGAACCAGCCCTACGTGCACTGAAAAAAGAATCTCTAAAGATCTTAAAATAGAATGGATCTAGAAGCGATGGAACTAGGTAAGTAGATAAGAATTGCTGATCCCAGATGGTTTTTGAAGTTGAAAGCCTGTGTTTGAGGAGAAGCCCAGTCAAATGCTTCCATGCCCTGAACGACAGGGATGCCAGAGGAGAAGTGGCATCATTGTGCTGTTTGAAGCTTTGGAGCGGGTATGAGCAGAGTCAGGGCATAAGGGGATTTGTTGACACTGAAGCCCTGACCTGCTCAGCCAGGAACAATTTGTTTTGGGGTCAGCACAAGATAGTTTGAGGACTGAAATGGGTGCTAAGAACGTTTAATCAGGTGATGCGTGGACGAGGATCTGCAACTGCACTGGGACACCTCTCTAGGTCCTCTATGGAAAGGTCTGTGTTTCCCCTGGAGGCAACATGATTCTTTCAAAAGCTGCACCCTGCTTTCACGTGGAAGCTCGTCTGGGGAAAGTGAGCACGCAGCCTGTGTGTCGTGCTTGGTGGGAGAGGCAGCTGGAGCCTCCTGCCCCTGTGCTAGTGCGTTGAGGGCAAACGGGGATTTTCTTACCTTGGAGGGTTCCCAAGTGCTCTGGGGATGCCCGGAGGCAGACGAGGAGACCAGGATGTCGGTGCAGAGGCCGGGTCTGGCACTGAGTGCAGAAGGCGGCTGGTCAGGGACAGCCCAGGAGCTGATCCTGCAGCTGCTGCTCCAGCAGCGTTCCAGCAAGGGCCGCAGGAGCAGGAGACAACGACGGTTGCTATGGGCACAGCCCAACATTCCATCTAGAACCCCCGGGGGAGCCATGGGACAGAAAGGGGCATGGGCCGCCTTCTGCTGCAAGTTTGCTCTGAGAAGCTTCCCATTGGGCCTTTTCTCCTCAGTCGTCTGATGAGACGGGCAAAAGCAGTGCAGGGACAGCCCTGGCTCTTCCCGGTGCTTCTTTGCAAGGTGCCTCCAGCTGAAGGTGCACAGGAGCCTGCCTCTGTGCAAGGGCCCAGACCTCATCTCCTGCCCTGGAGAGCCAGAAGGGCTCCTCCCACTGGCTCTCCTCCAGCTCTGAGAGGAGCTGGAATTTGCAAGTTGTCCAGCGCAGAGCCAGCTCCAAAGCTTCCTCTCAAAGTGGAGGCATTCATCCTGCCCCCTTTCTCAATTCTCCTTTTGCTGCCCAATAATGTCACTGCATGGTTTCCCTCCTTTGGGCCTCTGAGCTGGTCTCTCACCTCATCACTCCTCCCTTGAAACTTGGAGAAACAGGATCTTTTTCAGGCCAACTGATGGGGGGACACACACACACACACAGGGACAGCACACGGGCAATTCTCTAGCAAACATTCAGGCAGAATTTCTAGATCCCTCGTCCAGCTCCCTTGGAGAAGCTCGGTGGTTGTCCCAAAAGACTCTGGCATTCCTCTAAGAAAGCAACACTAACAGAATTACCTTTCCACACTGCTGGCCTTCACATTGCTTTTAACGCCTAGATCGCCGATATGACAAAAGCCAGGCAGCTTTGCTGCTTTCCTGCCTGTCCTTAAGGAAAAGCAAATCTTGCTTCAGTCCCAATCTTGCTTCCTTCCCAGCCTGCATGTTACCCACTGGCCAGCAAACTGAGGGGGCAGCTGGAACAAGTCCCACTGCAAGGCAGATACTTTGTAGCCTCCAAAGCCCACCTGCACCGGCTCCATCAGACAAGGGCAAGCTTCCCTCGGCTTCCCAGAAGCAGCCTGCCAATTGCCCCCTCCCTCGCCCCCTCTCCATCCACCCTCCACAGCCCCTGCCACCAAAGCCTTGCTAGGCAGGGCCATTTGCTGGCCTCCATAAAAGAGTGACTTGGATTCTTCTTTGGCGCAAGTGCCCCAGCTGTGACAAGTCAGAGGATAATGATCACACCCGCTCGGCTTTAGCTAAGGAGATTGCTGGAGGCCCAGAGCGCGACACTGGTCCTTTCAGGAGAAACTGAAACTGACCTAGCCATGCCTTTGTGGTGCATGCCGATAGGAATTGGATAGAATCGGAGGGCGTAGAAACGTCCTCCAAGCTGGTCAGCTCCATCAGTCCCCCAAAATGAAACAAAGTTATCTGGCTGGACTCCAAAAAGGACTCAACCCGCTGCCTTTATGCCAGAAAATATGGTGAGACCAGACCACTCATCTAGATGCAATTCAGTGAATTAAACAAAGCCTCCCTTTCCACTCCCAGCTGAGATGTTGAGGAATCAAAGGCTGAAGCCCCAGCAGTATTTCACTGGCAGTAAAGGAGACACACATCAGGAAGTCCTGCCAGCTGAGCAAGGGGCTGGGCCTGGGGGAGGTGGCGCCTGCCCAGATTCTACTCTCAGGGCAAGTGCCGTCTTTGCAACACCAGGCAAATGGAACAAACATTGCCAAAGTCATTTCATACAGACAAAAAGACAAAATGGAACAAACTTTGGTTAAATGATAAAGACCCATTGGCTCTCAACAAAGGCAAAATGACAAAAGGCAGAGCATAGACAACACCCAACCTTTGAAATTTATTTGAGAAATCTAATCAAACTAATGAATCTCCAATAATACTAATGGATCTTAACTACTAAATTGAGGAGATTCCTATCATGTCAACTAACTAAGTAGAAGTTTAAACTACACTAAAAGCTTAAAAACCAGTCCTATTCCTATCGAGTCCTGTTGACACCTAACTCTTGCTAGCCCTGGACAAGCTGCAGGGTTGTCTAATTTCAAAGTCTTTTCTTCTTGGGGAGAGGCTCTGCTTCCTTCCGAGGCCGATGTCTTCTGCTGTGGTTGTTCCTTTCCTTCATGCTTTCAAACACCCTGCAAGATAGGAAACAAACCATCCATTGCTGACGCTAGTACACACCATGAAAGCAAGTGCCGAGATCTCCGTTTGAGTATGAATTTCTGTCTTGTCGGGCAGTGGCACATTTGTCAATGGATCAGCACCATGAGTCTGATGGTTCTACTTTCAATGCCTTGAAATGTCTTCCTCCTTTTGCTGCGTCCTCTTTTGAATTTGATCAGCAGCATCAAACCAAGCTTTGATGGATCTATTCCTACTTGTATCAACTGGGTCTTGTTGGGGCACGGCAAGGTTTCATTGTGAAGGCTGGGTTTTACCTAAGCTCTTTGGGTTTGAGGTGGGTGTTAAGCTTGAGCACGGCTGCCGGGGGCGATGCTGCAGGTGCCCCCAGCTTCCCCTGCGGTGCCTTTGAAAAGGGTCAGCCCGTTTCAGTCCAAAGGCGCAGCTTTGAGCAGAAAGAGGAGGAACTTGCGCACCGTTTGCACTGCCCGCAGGGAAAGGGGCCTCCCGCCGAAGGGGGCGGCTGGCGCGGTTGGCAGCAGGGACACTGGGCGCTGCGAGCCCTCTTGCGGCTTCTCTTCCCTGTCTCCCCGTTCTCCTTTCTGGGAGGGCTTTTCCTCCTCCTTGCTTTGCCCACACTCTGGAGATCAAAGAGTCCTTATCAATGCTTCCTTCCTCTCACAAAGCTGGAAATCAGAGCATCCAGCAGAAAAATCGATCGGCCTAAGCAAATCCTTCCAAAGCCTCAAGAGCTGAGAAAACGGCTGCCTTTGCCAATGGGCTGCGGCGGGCTGCCAACACAGAGCTTGGAGGAAAATACTCCTCTTTTCTACAGGCCAAAGGGGTGGGAGAAAGACCTGGCTATTTAGAGCTCTACATTTCTTATTTCTACCTTTCTGCCTAACATCTATTTCTCTCTGCTTTTCCTCCACAAATGTCTAGGCAATGGCATTTCAATTACGTCCAATTAGGGTAGACACATGCTTAGCCATTTTCTAGTCCCCAAAATGATCTCCCTCTCTCTCTCTCTCTCTCTCTCTCACATGATGGGAAGCAAATTGCTCTTTGCCGCTAAGGAACGTTTTAGGGGAGCCACAGCACTGGCAGCTCCTTCTTGGGGAGTATGCTGGGATGCTAGAAAATCTCCCTGAACATCTGCAGCATATCCACAAAGGCAGCCTGGATTGCTGATGTCAGCAAGCAGTGGGGAATTTGGGGTCTGATTGGAGTCAACGAGGCTGCCAGCCCTTGAGAAGCCTGTCTCTGGAGAGTCAAAGCCCATTTTGGTGGCGGTACTGCTTTCTTGGGTCAAAGTTAGGCTCCAGAATTGCATACTTCAGGGCAGCAGCACAAGGAAGGCCCGGGCAGCATCTGCTGTGCCTTTCCCAGCGCATGGGACGATGTGATCCTGGCAAAGGGGCGTCTGGCATGGCTCGCCAGCAGCTTTTCTCCCCTTCTCCCAGTTTCTCAACCTTCCTGGCACCTCTCCATTTTCTTGCCCCTCACCTGAGCAAGAGTGCTGGCAAGTTTATGCTCCTTTTTCCAGGAGTAGTAGAACTCCACACACTGGGCCACGGTCTTAGTCTGGATCTGTTGTGAAGAGAAAAAGAAGGAATCGCAAATGGTGTCGGGTGCACTGGGGAAAAAGTAGACTATGGAGTGAACTAGGAAGTAAAAGCATGAAGTAAATGGAGTAGGGTGTAAAATGAAATCAACCTGGGGAAAGAGAGGCATCATGCAATGTCTTAAACCCTGTATGATGCTAGGTGCTAATACACGCAATGCACAGATCAACAACAAGCAGAGTTTGTCTTTCCCCACTTCACTCCAGTTATGCCAGCACAGTGTCTTGTGGAAGCAGCAGCAGACCTGTGCCACAAGTCTGACAGAATAAAGCTTCATCTTCCAAAAGAGCTTGGAGAAAAGGGCTGGAGAGGCAGGATCATCCTTTTGACACAGGCTTTTGATGTCCCCTTTTCTTACTTCTTGAAGATACGTGGTACTTGAGAAGAGAGAGACTGAAGCCCAGTGCTTGTTCCCAGAAATAAGCAAGCTTTCCTGCTGCTGATCTGCTCGGGTAAAGAATGTCCCGTGGCTTTCTTTACCTGCTTCTGGATGAGATGAAAATCCTTGCCGTAGGTGTGGAAAGCCTTTTGGAAGGACTCCTTCTCCTCAGGTGTCCATCTATCAGAGCCTGGCAATAAAAAGCAGCGGCTAGTAAAGGGATCCCTTGATCCACACCAAGTAGATCCCACTGGCTGCCGAAAGAAAATGGTCGCAGGCCGTCATTCACGTGTGTGTACGTGTCTGCTCCCTCAGAAGGTCATGAAGACAAGAGCAGGCATTGCCCGGGGAGAAGGATTGGAAAACAAGTAAAGCTGAAGGACTAGATGCTGGTGCTTTGCCCACCCACAGAGGAGACAAGACCTTGTGCTGGTGTTAAGCACAATTTCTTGAAGCAGAAACCCTTGCCACAAGAATGAAGGGGACGGCAGCATCTGTCAGGGACGCAAGAAGCTCTGCTTTGCTTACCTGCGTAATGATAATCAGCCATGGGATGGCCTTGAGCTGTTGCAGGCCCCTCTGAGAGCAGCATCTCCAGAGCCTCCTGCAAGATCAAGAGGGAAAAGGCTTTAGCCGCCCCAGCACATTAAAAATGAGCCAAAAAAAACACAGGTGCCGCCTTTCAGCTCCTTTGCCTCTCCAGACATTCAAGCGACTCTATCCCATGTGGGTGAAACACTGTCATTTGCTCCCAGTCCCTAGTTTTTGCTGTCCAACCCTTTGATCCTGGTCCCCAAGAGTGGCCTTTTGCTCACCAAGCTGAGGATTTTGCTGCTCCTGCAGCCAGAATGGCCTCAGCTGACTGAGGCTTCTGGGAATTTCCCCTCCTAAGGTCTTAGAGAACCCAGATCTCCAGGCCATTTACAAGGCAGCAGGACCTTCTGCCGCCGCCGCCTCCAGGAGGGAGATTCTCCCTGCTGGAGCCCTTTGGGCTCAGCCCTGACGCAGCTGGAGGAGACCCAGCAGGCAGCAAGTGCTCTGCTCCCTGTTAAGACCCTTCTTCCAAGAGCAGCCAGGAAAGGCTGTCCCAGTGCCCAGGCCCTCTGCATTCCCTGTGCCCTCTTCTCTGTGCCCAAACAGCCGCTTCTTACCGGAACGCTGCCGCGTGCCTGGTGCAGGCAGTGCAGGGCGCGCTCCAGGTTAGCTGCTGCCCCGGGAATGCCACGGGAGCTGGCCATGTCCAACAGTTCTCTTACTGCAAGCATAAGAAAAAACCCACCGAAAGTCAGCCTGGAGTCCAGCAAGGACAAAGACTGCCATGCAAGGCAGAAGGAAAGGCCGGCAGCTAAAGACAGCAGCTTGGAGAGCATGAAAAGGAGAGCAAAGACAGGGCCAGCTGAAGCAAGGGCCCACGCAGTGCTGGCTCTCCCTCCAAAGCAGCTTCTGTAAGAAGAAGTGGGGGCCAATCTCCCCTCTTCCAGTGGCAAACGGCCCTGACCAACTGGGAGAGCAAGGTGCTTGCTCTTTCTCCTTGCCTCTAACACTTCTACATGGGAAGATGGGCGAGACAAGGAGAGAAGCAGAGCCTGCAAAAGGCTGCCTTTTTAGGCAAAAGGAGCCTTTTCAAGACCCAAGTAGCTCAGGGCTGGAAGCAAAGCTACCTCTGTCAGGTTTTTCCATGTCAGAGTCATCCTCCCCCCAGGGCTTCCAGACCAGGCTTGCAGGCTCTTCATCCTCACTTGGTGCTCTGCTCTGCAGCTCTGGGAGCTCAGCCTGAAAGTCGCTGCCAACATTGATGCGTCTAAAGGAAGAAGGAGGTGGAGGTGAGAAAGGCAAGTCAAAGACCTTGAGAAAGGTCAAGAGAGCCTTGCTGTGCACCCACAGGCTTGAACCAATCCCAGCCTGACTCTGAAAGAGCAGTTCTCCTCCTCGCCATTCCTCCAGTTTGCTGTGCTTTAACCCTAGGCCAAAACTCACGGCTGAATCTGGGCTCTTGCTTTCCTTTTCATTGTGCCTCTCCTTTCCACCTGAAAGAGATCAAAGCAATGCTCCAGTTCAAAATCCTTCTGCCAAGGATGTGTCAGTAGCCTTCCTTCTCATCCTCATCATTGCAAAGCCTGAGCTCCTGTGTCCCAGCTCCTTTCTCTTTGCTCTCATTGCTGCCTTTTTGACATGGAATGTCCTAGGCAGGACCCTCTAGCAGTCAGCAGCTTCCTCAGGAGGGCAAGCAGAAGGCCATGCACTACTCTCTTCACTCCCGGGGCCACTGAGAAGAGCCAAGAGAATGGCAGGGAAGATGTGCCAGTGCAGGCTTAGGTTGGATAGAAGGAAAAGCTTCTTCAGCCACAGGCTGCTTGGGCACTGCAACAGCCTCCCCAGGGAAGGGGGCACAGCACCAAGGCTGACTGAGCTCCAAAAGTGTTTGGACACTGCTCTTGGGCACAGGCTGTGATTGTTGAGGCTGCCCCGGGCAGGCCCTGCAGTTGGGCTCAGTGATCTTTCAGAATCCCTTCCAAGGCAGAAAATTCTGTGCTACTGTGATTGTGCTCTTGAGGAGATGGCATTTGACGGCCTCCCCTGAGCATGAGGTAGAACCAGCCCTACGTGCACTGAAAAAAGAATCTCTAAAGATCTTAAAATAGAATGGATCTAGAAGCGATGGAACTAGGTAAGTAGATAAGAATTGCTGATCCCAGATGGTTTTTGAAGTTGAAAGCCTGTGTTTGAGGAGAAGCCCAGTCAAATGCTTCCATGCCCTGAACGACAGGGATGCCAGAGGAGAAGTGGCATCATTGTGCTGTTTGAAGCTTTGGAGCGGGTATGAGCAGAGTCAGGGCATAAGGGGATTTGTTGACACTGAAGCCCTGACCTGCTCAGCCAGGAACAATTTGTTTTGGGGTCAGCACAAGATAGTTTGAGGACTGAAATGGGTGCTAAGAACGTTTAATCAGGTGATGCGTGGACGAGGATCTGCAACTGCACTGGGACACCTCTCTAGGTCCTCTATGGAAAGGTCTGTGTTTCCCCTGGAGGCAACATGATTCTTTCAAAAGCTGCACCCTGCTTTCACGTGGAAGCTCGTCTGGGGAAAGTGAGCACGCAGCCTGTGTGTCGTGCTTGGTGGGAGAGGCAGCTGGAGCCTCCTGCCCCTGTGCTAGTGCGTTGAGGGCAAACGGGGATTTTCTTACCTTGGAGGGTTCCCAAGTGCTCTGGGGATGCCCGGAGGCAGACGAGGAGACCAGGATGTCGGTGCAGAGGCCGGGTCTGGCACTGAGTGCAGAAGGCGGCTGGTCAGGGACAGCCCAGGAGCTGATCCTGCAGCTGCTGCTCCAGCAGCGTTCCAGCAAGGGCCGCAGGAGCAGGAGACAACGACGGTTGCTATGGGCACAGCCCAACATTCCATCTAGAACCCCCGGGGGAGCCATGGGACAGAAAGGGGCATGGGCCGCCTTCTGCTGCAAGTTTGCTCTGAGAAGCTTCCCATTGGGCCTTTTCTCCTCAGTCGTCTGATGAGACGGGCAAAAGCAGTGCAGGGACAGCCCTGGCTCTTCCCGGTGCTTCTTTGCAAGGTGCCTCCAGCTGAAGGTGCACAGGAGCCTGCCTCTGTGCAAGGGCCCAGACCTCATCTCCTGCCCTGGAGAGCCAGAAGGGCTCCTCCCACTGGCTCTCCTCCAGCTCTGAGAGGAGCTGGAATTTGCAAGTTGTCCAGCGCAGAGCCAGCTCCAAAGCTTCCTCTCAAAGTGGAGGCATTCATCCTGCCCCCTTTCTCAATTCTCCTTTTGCTGCCCAATAATGTCACTGCATGGTTTCCCTCCTTTGGGCCTCTGAGCTGGTCTCTCACCTCATCACTCCTCCCTTGAAACTTGGAGAAACAGGATCTTTTTCAGGCCAACTGATGGGGGGACACACACACACACACAGGGACAGCACACGGGCAATTCTCTAGCAAACATTCAGGCAGAATTTCTAGATCCCTCGTCCAGCTCCCTTGGAGAAGCTCGGTGGTTGTCCCAAAAGACTCTGGCATTCCTCTAAGAAAGCAACACTAACAGAATTACCTTTCCACACTGCTGGCCTTCACATTGCTTTTAACGCCTAGATCGCCGATATGACAAAAGCCAGGCAGCTTTGCTGCTTTCCTGCCTGTCCTTAAGGAAAAGCAAATCTTGCTTCAGTCCCAATCTTGCTTCCTTCCCAGCCTGCATGTTACCCACTGGCCAGCAAACTGAGGGGGCAGCTGGAACAAGTCCCACTGCAAGGCAGATACTTTGTAGCCTCCAAAGCCCACCTGCACCGGCTCCATCAGACAAGGGCAAGCTTCCCTCGGCTTCCCAGAAGCAGCCTGCCAATTGCCCCCTCCCTCGCCCCCTCTCCATCCACCCTCCACAGCCCCTGCCACCAAAGCCTTGCTAGGCAGGGCCATTTGCTGGCCTCCATAAAAGAGTGACTTGGATTCTTCTTTGGCGCAAGTGCCCCAGCTGTGACAAGTCAGAGGATAATGATCACACCCGCTCGGCTTTAGCTAAGGAGATTGCTGGAGGCCCAGAGCGCGACACTGGTCCTTTCAGGAGAAACTGAAACTGACCTAGCCATGCCTTTGTGGTGCATGCCGATAGGAATTGGATAGAATCGGAGGGCGTAGAAACGTCCTCCAAGCTGGTCAGCTCCATCAGTCCCCCAAAATGAAACAAAGTTATCTGGCTGGACTCCAAAAAGGACTCAACCCGCTGCCTTTATGCCAGAAAATATGGTGAGACCAGACCACTCATCTAGATGCAATTCAGTGAATTAAACAAAGCCTCCCTTTCCACTCCCAGCTGAGATGTTGAGGAATCAAAGGCTGAAGCCCCAGCAGTATTTCACTGGCAGTAAAGGAGACACACATCAGGAAGTCCTGCCAGCTGAGCAAGGGGCTGGGCCTGGGGGAGGTGGCGCCTGCCCAGATTCTACTCTCAGGGCAAGTGCCGTCTTTGCAACACCAGGCAAATGGAACAAACATTGCCAAAGTCATTTCATACAGACAAAAAGACAAAATGGAACAAACTTTGGTTAAATGATAAAGACCCATTGGCTCTCAACAAAGGCAAAATGACAAAAGGCAGAGCATAGACAACACCCAACCTTTGAAATTTATTTGAGAAATCTAATCAAACTAATGAATCTCCAATAATACTAATGGATCTTAACTACTAAATTGAGGAGATTCCTATCATGTCAACTAACTAAGTAGAAGTTTAAACTACACTAAAAGCTTAAAAACCAGTCCTATTCCTATCGAGTCCTGTTGACACCTAACTCTTGCTAGCCCTGGACAAGCTGCAGGGTTGTCTAATTTCAAAGTCTTTTCTTCTTGGGGAGAGGCTCTGCTTCCTTCCGAGGCCGATGTCTTCTGCTGTGGTTGTTCCTTTCCTTCATGCTTTCAAACACCCTGCAAGATAGGAAACAAACCATCCATTGCTGACGCTAGTACACACCATGAAAGCAAGTGCCGAGATCTCCGTTTGAGTATGAATTTCTGTCTTGTCGGGCAGTGGCACATTTGTCAATGGATCAGCACCATGAGTCTGATGGTTCTACTTTCAATGCCTTGAAATGTCTTCCTCCTTTTGCTGCGTCCTCTTTTGAATTTGATCAGCAGCATCAAACCAAGCTTTGATGGATCTATTCCTACTTGTATCAACTGGGTCTTGTTGGGGCACGGCAAGGTTTCATTGTGAAGGCTGGGTTTTACCTAAGCTCTTTGGGTTTGAGGTGGGTGTTAAGCTTGAGCACGGCTGCCGGGGGCGATGCTGCAGGTGCCCCCAGCTTCCCCTGCGGTGCCTTTGAAAAGGGTCAGCCCGTTTCAGTCCAAAGGCGCAGCTTTGAGCAGAAAGAGGAGGAACTTGCGCACCGTTTGCACTGCCCGCAGGGAAAGGGGCCTCCCGCCGAAGGGGGCGGCTGGCGCGGTTGGCAGCAGGGACACTGGGCGCTGCGAGCCCTCTTGCGGCTTCTCTTCCCTGTCTCCCCGTTCTCCTTTCTGGGAGGGCTTTTCCTCCTCCTTGCTTTGCCCACACTCTGGAGATCAAAGAGTCCTTATCAATGCTTCCTTCCTCTCACAAAGCTGGAAATCAGAGCATCCAGCAGAAAAATCGATCGGCCTAAGCAAATCCTTCCAAAGCCTCAAGAGCTGAGAAAACGGCTGCCTTTGCCAATGGGCTGCGGCGGGCTGCCAACACAGAGCTTGGAGGAAAATACTCCTCTTTTCTACAGGCCAAAGGGGTGGGAGAAAGACCTGGCTATTTAGAGCTCTACATTTCTTATTTCTACCTTTCTGCCTAACATCTATTTCTCTCTGCTTTTCCTCCACAAATGTCTAGGCAATGGCATTTCAATTACGTCCAATTAGGGTAGACACATGCTTAGCCATTTTCTAGTCCCCAAAATGATCTCCCTCTCTCTCTCTCTCTCTCTCTCTCACATGATGGGAAGCAAATTGCTCTTTGCCGCTAAGGAACGTTTTAGGGGAGCCACAGCACTGGCAGCTCCTTCTTGGGGAGTATGCTGGGATGCTAGAAAATCTCCCTGAAAATCTGCAGCATATCCACAAAGGCAGCCTGGATTGCTGATGTCAGCAAGCAGTGGGGAATTTGGGGTCTGATTGGAGTCAACGAGGCTGCCAGCCCTTGAGAAGCCTGTCTCTGGAGAGTCAAAGCCCATTTTGGTGGCGGTACTGCTTTCTTGGGTCAAAGTTAGGCTCCAGAATTGCATACTTCAGGGCAGCAGCACAAGGAAGGCCCGGGCAGCATCTGCTGTGCCTTTCCCAGCGCATGGGACGATGTGATCCTGGCAAAGGGGCGTCTGGCATGGCTCGCCAGCAGCTTTTCTCCCCTTCTCCCAGTTTCTCAACCTTCCTGGCACCTCTCCATTTTCTTGCCCCTCACCTGAGCAAGAGTGCTGGCAAGTTTATGCTCCTTTTTCCAGGAGTAGTAGAACTCCACACACTGGGCCACGGTCTTAGTCTGGATCTGTTGTGAAGAGAAAAAGAAGGAATCGCAAATGGTGTCGGGTGCACTGGGGAAAAAGTAGACTATGGAGTGAACTAGGAAGTAAAAGCATGAATGAAATGGAGTAGGGTGTAAAATGAAATCAACCTGGGGAAAGAGAGGCATCATGCAATGTCTTAAACCCTGTATGATGCTAGGTGCTAATACACGCAATGCACAGATCAACAACAAGCAGAGTTTGTCTTTCCCCACTTCACTCCAGTTATGCCAGCACAGTGTCTTGTGGAAGCAGCAGCAGACCTGTGCCACAAGTCTGACAGAATAAAGCTTCATCTTCCAAAAGAGCTTGGAGAAAAGGGCTGGAGAGGCAGGATCATCCTTTTGACACAGGCTTTTGATGTCCCCTTTTCTTACTTCTTGAAGATACGTGGTACTTGAGAAGAGAGAGACTGAAGCCCAGTGCTTGTTCCCAGAAATAAGCAAGCTTTCCTGCTGCTGATCTGCTCGGGTAAAGAATGTCCCGTGGCTTTCTTTACCTGCTTCTGGATGAGATGAAAATCCTTGCCGTAGGTGTGGAAAGCCTTTTGGAAGGACTCCTTCTCCTCAGGTGTCCATCTATCAGAGCCTGGCAATAAAAAGCAGCGGCTAGTAAAGGGATCCCTTGATCCACACCAAGTAGATCCCACTGGCTGCCGAAAGAAAATGGTCGCAGGCCGTCATTCACGTGGGTGTACGTGTCTGCTCCCTCAGAAGGTCATGAAGACAAGAGCAGGCATTGCCCGGGGAGAAGGATTGGAAAACAAGTAAAGCTGAAGGACTAGATGCTGGTGCTTTCCCAAGCCGCAGAGGAGACAAGACCTTGTGCTGGTGTTAAGCACAATTTCTTGAAGCAGAAACCCTTGCCACAAGAATGAAGGGGACGGCAGCATCTGTCAGGGACGCAAGAAGCTCTGCTTTGCTTACCTGCGTAATGATAATCAGCCATGGGATGGCCTTGAGCTGTTGCAGGCCCCTCTGAGAGCAGCATCTCCAGAGCCTCCTGCAAGATCAAGAGGGAAAAGGCTTTAGCCGCCCCAGCACATTAAAAATGAGCCAAAAAAAACACAGGTGCCGCCTTTCAGCTCCTTTGCCTCTCCAGACATTCAAGCGACTCTATCCCATGTGGGTGAAACACTGTCATTTGCTCCCAGTCCCTAGTTTTTGCTGTCCAACCCTTTGATCCTGGTCCCCAAGAGTGGCCTTTTGCTCACCAAGCTGAGGATTTTGCTGCTCCTGCAGCCAGAATGGCCTCAGCTGACTGAGGCTTCTGGGAATTTCCCCTCCTAAGGTCTTAGAGAACCCAGATCTCCAGGCCATTTACAAGGCAGCAGGACCTTCTGCCGCCGCCGCCTCCAGGAGGGAGATTCTCCCTGCTGGAGCCCTTTGGGCTCAGCCCTGACGCAGCTGGAGGAGACCCAGCAGGCAGCAAGTGCTCTGCTCCCTGTTAAGACCCTTCTTCCAAGAGCAGCCAGGAAAGGCTGTCCCAGTGCCCAGGCCCTCTGCATTCCCTGTGCCCTCTTCTCTGTGCCCAAACAGCCGCTTCTTACCGGAACGCTGCCGCGTGCCTGGTGCAGGCAGTGCAGGGCGCGCTCCAGGTTAGCTGCTGCCCCGGGAATGCCACGGGAGCTGGCCATGTCCAACAGTTCTCTTACTGCAAGCATAAGAAAAAACCCACCGAAAGTCAGCCTGGAGGCCAGCAAGGACAAAGACTGCCATGCAAGGCAGAAGGAAAGGCCGGCAGCTAAAGACAGCAGCTTGGAGAGCATGAAAAGGAGAGCAAAGACAGGGCCAGCTGAAGCAAGGGCCCACGCAGTGCTGGCTCTCCCTCCAAAGCAGCTTCTGTAAGAAGAAGTGGGGGCCAATCTCCCCTCTTCCAGTGGCAAACGGCCCTGACCAACTGGGAGAGCAAGGTGCTTGCTCTTTCTCCTTGCCTCTAACACTTCTACATGGGAAGATGGGCGAGACAAGGAGAGAAGCAGAGCCTGCAAAAGGCTGCCTTTTTAGGCAAAAGGAGCCTTTTCAAGACCCAAGTAGCTCAGGGCTGGAAGCAAAGCTACCTCTGTCAGGTTTTTCCATGTCAGAGTCATCCTCCCCCCAGGGCTTCCAGACCAGGCTTGCAGGCTCTTCATCCTCACTTGGTGCTCTGCTCTGCAGCTCTGGGAGCTCAGCCTGAAAGTCGCTGCCAACATTGATGCGTCTAAAGGAAGAAGGAGGTGGAGGTGAGAAAGGCAAGTCAAAGACCTTGAGAAAGGTCAAGAGAGCCTTGCTGTGCACCCACAGGCTTGAACCAATCCCAGCCTGACTCTGAAAGAGCAGTTCTCCTCCTCGCCATTCCTCCAGTTTGCTGTGCTTTAACCCTAGGCCAAAACTCACGGCTGAATCTGGGCTCTTGCTTTCCTTTTCATTGTGCCTCTCCTTTCCACCTGAAAGAGATCAAAGCAATGCTCCAGTTCAAAATCCTTCTGCCAAGGATGTGTCAGTAGCCTTCCTTCTCATCCTCATCATTGCAAAGCCTGAGCTCCTGTGTCCCAGCTCCTTTCTCTTTGCTCTCATTGCTGCCTTTTTGACATGGAATGTCCTAGGCAGGACCCTCTAGCAGTCAGCAGCTTCCTCAGGAGGGCAAGCAGAAGGCCATGCACTACTCTCTTCACTCCCGGGGCCACTGAGAAGAGCCAAGAGAATGGCAGGGAAGATGTGCCAGTGCAGGCTTAGGTTGGATAGAAGGAAAAGCTTCTTCAGCCACAGGCTGCTTGGGCACTGCAACAGCCTCCCCAGGGAAGGGGGCACAGCACCAAGGCTGACTGAGCTCCAAAAGTGTTTGGACACTGCTCTTGGGCACAGGCTGTGATTGTTGAGGCTGCCCCGGGCAGGCCCTGCAGTTGGGCTCAGTGATCTTTCAGAATCCCTTCCAAGGCAGAAAATTCTGTGCTACTGTGATTGTGCTCTTGAGGAGATGGCATTTGACGGCCTCCCCTGAGCATGAGGTAGAACCAGCCCTACGTGCACTGAAAAAAGAATCTCTAAAGATCTTAAAATAGAATGGATCTAGAAGCGATGGAACTAGGTAAGTAGATAAGAATTGCTGATCCCAGATGGTTTTTGAAGTTGAAAGCCTGTGTTTGAGGAGAAGCCCAGTCAAATGCTTCCATGCCCTGAACGACAGGGATGCCAGAGGAGAAGTGGCATCATTGTGCTGTTTGAAGCTTTGGAGCGGGTATGAGCAGAGTCAGGGCATAAGGGGATTTGTTGACACTGAAGCCCTGACCTGCTCAGCCAGGAACAATTTGTTTTGGGGTCAGCACAAGATAGTTTGAGGACTGAAATGGGTGCTAAGAACGTTTAATCAGGTGATGCGTGGACGAGGATCTGCAACTGCACTGGGACACCTCTCTAGGTCCTCTATGGAAAGGTCTGTGTTTCCCCTGGAGGCAACATGATTCTTTCAAAAGCTGCACCCTGCTTTCACGTGGAAGCTCGTCTGGGGAAAGTGAGCACGCAGCCTGTGTGTCGTGCTTGGTGGGAGAGGCAGCTGGAGCCTCCTGCCCCTGTGCTAGTGCGTTGAGGGCAAACGGGGATTTTCTTACCTTGGAGGGTTCCCAAGTGCTCTGGGGATGCCCGGAGGCAGACGAGGAGACCAGGATGTCGGTGCAGAGGCCGGGTCTGGCGCTGAGTGCAGAAGGCGGCTGCTCAGGGACAGCCCAGGAGCTGATCCTGCAGCTGCTGCTCCAGCAGCGTTCCAGCAAGGGCCGCAGGAGCAGGAGACAACGACGGTTGCTATGGGCACAGCCCAACATTCCATCTAGAACCCCTGGGGGAGCCATGGGACAGAAAGGGGCATGGGCCGCCTTCTGCTGCAAGTTTGCTCTGAGAAGCTTCCCATTGGGCCTTTTCTCCTCAGTCGTCTGATGAGACGGGCAAAAGCAGTGCAGGGACAGCCCTGGCTCTTCCCGGTGCTTCTTTGCAAGGTGCCTCCAGCTGAAGGTGCACAGGAGCCTGCCTCTGTGCAAGGGCCCAGACCTCATCTCCTGCCCTGGAGAGCCAGAAGGGCTCCTCCCACTGGCTCTCCTCCAGCTCTGAGAGGAGCTGGAATTTGCAAGTTGTCCAGCGCAGAGCCAGCTCCAAAGCTTCCTCTCAAAGTGGAGGCATTCATCCTGCCCCCTTTCTCAATTCTCCTTTTGCTGCCCAATAATGTCACTGCATGGTTTCCCTCCTTTGGGCCTCTGAGCTGGTCTCTCACCTCATCACTCCTCCCTTGAAACTTGGAGAAACAGGATCTTTTTCAGGCCAACTGATGGGGGGACACACACACACACACAGGGACAGCACACGGGCAATTCTCTAGCAAACATTCAGGCAGAATTTCTAGATCCCTCGTCCAGCTCCCTTGGAGAAGCTCGGTGGTTGTCCCAAAAGACTCTGGCATTCCTCTAAGAAAGCAACACTAACAGAATTACCTTTCCACACTGCTGGCCTTCACATTGCTTTTAACGCCTAGATCGCCGATATGACAAAAGCCAGGCAGCTTTGCTGCTTTCCTGCCTGTCCTTAAGGAAAAGCAAATCTTGCTTCAGTCCCAATCTTGCTTCCTTCCCAGCCTGCATGTTACCCACTGGCCAGCAAACTGAGGGGGCAGCTGGAACAAGTCCCACTGCAAGGCAGATACTTTGTAGCCTCCAAAGCCCACCTGCACCGGCTCCATCAGACAAGGGCAAGCTTGCCTCGGCTTCCCAGAAGCAGCCTGCCAATTGCCCCCTCCCTCGCCCCCTCTCCATCCACCCTCCACAGCCCCTGCCACCAAAGCCTTGCTAGGCAGGGCCATTTGCTGGCCTCCATAAAAGAGTGACTTGGATTCTTCTTTGGCGCAAGTGCCCCAGCTGTGACAAGTCAGAGGATAATGATCACACCCGCTCGGCTTTAGCTAAGGAGATTGCTGGAGGCCCAGAGCGCGACACTGGTCCTTTCAGGAGAAACTGAAACTGACCTAGCCATGCCTTTGTGGTGCATGCCGATAGGAATTGGATAGAATCGGAGGGCGTAGAAACGTCCTCCAAGCTGGTCAGCTCCATCAGTCCCCCAAAATGAAACAAAGTTATCTGGCTGGACTCCAAAAAGGACTCAACCCGCTGCCTTTATGCCAGAAAATATGGTGAGACCAGACCACTCATCTAGATGCAATTCAGTGAATTAAACAAAGCCTCCCTTTCCACTCCCAGCTGAGATGTTGAGGAATCAAAGGCTGAAGCCCCAGCAGTATTTCACTGGCAGTAAAGGAGACACACATCAGGAAGTCCTGCCAGCTGAGCAAGGGGCCGGGCCTGGGGGAGGTGGCGCCTGCCCAGATTCTACTCTCAGGGCAAGTGCCGTCTTTGCAACACCAGGCAAATGGAACAAACATTGCCAAAGTCATTTCATACAGACAAAAAGACAAAATGGAACAAACTTTGGTTAAATGATAAAGACCCATTGGCTCTCAACAAAGGCAAAATGACAAAAGGCAGAGCATAGACAACACCCAACCTTTGAAATTTATTTGAGAAATCTAATCAAACTAATGAATCTCCAATAATACTAATGGATCTTAACTACTAAATTGAGGAGATTCCTATCATGTCAACTAACTAAGTAGAAGTTTAAACTACACTAAAAGCTTAAAAACCAGTCCTATTCCTATCGAGTCCTGTTGACACCTAACTCTTGCTAGCCCTGGACAAGCTGCAGGGTTGTCTAATTTCAAAGTCTTTTCTTCTTGGGGAGAGGCTCTGCTTCCTTCCGAGGCCGATGTCTTCTGCTGTGGTTGTTCCTTTCCTTCATGCTTTCAAACACCCTGCAAGATAGGAAACAAACCATCCATTGCTGACGCTAGTACACACCATGAAAGCAAGTGCCGAGATCTCCATTTGAGTATGAATTTCTGTCTTGTCGGGCAGTGGCACATTTGTCAATGGATCAGCACCATGAGTCTGATGGTTCTACTTTCAATGCCTTGAAATGTCTTCCTCCTTTTGCTGCGTCCTCTTTTGAATTTGATCAGCAGCATCAAACCAAGCTTTGATGGATCTATTCCTACTTGTATCAACTGTGTCTTGTTGGGGCACGGCAAGGTTTCATTGTGAAGGCTGGGTTTTACCTAAGCTCTTTGGGTTTGAGGTGGGTGTTAAGCTTGAGCACGGCTGCCGGGGGCGATGCTGCAGGTGCCCCCAGCTTCCCCTGCGGTGCCTTTGAAAAGGGTCAGCCCGTTTCAGTCCAAAGGCGCAGCTTTGAGCAGAAAGAGGAGGAACTTGCGCACCGTTTGCACTGCCCGCAGGGAAAGGGGCCTCCCGCCGAAGGGGGCGGCTGGCGCGGTTGGCAGCAGGGACACTGGGCGCTGCGAGCCCTCTTGCGGCTTCTCTTCCCTGTCTCCCCGTTCTCCTTTCTGGGAGGGCTTTTCCTCCTCCTTGCTTTGCCCACACTCTGGAGATCAAAGAGTCCTTATCAATGCTTCCTTCCTCTCACAAAGCTGGAAATCAGAGCATCCAGCAGAAAAATCGATCGGCCTAAGCAAATCCTTCCAAAGCCTCAAGAGCTGAGAAAACGGCTGCCTTTGCCAATGGGCTGCGGCGGGCTGCCAACACAGAGCTTGGAGGAAAATACTCCTCTTTTCTACAGGCCAAAGGGGTGGGAGAAAGACCTGGCTATTTAGAGCTCTACATTTCTTATTTCTACCTTTCTGCCTAACATCTATTTCTCTCTGCTTTTCCTCCACAAATGTCTAGGCAATGGCATTTCAATTACGTCCAATTAGGGTAGACACATGCTTAGCCATTTTCTAGTCCCCAAAATGATCTCCCTCTCTCTCTCTCTCTCTCTCTCTCACATGATGGGAAGCAAATTGCTCTTTGCCGCTAAGGAACGTTTTAGGGGAGCCACAGCACTGGCAGCTCCTTCTTGGGGAGTATGCTGGGATGCTAGAAAATCTCCCTGAAAATCTGCAGCATATCCACAAAGGCAGCCTGGATTGCTGATGTCAGCAAGCAGTGGGGAATTTGGGGTCTGATTGGAGTCAACGAGGCTGCCAGCCCTTGAGAAGCCTGTCTCTGGAGAGTCAAAGCCCATTTTGGTGGCGGTACTGCTTTCTTGGGTCAAAGTTAGGCTCCAGAATTGCATACTTCAGGGCAGCAGCACAAGGAAGGCCCGGGCAGCATCTGCTGTGCCTTTCCCAGCGCATGGGACGATGTGATCCTGGCAAAGGGGCGTCTGGCATGGCTCGCCAGCAGCTTTTCTCCCCTTCTCCCAGTTTCTCAACCTTCCTGGCACCTCTCCATTTTCTTGCCCCTCACCTGAGCAAGAGTGCTGGCAAGTTTATGCTCCTTTTTCCAGGAGTAGTAGAACTCCACACACTGGGCCACGGTCTTAGTCTGGATCTGTTGTGAAGAGAAAAAGAAGGAATCGCAAATGGTGTCGGGTGCACTGGGGAAAAAGTAGACTATGGAGTGAACTAGGAAGTAAAAGCATGAATGAAATGGAGTAGGGTGTAAAATGAAATCAACCTGGGGAAAGAGAGGCATCATGCAATGTCTTAAACCCTGTATGATGCTAGGTGCTAATACACGCAATGCACAGATCAACAACAAGCAGAGTTTGTCTTTCCCCACTTCACTCCAGTTATGCCAGCACAGTGTCTTGTGGAAGCAGCAGCAGACCTGTGCCACAAGTCTGACAGAATAAAGCTTCATCTTCCAAAAGAGCTTGGAGAAAAGGGCTGGAGAGGCAGGATCATCCTTTTGACACAGGCTTTTGATGTCCCCTTTTCTTACTTCTTGAAGATACGTGGTACTTGAGAAGAGAGAGACTGAAGCCCAGTGCTTGTTCCCAGAAATAAGCAAGCTTTCCTGCTGCTGATCTGCTCGGGTAAAGAATGTCCCGTGGCTTTCTTTACCTGCTTCTGGATGAGATGAAAATCCTTGCCGTAGGTGTGGAAAGCCTTTTGGAAGGACTCCTTCTCCTCAGGTGTCCATCTATCAGAGCCTGGCAATAAAAAGCAGCGGCTAGTAAAGGGATCCCTTGATCCACACCAAGTAGATCCCACTGGCTGCCGAAAGAAAATGGTCGCAGGCCGTCATTCACGTGTGTGTACGTGTCTGCTCCCTCAGAAGGTCATGAAGACAAGAGCAGGCATTGCCCGGGGAGAAGGATTGGAAAACAAGTAAAGCTGAAGGACTAGATGCTGGTGCTTTCCCCAGCCGCAGAGGAGACAAGACCTTGTGCTGGTGTTAAGCACAATTTCTTGAAGCAGAAACCCTTGCCACAAGAATGAAGGGGACGGCAGCATCTGTCAGGGACGCAAGAAGCTCTGCTTTGCTTACCTGCGTAATGATAATCAGCCATGGGATGGCCTTGAGGTGTTGCAGGCCCCTCTGAGAGCAGCATCTCCAGAGCCTCCTGCAAGATCAAGAGGGAAAAGGCTTTAGCCGCCCCAGCACATTAAAAATGAGCCAAAAAAACACAGGTGCCGCCTTTCAGCTCCTTTGCCTCTCCAGACATTCAAGCGACTCTATCCCATGTGGGTGGAACACTGTCATTTGCTCCCAGTCCCTAGTTTTTGCTGTCCAACCCTTTGATCCTGGTCCCCAAGAGTGGCCTTTTGCTCACCAAGCTGAGGATTTTGCTGCTCCTGCAGCCAGAATGGCCTCAGCTGACTGAGGCTTCTGGGAATTTCCCCTCCTAAGGTCTTAGAGAACCCAGATCTCCAGGCCATTTACAAGGCAGCAGGACCTTCTGCCGCTGCCGCCTCCAGGAGGGAGATTCTCCCTGCTGGAGCCCTTTGGGCTCAGCCCTGACGCAGCTGGAGGAGACCCAGCAGGCAGCAAGTGCTCTGCTCCCTGTTAAGACCCTTCTTCCAAGAGCAGCCAGGAAAGGCTGTCCCAGTGCCCAGGCCCTCTGCATTCCCTGTGCCCTCTTCTCTGTGCCCAAACAGCCGCTTCTTACCGGAACGCTGCCGCGTGCCTGGTGCAGGCAGTGCAGGGCGCGCTCCAGGTTAGCTGCTGCCCCGGGAATGCCACGGGAGCTGGCCATGTCCAACAGTTCTCTTACTGCAAGCATAAGAAAAAACCCACCGAAAGTCAGCCTGGAGGCCAGCAAGGGCAAAGACTGCCATGCAAGGCAGAAGGAAAGGCCGGCAGCTAAAGACAGCAGCTTGGAGAGCATGAAAAGGAGAGCAAAGACAGGGCCAGCTGAAGCAAGGGCCCACGCAGTGCTGGCTCTCCCTCCAAAGCAGCTTCTGTAAGAAGAAGTGGGGGCCAATCTCCCCTCTTCCAGTGGCAAACGGCCCTGACCAATTGGGAGAGCAAGGTGCTTGCTCTTTCTCCTTGCCTCTAACACTTCTACATGGGAAGATGGGCGAGACAAGGAGAGAAGCAGAGCCTGCAAAAGGCTGCCTTTTTAGGCAAAAGGAGCCTTTTCAAGACCCAAGTAGCTCAGGGCTGGAAGCAAAGCTACCTCTGTCAGGTTTTTCCATGTCAGAGTCATCCTCCCCCCAGGGCTTCCAGACCAGGCTTGCAGGCTCTTCATCCTCACTTGGTGCTCTGCTCTGCAGCTCTGGGAGCTCAGCCTGAAAGTCGCTGCCAACATTGATGCGTCTAAAGGAAGAAGGAGGTGGAGGTGAGAAAGGCAAGTGGTCAAGAGAGCCTTGCTGTGCACCCACAGGCTTGAACCAATCCCAGCCTGACTCTGAAAGAGCAGTTCTCCTCCTCGCCATTCCTCCAGTTTGCTGTGCTTTAACCCTAGGCCAAAACTCACGGCTGAATCTGGGCTCTTGCTTTCCTTTTCATTGTGCCTCTCCTTTCCACCTGAAAGAGATCAAAGCAATGCTCCAGTTCAAAATCCTTCTGCCAAGGATGTGTCAGTAGCCTTCCTTCTCATCCTCATCATTGCAAAGCCTGAGCTCCTGTGTCCCAGCTCCTTTCTCTTTGCTCTCATTGCTGCCTTTTTGACATGGAATGTCCTAGGCAGGACCCTCTAGCAGTCAGCAGCTTCCTCAGGAGGGCAAGCAGAAGGCCATGCACTACTCTCTTCACTCCCGGGGCCACTGAGAAGAGCCAAGAGAATGGCAGGGAAGATGTGCCAGTGCAGGCTTAGGTTGGATAGAAGGAAAAGCTTCTTCAGCCACAGGCTGCTTGGGCACTGCAACAGCCTCCCCAGGGAAGGGGGCACAGCACCAAGGCTGACTGAGCTCCAAAAGTGTTTGGACACTGCTCTTGGGCACAGGCTGTGATTGTTGAGGCTGCCCCGGGCAGGCCCTGCAGTTGGCCTCAGTGACCTTTGAGAATCCCTTCCAAGGCAGAAAATTCTGTGCTACTGTGATTGTGCTCTTGAGGAGATGGCATTTGACGGCCGCCCCTGAGCATGAGGTAGAACCAGCCCTACGTGCACTGAAAAAAGAATCTCTAAAGATCTTAAAATAGAATGGATCTAGAAGCGATGGAACTAGGTAAGTAGATAAGAATTGCTGATCCCAGATGGTTTTTGAAGTTGAAAGCCTGTGTTTGAGGAGAAGCCCAGTCAAATGCTTCCATGCCCTGAACGACAGGGATGCCAGAGGAGAAGTGGCATCATTGTGCTGTTTGAAGCTTTGGAGCGGGTATGAGCAGAGTCAGGGCATAAGGGGATTTGTTGACACTGAAGCCCTGACCTGCTCAGCCAGGAACAATTTGTTTTGGGGTCAGCACAAGATAGTTTGAGGACTGAAATGGGTGCTAAGAACGTTTAATCAGGTGATGCGTGGACGAGGATCTGCAACTGCACTGGGACACCTCTCTAGGTCCTCTATGGAAAGGTCTGTGTTTCCCCTGGAGGCAACATGATTCTTTCAAAAGCTGCACCCTGCTTTCACATGGAAGCTCGTCTGGGGAAAGTGAGCACGCAGCCTGTGTGTCGTGCTTGGTGGGAGAGGCAGCTGGAGCCTCCTGCCCCTGTGCTAGTGCTTTGAGGGCAAACGGGGATTTTCTTACCTTGGACGGTTCCCAAGTGCTCTGGGGATGCCCAGAGGCAGACGAGGAGACCAGGATGTCGGTGCAGAGGCCGGGTCTGGCGCTGAGTGCAGAAGGCGGCTGCTCAGGGACAGCCCAGGAGCTGATCCTGCAGCTGCTGCTCCAGCAGCGTTCCAGCAAGGGCCGCAGGAGCAGGAGACAACGACGGTTGCTATGGGCACAGCCCAACATTCCATCTAGAACCCCCGGGGGAGCCATGGGACAGAAAGGGGCATGGGCCGCCTTCTGCTGCAAGTTTGCTCTGAGAAGCTTCCCATTGGGCCTTTTCTCCTCAGTCGTCTGATGAGACGGGCAAAAGCAGTGCAGGGACAGCCCTGGCTCTTCCCGGTGCTTCTTTGCAAGGTGCCTCCAGCTGAAGGTGCACAGGAGCCTGCCTCTGTGCAAGGGCCCAGACCTCATCTCCTGCCCTGGAGAGCCAGAAGGGCTCCTCCCACTGGCTCTCCTCCAGCTCTGAGAGGAGCTGGAATTTGCAAGTTGTCCAGCGCAGAGCCAGCTCCAAAGCTTCCTCTCAAAGTGGAGGCATTCATCCTGCCCCCTTTCTCAATTCTCCTTTTGCTGCCCAATAATGTCACTGCATGGTTTCCCTCCTTTGGGCCTCTGAGCTGGTCTCTCACCTCATCACTCCTCCCTTGAAACTTGGAGAAACAGGATCTTTTTCAGGCCAACTGATGGGGGGACACACACACACACACAGGGACAGCACACGGGCAATTCTCTAGCAAACATTCAGGCAGAATTTCTAGATCCCTCTTCCAGCTCCCTTGGAGAAGCTCGGTGGTTGTCCCAAAAGACTCTGGCATTCCTCTAAGAAAGCAACACTAACAGAATTACCTTTCCACACTGCTGGCCTTCACATTGCTTTTAACGCCTAGATCGCCGATATGACAAAAGCCAGGCAGCTTTGCTGCTTTCCTGCCTGTCCTTAAGGAAAAGCAAATCTTGCTTCAGTCCCAATCTTGCTTCCTTCCCAGCCTGCATGTTACCCACTGGCCAGCAAACTGAGGGGGCAGCTGGAACAAGTCCCACTGCAAGGCAGATACTTTGTAGCCTCCAAAGCCCACCTGCACCGGCTCCATCAGACAAGGGCAAGCTTGCCTCGGCTTCCCAGAAGCAGCCTGCCAATTGCCCCCTCCCTCGCCCCCTCTCCATCCACCCTCCACAGCCCCTGCCACCAAAGCCTTGCTAGGCAGGGCCATTTGCTGGCCTCCATAAAAGAGTGACTTGGATTCTTCTTTGGCGCAAGTGCCCCAGCTGTGACAAGTCAGAGGATAATGATCACACCCGCTCGGCTTTAGCTAAGGAGATTGCTGGAGGCCCAGAGCGCGACACTGGTCCTTTCAGGAGAAACTGAAACTGACCTAGCCATGCCTTTGTGGTGCATGCCGATAGGAATTGGATAGAATCGGAGGGCGTAGAAACGTCCTCCAAGCTGGTCAGCTCCATCAGTCCCCCAAAATGAAACAAAGTTATCTGTCTGGACTCCAAAAAGGACTCAACCCGCTGCCTTTATGCCAGAAAATATGGTGAGACCAGACCACTCATCTAGATGCAATTCAGTGAATTAAACAAAGCCTCCCTTTCCACTCCCAGCTGAGATGTTGAGGAATCAAAGGCTGAAGCCCCAGCAGTATTTCACTGGCAGTAAAGGAGACACACCTCAGGAAGTCCTGCCAGCTGAGCAAGGGGCCGGGCCTGGGGGAGGTGGCGCCTGCCCAGATTCTACTCTCAGGGCAAGTGCCGTCTTTGCAACACCAGGCAAATGGAACAAACATTGCCAAAGTCATTTCATACAGACAAAAAGACAAAATGGAACAAACTTTGGTTAAATGATAAAGACCCATTGGCTCTCAACAAAGGCAAAATGACAAAAGGCAGAGCATAGACAACACCCAACCTTTGAAATTTATTTGAGAAATCTAATCAAACTAATGAATCTCCAATAATACTAATGGATCTTAACTACTAAATTGAGGAGATTCCTATCATGTCAACTAACTAAGTAGAAGTTTAAACTACACTAAAAGCTTAAAAACCAGTCCTATTCCTATCGAGTCCTGTTGACACCTAACTCTTGCTAGCCCTGGACAAGCTGCAGGGTTGTCTAATTTCAAAGTCTTTTCTTCTTGGGGAGAGGCTCTGCTTCCTTCCGAGGCCGATGTCTTCTGCTGTGGTTGTTCCTTTCCTTCATGCTTTCAAACACCCTGCAAGATAGGAAACAAACCATCCATTGCTGACGCTAGTACACACCATGAAAGCAAGTGCCGAGATCTCCGTTTGAGTATGAATTTCTGTCTTGTCGGGCAGTGGCACATTTGTCAATGGATCAGCACCATGAGTCTGATGGTTCTACTTTCAATGCCTTGAAATGTCTTCCTCCTTTTGCTGCGTCCTCTTTTGAATTTGATCAGCAGCATCAAACCAAGCTTTGATGGATCTATTCCTACTTGTATCAACTGTGTCTTGTTGGGGCACGGCAAGGTTTCATTGTGAAGGCTGGGTTTTACCTAAGCTCTTTGGGTTTGAGGTGGGTGTTAAGCTTGAGCACGGCTGCCGGGGGCGATGCTGCAGGTGCCCCCAGCTTCCCCTGCGGTGCCTTTGAAAAGGGTCAGCCCGTTTCAGTCCAAAGGCGCAGCTTTGAGCAGAAAGAGGAGGAACTTGCGCACCGTTTGCACTGCCCGCAGGGAAAGGGGCCTCCCGCCGAAGGGGGCGGCTGGCGCGGTTGGCAGCAGGGACACTGGGCGCTGCGAGCCCTCTTGCGGCTTCTCTTCCCTGTCTCCCCGTTCTCCTTTCTGGGAGGGCTTTTCCTCCTCCTTGCTTTGCCCACACTCTGGAGATCAAAGAGTCCTTATCAATGCTTCCTTCCTCTCACAAAGCTGGAAATCAGAGCATCCAGCAGAAAAATCGATCGGCCTAAGCAAATCCTTCCAAAGCCTCAAGAGCTGAGAAAACGGCTGCCTTTGCCAATGGGCTGCGGCGGGCTGCCAACACAGAGCTTGGAGGAAAATACTCCTCTTTTCTACAGGCCAAAGGGGTGGGAGAAAGACCTGGCTATTTAGAGCTCTACATTTCTTATTTCTACCTTTCTGCCTAACATCTATTTCTCTCTGCTTTTCCTCCACAAATGTCTAGGCAATGGCATTTCAATTACGTCCAATTAGGGTAGACACATGCTTAGCCATTTTCTAGTCCCCAAAATGATCTCCCTCTCTCTCTCTCTCTCTCTCTCTCACATGATGGGAAGCAAATTGCTCTTTGCCGCTAAGGAACGTTTTAGGGGAGCCACAGCACTGGCAGCTCCTTCTTGGGGAGTATGCTGGGATGCTAGAAAATCTCCCTGAAAATCTGCAGCATATCCACAAAGGCAGCCTGGATTGCTGATGTCAGCAAGCAGTGGGGAATTTGGGGTCTGATTGGAGTCAACGAGGCTGCCAGCCCTTGAGAAGCCTGTCTCTGGAGAGTCAAAGCCCATTTTGGTGGCGGTACTGCTTTCTTGGGTCAAAGTTAGGCTCCAGAATTGCATACTTCAGGGCAGCAGCACAAGGAAGGCCCGGGCAGCATCTGCTGTGCCTTTCCCAGCGCATGGGACGATGTGATCCTGGCAAAGGGGCGTCTGGCATGGCTCGCCAGCAGCTTTTCTCCCCTTCTCCCAGTTTCTCAACCTTCCTGGCACCTCTCCATTTTCTTGCCCCTCACCTGAGCAAGAGTGCTGGCAAGTTTATGCTCCTTTTTCCAGGAGTAGTAGAACTCCACACACTGGGCCACGGTCTTAGTCTGGATCTGTTGTGAAGAGAAAAAGAAGGAATCGCAAATGGTGTCGGGTGCACTGGGGAAAAAGTAGACTATGGAGTGAACTAGGAAGTAAAAGCATGAATGAAATGGAGTAGGGTGTAAAATGAAATCAACCTGGGGAAAGAGAGGCATCATGCAATGTCTTAAACCCTGTATGATGCTAGGTGCTAATACACGCAATGCACAGATCAACAACAAGCACAGTTTGTCTTTCCCCACTTCACTCCAGTTATGCCAGCACAGTGTCTTGTGGAAGCAGCAGCAGACCTGTGCCACAAGTCTGACAGAATAAAGCTTCATCTTCCAAAAGAGCTTGGAGAAAAGGGCTGGAGAGGCAGGATCATCCTTTTGACACAGGCTTTTGATGTCCCCTTTTCTTACTTCTTGAAGATACGTGGTACTTGAGAAGAGAGAGACTGAAGCCCAGTGCTTGTTCCCAGAAATAAGCAAGCTTTCCTGCTGCTGATCTGCTCGGGTAAAGAATGTCCCGTGGCTTTCTTTACCTGCTTCTGGATGAGATGAAAATCCTTGCCGTAGGTGTGGAAAGCCTTTTGGAAGGACTCCTTCTCCTCAGGTGTCCATCTATCAGAGCCTGGCAATAAAAAGCAGCGGCTAGTAAAGGGATCCCTTGATCCACACCAAGTAGATCCCACTGGCTGCCGAAAGAAAATGGTCGCAGGCCGTCATTCACGTGTGTGTACGTGTCTGCTCCCTCAGAAGGTCATGAAGACAAGAGCAGGCATTGCCCGGGGAGAAGGATTGGAAAAGAAGTAAAGCTGAAGGACTAGATGCTGGTGCTTTCCCCAGCCGCAGAGGAGACAAGACCTTGTGCTGGTGTTAAGCACAATTTCTTGAAGCAGAAACCCTTGCCACAAGAATGAAGGGGACGGCAGCATCTGTCAGGGACGCAAGAAGCTCTGCTTTGCTTACCTGCGTAATGATAATCAGCCATGGGATGGCCTTGAGGTGTTGCAGGCCCCTCTGAGAGCAGCATCTCCAGAGCCTCCTGCAAGATCAAGAGGGAAAAGGCTTTAGCCGCCCCAGCACATTAAAAATGAGCCAAAAAAACACAGGTGCCGCCTTTCAGCTCCTTTGCCTCTCCAGACATTCAAGCGACTCTATCCCATGTGGGTGGAACACTGTCATTTGCTCCCAGTCCCTAGTTTTTGCTGTCCAACCCTTTGATCCTGGTCCCCAAGAGTGGCCTTTTGCTCACCAAGCTGAGGATTTTGCTGCTCCTGCAGCCAGAATGGCCTCAGCTGACTGAGGCTTCTGGGAATTTCCCCTCCTAAGGTCTTAGAGAACCCAGATCTCCAGGCCATTTACAAGGCAGCAGGACCTTCTGCCGCTGCCGCCTCCAGGAGGGAGATTCTCCCTGCTGGAGCCCTTTGGGCTCAGCCCTGACGCAGCTGGAGGAGACCCAGCAGGCAGCAAGTGCTCTGCTCCCTGTTAAGACCCTTCTTCCAAGAGCAGCCAGGAAAGGCTGTCCCAGTGCCCAGGCCCTCTGCATTCCCTGTGCCCTCTTCTCTGTGCCCAAACAGCCGCTTCTTACCGGAACGCTGCCGCGTGCCTGGTGCAGGCAGTGCAGGGCGCGCTCCAGGTTAGCTGCTGCCCCGGGAATGCCACGGGAGCTGGCCATGTCCAACAGTTCTCTTACTGCAAGCATAAGAAAAAACCCACCGAAAGTCAGCCTGGAGGCCAGCAAGGGCAAAGACTGCCATGCAAGGCAGAAGGAAAGGCCGGCAGCTAAAGACAGCAGCTTGGAGAGCATGAAAAGGAGAGCAAAGACAGGGCCAGCTGAAGCAAGGGCCCACGCAGTGCTGGCTCTCCCTCCAAAGCAGCTTCTGTAAGAAGAAGTGGGGGCCAATCTCCCCTCTTCCAGTGGCAAACGGCCCTGACCAATTGGGAGAGCAAGGTGCTTGCTCTTTCTCCTTGCCTCTAACACTTCTACATGGGAAGATGGGCGAGACAAGGAGAGAAGCAGAGCCTGCAAAAGGCTGCCTTTTTAGGCAAAAGGAGCCTTTTCAAGACCCAAGTAGCTCAGGGCTGGAAGCAAAGCTACCTCTGTCAGGTTTTTCCATGTCAGAGTCATCCTCCCCCCAGGGCTTCCAGACCAGGCTTGCAGGCTCTTCATCCTCACTTGGTGCTCTGCTCTGCAGCTCTGGGAGCTCAGCCTGAAAGTCGCTGCCAACATTGATGCGTCTAAAGGAAGAAGGAGGTGGAGGTGAGAAAGGCAAGTGGTCAAGAGAGCCTTGCTGTGCACCCACAGGCTTGAACCAATCCCAGCCTGACTCTGAAAGAGCAGTTCTCCTCCTCGCCATTCCTCCAGTTTGCTGTGCTTTAACCCTAGGCCAAAACTCACGGCTGAATCTGGGCTCTTGCTTTCCTTTTCATTGTGCCTCTCCTTTCCACCTGAAAGAGATCAAAGCAATGCTCCAGTTCAAAATCCTTCTGCCAAGGATGTGTCAGTAGCCTTCCTTCTCATCCTCATCATTGCAAAGCCTGAGCTCCTGTGTCCCAGCTCCTTTCTCTTTGCTCTCATTGCTGCCTTTTTGACATGGAATGTCCTAGGCAGGACCCTCTAGCAGTCAGCAGCTTCCTCAGGAGGGCAAGCAGAAGGCCATGCACTACTCTCTTCACTCCCGGGGCCACTGAGAAGAGCCAAGAGAATGGCAGGGAAGATGTGCCAGTGCAGGCTTAGGTTGGATAGAAGGAAAAGCTTCTTCAGCCACAGGCTGCTTGGGCACTGCAACAGCCTCCCCAGGGAAGGGGGCACAGCACCAAGGCTGACTGAGCTCCAAAAGTGTTTGGACACTGCTCTTGGGCACAGGCTGTGATTGTTGAGGCTGCCCCGGGCAGGCCCTGCAGTTGGCCTCAGTGACCTTTGAGAATCCCTTCCAAGGCAGAAAATTCTGTGCTACTGTGATTGTGCTCTTGAGGAGATGGCATTTGACGGCCGCCCCTGAGCATGAGGTAGAACCAGCCCTACATGCACTGAAAAAAGAATCTCTAAAGATCTTAAAATAGAATGGATCTAGAAGCGATGGAACTAGGTAAGTAGATAAGAATTGCTGATCCCAGATGGTTTTTGAAGTTGAAAGCCTGTGTTTGAGGAGAAGCCCAGTCAAATGCTTCCATGCCCTGAACGACAGGGATGCCAGAGGAGAAGTGGCATCATTGTGCTGTTTGAAGCTTTGGAGCGGGTATGAGCAGAGTCAGGGCATAAGGGGATTTGTTGACACTGAAGCCCTGACCTGCTCAGCCAGGAACAATTTGTTTTGGGGTCAGCACAAGATAGTTTGAGGACTGAAATGGGTGCTAAGAACGTTTAATCAGGTGATGCGTGGACGAGGATCTGCAACTGCACTGGGACACCTCTCTAGGTCCTCTATGGAAAGGTCTGTGTTTCCCCTGGAGGCAACATGATTCTTTCAAAAGCTGCACCCTGCTTTCACATGGAAGCTCGTCTGGGGAAAGTGAGCACGCAGCCTGTGTGTCGTGCTTGGTGGGAGAGGCAGCTGGAGCCTCCTGCCCCTGTGCTAGTGCTTTGAGGGCAAACGGGGATTTTCTTACCTTGGACGGTTCCCAAGTGCTCTGGGGATGCCCGGAGGCAGACGAGGAGACCAGGATGTCGGTGCAGAGGCCGGGTCTGGCGCTGAGTGCAGAAGGCGGCTGCTCAGGGACAGCCCAGGAGCTGATCCTGCAGCTGCTGCTCCAGCAGCGTTCCAGCAAGGGCCGCAGGAGCAGGAGACAACGACGGTTGCTATGGGCACAGCCCAACATTCCATCTAGAACCCCCGGGGGAGCCATGGGACAGAAAGGGGCATGGGCCGCCTTCTGCTGCAAGTTTGCTCTGAGAAGCTTCCCATTGGGCCTTTTCTCCTCAGTCGTCTGATGAGACGGGCAAAAGCAGTGCAGGGACAGCCCTGGCTCTTCCCGGTGCTTCTTTGCAAGGTGCCTCCAGCTGAAGGTGCACAGGAGCCTGCCTCTGTGCAAGGGCCCAGACCTCATCTCCTGCCCTGGAGAGCCAGAAGGGCTCCTCCCACTGGCTCTCCTCCAGCTCTGAGAGGAGCTGGAATTTGCAAGTTGTCCAGCGCAGAGCCAGCTCCAAAGCTTCCTCTCAAAGTGGAGGCATTCATCATGCCCCCTTTCTCAATTCTCCTTTTGCTGCCCAATAATGTCACTGCATGGTTTCCCTCCTTTGGGCCTCTGAGCTGGTCTCTCACCTCATCACTCCTCCCTTGAAACTTGGAGAAACAGGATCTTTTTCAGGCCAACTGATGGGGGGACACACACACACACACAGGGACAGCACACGGGCAATTCTCTAGCAAACATTCAGGCAGAATTTCTAGATCCCTCTTCCAGCTCCCTTGGAGAAGCTCGGTGGTTGTCCCAAAAGACTCTGGCATTCCTCTAAGAAAGCAACACTAACAGAATTACCTTTCCACACTGCTGGCCTTCACATTGCTTTTAACGCCTAGATCGCCGATATGACAAAAGCCAGGCAGCTTTGCTGCTTTCCTGCCTGTCCTTAAGGAAAAGCAAATCTTGCTTCAGTCCCAATCTTGCTTCCTTCCCAGCCTGCATGTTACCCACTGGCCAGCAAACTGAGGGGGCAGCTGGAACAAGTCCCACTGCAAGGCAGATACTTTGTAGCCTCCAAAGCCCACCTGCACCGGCTCCATCAGACAAGGGCAAGCTTCCCTCGGCTTCCCAGAAGCAGCCTGCCAATTGCCCCCTCCCTCGCCCCCTCTCCATCCACCCTCCACAGCCCCTGCCACCAAAGCCTTGCTAGGCAGGGCCATTTGCTGGCCTCCATAAAAGAGTGACTTGGATTCTTCTTTGGCGCAAGTGCCCCAGCTGTGACAAGTCAGAGGATAATGATCACACCCGCTCGGCTTTAGCTAAGGAGATTGCTGGAGGCCCAGAGCGCGACACTGGTCCTTTCAGGAGAAACTGAAACTGACCTAGCCATGCCTTTGTGGTGCATGCCGATAGGAATTGGATAGAATCGGAGGGCGTAGAAACGTCCTCCAAGCTGGTCAGCTCCATCAGTCCCCCAAAATGAAACAAAGTTATCTGGCTGGACTCCAAAAAGGACTCAACCCGCTGCCTTTATGCCAGAAAATATGGTGAGACCAGACCACTCATCTAGATGCAATTCAGTGAATTAAACAAAGCCTCCCTTTCCACTCCCAGCTGAGATGTTGAGGAATCAAAGGCTGAAGCCCCAGCAGTATTTCACTGGCAGTAAAGGAGACACACATCAGGAAGTCCTGCCAGCTGAGCAAGGGGCCGGGCCTGGGGGAGGTGGCGCCTGCCCAGATTCTACTCTCAGGGCAAGTGCCGTCTTTGCAACACCAGGCAAATGGAACAAACATTGCCAAAGTCATTTCATACAGACAAAAAGACAAAATGGAACAAACTTTGGTTAAATGATAAAGACCCATTGGCTCTCAACAAAGGCAAAATGACAAAAGGCAGAGCATAGACAACACCCAACCTTTGAAATTTATTTGAGAAATCTAATCAAACTAATGAATCTCCAATAATACTAATGGATCTTAACTACTAAATTGAGGAGATTCCTATCATGTCAACTAACTAAGTAGAAGTTTAAACTACACTAAAAGCTTAAAAACCAGTCCTATTCCTATCGAGTCCTGTTGACACCTAACTCTTGCTAGCCCTGGACAAGCTGCAGGGTTGTCTAATTTCAAAGTCTTTTCTTCTTGGGGAGAGGCTCTGCTTCCTTCCGAGGCCGATGTCTTCTGCTGTGGTTGTTCCTTTCCTTCATGCTTTCAAACACCCTGCAAGATAGGAAACAAACCATCCATTGCTGACGCTAGTACACACCATGAAAGCAAGTGCCGAGATCTCCGTTTGAGTATGAATTTCTGTCTTGTCGGGCAGTGGCACATTTGTCAATGGATCAGCACCATGAGTCTGATGGTTCTACTTTCAATGCCTTGAAATGTCTTCCTCCTTTTGCTGCGTCCTCTTTTGAATTTGATCAGCAGCATCAAACCAAGCTTTGATGGATCTATTCCTACTTGTATCAACTGTGTCTTGTTGGGGCACGGCAAGGTTTCATTGTGAAGGCTGGGTTTTACCTAAGCTCTTTGGGTTTGAGGTGGGTGTTAAGCTTGAGCACGGCTGCCGGGGGCGATGCTGCAGGTGCCCCCAGCTTCCCCTGCGGTGCCTTTGAAAAGGGTCAGCCCGTTTCAGTCCAAAGGCGCAGCTTTGAGCAGAAAGAGGAGGAACTTGCGCACCGTTTGCACTGCCCGCAGGGAAAGGGGCCTCCCGCCGAAGGGGGCGGCTGGCGCGGTTGGCAGCAGGGACACTGGGCGCTGCGAGCCCTCTTGCGGCTTCTCTTCCCTGTCTCCCCGTTCTCCTTTCTGGGAGGGCTTTTCCTCCTCCTTGCTTTGCCCACACTCTGGAGATCAAAGAGTCCTTATCAATGCTTCCTTCCTCTCACAAAGCTGGAAATCAGAGCATCCAGCAGAAAAATCGATCGGCCTAAGCAAATCCTTCCAAAGCCTCAAGAGCTGAGAAAACGGCTGCCTTTGCCAATGGGCTGCGGCGGGCTGCCAACACAGAGCTTGGAGGAAAATACTCCTCTTTTCTACAGGCCAAAGGGGTGGGAGAAAGACCTGGCTATTTAGAGCTCTACATTTCTTATTTCTACCTTTCTGCCTAACATCTATTTCTCTCTGCTTTTCCTCCACAAATGTCTAGGCAATGGCATTTCAATTACGTCCAATTAGGGTAGACACATGCTTAGCCATTTTCTAGTCCCCAAAATGATCTCCCTCTCTCTCTCTCTCTCTCTCTCTCACATGATGGGAAGCAAATTGCTCTTTGCCGCTAAGGAACGTTTTAGGGGAGCCACAGCACTGGCAGCTCCTTCTTGGGGAGTATGCTGGGATGCTAGAAAATCTCCCTGAAAATCTGCAGCATATCCACAAAGGCAGCCTGGACTGCTGATGTCAGCAAGCAGTGGGGAATTTGGGGTCTGATTGGAGTCAACGAGGCTGCCAGCCCTTGAGAAGCCTGTCTCTGGAGAGTCAAAGCCCATTTTGGTGGCGGTACTGCTTTCTTGGGTCAAAGTTAGGCTCCAGAATTGCATACTTCAGGGCAGCAGCACAAGGAAGGCCCGGGCAGCATCTGCTGTGCCTTTCCCAGCGCATGGGACGATGTGATCCTGGCAAAGGGGCGTCTGGCATGGCTCGCCAGCAGCTTTTCTCCCCTTCTCCCAGTTTCTCAACCTTCCTGGCACCTCTCCATTTTCTTGCCCCTCACCTGAGCAAGAGTGCTGGCAAGTTTATGCTCCTTTTTCCAGGAGTAGTAGAACTCCACACACTGGGCCACGGTCTTAGTCTGGATCTGTTGTGAAGAGAAAAAGAAGGAATCGCAAATGGTGTCGGGTGCACTGGGGAAAAAGTAGACTATGGAGTGAACTAGGAAGTAAAAGCATGAATGAAATGGAGTAGGGTGTAAAATGAAATCAACCTGGGGAAAGAGAGGCATCATGCAATGTCTTAAACCCTGTATGATGCTAGGTGCAAATACACGCAATGCACAGATCAACAACAAGCACAGTTTGTCTTTCCCCACTTCACTCCAGTTATGCCAGCACAGTGTCTTGTGGAAGCAGCAGCAGACCTGTGCCACAAGTCTGACAGAATAAAGCTTCATCTTCCAAAAGAGCTTGGAGAAAAGGGCTGGAGAGGCAGGATCATCCTTTTGACACAGGCTTTTGATGTCCCCTTTTCTTACTTCTTGAAGATACGTGGTACTTGAGAAGAGAGAGACTGAAGCCCAGTGCTTGTTCCCAGAAATAAGCAAGCTTTCCTGCTGCTGATCTGCTCGGGTAAAGAATGTCCCGTGGCTTTCTTTACCTGCTTCTGGATGAGATGAAAATCCTTGCCGTAGGTGTGGAAAGCCTTTTGGAAGGACTCCTTCTCCTCAGGTGTCCATCTATCAGAGCCTGGCAATAAAAAGCAGCGGCTAGTAAAGGGATCCCTTGATCCACACCAAGTAGATCCCACTGGCTGCCGAAAGAAAATGGTCGCAGGCCGTCATTCACGTGTGTGTACGTGTCTGCTCCCTCAGAAGGTCATGAAGACAAGAGCAGGCATTGCCCGGGGAGAAGGATTGGAAAAGAAGTAAAGCTGAAGGACTAGATGCTGGTGCTTTCCCCAGCCACAGAGGAGACAAGACCTTGTGCTGGTGTTAAGCACAATTTCTTGAAGCAGAAACCCTTGCCACAAGAATGAAGGGGACGGCAGCATCTGTCAGGGACGCAAGAAGCTCTGCTTTGCTTACCTGCGTAATGATAATCAGCCATGGGATGGCCTTGAGGTGTTGCAGGCCCCTCTGAGAGCAGCATCTCCAGAGCCTCCTGCAAGATCAAGAGGGAAAAGGCTTTAGCCGCCCCAGCACATTAAAAATGAGCCAAAAAAACACAGGTGCCGCCTTTCAGCTCCTTTGCCTCTCCAGACATTCAAGCGACTCTATCCCATGTGGGTGGAACACTGTCATTTGCTCCCAGTCCCTAGTTTTTGCTGTCCAACCCTTTGATCCTGGTCCCCAAGAGTGGCCTTTTGCTCACCAAGCTGAGGATTTTGCTGCTCCTGCAGCCAGAATGGCCTCAGCTGACTGAGGCTTCTGGGAATTTCCCCTCCTAAGGTCTTAGAGAACCCAGATCTCCAGGCCATTTACAAGGCAGCAGGACCTTCTGCCGCTGCCGCCTCCAGGAGGGAGATTCTCCCTGCTGGAGCCCTTTGGGCTCAGCCCTGACGCAGCTGGAGGAGACCCAGCAGGCAGCAAGTGCTCTGCTCCCTGTTAAGACCCTTCTTCCAAGAGCAGCCAGGAAAGGCTGTCCCAGTGCCCAGGCCCTCTGCATTCCCTGTGCCCTCTTCTCTGTGCCCAAACAGCCGCTTCTTACCGGAACGCTGCCGCGTGCCTGGTGCAGGCAGTGCAGGGCGCGCTCCAGGTTAGCTGCTGCCCCGGGAATGCCACGGGAGCTGGCCATGTCCAACAGTTCTCTTACTGCAAGCATAAGAAAAAACCCACCGAAAGTCAGCCTGGAGGCCAGCAAGGGCAAAGACTGCCATGCAAGGCAGAAGGAAAGGCCGGCAGCTAAAGACAGCAGCTTGGAGAGCATGAAAAGGAGAGCAAAGACAGGGCCAGCTGAAGCAAGGGCCCACGCAGTGCTGGCTCTCCCTCCAAAGCAGCTTCTGTAAGAAGAAGTGGGGGCCAATCTCCCCTCTTCCAGTGGCAAACGGCCCTGACCAATTGGGAGAGCAAGGTGCTTGCTCTTTCTCCTTGCCTCTAACACTTCTACATGGGAAGATGGGCGAGACAAGGAGAGAAGCAGAGCCTGCAAAAGGCTGCCTTTTTAGGCAAAAGGAGCCTTTTCAAGACCCAAGTAGCTCAGGGCTGGAAGCAAAGCTACCTCTGTCAGGTTTTTCCATGTCAGAGTCATCCTCCCCCCAGGGCTTCCAGACCAGGCTTGCAGGCTCTTCATCCTCACTTGGTGCTCTGCTCTGCAGCTCTGGGAGCTCAGCCTGAAAGTCGCTGCCAACATTGATGCGTCTAAAGGAAGAAGGAGGTGGAGGTGAGAAAGGCAAGTGGTCAAGAGAGCCTTGCTGTGCACCCACAGGCTTGAACCAATCCCAGCCTGACTCTGAAAGAGCAGTTCTCCTCCTCGCCATTCCTCCAGTTTGCTGTGCTTTAACCCTAGGCCAAAACTCACGGCTGAATCTGGGCTCTTGCTTTCCTTTTCATTGTGCCTCTCCTTTCCACCTGAAAGAGATCAAAGCAATGCTCCAGTTCAAAATCCTTCTGCCAAGGATGTGTCAGTAGCCTTCCTTCTCATCCTCATCATTGCAAAGCCTGAGCTCCTGTGTCCCAGCTCCTTTCTCTTTGCTCTCATTGCTGCCTTTTTGACATGGAATGTCCTAGGCAGGACCCTCTAGCAGTCAGCAGCTTCCTCAGGAGGGCAAGCAGAAGGCCATGCACTACTCTCTTCACTCCCGGGGCCACTGAGAAGAGCCAAGAGAATGGCAGGGAAGATGTGCCAGTGCAGGCTTAGGTTGGATAGAAGGAAAAGCTTCTTCAGCCACAGGCTGCTTGGGCACTGCAACAGCCTCCCCAGGGAAGGGGGCACAGCACCAAGGCTGACTGAGCTCCAAAAGTGTTTGGACACTGCTCTTGGGCACAGGCTGTGATTGTTGAGGCTGCCCCGGGCAGGCCCTGCAGTTGGCCTCAGTGACCTTTGAGAATCCCTTCCAAGGCAGAAAATTCTGTGCTACTGTGATTGTGCTCTTGAGGAGATGGCATTTGACGGCCGCCCCTGAGCATGAGGTAGAACCAGCCCTACCTGCACTGAAAAAAGAATCTCTAAAGATCTTAAAATAGAATGGATCTAGAAGCGATGGAACTAGGTAAGTAGATAAGAATTGCTGATCCCAGATGGTTTTTGAAGTTGAAAGCCTGTGTTTGAGGAGAAGCCCAGTCAAATGCTTCCATGCCCTGAACGACAGGGATGCCAGAGGAGAAGTGGCATCATTGTGCTGTTTGAAGCTTTGGAGCGGGTATGAGCAGAGTCAGGGCATAAGGGGATTTGTTGACACTGAAGCCCTGACCTGCTCAGCCAGGAACAATTTGTTTTGGGGTCAGCACAAGATAGTTTGAGGACTGAAATGGGTGCTAAGAACGTTTAATCAGGTGATGCGTGGACGAGGATCTGCAACTGCACTGGGACACCTCTCTAGGTCCTCTATGGAAAGGTCTGTGTTTCCCCTGGAGGCAACATGATTCTTTCAAAAGCTGCACCCTGCTTTCACATGGAAGCTCGTCTGGGGAAAGTGAGCACGCAGCCTGTGTGTCGTGCTTGGTGGGAGAGGCAGCTGGAGCCTCCTGCCCCTGTGCTAGTGCTTTGAGGGCAAACGGGGATTTTCTTACCTTGGACGGTTCCCAAGTGCTCTGGGGATGCCCGGAGGCAGACGAGGAGACCAGGATGTCGGTGCAGAGGCCGGGTCTGGCGCTGAGTGCAGAAGGCGGCTGGTCAGGGACAGCCCAGGAGCTGATCCTGCAGCTGCTGCTCCAGCAGCGTTCCAGCAAGGGCCGCAGGAGCAGGAGACAACGACGGTTGCTATGGGCACAGCCCAACATTCCATCTAGAACCCCCGGGGGAGCCATGGGACAGAAAGGGGCATGGGCCGCCTTCTGCTGCAAGTTTGCTCTGAGAAGCTTCCCATTGGGCCTTTTCTCCTCAGTCGTCTGATGAGACGGGCAAAAGCAGTGCAGGGACAGCCCTGGCTCTTCCCGGTGCTTCTTTGCAAGGTGCCTCCAGCTGAAGGTGCACAGGAGCCTGCCTCTGTGCAAGGGCCCAGACCTCATCTCCTGCCCTGGAGAGCCAGAAGGGCTCCTCCCACTGGCTCTCCTCCAGCTCTGAGAGGAGCTGGAATTTGCAAGTTGTCCAGCGCAGAGCCAGCTCCAAAGCTTCCTCTCAAAGTGGAGGCATTCATCCTGCCCCCTTTCTCAATTCTCCTTTTGCTGCCCAATAATGTCACTGCATGGTTTCCCTCCTTTGGGCCTCTGAGCTGGTCTCTCACCTCATCACTCCTCCCTTGAAACTTGGAGAAACAGGATCTTTTTCAGGCCAACTGATGGGGGGACACACACACACACACAGGGACAGCACACGGGCATTTCTCTAGCAAACATTCAGGCAGAATTTCTAGATCCCTCTTCCAGCTCCCTTGGAGAAGCTCGGTGGTTGTCCCAAAAGACTCTGGCATTCCTCTAAGAAAGCAACACTAACAGAATTACCTTTCCACACTGCTGGCCTTCACATTGCTTTTAACGCCTAGATCGCCGATATGACAAAAGCCAGGCAGCTTTGCTGCTTTCCTGCCTGTCCTTAAGGAAAAGCAAATCTTGCTTCAGTCCCAATCTTGCTTCCTTCCCAGCCTGCATGTTACCCACTGGCCAGCAAACTGAGGGGGCAGCTGGAACAAGTCCCACTGCAAGGCAGATACTTTGTAGCCTCCAAAGCCCACCTGCACCGGCTCCATCAGACAAGGGCAAGCTTGCCTCGGCTTCCCAGAAGCAGCCTGCCAATTGCCCCCTCCCTCGCCCCCTCTCCATCCACCCTCCACAGCCCCTGCCACCAAAGCCTTGCTAGGCAGGGCCATTTGCTGGCCTCCATAAAAGAGTGACTTGGATTCTTCTTTGGCGCAAGTGCCCCAGCTGTGACAAGTCAGAGGATAATGATCACACCCGCTCGGCTTTAGCTAAGGAGATTGCTGGAGGCCCAGAGCGCGACACTGGTCCTTTCAGGAGAAACTGAAACTGACCTAGCCATGCCTTTGTGGTGCATGCCGATAGGAATTGGATAGAATCGGAGGGCGTAGAAACGTCCTCCAAGCTGGTCAGCTCCATCAGTCCCCCAAAATGAAACAAAGTTATCTGGCTGGACTCCAAAAAGGACTCAACCCGCTGCCTTTATGCCAGAAAATATGGTGAGACCAGACCACTCATCTAGATGCAATTCAGTGAATTAAACAAAGCCTCCCTTTCCACTCCCAGCTGAGATGTTGAGGAATCAAAGGCTGAAGCCCCAGCAGTATTTCACTGGCAGTAAAGGAGACACACATCAGGAAGTCCTGCCAGCTGAGCAAGGGGCCGGGCCTGGGGGAGGTGGCGCCTGCCCAGATTCTACTCTCAGGGCAAGTGCCGTCTTTGCAACACCAGGCAAATGGAACAAACATTGCCAAAGTCATTTCATACAGACAAAAAGACAAAATGGAACAAACTTTGGTTAAATGATAAAGACCCATTGGCTCTCAACAAAGGCAAAATGACAAAAGGCAGAGCATAGACAACACCCAACCTTTGAAATTTATTTGAGAAATCTAATCAAACTAATGAATCTCCAATAATACTAATGGATCTTAACTACTAAATTGAGGAGATTCCTATCATGTCAACTAACTAAGTAGAAGTTTAAACTACACTAAAAGCTTAAAAACCAGTCCTATTCCTATCGAGTCCTGTTGACACCTAACTCTTGCTAGCCCTGGACAAGCTGCAGGGTTGTCTAATTTCAAAGTCTTTTCTTCTTGGGGAGAGGCTCTGCTTCCTTCCGAGGCCGATGTCTTCTGCTGTGGTTGTTCCTTTCCTTCATGCTTTCAAACACCCTGCAAGATAGGAAACAAACCATCCATTGCTGACGCTAGTACACACCATGAAAGCAAGTGCCGAGATCTCCGTTTGAGTATGAATTTCTGTCTTGTCGGGCAGTGGCACATTTGTCAATGGATCAGCACCATGAGTCTGATGGTTCTACTTTCAATGCCTTGAAATATCTTCCTCCTTTTGCTGCGTCCTCTTTTGAATTTGATCAGCAGCATCAAACCAAGCTTTGATGGATCTATTCCTACTTGTATCAACTGTGTCTTGTTGGGGCACGGCAAGGTTTCATTGTGAAGGCTGGGTTTTACCTAAGCTCTTTGGGTTTGAGGTGGGTGTTAAGCTTGAGCACGGCTGCCGGGGGCGATGCTGCAGGTGCCCCCAGCTTCCCCTGCGGTGCCTTTGAAAAGGGTCAGCCCGTTTCAGTCCAAAGGCGCAGCTTTGAGCAGAAAGAGGAGGAACTTGCGCACCGTTTGCACTGCCCGCAGGGAAAGGGGCCTCCCGCCGAAGGGGGCGGCTGGCGCGGTTGGCAGCAGGGACACTGGGCGCTGCGAGCCCTCTTGCGGCTTCTCTTCCCTGGCTCCCCGTTCTCCTTTCTGGGAGGGCTTTTCCTCCTCCTTGCTTTGCCCACACTCTGGAGATCAAAGAGTCCTTATCAATGCTTCCTTCCTCTCACAAAGCTGGAAATCAGAGCATCCAGCAGAAAAATCGATCGGCCTAAGCAAATCCTTCCAAAGCCTCAAGAGCTGAGAAAACGGCTGCCTTTGCCAATGGGCTGCGGCGGGCTGCCAACACAGAGCTTGGAGGAAAATACTCCTCTTTTCTACAGGCCAAAGGGGTGGGAGAAAGACCTGGCTATTTAGAGCTCTACATTTCTTATTTCTACCTTTCTGCCTAACATCTATTTCTCTCTGCTTTTCCTCCACAAATGTCTAGGCAATGGCATTTCAATTACGTCCAATTAGGGTAGACACATGCTTAGCCATTTTCTAGTCCCCAAAATGATCTCCCTCTCTCTCTCTCTCTCTCTCTCTCACATGATGGGAAGCAAATTGCTCTTTGCCGCTAAGGAACGTTTTAGGGGAGCCACAGCACTGGCAGCTCCTTCTTGGGGAGTATGCTGGGATGCTAGAAAATCTCCCTGAAAATCTGCAGCATATCCACAAAGGCAGCCTGGATTGCTGATGTCAGCAAGCAGTGGGGAATTTGGGGTCTGATTGGAGTCAACGAGGCTGCCAGCCCTTGAGAAGCCTGTCTCTGGAGAGTCAAAGCCCATTTTGGTGGCGGTACTGCTTTCTTGGGTCAAAGTTAGGCTCCAGAATTGCATACTTCAGGGCAGCAGCACAAGGAAGGCCCGGGCAGCATCTGCTGTGCCTTTCCCAGCGCATGGGACGATGTGATCCTGGCAAAGGGGCGTCTGGCATGGCTCGCCAGCAGCTTTTCTCCCCTTCTCCCAGTTTCTCAACCTTCCTGGCACCTCTCCATTTTCTTGCCCCTCACCTGAGCAAGAGTGCTGGCAAGTTTATGCTCCTTTTTCCAGGAGTAGTAGAACTCCACACACTGGGCCACGGTCTTAGTCTGGATCTGTTGTGAAGAGAAAAAGAAGGAATCGCAAATGGTGTCGGGTGCACTGGGGAAAAAGTAGACTATGGAGTGAACTAGGAAGTAAAAGCATGAATGAAATGGAGTAGGGTGTAAAATGAAATCAACCTGGGGAAAGAGAGGCATCATGCAATGTCTTAAACCCTGTATGATGCTAGGTGCTAATACACGCAATGCACAGATCAACAACAAGCAGAGTTTGTCTTTCCCCACTTCACTCCAGTTATGCCAGCACAGTGTCTTGTGGAAGCAGCAGCAGACCTGTGCCACAAGTCTGACAGAATAAAGCTTCATCTTCCAAAAGAGCTTGGAGAAAAGGGCTGGAGAGGCAGGATCATCCTTTTGACACAGGCTTTTGATGTCCCCTTTTCTTACTTCTTGAAGATACGTGGTACTTGAGAAGAGAGAGACTGAAGCCCAGTGCTTGTTCCCAGAAATAAGCAAGCTTTCCTGCTGCTGATCTGCTCGGGTAAAGAATGTCCCGTGGCTTTCTTTACCTGCTTCTGGATGAGATGAAAATCCTTGCCGTAGGTGTGGAAAGCCTTTTGGAAGGACTCCTTCTCCTCAGGTGTCCATCTATCAGAGCCTGGCAATAAAAAGCAGCGGCTAGTAAAGGGATCCCTTGATCCACACCAAGTAGATCCCACTGGCTGCCGAAAGAAAATGGTCGCAGGCCGTCATTCACGTGTGTGTACGTGTCTGCTCCCTCAGAAGGTCATGAAGACAAGAGCAGGCATTGCCCGGGGAGAAGGATTGGAAAAGAAGTAAAGCTGAAGGACTAGATGCTGGTGCTTTCCCCAGCCGCAGAGGAGACAAGACCTTGTGCTGGTGTTAAGCACAATTTCTTGAAGCAGAAACCCTTGCCACAAGAATGAAGGGGACGGCAGCATCTGTCAGGGACGCAAGAAGCTCTGCTTTGCTTACCTGCGTAATGATAATCAGCCATGGGATGGCCTTGAGGTGTTGCAGGCCCCTCTGAGAGCAGCATCTCCAGAGCCTCCTGCAAGATCAAGAGGGAAAAGGCTTTAGCCGCCCCAGCACATTAAAAATGAGCCAAAAAAACACAGGTGCCGCCTTTCAGCTCCTTTGCCTCTCCAGACATTCAAGCGACTCTATCCCATGTGGGTGGAACACTGTCATTTGCTCCCAGTCCCTAGTTTTTGCTGTCCAACCCTTTGATCCTGGTCCCCAAGAGTGGCCTTTTGCTCACCAAGCTGAGGATTTTGCTGCTCCTGCAGCCAGAATGGCCTCAGCTGACTGAGGCTTCTGGGAATTTCCCCTCCTAAGGTCTTAGAGAACCCAGATCTCCAGGCCATTTACAAGGCAGCAGGACCTTCTGCCGCTGCCGCCTCCAGGAGGGAGATTCTCCCTGCTGGAGCCCTTTGGGCTCAGCCCTGACGCAGCTGGAGGAGACCCAGCAGGCAGCAAGTGCTCTGCTCCCTGTTAAGACCCTTCTTCCAAGAGCAGCCAGGAAAGGCTGTCCCAGTGCCCAGGCCCTCTGCATTCCCTGTGCCCTCTTCTCTGTGCCCAAACAGCCGCTTCTTACCGGAACGCTGCCGCGTGCCTGGTGCAGGCAGTGCAGGGCGCGCTCCAGGTTAGCTGCTGCCCCGGGAATGCCACGGGAGCTGGCCATGTCCAACAGTTCTCTTACTGCAAGCATAAGAAAAAACCCACCGAAAGTCAGCCTGGAGGCCAGCAAGGGCAAAGACTGCCATGCAAGGCAGAAGGAAAGGCCGGCAGCTAAAGACAGCAGCTTGGAGAGCATGAAAAGGAGAGCAAAGACAGGGCCAGCTGAAGCAAGGGCCCACGCAGTGCTGGCTCTCCCTCCAAAGCAGCTTCTGTAAGAAGAAGTGGGGGCCAATCTCCCCTCTTCCAGTGGCAAACGGCCCTGACCAATTGGGAGAGCAAGGTGCTTGCTCTTTCTCCTTGCCTCTAACACTTCTACATGGGAAGATGGGCGAGACAAGGAGAGAAGCAGAGCCTGCAAAAGGCTGCCTTTTTAGGCAAAAGGAGCCTTTTCAAGACCCAAGTAGCTCAGGGCTGGAAGCAAAGCTACCTCTGTCAGGTTTTTCCATGTCAGAGTCATCCTCCCCCCAGGGCTTCCAGACCAGGCTTGCAGGCTCTTCATCCTCACTTGGTGCTCTGCTCTGCAGCTCTGGGAGCTCAGCCTGAAAGTCGCTGCCAACATTGATGCGTCTAAAGGAAGAAGGAGGTGGAGGTGAGAAAGGCAAGTGGTCAAGAGAGCCTTGCTGTGCACCCACAGGCTTGAACCAATCCCAGCCTGACTCTGAAAGAGCAGTTCTCCTCCTCGCCATTCCTCCAGTTTGCTGTGCTTTAACCCTAGGCCAAAACTCACGGCTGAATCTGGGCTCTTGCTTTCCTTTTCATTGTGCCTCTCCTTTCCACCTGAAAGAGATCAAAGCAATGCTCCAGTTCAAAATCCTTCTGCCAAGGATGTGTCAGTAGCCTTCCTTCTCATCCTCATCATTGCAAAGCCTGAGCTCCTGTGTCCCAGCTCCTTTCTCTTTGCTCTCATTGCTGCCTTTTTGACATGGAATGTCCTAGGCAGGACCCTCTAGCAGTCAGCAGCTTCCTCAGGAGGGCAAGCAGAAGGCCATGCACTACTCTCTTCACTCCCGGGGCCACTGAGAAGAGCCAAGAGAATGGCAGGGAAGATGTGCCAGTGCAGGCTTAGGTTGGATAGAAGGAAAAGCTTCTTCAGCCACAGGCTGCTTGGGCACTGCAACAGCCTCCCCAGGGAAGGGGGCACAGCACCAAGGCTGACTGAGCTCCAAAAGTGTTTGGACACTGCTCTTGGGCACAGGCTGTGATTGTTGAGGCTGCCCCGGGCAGGCCCTGCAGTTGGCCTCAGTGACCTTTGAGAATCCCTTCCAAGGCAGAAAATTCTGTGCTACTGTGATTGTGCTCTTGAGGAGATGGCATTTGACGGCCGCCCCTGAGCATGAGGTAGAACCAGCCCTACGTGCACTGAAAAAAGAATCTCTAAAGATCTTAAAATAGAATGGATCTAGAAGCGATGGAACTAGGTAAGTAGATAAGAATTGCTGATCCCAGATGGTTTTTGAAGTTGAAAGCCTGTGTTTGAGGAGAAGCCCAGTCAAATGCTTCCATGCCCTGAACGACAGGGATGCCAGAGGAGAAGTGGCATCATTGTGCTGTTTGAAGCTTTGGAGCGGGTATGAGCAGAGTCAGGGCATAAGGGGATTTGTTGACACTGAAGCCCTGACCTGCTCAGCCAGGAACAATTTGTTTTGGGGTCAGCACAAGATAGTTTGAGGACTGAAATGGGTGCTAAGAACGTTTAATCAGGTGATGCGTGGACGAGGATCTGCAACTGCACTGGGACACCTCTCTAGGTCCTCTATGGAAAGGTCTGTGTTTCCCCTGGAGGCAACATGATTCTTTCAAAAGCTGCACCCTGCTTTCACATGGAAGCTCGTCTGGGGAAAGTGAGCACGCAGCCTGTGTGTCGTGCTTGGTGGGAGAGGCAGCTGGAGCCTCCTGCCCCTGTGCTAGTGCTTTGAGGGCAAACGGGGATTTTCTTACCTTGGACGGTTCCCAAGTGCTCTGGGGATGCCCGGAGGCAGACGAGGAGACCAGGATGTCGGTGCAGAGGCCGGGTCTGGCGCTGAGTGCAGAAGGCGGCTGCTCAGGGACAGCCCAGGAGCTGATCCTGCAGCTGCTGCTCCAGCAGCGTTCCAGCAAGGGCCGCAGGAGCAGGAGACAACGACGGTTGCTATGGGCACAGCCCAACATTCCATCTAGAACCCCCGGGGGAGCCATGGGACAGAAAGGGGCATGGGCCGCCTTCTGCTGCAAGTTTGCTCTGAGAAGCTTCCCATTGGGCCTTTTCTCCTCAGTCGTCTGATGAGACGGGCAAAAGCAGTGCAGGGACAGCCCTGGCTCTTCCCGGTGCTTCTTTGCAAGGTGCCTCCAGCTGAAGGTGCACAGGAGCCTGCCTCTGTGCAAGGGCCCAGACCTCATCTCCTGCCCTGGAGAGCCAGAAGGGCTCCTCCCACTGGCTCTCCTCCAGCTCTGAGAGGAGCTGGAATTTGCAAGTTGTCCAGCGCAGAGCCAGCTCCAAAGCTTCCTCTCAAAGTGGAGGCATTCATCCTGCCCCCTTTCTCAATTCTCCTTTTGCTGCCCAATAATGTCACTGCATGGTTTCCCTCCTTTGGGCCTCTGAGCTGGTCTCTCACCTCATCACTCCTCCCTTGAAACTTGGAGAAACAGGATCTTTTTCAGGCCAACTGATGGGGGGACACACACACACACACAGGGACAGCACACGGGCAATTCTCTAGCAAACATTCAGGCAGAATTTCTAGATCCCTCTTCCAGCTCCCTTGGAGAAGCTCGGTGGTTGTCCCAAAAGACTCTGGCATTCCTCTAAGAAAGCAACACTAACAGAATTACCTTTCCACACTGCTGGCCTTCACATTGCTTTTAACGCCTAGATCGCCGATATGACAAAAGCCAGGCAGCTTTGCTGCTTTCCTGCCTGTCCTTAAGGAAAAGCAAATCTTGCTTCAGTCCCAATCTTGCTTCCTTCCCAGCCTGCATGTTACCCACTGGCCAGCAAACTGAGGGGGCAGCTGGAACAAGTCCCACTGCAAGGCAGATACTTTGTAGCCTCCAAAGCCCACCTGCACCGGCTCCATCAGACAAGGGCAAGCTTCCCTCAGCTTCCCAGAAGCAGCCTGCCAATTGCCCCCTCCCTCGCCCCCTCTCCATCCACCCTCCACAGCCCCTGCCACCAAAGCCTTGCTAGGCAGGGCCATTTGCTGGCCTCCATAAAAGAGTGACTTGGATTCTTCTTTGGCGCAAGTGCCCCAGCTGTGACAAGTCAGAGGATAATGATCACACCCGCTCGGCTTTAGCTAAGGAGATTGCTGGAGGCCCAGAGCGCGACACTGGTCCTTTCAGGAGAAACTGAAACTGACCTAGCCATGCCTTTGTGGTGCATGCCGATAGGAATTGGATAGAATCGGAGGGCGTAGAAACGTCCTCCAAGCTGGTCAGCTCCATCAGTCCCCCAAAATGAAACAAAGTTATCTGTCTGGACTCCAAAAAGGACTCAACCCGCTGCCTTTATGCCAGAAAATATGGTGAGACCAGACCACTCATCTAGATGCAATTCAGTGAATTAAACAAAGCCTCCCTTTCCACTCCCAGCTGAGATGTTGAGGAATCAAAGGCTGAAGCCCCAGCAGTATTTCACTGGCAGTAAAGGAGACACACATCAGGAAGTCCTGCCAGCTGAGCAAGGGGCCGGGCCTGGGGGAGGTGGCGCCTGCCCAGATTCTACTCTCAGGGCAAGTGCCGTCTTTGCAACACCAGGCAAATGGAACAAACATTGCCAAAGTCATTTCATACAGACAAAAAGACAAAATGGAACAAACTTTGGTTAAATGATAAAGACCCATTGGCTCTCAACAAAGGCAAAATGACAAAAGGCAGAGCATAGACAACACCCAACCTTTGAAATTTATTTGAGAAATCTAATCAAACTAATGAATCTCCAATAATACTAATGGATCTTAACTACTAAATTGAGGAGATTCCTATCATGTCAACTAACTAAGTAGAAGTTTAAACTACACTAAAAGCTTAAAAACCAGTCCTATTCCTATCGAGTCCTGTTGACACCTAACTCTTGCTAGCCCTGGACAAGCTGCAGGGTTGTCTAATTTCAAAGTCTTTTCTTCTTGGGGAGAGGCTCTGCTTCCTTCCGAGGCCGATGTCTTCTGCTGTGGTTGTTCCTTTCCTTCATGCTTTCAAACACCCTGCAAGATAGGAAACAAACCATCCATTGCTGACGCTAGTACACACCATGAAAGCAAGTGCCGAGATCTCCGTTTGAGTATGAATTTCTGTCTTGTTGGGCAGTGGCACATTTGTCAATGGATCAGCACCATGAGTCTGATGGTTCTACTTTCAATGCCTTGAAATGTCTTCCTCCTTTTGCTGCGTCCTCTTTTGAATTTGATCAGCAGCATCAAACCAAGCTTTGATGGATCTATTCCTACTTGTATCAACTGTGTCTTGTTGGGGCACGGCAAGGTTTCATTGTGAAGGCTGGGTTTTACCTAAGCTCTTTGGGTTTGAGGTGGGTGTTAAGCTTGAGCACGGCTGCCGGGGGCGATGCTGCAGGTGCCCCCAGCTTCCCCTGCGGTGCCTTTGAAAAGGGTCAGCCCGTTTCAGTCCAAAGGCGCAGCTTTGAGCAGAAAGAGGAGGAACTTGCGCACCGTTTGCACTGCCCGCAGGGAAAGGGGCCTCCCGCCGAAGGGGGCGGCTGGCGCGGTTGGCAGCAGGGACACTGGGCGCTGCGAGCCCTCTTGCGGCTTCTCTTCCCTGTCTCCCCGTTCTCCTTTCTGGGAGGGCTTTTCCTCCTCCTTGCTTTGCCCACACTCTGGAGATCAAAGAGTCCTTATCAATGCTTCCTTCCTCTCACAAAGCTGGAAATCAGAGCATCCAGCAGAAAAATCGATCGGCCTAAGCAAATCCTTCCAAAGCCTCAAGAGCTGAGAAAACGGCTGCCTTTGCCAATGGGCTGCGGCGGGCTGCCAACACAGAGCTTGGAGGAAAATACTCCTCTTTTCTACAGGCCAAAGGGGTGGGAGAAAGACCTGGCTATTTAGAGCTCTACATTTCTTATTTCTACCTTTCTGCCTAACATCTATTTCTCTCTGCTTTTCCTCCACAAATGTCTAGGCAATGGCATTTCAATTACGTCCAATTAGGGTAGACACATGCTTAGCCATTTTCTAGTCCCCAAAATGATCTCCCTCTCTCTCTCTCTCTCTCTCTCTCACATGATGGGAAGCAAATTGCTCTTTGCCGCTAAGGAACGTTTTAGGGGAGCCACAGCACTGGCAGCTCCTTCTTGGGGAGTATGCTGGGATGCTAGAAAATCTCCCTGAAAATCTGCAGCATATCCACAAAGGCAGCCTGGACTGCTGATGTCAGCAAGCAGTGGGGAATTTGGGGTCTGATTGGAGTCAACGAGGCTGCCAGCCCTTGAGAAGCCTGTCTCTGGAGAGTCAAAGCCCATTTTGGTGGCGGTACTGCTTTCTTGGGTCAAAGTTAGGCTCCAGAATTGCATACTTCAGGGCAGCAGCACAAGGAAGGCCCGGGCAGCATCTGCTGTGCCTTTCCCAGCGCATGGGACGATGTGATCCTGGCAAAGGGGCGTCTGGCATGGCTCGCCAGCAGCTTTTCTCCCCTTCTCCCAGTTTCTCAACCTTCCTGGCACCTCTCCATTTTCTTGCCCCTCACCTGAGCAAGAGTGCTGGCAAGTTTATGCTCCTTTTTCCAGGAGTAGTAGAACTCCACACACTGGGCCACGGTCTTAGTCTGGATCTGTTGTGAAGAGAAAAAGAAGGAATCGCAAATGGTGTCGGGTGCACTGGGGAAAAAGTAGACTATGGAGTGAACTAGGAAGTAAAAGCATGAATGAAATGGAGTAGGGTGTAAAATGAAATCAACCTGGGGAAAGAGAGGCATCATGCAATGTCTTAAACCCTGTATGATGCTAGGTGCTAATACACGCAATGCACAGATCAACAACAAGCACAGTTTGTCTTTCCCCACTTCACTCCAGTTATGCCAGCACAGTGTCTTGTGGAAGCAGCAGCAGACCTGTGCCACAAGTCTGACAGAATAAAGCTTCATCTTCCAAAAGAGCTTGGAGAAAAGGGCTGGAGAGGCAGGATCATCCTTTTGACACAGGCTTTTGATGTCCCCTTTTCTTACTTCTTGAAGATACGTGGTACTTGAGAAGAGAGAGACTGAAGCCCAGTGCTTGTTCCCAGAAATAAGCAAGCTTTCCTGCTGCTGATCTGCTCGGGTAAAGAATGTCCCGTGGCTTTCTTTACCTGCTTCTGGATGAGATGAAAATCCTTGCCGTAGGTGTGGAAAGCCTTTTGGAAGGACTCCTTCTCCTCAGGTGTCCATCTATCAGAGCCTGGCAATAAAAAGCAGCGGCTAGTAAAGGGATCCCTTGATCCACACCAAGTAGATCCCACTGGCTGCCGAAAGAAAATGGTCGCAGGCCGTCATTCACGTGTGTGTACGTGTCTGCTCCCTCAGAAGGTCATGAAGACAAGAGCAGGCATTGCCCGGGGAGAAGGATTGGAAAAGAAGTAAAGCTGAAGGACTAGATGCTGGTGCTTTCCCCAGCCGCAGAGGAGACAAGACCTTGTGCTGGTGTTAAGCACAATTTCTTGAAGCAGAAACCCTTGCCACAAGAATGAAGGGGACGGCAGCATCTGTCAGGGACGCAAGAAGCTCTGCTTTGCTTACCTGCGTAATGATAATCAGCCATGGGATGGCCTTGAGCTGTTGCAGGCCCCTCTGAGAGCAGCATCTCCAGAGCCTCCTGCAAGATCAAGAGGGAAAAGGCTTTAGCCGCCCCAGCACATTAAAAATGAGCCAAAAAAACACAGGTGCCGCCTTTCAGCTCCTTTGCCTCTCCAGACATTCAAGCGACTCTATCCCATGTGGGTGGAACACTGTCATTTGCTCCCAGTCCCTAGTTTTTGCTGTCCAACCCTTTGATCCTGGTCCCCAAGAGTGGCCTTTTGCTCACCAAGCTGAGGATTTTGCTGCTCCTGCAGCCAGAATGGCCTCAGCTGACTGAGGCTTCTGGGAATTTCCCCTCCTAAGGTCTTAGAGAACCCAGATCTCCAGGCCATTTACAAGGCAGCAGGACCTTCTGCCGCTGCCGCCTCCAGGAGGGAGATTCTCCCTGCTGGAGCCCTTTGGGCTCAGCCCTGACGCAGCTGGAGGAGACCCAGCAGGCAGCAAGTGCTCTGCTCCCTGTTAAGACCCTTCTTCCAAGAGCAGCCAGGAAAGGCTGTCCCAGTGCCCAGGCCCTCTGCATTCCCTGTGCCCTCTTCTCTGTGCCCAAACAGCCGCTTCTTACCGGAACGCTGCCGCGTGCCTGGTGCAGGCAGTGCAGGGCGCGCTCCAGGTTAGCTGCTGCCCCGGGAATGCCACGGGAGCTGGCCATGTCCAACAGTTCTCTTACTGCAAGCATAAGAAAAAACCCACCGAAAGTCAGCCTGGAGGCCAGCAAGGGCAAAGACTGCCATGCAAGGCAGAAGGAAAGGCCGGCAGCTAAAGACAGCAGCTTGGAGAGCATGAAAAGGAGAGCAAAGACAGGGCCAGCTGAAGCAAGGGCCCACGCAGTGCTGGCTCTCCCTCCAAAGCAGCTTCTGTAAGAAGAAGTGGGGGCCAATCTCCCCTCTTCCAGTGGCAAACGGCCCTGACCAATTGGGAGAGCAAGGTGCTTGCTCTTTCTCCTTGCCTCTAACACTTCTACATGGGAAGATGGGCGAGACAAGGAGAGAAGCAGAGCCTGCAAAAGGCTGCCTTTTTAGGCAAAAGGAGCCTTTTCAAGACCCAAGTAGCTCAGGGCTGGAAGCAAAGCTACCTCTGTCAGGTTTTTCCATGTCAGAGTCATCCTCCCCCCAGGGCTTCCAGACCAGGCTTGCAGGCTCTTCATCCTCACTTGGTGCTCTGCTCTGCAGCTCTGGGAGCTCAGCCTGAAAGTCGCTGCCAACATTGATGCGTCTAAAGGAAGAAGGAGGTGGAGGTGAGAAAGGCAAGTGGTCAAGAGAGCCTTGCTGTGCACCCACAGGCTTGAACCAATCCCAGCCTGACTGTGAAAGAGCAGTTCTCCTCCTCGCCATTCCTCCAGTTTGCTGTGCTTTAACCCTAGGCCAAAACTCACGGCTGAATCTGGGCTCTTGCTTTCCTTTTCATTGTGCCTCTCCTTTCCACCTGAAAGAGATCAAAGCAATGCTCCAGTTCAAAATCCTTCTGCCAAGGATGTGTCAGTAGCCTTCCTTCTCATCCTCATCATTGCAAAGCCTGAGCTCCTGTGTCCCAGCTCCTTTCTCTTTGCTCTCATTGCTGCCTTTTTGACATGGAATGTCCTAGGCAGGACCCTCTAGCAGTCAGCAGCTTCCTCAGGAGGGCAAGCAGAAGGCCATGCACTACTCTCTTCACTCCCGGGGCCACTGAGAAGAGCCAAGAGAATGGCAGGGAAGATGTGCCAGTGCAGGCTTAGGTTGGATCGAAGGAAAAGCTTCTTCAGCCAGAGGCTGCTTGGGCACTGCAACAGCCTCCCCAGGGAAGGGGGCACAGCACCAAGGCTGACTGAGCTCCAAAAGTGTTTGGACACTGCTCTTGGGCACAGGCTGTGATTGTTGAGGCTGCCCCGGGCAGGCCCTGCAGTTGGCCTCAGTGACCTTTGAGAATCCCTTCCAAGGCAGAAAATTCTGTGCTACTGTGATTGTGCTCTTGAGGAGATGGCATTTGACGGCCGCCCCTGAGCATGAGGTAGAACCAGCCCTACGTGCACTGAAAAAAGAATCTCTAAAGATCTTAAAATAGAATGGATCTAGAAGCGATGGAACTAGGTAAGTAGATAAGAATTGCTGATCCCAGATGGTTTTTGAAGTTGAAAGCCTGTGTTTGAGGAGAAGCCCAGTCAAATGCTTCCATGCCCTGAACGACAGGGATGCCAGAGGAGAAGTGGCATCATTGTGCTGTTTGAAGCTTTGGAGCGGGTATGAGCAGAGTCAGGGCATAAGGGGATTTGTTGACACTGAAGCCCTGACCTGCTCAGCCAGGAACAATTTGTTTTGGGGTCAGCACAAGATAGTTTGAGGACTGAAATGGGTGCTAAGAACGTTTAATCAGGTGATGCGTGGACGAGGATCTGCAACTGCACTGGGACACCTCTCTAGGTCCTCTATGGAAAGGTCTGTGTTTCCCCTGGAGGCAACATGATTCTTTCAAAAGCTGCACCCTGCTTTCACATGGAAGCTCGTCTGGGGAAAGTGAGCACGCAGCCTGTGTGTCGTGCTTGGTGGGAGAGGCAGCTGGAGCCTCCTGCCCCTGTGCTAGTGCTTTGAGGGCAAACGGGGATTTTCTTACCTTGGACGGTTCCCAAGTGCTCTGGGGATGCCCGGAGGCAGACGAGGAGACCAGGATGTCGGTGCAGAGGCCGGGTCTGGCGCTGAGTGCAGAAGGCGGCTGCTCAGGGACAGCCCAGGAGCTGATCCTGCAGCTGCTGCTCCAGCAGCGTTCCAGCAAGGGCCGCAGGAGCAGGAGACAACGACGGTTGCTATGGGCACAGCCCAACATTCCATCTAGAACCCCCGGGGGAGCCATGGGACAGAAAGGGGCATGGGCCGCCTTCTGCTGCAAGTTTGCTCTGAGAAGCTTCCCATTGGGCCTTTTCTCCTCAGTCGTCTGATGAGACGGGCAAAAGCAGTGCAGGGACAGCCCTGGCTCTTCCCGGTGCTTCTCTGCAAGGTGCCTCCAGCTGAAGGTGCACAGGAGCCTGCCTCTGTGCAAGGGCCCAGACCTCATCTCCTGCCCTGGAGAGCCAGAAGGGCTCCTCCCACTGGCTCTCCTCCAGCTCTGAGAGGAGCTGGAATTTGCAAGTTGTCCAGCGCAGAGCCAGCTCCAAAGCTTCCTCTCAAAGTGGAGGCATTCATCCTGCCCCCTTTCTCAATTCTCCTTTTGCTGCCCAATAATGTCACTGCATGGTTTCCCTCCTTTGGGCCTCTGAGCTGGTCTCTCACCTCATCACTCCTCCCTTGAAACTTGGAGAAACAGGATCTTTTTCAGGCCAACTGATGGGGGGACACACACACACACACAGGGACAGCACACGGGCAATTCTCTAGCAAACATTCAGGCAGAATTTCTAGATCCCTCTTCCAGCTCCCTTGGAGAAGCTCGGTGGTTGTCCCAAAAGACTCTGGCATTCCTCTAAGAAAGCAACACTAACAGAATTACCTTTCCACACTGCTGGCCTTCACATTGCTTTTAACGCCTAGATCGCCGATATGACAAAAGCCAGGCAGCTTTGCTGCTTTCCTGCCTGTCCTTAAGGAAAAGCAAATCTTGCTTCAGTCCCAATCTTGCTTCCTTCCCAGCCTGCATGTTACCCACTGGCCAGCAAACTGAGGGGGCAGCTGGAACAAGTCCCACTGCAAGGCAGATACTTTGTAGCCTCCAAAGCCCACCTGCACCGGCTCCATCAGACAAGGGCAAGCTTGCCTCGGCTTCCCAGAAGCAGCCTGCCAATTGCCCCCTCCCTCGCCCCCTCTCCATCCACCCTCCACAGCCCCTGCCACCAAAGCCTTGCTAGGCAGGGCCATTTGCTGGCCTCCATAAAAGAGTGACTTGGATTCTTCTTTGGCGCAAGTGCCCCAGCTGTGACAAGTCAGAGGATAATGATCACACCCGCTCGGCTTTAGCTAAGGAGATTGCTGGAGGCCCAGAGCGCGACACTGGTCCTTTCAGGAGAAACTGAAACTGACCTAGCCATGCCTTTGTGGTGCATGCCGATAGGAATTGGATAGAATCGGAGGGCGTAGAAACGTCCTCCAAGCTGGTCAGCTCCATCAGTCCCCCAAAATGAAACAAAGTTATCTGGCTGGACTCCAAAAAGGACTCAACCCGCTGCCTTTATGCCAGAAAATATGGTGAGACCAGACCACTCATCTAGATGCAATTCAGTGAATTAAACAAAGCCTCCCTTTCCACTCCCAGCTGAGATGTTGAGGAATCAAAGGCTGAAGCCCCAGCAGTATTTCACTGGCAGTAAAGGAGACACACATCAGGAAGTCCTGCCAGCTGAGCAAGGGGCCGGGCCTGGGGGAGGTGGCGCCTGCCCAGATTCTACTCTCAGGGCAAGTGCCGTCTTTGCAACACCAGGCAAATGGAACAAACATTGCCAAAGTCATTTCATACAGACAAAAAGACAAAATGGAACAAACTTTGGTTAAATGATAAAGACCCATTGGCTCTCAACAAAGGCAAAATGACAAAAGGCAGAGCATAGACAACACCCAACCTTTGAAATTTATTTGAGAAATCTAATCAAACTAATGAATCTCCAATAATACTAATGGATCTTAACTACTAAATTGAGGAGATTCCTATCATGTCAACTAACTAAGTAGAAGTTTAAACTACACTAAAAGCTTAAAAACCAGTCCTATTCCTATCGAGTCCTGTTGACACCTAACTCTTGCTAGCCCTGGACAAGCTGCAGGGTTGTCTAATTTCAAAGTCTTTTCTTCTTGGGGAGAGGCTCTGCTTCCTTCCGAGGCCGATGTCTTCTGCTGTGGTTGTTCCTTTCCTTCATGCTTTCAAACACCCTGCAAGATAGGAAACAAACCATCCATTGCTGACGCTAGTACACACCATGAAAGCAAGTGCCGAGATCTCCGTTTGAGTATGAATTTCTGTCTTGTCGGGCAGTGGCACATTTGTCAATGGATCAGCACCATGAGTCTGATGGTTCTACTTTCAATGCCTTGAAATGTCTTCCTCCTTTTGCTGCGTCCTCTTTTGAATTTGATCAGCAGCATCAAACCAAGCTTTGATGGATCTATTCCTACTTGTATCAACTGTGTCTTGTTGGGGCACGGCAAGGTTTCATTGTGAAGGCTGGGTTTTACCTAAGCTCTTTGGGTTTGAGGTGGGTGTTAAGCTTGAGCACGGCTGCCGGGGGCGATGCTGCAGGTGCCCCCAGCTTCCCCTGCGGTGCCTTTGAAAAGGGTCAGCCCGTTTCAGTCCAAAGGCGCAGCTTTGAGCAGAAAGAGGAGGAACTTGCGCACCGTTTGCACTGCCCGCAGGGAAAGGGGCCTCCCGCCGAAGGGGGCGGCTGGCGCGGTTGGCAGCAGGGACACTGGGCGCTGCGAGCCCTCTTGCGGCTTCTCTTCCCTGGCTCCCCATTCTCCTTTCTGGGAGGGCTTTTCCTCCTCCTTGCTTTGCCCACACTCTGGAGATCAAAGAGTCCTTATCAATGCTTCCTTCCTCTCACAAAGCTGGAAATCAGAGCATCCAGCAGAAAAATCGATCGGCCTAAGCAAATCCTTCCAAAGCCTCAAGAGCTGAGAAAACGGCTGCCTTTGCCAATGGGCTGCGGCGGGCTGCCAACACAGAGCTTGGAGGAAAATACTCCTCTTTTCTACAGGCCAAAGGGGTGGGAGAAAGACCTGGCTATTTAGAGCTCTACATTTCTTATTTCTACCTTTCTGCCTAACATCTATTTCTCTCTGCTTTTCCTCCACAAATGTCTAGGCAATGGCATTTCAATTACGTCCAATTAGGGTAGACACATGCTTAGCCATTTTCTAGTCCCCAAAATGATCTCCCTCTCTCTCTCTCTCTCTCTCTCTCACATGATGGGAAGCAAATTGCTCTTTGCCGCTAAGGAACGTTTTAGGGGAGCCACAGCACTGGCAGCTCCTTCTTGGGGAGTATGCTGGGATGCTAGAAAATCTCCCTGAAAATCTGCAGCATATCCACAAAGGCAGCCTGGATTGCTGATGTCAGCAAGCAGTGGGGAATTTGGGGTCTGATTGGAGTCAACGAGGCTGCCAGCCCTTGAGAAGCCTGTCTCTGGAGAGTCAAAGCCCATTTTGGTGGCGGTACTGCTTTCTTGGGTCAAAGTTAGGCTCCAGAATTGCATACTTCAGGGCAGCAGCACAAGGAAGGCCCGGGCAGCATCTGCTGTGCCTTTCCCAGCGCATGGGACGATGTGATCCTGGCAAAGGGGCGTCTGGCATGGCTCGCCAGCAGCTTTTCTCCCCTTCTCCCAGTTTCTCAACCTTCCTGGCACCTCTCCATTTTCTTGCCCCTCACCTGAGCAAGAGTGCTGGCAAGTTTATGCTCCTTTTTCCAGGAGTAGTAGAACTCCACACACTGGGCCACGGTCTTAGTCTGGATCTGTTGTGAAGAGAAAAAGAAGGAATCGCAAATGGTGTCGGGTGCACTGGGGAAAAAGTAGACTATGGAGTGAACTAGGAAGTAAAAGCATGAATGAAATGGAGTAGGGTGTAAAATGAAATCAACCTGGGGAAAGAGAGGCATCATGCAATGTCTTAAACCCTGTATGATGCTAGGTGCTAATACACGCAATGCACAGATCAACAACAAGCACAGTTTGTCTTTCCCCACTTCACTCCAGTTATGCCAGCACAGTGTCTTGTGGAAGCAGCAGCAGACCTGTGCCACAAGTCTGACAGAATAAAGCTTCATCTTCCAAAAGAGCTTGGAGAAAAGGGCTGGAGAGGCAGGATCATCCTTTTGACACAGGCTTTTGATGTCCCCTTTTCTTACTTCTTGAAGATACGTGGTACTTGAGAAGAGAGAGACTGAAGCCCAGTGCTTGTTCCCAGAAATAAGCAAGCTTTCCTGCTGCTGATCTGCTCGGGTAAAGAATGTCCCGTGGCTTTCTTTACCTGCTTCTGGATGAGATGAAAATCCTTGCCGTAGGTGTGGAAAGCCTTTTGGAAGGACTCCTTCTCCTCAGGTGTCCATCTATCAGAGCCTGGCAATAAAAAGCAGCGGCTAGTAAAGGGATCCCTTGATCCACACCAAGTAGATCCCACTGGCTGCCGAAAGAAAATGGTCGCAGGCCGTCATTCACGTGTGTGTACGTGTCTGCTCCCTCAGAAGGTCATGAAGACAAGAGCAGGCATTGCCCGGGGAGAAGGATTGGAAAAGAAGTAAAGCTGAAGGACTAGATGCTGGTGCTTTCCCCAGCCGCAGAGGAGACAAGACCTTGTGCTGGTGTTAAGCACAATTTCTTGAAGCAGAAACCCTTGCCACAAGAATGAAGGGGACGGCAGCATCTGTCAGGGACGCAAGAAGCTCTGCTTTGCTTACCTGCGTAATGATAATCAGCCATGGGATGGCCTTGAGGTGTTGCAGGCCCCTCTGAGAGCAGCATCTCCAGAGCCTCCTGCAAGATCAAGAGGGAAAAGGCTTTAGCCGCCCCAGCACATTAAAAATGAGCCAAAAAAACACAGGTGCCGCCTTCCAGCTCCTTTGCCTCTCCAGACATTCAAGCGACTCTATCCCATGTGGGTGGAACACTGTCATTTGCTCCCAGTCCCTAGTTTTTGCTGTCCAACCCTTTGATCCTGGTCCCCAAGAGTGGCCTTTTGCTCACCAAGCTGAGGATTTTGCTGCTCCTGCAGCCAGAATGGCCTCAGCTGACTGAGGCTTCTGGGAATTTCCCCTCCTAAGGTCTTAGAGAACCCAGATCTCCAGGCCATTTACAAGGCAGCAGGACCTTCTGCCGCTGCCGCCTCCAGGAGGGAGATTCTCCCTGCTGGAGCCCTTTGGGCTCAGCCCTGACGCAGCTGGAGGAGACCCAGCAGGCAGCAAGTGCTCTGCTCCCTGTTAAGACCCTTCTTCCAAGAGCAGCCAGGAAAGGCTGTCCCAGTGCCCAGGCCCTCTGCATTCCCTGTGCCCTCTTCTCTGTGCCCAAACAGCCGCTTCTTACTGGAACGCTGCCGCGTGCCTGGTGCAGGCAGTGCAGGGCGCGCTCCAGGTTAGCTGCTGCCCCGGGAATGCCACGGGAGCTGGCCATGTCCAACAGTTCTCTTACTGCAAGCATAAGAAAAAACCCACCGAAAGTCAGCCTGGAGGCCAGCAAGGGCAAAGACTGCCATGCAAGGCAGAAGGAAAGGCCGGCAGCTAAAGACAGCAGCTTGGAGAGCATGAAAAGGAGAGCAAAGACAGGGCCAGCTGAAGCAAGGGCCCACGCAGTGCTGGCTCTCCCTCCAAAGCAGCTTCTGTAAGAAGAAGTGGGGGCCAATCTCCCCTCTTCCAGTGGCAAACGGCCCTGACCAATTGGGAGAGCAAGGTGCTTGCTCTTTCTCCTTGCCTCTAACACTTCTACATGGGAAGATGGGCGAGACAAGGAGAGAAGCAGAGCCTGCAAAAGGCTGCCTTTTTAGGCAAAAGGAGCCTTTTCAAGACCCAAGTAGCTCAGGGCTGGAAGCAAAGCTACCTCTGTCAGGTTTTTCCATGTCAGAGTCATCCTCCCCCCAGGGCTTCCAGACCAGGCTTGCAGGCTCTTCATCCTCACTTGGTGCTCTGCTCTGCAGCTCTGGGAGCTCAGCCTGAAAGTCGCTGCCAACATTGATGCGTCTAAAGGAAGAAGGAGGTGGAGGTGAGAAAGGCAAGTGGTCAAGAGAGCCTTGCTGTGCACCCACAGGCTTGAACCAATCCCAGCCTGACTCTGAAAGAGCAGTTCTCCTCCTCGCCATTCCTCCAGTTTGCTGTGCTTTAACCCTAGGCCAAAACTCACGGCTGAATCTGGGCTCTTGCTTTCCTTTTCATTGTGCCTCTCCTTTCCACCTGAAAGAGATCAAAGCAATGCTCCAGTTCAAAATCCTTCTGCCAAGGATGTGTCAGTAGCCTTCCTTCTCATCCTCATCATTGCAAAGCCTGAGCTCCTGTGTCCCAGCTCCTTTCTCTTTGCTCTCATTGCTGCCTTTTTGACATGGAATGTCCTAGGCAGGACCCTCTAGCAGTCAGCAGCTTCCTCAGGAGGGCAAGCAGAAGGCCATGCACTACTCTCTTCACTCCCGGGGCCACTGAGAAGAGCCAAGAGAATGGCAGGGAAGATGTGCCAGTGCAGGCTTAGGTTGGATCGAAGGAAAAGCTTCTTCAGCCAGAGGCTGCTTGGGCACTGCAACAGCCTCCCCAGGGAAGGGGGCACAGCACCAAGGCTGACTGAGCTCCAAAAGTGTTTGGACACTGCTCTTGGGCACAGGCTGTGATTGTTGAGGCTGCCCCGGGCAGGCCCTGCAGTTGGCCTCAGTGACCTTTGAGAATCCCTTCCAAGGCAGAAAATTCTGTGCTACTGTGATTGTGCTCTTGAGGAGATGGCATTTGACGGCCGCCCCTGAGCATGAGGTAGAACCAGCCCTACGTGCACTGAAAAAAGAATCTCTAAAGATCTTAAAATAGAATGGATCTAGAAGCGATGGAACTAGGTAAGTAGATAAGAATTGCTGATCCCAGATGGTTTTTGAAGTTGAAAGCCTGTGTTTGAGGAGAAGCCCAGTCAAATGCTTCCATGCCCTGAACGACAGGGATGCCAGAGGAGAAGTGGCATCATTGTGCTGTTTGAAGCTTTGGAGCGGGTATGAGCAGAGTCAGGGCATAAGGGGATTTGTTGACACTGAAGCCCTGACCTGCTCAGCCAGGAACAATTTGTTTTGGGGTCAGCACAAGATAGTTTGAGGACTGAAATGGGTGCTAAGAACGTTTAATCAGGTGATGCGTGGACGAGGATCTGCAACTGCACTGGGACACCTCTCTAGGTCCTCTATGGAAAGGTCTGTGTTTCCCCTGGAGGCAACATGATTCTTTCAAAAGCTGCACCCTGCTTTCACATGGAAGCTCGTCTGGGGAAAGTGAGCACGCAGCCTGTGTGTCGTGCTTGGTGGGAGAGGCAGCTGGAGCCTCCTGCCCCTGTGCTAGTGCTTTGAGGGCAAACGGGGATTTTCTTACCTTGGACGGTTCCCAAGTGCTCTGGGGATGCCCGGAGGCAGACGAGGAGACCAGGATGTCGGTGCAGAGGCCGGGTCTGGCGCTGAGTGCAGAAGGCGGCTGCTCAGGGACAGCCCAGGAGCTGATCCTGCAGCTGCTGCTCCAGCAGCGTTCCAGCAAGGGCCGCAGGAGCAGGAGACAACGACGGTTGCTATGGGCACAGCCCAACATTCCATCTAGAACCCCCGGGGGAGCCATGGGACAGAAAGGGGCATGGGCCGCCTTCTGCTGCAAGTTTGCTCTGAGAAGCTTCCCATTGGGCCTTTTCTCCTCAGTCGTCTGATGAGACGGGCAAAAGCAGTGCAGGGACAGCCCTGGCTCTTCCCGGTGCTTCTCTGCAAGGTGCCTCCAGCTGAAGGTGCACAGGAGCCTGCCTCTGTGCAAGGGCCCAGACCTCATCTCCTGCCCTGGAGAGCCAGAAGGGCTCCTCCCACTGGCTCTCCTCCAGCTCTGAGAGGAGCTGGAATTTGCAAGTTGTCCAGCGCAGAGCCAGCTCCAAAGCTTCCTCTCAAAGTGGAGGCATTCATCCTGCCCCCTTTCTCAATTCTCCTTTTGCTGCCCAATAATGTCACTGCATGGTTTCCCTCCTTTGGGCCTCTGAGCTGGTCTCTCACCTCATCACTCCTCCCTTGAAACTTGGAGAAACAGGATCTTTTTCAGGCCAACTGATGGGGGGACACACACACACACACAGGGACAGCACACGGGCAATTCTCTAGCAAACATTCAGGCAGAATTTCTAGATCCCTCTTCCAGCTCCCTTGGAGAAGCTCGGTGGTTGTCCCAAAAGACTCTGGCATTCCTCTAAGAAAGCAACACTAACAGAATTACCTTTCCACACTGCTGGCCTTCACATTGCTTTTAACGCCTAGATCGCCGATATGACAAAAGCCAGGCAGCTTTGCTGCTTTCCTGCCTGTCCTTAAGGAAAAGCAAATCTTGCTTCAGTCCCAATCTTGCTTCCTTCCCAGCCTGCATGTTACCCACTGGCCAGCAAACTGAGGGGGCAGCTGGAACAAGTCCCACTGCAAGGCAGATACTTTGTAGCCTCCAAAGCCCACCTGCACCGGCTCCATCAGACAAGGGCAAGCTTCCCTCGGCTTCCCAGAAGCAGCCTGCCAATTGCCCCCTCCCTCGCCCCCTCTCCATCCACCCTCCACAGCCCCTGCCACCAAAGCCTTGCTAGGCAGGGCCATTTGCTGGCCTCCATAAAAGAGTGACTTGGATTCTTCTTTGGCGCAAGTGCCCCAGCTGTGACAAGTCAGAGGATAATGATCACACCCGCTCGGCTTTAGCTAAGGAGATTGCTGGAGGCCCAGAGCGCGACACTGGTCCTTTCAGGAGAAACTGAAACTGACCTAGCCATGCCTTTGTGGTGCATGCCGATAGGAATTGGATAGAATCGGAGGGCGTAGAAACGTCCTCCAAGCTGGTCAGCTCCATCAGTCCCCCAAAATGAAACAAAGTTATCTGGCTGGACTCCAAAAAGGACTCAACCCGCTGCCTTTATGCCAGAAAATATGGTGAGACCAGACCACTCATCTAGATGCAATTCAGTGAATTAAACAAAGCCTCCCTTTCCACTCCCAGCTGAGATGTTGAGGAATCAAAGGCTGAAGCCCCAGCAGTATTTCACTGGCAGTAAAGGAGACACACATCAGGAAGTCCTGCCAGCTGAGCAAGGGGCCGGGCCTGGGGGAGGTGGCGCCTGCCCAGATTCTACTCTCAGGGCAAGTGCCGTCTTTGCAACACCAGGCAAATGGAACAAACATTGCCAAAGTCATTTCATACAGACAAAAAGACAAAATGGAACAAACTTTGGTTAAATGATAAAGACCCATTGGCTCTCAACAAAGGCAAAATGACAAAAGGCAGAGCATAGACAACACCCAACCTTTGAAATTTATTTGAGAAATCTAATCAAACTAATGAATCTCCAATAATACTAATGGATCTTAACTACTAAATTGAGGAGATTCCTATCATGTCAACTAACTAAGTAGAAGTTTAAACTACACTAAAAGCTTAAAAACCAGTCCTATTCCTATCGAGTCCTGTTGACACCTAACTCTTGCTAGCCCTGGACAAGCTGCAGGGTTGTCTAATTTCAAAGTCTTTTCTTCTTGGGGAGAGGCTCTGCTTCCTTCCGAGGCCGATGTCTTCTGCTGTGGTTGTTCCTTTCCTTCATGCTTTCAAACACCCTGCAAGATAGGAAACAAACCATCCATTGCTGACGCTAGTACACACCATGAAAGCAAGTGCCGAGATCTCCGTTTGAGTATGAATTTCTGTCTTGTCGGGCAGTGGCACATTTGTCAATGGATCAGCACCATGAGTCTGATGGTTCTACTTTCAATGCCTTGAAATGTCTTCCTCCTTTTGCTGCGTCCTCTTTTGAATTTGATCAGCAGCATCAAACCAAGCTTTGATGGATCTATTCCTACTTGTATCAACTGTGTCTTGTTGGGGCACGGCAAGGTTTCATTGTGAAGGCTGGGTTTTACCTAAGCTCTTTGGGTTTGAGGTGGGTGTTAAGCTTGAGCACGGCTGCCGGGGGCGATGCTGCAGGTGCCCCCAGCTTCCCCTGCGGTGCCTTTGAAAAGGGTCAGCCCGTTTCAGTCCAAAGGCGCAGCTTTGAGCAGAAAGAGGAGGAACTTGCGCACCGTTTGCACTGCCCGCAGGGAAAGGGGCCTCCCGCCGAAGGGGGCGGCTGGCGCGGTTGGCAGCAGGGACACTGGGCGCTGCGAGCCCTCTTGCGGCTTCTCTTCCCTGGCTCCCCATTCTCCTTTCTGGGAGGGCTTTTCCTCCTCCTTGCTTTGCCCACACTCTGGAGATCAAAGAGTCCTTATCAATGCTTCCTTCCTCTCACAAAGCTGGAAATCAGAGCATCCAGCAGAAAAATCGATCGGCCTAAGCAAATCCTTCCAAAGCCTCAAGAGCTGAGAAAACGGCTGCCTTTGCCAATGGGCTGCGGCGGGCTGCCAACACAGAGCTTGGAGGAAAATACTCCTCTTTTCTACAGGCCAAAGGGGTGGGAGAAAGACCTGGCTATTTAGAGCTCTACATTTCTTATTTCTACCTTTCTGCCTAACATCTATTTCTCTCTGCTTTTCCTCCACAAATGTCTAGGCAATGGCATTTCAATTACGTCCAATTAGGGTAGACACATGCTTAGCCATTTTCTAGTCCCCAAAATGATCTCCCTCTCTCTCTCTCTCTCTCTCTCTCACATGATGGGAAGCAAATTGCTCTTTGCCGCTAAGGAACGTTTTAGGGGAGCCACAGCACTGGCAGCTCCTTCTTGGGGAGTATGCTGGGATGCTAGAAAATCTCCCTGAAAATCTGCAGCATATCCACAAAGGCAGCCTGGATTGCTGATGTCAGCAAGCAGTGGGGAATTTGGGGTCTGATTGGAGTCAACGAGGCTGCCAGCCCTTGAGAAGCCTGTCTCTGGAGAGTCAAAGCCCATTTTGGTGGCGGTACTGCTTTCTTGGGTCAAAGTTAGGCTCCAGAATTGCATACTTCAGGGCAGCAGCACAAGGAAGGCCCGGGCAGCATCTGCTGTGCCTTTCCCAGCGCATGGGACGATGTGATCCTGGCAAAGGGGCGTCTGGCATGGCTCGCCAGCAGCTTTTCTCCCCTTCTCCCAGTTTCTCAACCTTCCTGGCACCTCTCCATTTTCTTGCCCCTCACCTGAGCAAGAGTGCTGGCAAGTTTATGCTCCTTTTTCCAGGAGTAGTAGAACTCCACACACTGGGCCACGGTCTTAGTCTGGATCTGTTGTGAAGAGAAAAAGAAGGAATCGCAAATGGTGTCGGGTGCACTGGGGAAAAAGTAGACTATGGAGTGAACTAGGAAGTAAAAGCATGAATGAAATGGAGTAGGGTGTAAAATGAAATCAACCTGGGGAAAGAGAGGCATCATGCAATGTCTTAAACCCTGTATGATGCTAGGTGCTAATACACGCAATGCACAGATCAACAACAAGCACAGTTTGTCTTTCCCCACTTCACTCCAGTTATGCCAGCACAGTGTCTTGTGGAAGCAGCAGCAGACCTGTGCCACAAGTCTGACAGAATAAAGCTTCATCTTCCAAAAGAGCTTGGAGAAAAGGGCTGGAGAGGCAGGATCATCCTTTTGACACAGGCTTTTGATGTCCCCTTTTCTTACTTCTTGAAGATACGTGGTACTTGAGAAGAGAGAGACTGAAGCCCAGTGCTTGTTCCCAGAAATAAGCAAGCTTTCCTGCTGCTGATCTGCTCGGGTAAAGAATGTCCCGTGGCTTTCTTTACCTGCTTCTGGATGAGATGAAAATCCTTGCCGTAGGTGTGGAAAGCCTTTTGGAAGGACTCCTTCTCCTCAGGTGTCCATCTATCAGAGCCTGGCAATAAAAAGCAGCGGCTAGTAAAGGGATCCCTTGATCCACACCAAGTAGATCCCACTGGCTGCCGAAAGAAAATGGTCGCAGGCCGTCATTCACGTGTGTGTACGTGTCTGCTCCCTCAGAAGGTCATGAAGACAAGAGCAGGCATTGCCCGGGGAGAAGGATTGGAAAACAAGTAAAGCTGAAGGACTAGATGCTGGTGCTTTCCCCAGCCGCAGAGGAGACAAGACCTTGTGCTGGTGTTAAGCACAATTTCTTGAAGCAGAAACCCTTGCCACAAGAATGAAGGGGACGGCAGCATCTGTCAGGGACGCAAGAAGCTCTGCTTTGCTTACCTGCGTAATGATAATCAGCCATGGGATGGCCTTGAGGTGTTGCAGGCCCCTCTGAGAGCAGCATCTCCAGAGCCTCCTGCAAGATCAAGAGGGAAAAGGCTTTAGCCGCCCCAGCACATTAAAAATGAGCCAAAAAAACACAGGTGCCGCCTTCCAGCTCCTTTGCCTCTCCAGACATTCAAGCGACTCTATCCCATGTGGGTGGAACACTGTCATTTGCTCCCAGTCCCTAGTTTTTGCTGTCCAACCCTTTGATCCTGGTCCCCAAGAGTGGCCTTTTGCTCACCAAGCTGAGGATTTTGCTGCTCCTGCAGCCAGAATGGCCTCAGCTGACTGAGGCTTCTGGGAATTTCCCCTCCTAAGGTCTTAGAGAACCCAGATCTCCAGGCCATTTACAAGGCAGCAGGACCTTCTGCCGCTGCCGCCTCCAGGAGGGAGATTCTCCCTGCTGGAGCCCTTTGGGCTCAGCCCTGACGCAGCTGGAGGAGACCCAGCAGGCAGCAAGTGCTCTGCTCCCTGTTAAGACCCTTCTTCCAAGAGCAGCCAGGAAAGGCTGTCCCAGTGCCCAGGCCCTCTGCATTCCCTGTGCCCTCTTCTCTGTGCCCAAACAGCCGCTTCTTACCGGAACGCTGCCGCGTGCCTGGTGCAGGCAGTGCAGGGCGCGCTCCAGGTTAGCTGCTGCCCCGGGAATGCCACGGGAGCTGGCCATGTCCAACAGTTCTCTTACTGCAAGCATAAGAAAAAACCCACCGAAAGTCAGCCTGGAGGCCAGCAAGGGCAAAGACTGCCATGCAAGGCAGAAGGAAAGGCCGGCAGCTAAAGACAGCAGCTTGGAGAGCATGAAAAGGAGAGCAAAGACAGGGCCAGCTGAAGCAAGGGCCCACGCAGTGCTGGCTCTCCCTCCAAAGCAGCTTCTGTAAGAAGAAGTGGGGGCCAATCTCCCCTCTTCCAGTGGCAAACGGCCCTGACCAATTGGGAGAGCAAGGTGCTTGCTCTTTCTCCTTGCCTCTAACACTTCTACATGGGAAGATGGGCGAGACAAGGAGAGAAGCAGAGCCTGCAAAAGGCTGCCTTTTTAGGCAAAAGGAGCCTTTTCAAGACCCAAGTAGCTCAGGGCTGGAAGCAAAGCTACCTCTGTCAGGTTTTTCCATGTCAGAGTCATCCTCCCCCCAGGGCTTCCAGACCAGGCTTGCAGGCTCTTCATCCTCACTTGGTGCTCTGCTCTGCAGCTCTGGGAGCTCAGCCTGAAAGTCGCTGCCAACATTGATGCGTCTAAAGGAAGAAGGAGGTGGAGGTGAGAAAGGCAAGTGGTCAAGAGAGCCTTGCTGTGCACCCACAGGCTTGAACCAATCCCAGCCTGACTCTGAAAGAGCAGTTCTCCTCCTCGCCATTCCTCCAGTTTGCTGTGCTTTAACCCTAGGCCAAAACTCACGGCTGAATCTGGGCTCTTGCTTTCCTTTTCATTGTGCCTCTCCTTTCCACCTGAAAGAGATCAAAGCAATGCTCCAGTTCAAAATCCTTCTGCCAAGGATGTGTCAGTAGCCTTCCTTCTCATCCTCATCATTGCAAAGCCTGAGCTCCTGTGTCCCAGCTCCTTTCTCTTTGCTCTCATTGCTGCCTTTTTGACATGGAATGTCCTAGGCAGGACCCTCTAGCAGTCAGCAGCTTCCTCAGGAGGGCAAGCAGAAGGCCATGCACTACTCTCTTCACTCCCGGGGCCACTGAGAAGAGCCAAGAGAATGGCAGGGAAGATGTGCCAGTGCAGGCTTAGGTTGGATCGAAGGAAAAGCTTCTTCAGCCAGAGGCTGCTTGGGCACTGCAACAGCCTCCCCAGGGAAGGGGGCACAGCACCAAGGCTGACTGAGCTCCAAAAGTGTTTGGACACTGCTCTTGGGCACAGGCTGTGATTGTTGAGGCTGCCCCGGGCAGGCCCTGCAGTTGGCCTCAGTGACCTTTGAGAATCCCTTCCAAGGCAGAAAATTCTGTGCTACTGTGATTGTGCTCTTGAGGAGATGGCATTTGACGGCCGCCCCTGAGCATGAGGTAGAACCAGCCCTACGTGCACTGAAAAAAGAATCTCTAAAGATCTTAAAATAGAATGGATCTAGAAGCGATGGAACTAGGTAAGTAGATAAGAATTGCTGATCCCAGATGGTTTTTGAAGTTGAAAGCCTGTGTTTGAGGAGAAGCCCAGTCAAATGCTTCCATGCCCTGAACGACAGGGATGCCAGAGGAGAAGTGGCATCATTGTGCTGTTTGAAGCTTTGGAGCGGGTATGAGCAGAGTCAGGGCATAAGGGGATTTGTTGACACTGAAGCCCTGACCTGCTCAGCCAGGAACAATTTGTTTTGGGGTCAGCACAAGATAGTTTGAGGACTGAAATGGGTGCTAAGAACGTTTAATCAGGTGATGCGTGGACGAGGATCTGCAACTGCACTGGGACACCTCTCTAGGTCCTCTATGGAAAGGTCTGTGTTTCCCCTGGAGGCAACATGATTCTTTCAAAAGCTGCACCCTGCTTTCACATGGAAGCTCGTCTGGGGAAAGTGAGCACGCAGCCTGTGTGTCGTGCTTGGTGGGAGAGGCAGCTGGAGCCTCCTGCCCCTGTGCTAGTGCTTTGAGGGCAAACGGGGATTTTCTTACCTTGGACGGTTCCCAAGTGCTCTGGGGATGCCCGGAGGCAGACGAGGAGACCAGGATGTCGGTGCAGAGGCCGGGTCTGGCGCTGAGTGCAGAAGGCGGCTGCTCAGGGACAGCCCAGGAGCTGATCCTGCAGCTGCTGCTCCAGCAGCGTTCCAGCAAGGGCCGCAGGAGCAGGAGACAACGACGGTTGCTATGGGCACAGCCCAACATTCCATCTAGAACCCCCGGGGGAGCCATGGGACAGAAAGGGGCATGGGCCGCCTTCTGCTGCAAGTTTGCTCTGAGAAGCTTCCCATTGGGCCTTTTCTCCTCAGTCGTCTGATGAGACGGGCAAAAGCAGTGCAGGGACAGCCCTGGCTCTTCCCGGTGCTTCTCTGCAAGGTGCCTCCAGCTGAAGGTGCACAGGAGCCTGCCTCTGTGCAAGGGCCCAGACCTCATCTCCTGCCCTGGAGAGCCAGAAGGGCTCCTCCCACTGGCTCTCCTCCAGCTCTGAGAGGAGCTGGAATTTGCAAGTTGTCCAGCGCAGAGCCAGCTCCAAAGCTTCCTCTCAAAGTGGAGGCATTCATCCTGCCCCCTTTCTCAATTCTCCTTTTGCTGCCCAATAATGTCACTGCATGGTTTCCCTCCTTTGGGCCTCTGAGCTGGTCTCTCACCTCATCACTCCTCCCTTGAAACTTGGAGAAACAGGATCTTTTTCAGGCCAACTGATGGGGGGACACACACACACACACAGGGACAGCACACGGGCAATTCTCTAGCAAACATTCAGGCAGAATTTCTAGATCCCTCTTCCAGCTCCCTTGGAGAAGCTCGGTGGTTGTCCCAAAAGACTCTGGCATTCCTCTAAGAAAGCAACACTAACAGAATTACCTTTCCACACTGCTGGCCTTCACATTGCTTTTAACGCCTAGATCGCCGATATGACAAAAGCCAGGCAGCTTTGCTGCTTTCCTGCCTGTCCTTAAGGAAAAGCAAATCTTGCTTCAGTCCCAATCTTGCTTCCTTCCCAGCCTGCATGTTACCCACTGGCCAGCAAACTGAGGGGGCAGCTGGAACAAGTCCCACTGCAAGGCAGATACTTTGTAGCCTCCAAAGCCCACCTGCACCGGCTCCATCAGACAAGGGCAAGCTTGCCTCGGCTTCCCAGAAGCAGCCTGCCAATTGCCCCCTCCCTCGCCCCCTCTCCATCCACCCTCCACAGCCCCTGCCACCAAAGCCTTGCTAGGCAGGGCCATTTGCTGGCCTCCATAAAAGAGTGACTTGGATTCTTCTTTGGCGCAAGTGCCCCAGCTGTGACAAGTCAGAGGATAATGATCACACCCGCTCGGCTTTAGCTAAGGAGATTGCTGGAGGCCCAGAGCGCGACACTGGTCCTTTCAGGAGAAACTGAAACTGACCTAGCCATGCCTTTGTGGTGCATGCCGATAGGAATTGGATAGAATCGGAGGGCGTAGAAACGTCCTCCAAGCTGGTCAGCTCCATCAGTCCCCCAAAATGAAACAAAGTTATCTGGCTGGACTCCAAAAAGGACTCAACCCGCTGCCTTTATGCCAGAAAATATGGTGAGACCAGACCACTCATCTAGATGCAATTCAGTGAATTAAACAAAGCCTCCCTTTCCACTCCCAGCTGAGATGTTGAGGAATCAAAGGCTGAAGCCCCAGCAGTATTTCACTGGCAGTAAAGGAGACACACATCAGGAAGTCCTGCCAGCTGAGCAAGGGGCCGGGCCTGGGGGAGGTGGCGCCTGCCCAGATTCTACTCTCAGGGCAAGTGCCGTCTTTGCAACACCAGGCAAATGGAACAAACATTGCCAAAGTCATTTCATACAGACAAAAAGACAAAATGGAACAAACTTTGGTTAAATGATAAAGACCCATTGGCTCTCAACAAAGGCAAAATGACAAAAGGCAGAGCATAGACAACACCCAACCTTTGAAATTTATTTGAGAAATCTAATCAAACTAATGAATCTCCAATAATACTAATGGATCTTAACTACTAAATTGAGGAGATTCCTATCATGTCAACTAACTAAGTAGAAGTTTAAACTACACTAAAAGCTTAAAAACCAGTCCTATTCCTATCGAGTCCTGTTGACACCTAACTCTTGCTAGCCCTGGACAAGCTGCAGGGTTGTCTAATTTCAAAGTCTTTTCTTCTTGGGGAGAGGCTCTGCTTCCTTCCGAGGCCGATGTCTTCTGCTGTGGTTGTTCCTTTCCTTCATGCTTTCAAACACCCTGCAAGATAGGAAACAAACCATCCATTGCTGACGCTAGTACACACCATGAAAGCAAGTGCCGAGATCTCCGTTTGAGTATGAATTTCTGTCTTGTCGGGCAGTGGCACATTTGTCAATGGATCAGCACCATGAGTCTGATGGTTCTACTTTCAATGCCTTGAAATGTCTTCCTCCTTTTGCTGCGTCCTCTTTTGAATTTGATCAGCAGCATCAAACCAAGCTTTGATGGATCTATTCCTACTTGTATCAACTGTGTCTTGTTGGGGCACGGCAAGGTTTCATTGTGAAGGCTGGGTTTTACCTAAGCTCTTTGGGTTTGAGGTGGGTGTTAAGCTTGAGCACGGCTGCCGGGGGCGATGCTGCAGGTGCCCCCAGCTTCCCCTGCGGTGCCTTTGAAAAGGGTCAGCCCGTTTCAGTCCAAAGGCGCAGCTTTGAGCAGAAAGAGGAGGAACTTGCGCACCGTTTGCACTGCCCGCAGGGAAAGGGGCCTCCCGCCGAAGGGGGCGGCTGGCGCGGTTGGCAGCAGGGACACTGGGCGCTGCGAGCCCTCTTGCGGCTTCTCTTCCCTGGCTCCCCATTCTCCTTTCTGGGAGGGCTTTTCCTCCTCCTTGCTTTGCCCACACTCTGGAGATCAAAGAGTCCTTATCAATGCTTCCTTCCTCTCACAAAGCTGGAAATCAGAGCATCCAGCAGAAAAATCGATCGGCCTAAGCAAATCCTTCCAAAGCCTCAAGAGCTGAGAAAACGGCTGCCTTTGCCAATGGGCTGCGGCGGGCTGCCAACACAGAGCTTGGAGGAAAATACTCCTCTTTTCTACAGGCCAAAGGGGTGGGAGAAAGACCTGGCTATTTAGAGCTCTACATTTCTTATTTCTACCTTTCTGCCTAACATCTATTTCTCTCTGCTTTTCCTCCACAAATGTCTAGGCAATGGCATTTCAATTACGTCCAATTAGGGTAGACACATGCTTAGCCATTTTCTAGTCCCCAAAATGATCTCCCTCTCTCTCTCTCTCTCTCTCTCTCTCTCTCTCACATGATGGGAAGCAAATTGCTCTTTGCCGCTAAGGAACGTTTTAGGGGAGCCACAGCACTGGCAGCTCCTTCTTGGGGAGTATGCTGGGATGCTAGAAAATCTCCCTGAAAATCTGCAGCATATCCACAAAGGCAGCCTGGATTGCTGATGTCAGCAAGCAGTGGGGAATTTGGGGTCTGATTGGAGTCAACGAGGCTGCCAGCCCTTGAGAAGCCTGTCTCTGGAGAGTCAAAGCCCATTTTGGTGGCGGTACTGCTTTCTTGGGTCAAAGTTAGGCTCCAGAATTGCATACTTCAGGGCAGCAGCACAAGGAAGGCCCGGGCAGCATCTGCTGTGCCTTTCCCAGCGCATGGGACGATGTGATCCTGGCAAAGGGGCGTCTGGCATGGCTCGCCAGCAGCTTTTCTCCCCTTCTCCCAGTTTCTCAACCTTCCTGGCACCTCTCCATTTTCTTGCCCCTCACCTGAGCAAGAGTGCTGGCAAGTTTATGCTCCTTTTTCCAGGAGTAGTAGAACTCCACACACTGGGCCACGGTCTTAGTCTGGATCTGTTGTGAAGAGAAAAAGAAGGAATCGCAAATGGTGTCGGGTGCACTGGGGAAAAAGTAGACTATGGAGTGAACTAGGAAGTAAAAGCATGAATGAAATGGAGTAGGGTGTAAAATGAAATCAACCTGGGGAAAGAGAGGCATCATGCAATGTCTTAAACCCTGTATGATGCTAGGTGCTAATACACGCAATGCACAGATCAACAACAAGCAGAGTTTGTCTTTCCCCACTTCACTCCAGTTATGCCAGCACAGTGTCTTGTGGAAGCAGCAGCAGACCTGTGCCACAAGTCTGACAGAATAAAGCTTCATCTTCCAAAAGAGCTTGGAGAAAAGGGCTGGAGAGGCAGGATCATCCTTTTGACACAGGCTTTTGATGTCCCCTTTTCTTACTTCTTGAAGATACGTGGTACTTGAGAAGAGAGAGACTGAAGCCCAGTGCTTGTTCCCAGAAATAAGCAAGCTTTCCTGCTGCTGATCTGCTCGGGTAAAGAATGTCCCGTGGCTTTCTTTACCTGCTTCTGGATGAGATGAAAATCCTTGCCGTAGGTGTGGAAAGCCTTTTGGAAGGACTCCTTCTCCTCAGGTGTCCATCTATCAGAGCCTGGCAATAAAAAGCAGCAGGTAGGAAACGGATCCCTTGATCCACACCAAGTAGATCCCACTGGCTGCCGAAAGAAAATGGTCGCAGGCCGTCATTCACGTGGGTGTACGTGTCTGCTCCCTCAGAAGGCCATGAAGACAAGAGCAGGCATTGCCCGGGGAGAAGGATTGGAAAACAAGTAGAGCTGAAGGACTAGATGCCGGTGCTTTCCCCAGCCGCAGAGGAGACAAGACCTTGTGCTGGTGTTAAGCACAATTTCTTGAAGCAGAAACCCTTGCCACAAGAATGAAGGGGCCGGCAGCATCTGTCAGGGACGCAAGAAGCTCTGCTTTGCTTACCTGCGTAATGATAATCAGCCATGGGATGGCCTTGAGCTGTTGCAGGCCCCTCTGAGAGCAGCATCTCCAGAGCCTCCTGCATGATCAAGAGGGAAAAGGCTTTAGCCGCCCCAGCACATTAAAAATGAGCCAAAAATTCACAGGTGCCGCCTTCCAGCTCCTTTGCCTCTCCAGACATTCAAGCGACTCTATCCCATGTGGGTGGAACACTGTCATTTGCTCCCAGTCCCTAGTTTTTGCTGTCCAACCCTTTGATCCTGGTCCCCAAGAGTGGCCTTTTGCTCACCAAGCTGAGGATTTTGCTGCTCCTGCAGCCAGAATGGCCTCAGCTGACTGAGGCTTCTGGGAATTTCCCCTCCTAAGGTCTTAGAGAACCCAGATCTCCAGGCCATTTACAAGGCAGCAGGACCTTCTGCCGCTGCCGCCTCCAGGAGGGAGATTCTCCCTGCTGGAGCCCTTTGGGCTCAGCCCTGACGCAGCTGGAGGAGACCCAGCAGGCAGCAAGTGCTCTGCTCCCTGTTAAGACCCTTCTTCCAAGAGCAGCCAGGAAAGGCTGTCCCAGTGCCCAGGCCCTCTGCATTCCCTGTGCCCTCTTCTCTGTGCCCAAACAGCCGCTTCTTACCGGAACGCTGCCGCGTGCCTGGTGCAGGCAGTGCAGGGCGCGCTCCAGGTTAGCTGCTGCCCCGGGAATGCCACGGGAGCTGGCCATGTCCAACAGTTCTCTTACTGCAAGCATAAGAAAAAACCCACCGAAAGTCAGCCTGGAGGCCAGCAAGGGCAAAGACTGCCATGCAAGGCAGAAGGAAAGGCCGGCAGCTAAAGACAGCAGCTTGGAGAGCATGAAAAGGAGAGCAAAGACAGGGCCAGCTGAAGCAAGGGCCCACGCAGTGCTGGCTCTCCCTCCAAAGCAGCTTCTGTAAGAAGAAGTGGGGGCCAATCTCCCCTCTTCCAGTGGCAAACGGCCCTGACCAATTGGGAGAGCAAGGTGCTTGCTCTTTCTCCTTGCCTCTAACACTTCTACATGGGAAGATGGGCGAGACAAGGAGAGAAGCAGAGCCTGCAAAAGGCTGCCTTTTTAGGCAAAAGGAGCCTTTTCAAGACCCAAGTAGCTCAGGGCTGGAAGCAAAGCTACCTCTGTCAGGTTTTTCCATGTCAGAGTCATCCTCCCCCCAGGGCTTCCAGACCAGGCTTGCAGGCTCTTCATCCTCACTTGGTGCTTTGCTCTGCATCTCTGGGAGCTCAGCCTGAAAGTCGCTGCCAACATTGATGCGTCTAAAGGAAGAAGGAGGTGGAGGTGAGAAAGGCAAGTGGTCAAGAGAGCCTTGCTGTGCACCCACAGGCTTGAACCAATCCCAGCCTGACTCTGAAAGAGCAGTTCTCCTCCTCGCCATTCCTCCAGTTTGCTGTGCTTTAACCCTAGGCCAAAACTCACGGCTGAATCTGGGCTCTTGCTTTCCTTTTCATTGTGCCTCTCCTTTCCACCTGAAAGAGATCAAAGCAATGCTCCAGTTCAAAATCCTTCTGCCAAGGATGTGTCAGTAGCCTTCCTTCTCATCCTCATCATTGCAAAGCCTGAGCTCCTGTGTCCCAGCTCCTTTCTCTTTGCTCTCATTGCTGCCTTTTTGACATGGAATGTCCTAGGCAGGACCCTCTAGCAGTCAGCAGCTTCCTCAGGAGGGCAAGCAGAAGGCCATGCACTACTCTCTTCACTCCCGGGGCCACTGAGAAGAGCCAAGAGAATGGCAGGGAAGATGTGCCAGTGCAGGCTTAGGTTGGATAGAAGGAAAAGCTTCTTCAGCCACAGGCTGCTTGGGCACTGCAACAGCCTCCCCAGGGAAGGGGGCACAGCACCAAGGCTGACTGAGCTCCAAAAGTGTTTGGACACTGCTCTTGGGCACAGGCTGTGATTGTTGAGGCTGCCCCGGGCAGGCCCTGCAGTTGGCCTCAGTGATCTTTCAGAATCCCTTCCAAGGCAGAAAATTCTGTGCTACTGTGATTGTGCTCTTGAGGAGATGGCATTTGACGGCCGCCCCTGAGCATGAGGTAGAACCAGCCCTACGTGCACTGAAAAAAGAATCTCTAAAGATCTTAAAATAGAATGGATCTAGAAGCGATGGAACTAGGTAAGTAGATAAGAATTGCTGATCCCAGATGGTTTTTGAAGTTGAAAGCCTGTGTTTGAGGAGAAGCCCAGTCAAATGCTTCCATGCCCTGAACGACAGGGATGCCAGAGGAGAAGTGGCATCATTGTGCTGTTTGAAGCTTTGGAGCGGGTATGAGCAGAGTCAGGGCATAAGGGGATTTGTTGACACTGAAGCCCTGACCTGCTCAGCCAGGAACAATTTGTTTTGGGGTCAGCACAAGATAGTTTGAGGACTGAAATGGGTGCTAAGAACGTTTAATCAGGTGATGCGTGGACGAGGATCTGCAACTGCACTGGGACACCTCTCTAGGTCCTCTATGGAAAGGTCTGTGTTTCCCCTGGAGGCAACATGATTCTTTCAAAAGCTGCACCCTGCTTTCACATGGAAGCTCGTCTGGGGAAAGTGAGCACGCAGCCTGTGTGTCGTGCTTGGTGGGAGAGGCAGCTGGAGCCTCCTGCCCCTGTGCTAGTGCTTTGAGGGCAAACGGGGATTTTCTTACCTTGGACGGTTCCCAAGTGCTCTGGGGATGCCCGGAGGCAGACGAGGAGACCAGGATGTCGGTGCAGAGGCCGGGTCTGGCGCTGAGTGCAGAAGGCGGCTGGTCAGGGACAGCCCAGGAGCTGATCCTGCAGCTGCTGCTCCAGCAGCGTTCCAGCAAGGGCCGCAGGAGCAGGAGACAACGACGGTTGCTATGGGCACAGCCCAACATTCCATCTAGAACCCCCGGGGGAGCCATGGGACAGAAAGGGGCATGGGCCGCCTTCTGCTGCAAGTTTGCTCTGAGAAGCTTCCCATTGGGCCTTTTCTCCTCAGTCGTCTGATGAGACGGGCAAAAGCAGTGCAGGGACAGCCCTGGCTCTTCCCAGTGCTTCTTTGCAAGGTGCCTCCAGCTGAAGGTGCACAGGAGCCTGCCTCTGTGCAAGGGCCCAGACCTCATCTCCTGCCCTGGAGAGCCAGAAGGGCTCCTCCCACTGGCTCTCCTCCAGCTCTGAGAGGAGCTGGAATTTGCAAGTTGTCCAGCGCAGAGCCAGCTCCAAAGCTTCCTCTCAAAGTGGAGGCATTCATCCTGCCCCCTTTCTCAATTCTCCTTTTGCTGCCCAATAATGTCACTGCATGGTTTCCCTCCTTTGGGCCTCTGAGCTGGTCTCTCACCTCATCACTCCTCCCTTGAAACTTGGAGAAACAGGATCTTTTTCAGGCCAACTGATGGGGGGACACACACACACACACAGGGACAGCACACGGGCAATTCTCTAGCAAACATTCAGGCAGAATTTCTAGATCCCTCTTCCAGCTCCCTTGGAGAAGCTCGGTGGTTGTCCCAAAAGACTCTGGCATTCCTCTAAGAAAGCAACACTAACAGAATTACCTTTCCACACTGCTGGCCTTCACATTGCTTTTAACGCCTAGATCGCCGATATGACAAAAGCCAGGCAGCTTTGCTGCTTTCCTGCCTGTCCTTAAGGAAAAGCAAATCTTGCTTCAGTCCCAATCTTGCTTCCTTCCCAGCCTGCATGTTACCCACTGGCCAGCAAACTGAGGGGGCAGCTGGAACAAGTCCCACTGCAAGGCAGATACTTTGTAGCCTCCAAAGCCCACCTGCACCGGCTCCATCAGACAAGGGCAAGCTTGCCTCGGCTTCCCAGAAGCAGCCTGCCAATTGCCCCCTCCCTCGCCCCCTCTCCATCCACCCTCCACAGCCCCTGCCACCAAAGCCTTGCTAGGCAGGGCCATTTGCTGGCCTCCATAAAAGAGTGACTTGGATTCTTCTTTGGCGCAAGTGCCCCAGCTGTGACAAGTCAGAGGATAATGATCACACCCGCTCGGCTTTAGCTAAGGAGATTGCTGGAGGCCCAGAGCGCGACACTGGTCCTTTCAGGAGAAACTGAAACTGACCTAGCCATGCCTTTGTGGTGCATGCCGATAGGAATTGGATAGAATCGGAGGGCGTAGAAACGTCCTCCAAGCTGGTCAGCTCCATCAGTCCCCCAAAATGAAACAAAGTTATCTGGCTGGACTCCAAAAAGGACTCAACCCGCTGCCTTTATGCCAGAAAATATGGTGAGACCAGACCACTCATCTAGATGCAATTCAGTGAATTAAACAAAGCCTCCCTTTCCACTCCCAGCTGAGATGTTGAGGAATCAAAGGCTGAAGCCCCAGCAGTATTTCACTGGCAGTAAAGGAGACACACATCAGGAAGTCCTGCCAGCTGAGCAAGGGGCCGGGCCTGGGGGAGGTGGCGCCTGCCCAGATTCTACTCTCAGGGCAAGTGCCGTCTTTGCAACACCAGGCAAATGGAACAAACATTGCCAAAGTCATTTCATACAGACAAAAAGACAAAATGGAACAAACTTTGGTTAAATGATAAAGACCCATTGGCTCTCAACAAAGGCAAAATGACAAAAGGCAGAGCATAGACAACACCCAACCTTTGAAATTTATTTGAGAAATCTAATCAAACTAATGAATCTCCAATAATACTAATGGATCTTAACTACTAAATTGAGGAGATTCCTATCATGTCAACTAACTAAGTAGAAGTTTAAACTACACTAAAAGCTTAAAAACCAGTCCTATTCCTATCGAGTCCTGTTGACACCTAACTCTTGCTAGCCCTGGACAAGCTGCAGGGTTGTCTAATTTCAAAGTCTTTTCTTCTTGGGGAGAGGCTCTGCTTCCTTCCGAGGCCGATGTCTTCTGCTGTGGTTGTTCCTTTCCTTCATGCTTTCAAACACCCTGCAAGATAGGAAACAAACCATCCATTGCTGACGCTAGTACACACCATGAAAGCAAGTGCCGAGATCTCCGTTTGAGTATGAATTTCTGTCTTGTCGGGCAGTGGCACATTTGTCAATGGATCAGCACCATGAGTCTGATGGTTCTACTTTCAATGCCTTGAAATGTCTTCCTCCTTTTGCTGCGTCCTCTTTTGAATTTGATCAGCAGCATCAAACCAAGCTTTGATGGATCTATTCCTACTTGTATCAACTGTGTCTTGTTGGGGCACGGCAAGGTTTCATTGTGAAGGCTGGGTTTTACCTAAGCTCTTTGGGTTTGAGGTGGGTGTTAAGCTTGAGCACGGCTGCCGGGGGCGATGCTGCAGGTGCCCCCAGCTTCCCCTGCGGTGCCTTTGAAAAGGGTCAGCCCGTTTCAGTCCAAAGGCGCAGCTTTGAGCAGAAAGAGGAGGAACTTGCGCACCGTTTGCACTGCCCGCAGGGAAAGGGGCCTCCCGCCGAAGGGGGCGGCTGGCGCGGTTGGCAGCAGGGACACTGGGCGCTGCGAGCCCTCTTGCGGCTTCTCTTCCCTGGCTCCCCGTTCTCCTTTCTGGGAGGGCTTTTCCTCCTCCTTGCTTTGCCCACACTCTGGAGATCAAAGAGTCCTTATCAATGCTTCCTTCCTCTCACAAAGCTGGAAATCAGAGCATCCAGCAGAAAAATCGATCGGCCTAAGCAAATCCTTCCAAAGCCTCAAGAGCTGAGAAAACGGCTGCCTTTGCCAATGGGCTGCGGCGGGCTGCCAAGCCAGAGCTTGGAGGAAAATACTCCTCTTTTCTACAGGCCAAAGGGGTGGGAGAAAGACCTGGCTATTTAGAGCTCTACATTTCTTATTTCTACCTTTCTGCCTAACATCTATTTCTCTCTGCTTTTCCTCCACAAATGTCTAGGCAATGGCATTTCAATTCAGTCCAATTAGGGTAGACACATGCTTAGCCATTTTCTAGTCCCCAAAATGATCTCCCTCTCTCTCTCTCTCTCTCTCTCTCACATGATGGGAAGCAAATTGCTCTTTGCCACTAAGGAACGTTTTAGGGGAGCCACAGCACTGGCAGCTCCTTCTTGGGGAGTATGCTGGGATGCTAGAAAATCTCCCTGAAAATCTGCAGCATATCCACAAAGGCAGCCTGGATTGCTGATGTCAGCAAGCAGTGGGGAATTTGGGGTCTGATTGGAGTCAACGAGGCTGCCAGCCCTTGAGAAGCCTGTCTCTGGAGAGTCAAAGCCCATTTTGGTGGCGGTACTGCTTTCTTGGGTCAAAGTTAGGCTCCAGAATTGCATACTTCAGGGCAGCAGCACAAGGAAGGCCCGGGCAGCATCTGCTGTGCCTTTCCCAGCGCATGGGACGATGTGATCCTGGCAAAGGGGCGTCTGGCATGGCTCGCCAGCAGCTTTTCTCCCCTTCTCCCAGTTTCTCAACCTTCCTGGCACCTCTCCATTTTCTTGCCCCTCACCTGAGCAAGAGTGCTGGCAAGTTTATGCTCCTTTTTCCAGGAGTAGTAGAACTCCACACACTGGGCCACGGTCTTAGTCTGGATCTGTTGTGAAGAGAAAAAGAAGGAATCGCAAATGGTGTCGGGTGCACTGGGGAAAAAGTAGACTATGGAGTGAACTAGGAAGTAAAAGCATGAATGAAATGGAGTAGGGTGTAAAATGAAATCAACCTGGGGAAAGAGAGGCATCATGCAATGTCTTAAACCCTGTATGATGCTAGGTGCTAATACACGCAATGCACAGATCAACAACAAGCACAGTTTGTCTTTCCCCACTTCACTCCAGTTATGCCAGCACAGTGTCTTGTGGAAGCAGCAGCAGACCTGTGCCACAAGTCTGACAGAATAAAGCTTCATCTTCCAAAAGAGCTTGGAGAAAAGGGCTGGAGAGGCAGGATCATCCTTTTGACACAGGCTTTTGATGTCCCCTTTTCTTACTTCTTGAAGATACGTGGTACTTGAGAAGAGAGAGACTGAAGCCCAGTGCTTGTTCCCAGAAATAAGCAAGCTTTCCTGCTGCTGATCTGCTCGGGTAAAGAATGTCCCGTGGCTTTCTTTACCTGCTTCTGGATGAGATGAAAATCCTTGCCGTAGGTGTGGAAAGCCTTTTGGAAGGACTCCTTCTCCTCAGGTGTCCATCTATCAGAGCCTGGCAATAAAAAGCAGCGGCTAGTAAAGGGATCCCTTGATCCACACCAAGTAGATCCCACTGGCTGCCGAAAGAAAATGGTCGCAGGCCGTCATTCACGTGGGTGTACGTGTCTGCTCCCTCAGAAGGCCATGAAGACAAGAGCAGGCATTGCCCGGGGAGAAGGATTGGAAAACAAGTAAAGCTGAAGGACTAGATGCCGGTGCTTTCCCCAGCCGCAGAGGAGACAAGACCTTGTGCTGGTGTTAAGCACAATTTCTTGAAGCAGAAACCCTTGCCACAAGAATGAAGGGGACGGCAGCATCTGTCAGGGACGCAAGAAGCTCTGCTTTGCTTACCTGCGTAATGATAATCAGCCATGGGATGGCCTTGAGGTGTTGCAGGCCCCTCTGAGAGCAGCATCTCCAGAGCCTCCTGCAAGATCAAGAGGGAAAAGGCTTTAGCCGCCCCAGCACATTAAAAATGAGCCAAAAAAACACAGGTGCCGCCTTTCAGCTCCTTTGCCTCTCCAGACATTCAAGCGACTCTATCCCATGTGGGTGGAACACTGTCATTTGCTCCCAGTCCCTAGTTTTTGCTGTCCAACCCTTTGATCCTGGTCCCCAAGAGTGGCCTTTTGCTCACCAAGCTGAGGATTTTGCTGCTCCTGCAGCCAGAATGGCCTCAGCTGACTGAGGCTTCTGGGAATTTCCCCTCCTAAGGTCTTAGAGAACCCAGATCTCCAGGCCATTTACAAGGCAGCAGGACCTTCTGCCGCTGCCGCCTCCAGGAGGGAGATTCTCCCTGCTGGAGCCCTTTGGGCTCAGCCCTGACGCAGCTGGAGGAGACCCAGCAGGCAGCAAGTGCTCTGCTCCCTGTTAAGACCCTTCTTCCAAGAGCAGCCAGGAAAGGCTGTCCCAGTGCCCAGGCCCTCTGCATTCCCTGTGCCCTCTTCTCTGTGCCCAAACAGCCGCTTCTTACCGGAACGCTGCCGCGTGCCTGGTGCAGGCAGTGCAGGGCGCGCTCCAGGTTAGCTGCTGCCCCGGGAATGCCACGGGAGCTGGCCATGTCCAACAGTTCTCTTACTGCAAGCATAAGAAAAAACCCACCGAAAGTCAGCCTGGAGGCCAGCAAGGGCAAAGACTGCCATGCAAGGCAGAAGGAAAGGCCGGCAGCTAAAGACAGCAGCTTGGAGAGCATGAAAAGGAGAGCAAAGACAGGGCCAGCTGAAGCAAGGGCCCACGCAGTGCTGGCTCTCCCTCCAAAGCAGCTTCTGTAAGAAGAAGTGGGGGCCAATCTCCCCTCTTCCAGTGGCAAACGGCCCTGACCAATTGGGAGAGCAAGGTGCTTGCTCTTTCTCCTTGCCTCTAACACTTCTACATGGGAAGATGGGCGAGACAAGGAGAGAAGCAGAGCCTGCAAAAGGCTGCCTTTTTAGGCAAAAGGAGCCTTTTCAAGACCCAAGTAGCTCAGGGCTGGAAGCAAAGCTACCTCTGTCAGGTTTTTCCATGTCAGAGTCATCCTCCCCCCAGGGCTTCCAGACCAGGCTTGCAGGCTCTTCATCCTCACTTGGTGCTTTGCTCTGCATCTCTGGGAGCTCAGCCTGAAAGTCGCTGCCAACATTGATGCGTCTAAAGGAAGAAGGAGGTGGAGGTGAGAAAGGCAAGTGGTCAAGAGAGCCTTGCTGTGCACCCACAGGCTTGAACCAATCCCAGCCTGACTCTGAAAGAGCAGTTCTCCTCCTCGCCATTCCTCCAGTTTGCTGTGCTTTAACCCTAGGCCAAAACTCACGGCTGAATCTGGGCTCTTGCTTTCCTTTTCATTGTGCCTCTCCTTTCCACCTGAAAGAGATCAAAGCAATGCTCCAGTTCAAAATCCTTCTGCCAAGGATGTGTCAGTAGCCTTCCTTCTCATCCTCATCATTGCAAAGCCTGAGCTCCTGTGTCCCAGCTCCTTTCTCTTTGCTCTCATTGCTGCCTTTTTGACATGGAATGTCCTAGGCAGGACCCTCTAGCAGTCAGCAGCTTCCTCAGGAGGGCAAGCAGAAGGCCATGCACTACTCTCTTCACTCCCGGGGCCACTGAGAAGAGCCAAGAGAATGGCAGGGAAGATGTGCCAGTGCAGGCTTAGGTTGGATAGAAGGAAAAGCTTCTTCAGCCACAGGCTGCTTGGGCACTGCAACAGCCTCCCCAGGGAAGGGGGCACAGCACCAAGGCTGACTGAGCTCCAAAAGTGTTTGGACACTGCTCTTGGGCACAGGCTGTGATTGTTGAGGCTGCCCCGGGCAGGCCCTGCAGTTGGCCTCAGTGACCTTTGAGAATCCCTTCCAAGGCAGAAAATTCTGTGCTACTGTGATTGTGCTCTTGAGGAGATGGCATTTGACGGCCGCCCCTGAGCATGAGGTAGAACCAGCCCTACGTGCACTGAAAAAAGAATCTCTAAAGATCTTAAAATAGAATGGATCTAGAAGCGATGGAACTAGGTAAGTAGATAAGAATTGCTGATCCCAGATGGTTTTTGAAGTTGAAAGCCTGTGTTTGAGGAGAAGCCCAGTCAAATGCTTCCATGCCCTGAACGACAGGGATGCCAGAGGAGAAGTGGCATCATTGTGCTGTTTGAAGCTTTGGAGCGGGTATGAGCAGAGTCAGGGCATAAGGGGATTTGTTGACACTGAAGCCCTGACCTGCTCAGCCAGGAACAATTTGTTTTGGGGTCAGCACAAGATAGTTTGAGGACTGAAATGGGTGCTAAGAACGTTTAATCAGGTGATGCGTGGACGAGGATCTGCAACTGCACTGGGACACCTCTCTAGGTCCTCTATGGAAAGGTCTGTGTTTCCCCTGGAGGCAACATGATTCTTTCAAAAGCTGCACCCTGCTTTCACATGGAAGCTCGTCTGGGGAAAGTGAGCACGCAGCCTGTGTGTTGTGCTTGGTGGGAGAGGCAGCTGGAGCCTCCTGCCCCTGTGCTAGTGCTTTGAGGGCAAACGGGGATTTTCTTACCTTGGACGGTTCCCAAGTGCTCTGGGGATGCCCGGAGGCAGACGAGGAGACCAGGATGTCGGTGCAGAGGCCGGGTCTGGCGCTGAGTGCAGAAGGCGGCTGCTCAGGGACAGCCCAGGAGCTGATCCTGCAGCTGCTGCTCCAGCAGCGTTCCAGCAAGGGCCGCAGGAGCAGGAGACAACGACGGTTGCTATGGGCACAGCCCAACATTCCATCTAGAACCCCCGGGGGAGCCATGGGACAGAAAGAGGCATGGGCCGCCTTCTGCTGCAAGTTTGCTCTGAGAAGCTTCCCATTGGGCCTTTTCTCCTCAGTCGTCTGATGAGACGGGCAAAAGCAGTGCAGGGACAGCCCTGGCTCTTCCCAGTGCTTCTTTGCAAGGTGCCTCCAGCTGAAGGTGCACAGGAGCCTGCCTCTGTGCAAGGGCCCAGACCTCATCTCCTGCCCTGGAGAGCCAGAAGGGCTCCTCCCACTGGCTCTCCTCCAGCTCTGAGAGGAGCTGGAATTTGCAAGTTGTCCAGCGCAGAGCCAGCTCCAAAGCTTCCTCTCAAAGTGGAGGCATTCATCCTGCCCCCTTTCTCAATTCTCCTTTTGCTGCCCAATAATGTCACTGCATGGTTTCCCTCCTTTGGGCCTCTGAGCTGGTCTCTCACCTCATCACTCCTCCCTTGAAACTTGGAGAAACAGGATCTTTTTCAGGCCAACTGATGGGGGGACACACACACACACACAGGGACAGCACACGGGCAATTCTCTAGCAAACATTCAGGCAGAATTTCTAGATCCCTCTTCCAGCTCCCTTGGAGAAGCTCGGTGGTTGTCCCAAAAGACTCTGGCATTCCTCTAAGAAAGCAACACTAACAGAATTACCTTTCCACACTGCTGGCCTTCACATTGCTTTTAACGCCTAGATCGCCGATATGACAAAAGCCAGGCAGCTTTGCTGCTTTCCTGCCTGTCCTTAAGGAAAAGCAAATCTTGCTTCAGTCCCAATCTTGCTTCCTTCCCAGCCTGCATGTTACCCACTGGCCAGCAAACTGAGGGGGCAGCTGGAACAAGTCCCACTGCAAGGCAGATACTTTGTAGCCTCCAAAGCCCACCTGCACCGGCTCCATCAGACAAGGGCAAGCTTGCCTCGGCTTCCCAGAAGCAGCCTGCCAATTGCCCCCTCCCTCGCCCCCTCTCCATCCACCCTCCACAGCCCCTGCCACCAAAGCCTTGCTAGGCAGGGCCATTTGCTGGCCTCCATAAAAGAGTGACTTGGATTCTTCTTTGGCGCAAGTGCCCCAGCTGTGACAAGTCAGAGGATAATGATCACACCCGCTCGGCTTTAGCTAAGGAGATTGCTGGAGGCCCAGAGCGCGACACTGGTCCTTTCAGGAGAAACTGAAACTGACCTAGCCATGCCTTTGTGGTGCATGCCGATAGGAATTGGATAGAATCGGAGGGCGTAGAAACGTCCTCCAAGCTGGTCAGCTCCATCAGTCCCCCAAAATGAAACAAAGTTATCTGTCTGGACTCCAAAAAGGACTCAACCCGCTGCCTTTATGCCAGAAAATATGGTGAGACCAGACCACTCATCTAGATGCAATTCAGTGAATTAAACAAAGCCTCCCTTTCCACTCCCAGCTGAGATGTTGAGGAATCAAAGGCTGAAGCCCCAGCAGTATTTCACTGGCAGTAAAGGAGACACACATCAGGAAGTCCTGCCAGCTGAGCAAGGGGCCGGGCCTGGAGGAGGTGGCGCCTGCCCAGATTCTACTCTCAGGGCAAGTGCCGTCTTTGCAACACCAGGCAAATGGAACAAACATTGCCAAAGTCATTTCATACAGACAAAAAGACAAAATGGAACAAACTTTGGTTAAATGATAAAGACCCATTGGCTCTCAACAAAGGCAAAATGACAAAAGGCAGAGCATAGACAACACCCAACCTTTGAAATTTATTTGAGAAATCTAATCAAACTAATGAATCTCCAATAATACTAATGGATCTTAACTACTAAATTGAGGAGATTCCTATCATGTCAACTAACTAAGTAGAAGTTTAAACTACACTAAAAGCTTAAAAACCAGTCCTATTCCTATCGAGTCCTGTTGACACCTAACTCTTGCTAGCCCTGGACAAGCTGCAGGGTTGTCTAATTTCAAAGTCTTTTCTTCTTGGGGAGAGGCTCTGCTTCCTTCCGAGGCCGATGTCTTCTGCTGTGGTTGTTCCTTTCCTTCATGCTTTCAAACACCCTGCAAGATAGGAAACAAACCATCCATTGCTGACGCTAGTACACACCATGAAAGCAAGTGCCGAGATCTCCGTTTGAGTATGAATTTCTGTCTTGTCGGGCAGTGGCACATTTGTCAATGGATCAGCACCATGAGTCTGATGGTTCTACTTTCAATGCCTTGAAATGTCTTCCTCCTTTTGCTGCGTCCTCTTTTGAATTTGATCAGCAGCATCAAACCAAGCTTTGATGGATCTATTCCTACTTGTATCAACTGTGTCTTGTTGGGGCACGGCAAGGTTTCATTGTGAAGGCTGGGTTTTACCTAAGCTCTTTGGGTTTGAGGTGGGTGTTAAGCTTGAGCACGGCTGCCGGGGGCGATGCTGCAGGTGCCCCCAGCTTCCCCTGCGGTGCCTTTGAAAAGGGTCAGCCCGTTTCAGTCCAAAGGCGCAGCTTTGAGCAGAAAGAGGAGGAACTTGCGCACCGTTTGCACTGCCCGCAGGGAAAGGGGCCTCCCGCCGAAGGGGGCGGCTGGCGCGGTTGGCAGCAGGGACACTGGGCGCTGCGAGCCCTCTTGCGGCTTCTCTTCCCTGGCTCCCCGTTCTCCTTTCTGGGAGGGCTTTTCCTCCTCCTTGCTTTGCCCACACTCTGGAGATCAAAGAGTCCTTATCAATGCTTCCTTCCTCTCACAAAGCTGGAAATCAGAGCATCCAGCAGAAAAATCGATCGGCCTAAGCAAATCCTTCCAAAGCCTCAAGAGCTGAGAAAACGGCTGCCTTTGCCAATGGGCTGCGGCGGGCTGCCAAGCCAGAGCTTGGAGGAAAATACTCCTCTTTTCTACAGGCCAAAGGGGTGGGAGAAAGACCTGGCTATTTAGAGCTCTACATTTCTTATTTCTACCTTTCTGCCTAACATCTATTTCTCTCTGCTTTTCCTCCACAAATGTCTAGGCAATGGCATTTCAATTCAGTCCAATTAGGGTAGACACATGCTTAGCCATTTTCTAGTCCCCAAAATGATCTCCCTCTCTCTCTCTCTCTCTCTCTCTCACATGATGGGAAGCAAATTGCTCTTTGCCACTAAGGAACGTTTTAGGGGAGCCACAGCACTGGCAGCTCCTTCTTGGGGAGTATGCTGGGATGCTAGAAAATCTCCCTGAAAATCTGCAGCATATCCACAAAGGCAGCCTGGATTGCTGATGTCAGCAAGCAGTGGGGAATTTGGGGTCTGATTGGAGTCAACGAGGCTGCCAGCCCTTGAGAAGCCTGTCTCTGGAGAGTCAAAGCCCATTTTGGTGGCGGTACTGCTTTCTTGGGTCAAAGTTAGGCTCCAGAATTGCATACTTCAGGGCAGCAGCACAAGGAAGGCCCGGGCAGCATCTGCTGTGCCTTTCCCAGCGCATGGGACGATGTGATCCTGGCAAAGGGGCGTCTGGCATGGCTCGCCAGCAGCTTTTCTCCCCTTCTCCCAGTTTCTCAACCTTCCTGGCACCTCTCCATTTTCTTGCCCCTCACCTGAGCAAGAGTGCTGGCAAGTTTATGCTCCTTTTTCCAGGAGTAGTAGAACTCCACACACTGGGCCACGGTCTTAGTCTGGATCTGTTGTGAAGAGAAAAAGAAGGAATCGCAAATGGTGTCGGGTGCACTGGGGAAAAAGTAGACTATGGAGTCAACTAGGAAGTAAAAGCATGAATGAAATGGAGTAGGGTGTAAAATGAAATCAACCTGGGGAAAGAGAGGCATCATGCAATGTCTTAAACCCTGTATGATGCTAGGTGCTAATACACGCAATGCACAGATCAACAACAAGCACAGTTTGTCTTTCCCCACTTCACTCCAGTTATGCCAGCACAGTGTCTTGTGGAAGCAGCAGCAGACCTGTGCCACAAGTCTGACAGAATAAAGCTTCATCTTCCAAAAGAGCTTGGAGAAAAGGGCTGGAGAGGCAGGATCATCCTTTTGACACAGGCTTTTGATGTCCCCTTTTCTTACTTCTTGAAGATACGTGGTACTTGAGAAGAGAGAGACTGAAGCCCAGTGCTTGTTCCCAGAAATAAGCAAGCTTTCCTGCTGCTGATCTGCTCGGGTAAAGAATGTCCCGTGGCTTTCTTTACCTGCTTCTGGATGAGATGAAAATCCTTGCCGTAGGTGTGGAAAGCCTTTTGGAAGGACTCCTTCTCCTCAGGTGTCCATCTATCAGAGCCTGGCAATAAAAAGCAGCGGCTAGTAAAGGGATCCCTTGATCCACACCAAGTAGATCCCACTGGCTGCCGAAAGAAAATGGTCGCAGGCCGTCATTCACGTGGGTGTACGTGTCTGCTCCCTCAGAAGGCCATGAAGACAAGAGCAGGCATTGCCCGGGGAGAAGGATTGGAAAACAAGTAGAGCTGAAGGACTAGATGCCGGTGCTTTCCCCAGCCGCAGAGGAGACAAGACCTTGTGCTGGTGTTAAGCACAATTTCTTGAAGCAGAAACCCTTGCCACAAGAATGAAGGGGCCGGCAGCATCTGTCAGGGACGCAAGAAGCTCTGCTTTGCTTACCTGCGTAATGATAATCAGCCATGGGATGGCCTTGAGCTGTTGCAGGCCCCTCTGAGAGCAGCATCTCCAGAGCCTCCTGCATGATCAAGAGGGAAAAGGCTTTAGCCGCCCCAGCACATTAAAAATGAGCCAAAAATTCACAGGTGCCGCCTTCCAGCTCCTTTGCCTCTCCAGACATTCAAGCGACTCTATCCCATGTGGGTGGAACACTGTCATTTGCTCCCAGTCCCTAGTTTTTGCTGTCCAACCCTTTGATCCTGGTCCCCAAGAGTGGCCTTTTGCTCACCAAGCTGAGGATTTTGCTGCTCCTGCAGCCAGAATGGCCTCAGCTGACTGAGGCTTCTGGGAATTTCCCCTCCTAAGGTCTTAGAGAACCCAGATCTCCAGGCCATTTACAAGGCAGCAGGACCTTCTGCCGCTGCCGCCTCCAGGAGGGAGATTCTCCCTGCTGGAGCCCTTTGGGCTCAGCCCTGACGCAGCTGGAGGAGACCCAGCAGGCAGCAAGTGCTCTGCTCCCTGTTAAGACCCTTCTTCCAAGAGCAGCCAGGAAAGGCTGTCCCAGTGCCCAGGCCCTCTGCATTCCCTGTGCCCTCTTCTCTGTGCCCAAACAGCCGCTTCTTACCGGAACGCTGCCGCGTGCCTGGTGCAGGCAGTGCAGGGCGCGCTCCAGGTTAGCTGCTGCCCCGGGAATGCCACGGGAGCTGGCCATGTCCAACAGTTCTCTTACTGCAAGCATAAGAAAAAACCCACCGAAAGTCAGCCTGGAGGCCAGCAAGGGCAAAGACTGCCATGCAAGGCAGAAGGAAAGGCCGGCAGCTAAAGACAGCAGCTTGGAGAGCATGAAAAGGAGAGCAAAGACAGGGCCAGCTGAAGCAAGGGCCCACGCAGTGCTGGCTCTCCCTCCAAAGCAGCTTCTGTAAGAAGAAGTGGGGGCCAATCTCCCCTCTTCCAGTGGCAAACGGCCCTGACCAATTGGGAGAGCAAGGTGCTTGCTCTTTCTCCTTGCCTCTAACACTTCTACATGGGAAGATGGGCGAGACAAGGAGAGAAGCAGAGCCTGCAAAAGGCTGCCTTTTTAGGCAAAAGGAGCCTTTTCAAGACCCAAGTAGCTCAGGGCTGGAAGCAAAGCTACCTCTGTCAGGTTTTTCCATGTCAGAGTCATCCTCCCCCCAGGGCTTCCAGACCAGGCTTGCAGGCTCTTCATCCTCACTTGGTGCTTTGCTCTGCATCTCTGGGAGCTCAGCCTGAAAGTCGCTGCCAACATTGATGCGTCTAAAGGAAGAAGGAGGTGGAGGTGAGAAAGGCAAGTGGTCAAGAGAGCCTTGCTGTGCACCCACAGGCTTGAACCAATCCCAGCCTGACTCTGAAAGAGCAGTTCTCCTCCTCGCCATTCCTCCAGTTTGCTGTGCTTTAACCCTAGGCCAAAACTCACGGCTGAATCTGGGCTCTTGCTTTCCTTTTCATTGTGCCTCTCCTTTCCACCTGAAAGAGATCAAAGCAATGCTCCAGTTCAAAATCCTTCTGCCAAGGATGTGTCAGTAGCCTTCCTTCTCATCCTCATCATTGCAAAGCCTGAGCTCCTGTGTCCCAGCTCCTTTCTCTTTGCTCTCATTGCTGCCTTTTTGACATGGAATGTCCTAGGCAGGACCCTCTAGCAGTCAGCAGCTTCCTCAGGAGGGCAAGCAGAAGGCCATGCACTACTCTCTTCACTCCCGGGGCCACTGAGAAGAGCCAAGAGAATGGCAGGGAAGATGTGCCAGTGCAGGCTTAGGTTGGATAGAAGGAAAAGCTTCTTCAGCCACAGGCTGCTTGGGCACTGCAACAGCCTCCCCAGGGAAGGGGGCACAGCACCAAGGCTGACTGAGCTCCAAAAGTGTTTGGACACTGCTCTTGGGCACAGGCTGTGATTGTTGAGGCTGCCCCGGGCAGGCCCTGCAGTTGGCCTCAGTGACCTTTGAGAATCCCTTCCAAGGCAGAAAATTCTGTGCTACTGTGATTGTGCTCTTGAGGAGATGGCATTTGACGGCCGCCCCTGAGCATGAGGTAGAACCAGCCCTACGTGCACTGAAAAAAGAATCTCTAAAGATCTTAAAATAGAATGGATCTAGAAGCGATGGAACTAGGTAAGTAGATAAGAATTGCTGATCCCAGATGGTTTTTGAAGTTGAAAGCCTGTGTTTGAGGAGAAGCCCAGTCAAATGCTTCCATGCCCTGAACGACAGGGATGCCAGAGGAGAAGTGGCATCATTGTGCTGTTTGAAGCTTTGGAGCGGGTATGAGCAGAGTCAGGGCATAAGGGGATTTGTTGACACTGAAGCCCTGACCTGCTCAGCCAGGAACAATTTGTTTTGGGGTCAGCACAAGATAGTTTGAGGACTGAAATGGGTGCTAAGAACGTTTAATCAGGTGATGCGTGGACGAGGATCTGCAACTGCACTGGGACACCTCTCTAGGTCCTCTATGGAAAGGTCTGTGTTTCCCCTGGAGGCAACATGATTCTTTCAAAAGCTGCACCCTGCTTTCACATGGAAGCTCGTCTGGGGAAAGTGAGCACGCAGCCTGTGTGTCGTGCTTGGTGGGAGAGGCAGCTGGAGCCTCCTGCCCCTGTGCTAGTGCTTTGAGGGCAAACGGGGATTTTCTTACCTTGGACGGTTCCCAAGTGCTCTGGGGATGCCCGGAGGCAGACGAGGAGACCAGGATGTCGGTGCAGAGGCCGGGTCTGGCGCTGAGTGCAGAAGGCGGCTGCTCAGGGACAGCCCAGGAGCTGATCCTGCAGCTGCTGCTCCAGCAGCGTTCCAGCAAGGGCCGCAGGAGCAGGAGACAACGACGGTTGCTATGGGCACAGCCCAACATTCCATCTAGAACCCCCGGGGGAGCCATGGGACAGAAAGGGGCATGGGCCGCCTTCTGCTGCAAGTTTGCTCTGAGAAGCTTCCCATTGGGCCTTTTCTCCTCAGTCGTCTGATGAGACGGGCAAAAGCAGTGCAGGGACAGCCCTGGCTCTTCCCAGTGCTTCTTTGCAAGGTGCCTCCAGCTGAAGGTGCACAGGAGCCTGCCTCTGTGCAAGGGCCCAGACCTCATCTCCTGCCCTGGAGAGCCAGAAGGGCTCCTCCCACTGGCTCTCCTCCAGCTCTGAGAGGAGCTGGAATTTGCAAGTTGTCCAGCGCAGAGCCAGCTCCAAAGCTTCCTCTCAAAGTGGAGGCATTCATCCTGCCCCCTTTCTCAATTCTCCTTTTGCTGCCCAATAATGTCACTGCATGGTTTCCCTCCTTTGGGCCTCTGAGCTGGTCTCTCACCTCATCACTCCTCCCTTGAAACTTGGAGAAACAGGATCTTTTTCAGGCCAACTGATGGGGGGACACACACACACACACAGGGACAGCACACGGGCAATTCTCTAGCAAACATTCAGGCAGAATTTCTAGATCCCTCTTCCAGCTCCCTTGGAGAAGCTCGGTGGTTGTCCCAAAAGACTCTGGCATTCCTCTAAGAAAGCAACACTAACAGAATTACCTTTCCACACTGCTGGCCTTCACATTGCTTTTAACGCCTAGATCGCCGATATGACAAAAGCCAGGCAGCTTTGCTGCTTTCCTGCCTGTCCTTAAGGAAAAGCAAATCTTGCTTCAGTCCCAATCTTGCTTCCTTCCCAGCCTGCATGTTACCCACTGGCCAGCAAACTGAGGGGGCAGCTGGAACAAGTCCCACTGCAAGGCAGATACTTTGTAGCCTCCAAAGCCCACCTGCACCGGCTCCATCAGACAAGGGCAAGCTTGCCTCGGCTTCCCAGAAGCAGCCTGCCAATTGCCCCCTCCCTCGCCCCCTCTCCATCCACCCTCCACAGCCCCTGCCACCAAAGCCTTGCTAGGCAGGGCCATTTGCTGGCCTCCATAAAAGAGTGACTTGGATTCTTCTTTGGCGCAAGTGCCCCAGCTGTGACAAGTCAGAGGATAATGATCACACCCGCTCGGCTTTAGCTAAGGAGATTGCTGGAGGCCCAGAGCGCGACACTGGTCCTTTCAGGAGAAACTGAAACTGACCTAGCCATGCCTTTGTGGTGCATGCCGATAGGAATTGGATAGAATCGGAGGGCGTAGAAACGTCCTCCAAGCTGGTCAGCTCCATCAGTCCCCCAAAATGAAACAAAGTTATCTGGCTGGACTCCAAAAAGGACTCAACCCGCTGCCTTTATGCCAGAAAATATGGTGAGACCAGACCACTCATCTAGATGCAATTCAGTGAATTAAACAAAGCCTCCCTTTCCACTCCCAGCTGAGATGTTGAGGAATCAAAGGCTGAAGCCCCAGCAGTATTTCACTGGCAGTAAAGGAGACACACATCAGGAAGTCCTGCCAGCTGAGCAAGGGGCCGGGCCTGGGGGAGGTGGCGCCTGCCCAGATTCTACTCTCAGGGCAAGTGCCGTCTTTGCAACACCAGGCAAATGGAACAAACATTGCCAAAGTCATTTCATACAGACAAAAAGACAAAATGGAACAAACTTTGGTTAAATGATAAAGACCCATTGGCTCTCAACAAAGGCAAAATGACAAAAGGCAGAGCATAGACAACACCCAACCTTTGAAATTTATTTGAGAAATCTAATCAAACTAATGAATCTCCAATAATACTAATGGATCTTAACTACTAAATTGAGGAGATTCCTATCATGTCAACTAACTAAGTAGAAGTTTAAACTACACTAAAAGCTTAAAAACCAGTCCTATTCCTATCGAGTCCTGTTGACACCTAACTCTTGCTAGCCCTGGACAAGCTGCAGGGTTGTCTAATTTCAAAGTCTTTTCTTCTTGGGGAGAGGCTCTGCTTCCTTCCGAGGCCGATGTCTTCTGCTGTGGTTGTTCCTTTCCTTCATGCTTTCAAACACCCTGCAAGATAGGAAACAAACCATCCATTGCTGACGCTAGTACACACCATGAAAGCAAGTGCCGAGATCTCCGTTTGAGTATGAATTTCTGTCTTGTCGGGCAGTGGCACATTTGTCAATGGATCAGCACCATGAGTCTGATGGTTCTACTTTCAATGCCTTGAAATGTCTTCCTCCTTTTGCTGCGTCCTCTTTTGAATTTGATCAGCAGCATCAAACCAAGCTTTGATGGATCTATTCCTACTTGTATCAACTGTGTCTTGTTGGGGCACGGCAAGGTTTCATTGTGAAGGCTGGGTTTTACCTAAGCTCTTTGGGTTTGAGGTGGGTGTTAAGCTTGAGCACGGCTGCCGGGGGCGATGCTGCAGGTGCCCCCAGCTTCCCCTGCGGTGCCTTTGAAAAGGGTCAGCCCGTTTCAGTCCAAAGGCGCAGCTTTGAGCAGAAAGAGGAGGAACTTGCGCACCGTTTGCACTGCCCGCAGGGAAAGGGGCCTCCCGCCGAAGGGGGCGGCTGGCGCGGTTGGCAGCAGGGACACTGGGCGCTGCGAGCCCTCTTGCGGCTTCTCTTCCCTGGCTCCCCGTTCTCCTTTCTGGGAGGGCTTTTCCTCCTCCTTGCTTTGCCCACACTCTGGAGATCAAAGAGTCCTTATCAATGCTTCCTTCCTCTCACAAAGCTGGAAATCAGAGCATCCAGCAGAAAAATCGATCGGCCTAAGCAAATCCTTCCAAAGCCTCAAGAGCTGAGAAAACGGCTGCCTTTGCCAATGGGCTGCGGCGGGCTGCCAAGCCAGAGCTTGGAGGAAAATACTCCTCTTTTCTACAGGCCAAAGGGGTGGGAGAAAGACCTGGCTATTTAGAGCTCTACATTTCTTATTTCTACCTTTCTGCCTAACATCTATTTCTCTCTGCTTTTCCTCCACAAATGTCTAGGCAATGGCATTTCAATTCAGTCCAATTAGGGTAGACACATGCTTAGCCATTTTCTAGTCCCCAAAATGATCTCCCTCTCTCTCTCTCTCTCTCTCTCTCACATGATGGGAAGCAAATTGCTCTTTGCCACTAAGGAACGTTTTAGGGGAGCCACAGCACTGGCAGCTCCTTCTTGGGGAGTATGCTGGGATGCTAGAAAATCTCCCTGAAAATCTGCAGCATATCCACAAAGGCAGCCTGGATTGCTGATGTCAGCAAGCAGTGGGGAATTTGGGGTCTGATTGGAGTCAACGAGGCTGCCAGCCCTTGAGAAGCCTGTCTCTGGAGAGTCAAAGCCCATTTTGGTGGCGGTACTGCTTTCTTGGGTCAAAGTTAGGCTCCAGAATTGCATACTTCAGGGCAGCAGCACAAGGAAGGCCCGGGCAGCATCTGCTGTGCCTTTCCCAGCGCATGGGACGATGTGATCCTGGCAAAGGGGCGTCTGGCATGGCTCGCCAGCAGCTTTTCTCCCCTTCTCCCAGTTTCTCAACCTTCCTGGCACCTCTCCATTTTCTTGCCCCTCACCTGAGCAAGAGTGCTGGCAAGTTTATGCTCCTTTTTCCAGGAGTAGTAGAACTCCACACACTGGGCCACGGTCTTAGTCTGGATCTGTTGTGAAGAGAAAAAGAAGGAATCGCAAATGGTGTCGGGTGCACTGGGGAAAAAGTAGACTATGGAGTGAACTAGGAAGTAAAAGCATGAATGAAATGGAGTAGGGTGTAAAATGAAATCAACCTGGGGAAAGAGAGGCATCATGCAATGTCTTAAACCCTGTATGATGCTAGGTGCTAATACACGCAATGCACAGATCAACAACAAGCACAGTTTGTCTTTCCCCACTTCACTCCAGTTATGCCAGCACAGTGTCTTGTGGAAGCAGCAGCAGACCTGTGCCACAAGTCTGACAGAATAAAGCTTCATCTTCCAAAAGAGCTTGGAGAAAAGGGCTGGAGAGGCAGGATCATCCTTTTGACACAGGCTTTTGATGTCCCCTTTTCTTACTTCTTGAAGATACGTGGTACTTGAGAAGAGAGAGACTGAAGCCCAGTGCTTGTTCCCAGAAATAAGCAAGCTTTCCTGCTGCTGATCTGCTCGGGTAAAGAATGTCCCGTGGCTTTCTTTACCTGCTTCTGGATGAGATGAAAATCCTTGCCGTAGGTGTGGAAAGCCTTTTGGAAGGACTCCTTCTCCTCAGGTGTCCATCTATCAGAGCCTGGCAATAAAAAGCAGCGGCTAGTAAAGGGATCCCTTGATCCACACCAAGTAGATCCCACTGGCTGCCGAAAGAAAATGGTCGCAGGCCGTCATTCACGTGGGTGTACGTGTCTGCTCCCTCAGAAGGTCATGAAGACAAGAGCAGGCATTGCCCGGGGAGAAGGATTGGAAAACAAGTAAAGCTGAAGGACTAGATGCTGGTGCTTTCCCCAGCCGCAGAGGAGACAAGACCTTGTGCTGGTGTTAAGCACAATTTCTTGAAGCAGAAACCCTTGCCACAAGAATGAAGGGGACGGCAGCATCTGTCAGGGACGCAAGAAGCTCTGCTTTGCTTACCTGCGTAATGATAATCAGCCATGGGATGGCCTTGAGGTGTTGCAGGCCCCTCTGAGAGCAGCATCTCCAGAGCCTCCTGCAAGATCAAGAGGGAAAAGGCTTTAGCCGCCCCAGCACATTAAAAATGAGCCAAAAAAACACAGGTGCCGCCTTCCAGCTCCTTTGCCTCTCCAGACATTCAAGCGACTCTATCCCATGTGGGTGGAACACTGTCATTTGCTCCCAGTCCCTAGTTTTTGCTGTCCAACCCTTTGATCCTGGTCCCCAAGAGTGGCCTTTTGCTCACCAAGCTGAGGATTTTGCTGCTCCTGCAGCCAGAATGGCCTCAGCTGACTGAGGCTTCTGGGAATTTCCCCTCCTAAGGTCTTAGAGAACCCAGATCTCCAGGCCATTTACAAGGCAGCAGGACCTTCTGCCGCTGCCGCCTCCAGGAGGGAGATTCTCCCTGCTGGAGCCCTTTGGGCTCAGCCCTGACGCAGCTGGAGGAGACCCAGCAGGCAGCAAGTGCTCTGCTCCCTGTTAAGACCCTTCTTCCAAGAGCAGCCAGGAAAGGCTGTCCCAGTGCCCAGGCCCTCTGCATTCCCTGTGCCCTCTTCTCTGTGCCCAAACAGCCGCTTCTTACCGGAACGCTGCCGCGTGCCTGGTGCAGGCAGTGCAGGGCGCGCTCCAGGTTAGCTGCTGCCCCGGGAATGCCACGGGAGCTGGCCATGTCCAACAGTTCTCTTACTGCAAGCATAAGAAAAAACCCACCGAAAGTCAGCCTGGAGGCCAGCAAGGGCAAAGACTGCCATGCAAGGCAGAAGGAAAGGCCGGCAGCTAAAGACAGCAGCTTGGAGAGCATGAAAAGGAGAGCAAAGACAGGGCCAGCTGAAGCAAGGGCCCACGCAGTGCTGGCTCTCCCTCCAAAGCAGCTTCTGTAAGAAGAAGTGGGGGCCAATCTCCCCTCTTCCAGTGGCAAACGGCCCTGACCAATTGGGAGAGCAAGGTGCTTGCTCTTTCTCCTTGCCTCTAACACTTCTACATGGGAAGATGGGCGAGACAAGGAGAGAAGCAGAGCCTGCAAAAGGCTGCCTTTTTAGGCAAAAGGAGCCTTTTCAAGACCCAAGTAGCTCAGGGCTGGAAGCAAAGCTACCTCTGTCAGGTTTTTCCATGTCAGAGTCATCCTCCCCCCAGGGCTTCCAGACCAGGCTTGCAGGCTCTTCATCCTCACTTGGTGCTCTGCTCTGCAGCTCTGGGAGCTCAGCCTGAAAGTCGCTGCCAACATTGATGCGTCTAAAGGAAGAAGGAGGTGGAGGTGAGAAAGGCAAGTGGTCAAGAGAGCCTTGCTGTGCACCCACAGGCTTGAACCAATCCCAGCCTGACTCTGAAAGAGCAGTTCTCCTCCTCGCCATTCCTCCAGTTTGCTGTGCTTTAACCCTAGGCCAAAACTCACGGCTGAATCTGGGCTCTTGCTTTCCTTTTCATTGTGCCTCTCCTTTCCACCTGAAAGAGATCAAAGCAATGCTCCAGTTCAAAATCCTTCTGCCAAGGATGTGTCAGTAGCCTTCCTTCTCATCCTCATCATTGCAAAGCCTGAGCTCCTGTGTCCCAGCTCCTTTCTCTTTGCTCTCATTGCTGCCTTTTTGACATGGAATGTCCTAGGCAGGACCCTCTAGCAGTCAGCAGCTTCCTCAGGAGGGCAAGCAGAAGGCCATGCACTACTCTCTTCACTCCCGGGGCCACTGAGAAGAGCCAAGAGAATGGCAGGGAAGATGTGCCAGTGCAGGCTTAGGTTGGATAGAAGGAAAAGCTTCTTCAGCCACAGGCTGCTTGGGCACTGCAACAGCCTCCCCAGGGAAGGGGGCACAGCACCAAGGCTGACTGAGCTCCAAAAGTGTTTGGACACTGCTCTTGGGCACAGGCTGTGATTGTTGAGGCTGCCCCGGGCAGGCCCTGCAGTTGGCCTCAGTGACCTTTGAGAATCCCTTCCAAGGCAGAAAATTCTGTGCTACTGTGATTGTGCTCTTGAGGAGATGGCATTTGACGGCCGCCCCTGAGCATGAGGTAGAACCAGCCCTACGTGCACTGAAAAAAGAATCTCTAAAGATCTTAAAATAGAATGGATCTAGAAGCGATGGAACTAGGTAAGTAGATAAGAATTGCTGATCCCAGATGGTTTTTGAAGTTGAAAGCCTGTGTTTGAGGAGAAGCCCAGTCAAATGCTTCCATGCCCTGAACGACAGGGATGCCAGAGGAGAAGTGGCATCATTGTGCTGTTTGAAGCTTTGGAGCGGGTATGAGCAGAGTCAGGGCATAAGGGGATTTGTTGACACTGAAGCCCTGACCTGCTCAGCCAGGAACAATTTGTTTTGGGGTCAGCACAAGATAGTTTGAGGACTGAAATGGGTGCCAAGAACGTTTAATCAGGTGATGCGTGGACGAGGATCTGCAACTGCACTGGGACACCTCTCTAGGTCCTCTATGGAAAGGTCTGTGTTTCCCCTGGAGGCAACATGATTCTTTCAAAAGCTGCACCCTGCTTTCACATGGAAGCTCGTCTGGGGAAAGTGAGCACGCAGCCTGTGTGTCGTGCTTGGTGGGAGAGGCAGCTGGAGCCTCCTGCCCCTGTGCTAGTGCTTTGAGGGCAAACGGGGATTTTCTTACCTTGGACGGTTCCCAAGTGCTCTGGGGATGCCCGGAGGCAGACGAGGAGACCAGGATGTCGGTGCAGAGGCCGGGTCTGGCGCTGAGTGCAGAAGGCGGCTGCTCAGGGACAGCCCAGGAGCTGATCCTGCAGCTGCTGCTCCAGCAGCGTTCCAGCAAGGGCCGCAGGAGCAGGAGACAACGACGGTTGCTATGGGCACAGCCCAACATTCCATCTAGAACCCCCGGGGGAGCCATGGGACAGAAAGGGGCATGGGCCGCCTTCTGCTGCAAGTTTGCTCTGAGAAGCTTCCCATTGGGCCTTTTCTCCTCAGTCGTCTGATGAGACGGGCAAAAGCAGTGCAGGGACAGCCCTGGCTCTTCCCAGTGCTTCTTTGCAAGGTGCCTCCAGCTGAAGGTGCACAGGAGCCTGCCTCTGTGCAAGGGCCCAGACCTCATCTCCTGCCCTGGAGAGCCAGAAGGGCTCCTCCCACTGGCTCTCCTCCAGCTCTGAGAGGAGCTGGAATTTGCAAGTTGTCCAGCGCAGAGCCAGCTCCAAAGCTTCCTCTCAAAGTGGAGGCATTCATCCTGCCCCCTTTCTCAATTCTCCTTTTGCTGCCCAATAATGTCACTGCATGGTTTCCCTCCTTTGGGCCTCTGAGCTGGTCTCTCACCTCATCACTCCTCCCTTGAAACTTGGAGAAACAGGATCTTTTTCAGGCCAACTGATGGGGGGACACACACACACACACAGGGACAGCACACGGGCAATTCTCTAGCAAACATTCAGGCAGAATTTCTAGATCCCTCTTCCAGCTCCCTTGGAGAAGCTCGGTGGTTGTCCCAAAAGACTCTGGCATTCCTCTAAGAAAGCAACACTAACAGAATTACCTTTCCACACTGCTGGCCTTCACATTGCTTTTAACGCCTAGATCGCCGATATGACAAAAGCCAGGCAGCTTTGCTGCTTTCCTGCCTGTCCTTAAGGAAAAGCAAATCTTGCTTCAGTCCCAATCTTGCTTCCTTCCCAGCCTGCATGTTACCCACTGGCCAGCAAACTGAGGGGGCAGCTGGAACAAGTCCCACTGCAAGGCAGATACTTTGTAGCCTCCAAAGCCCACCTGCACCGGCTCCATCAGACAAGGGCAAGCTTGCCTCGGCTTCCCAGAAGCAGCCTGCCAATTGCCCCCTCCCTCGCCCCCTCTCCATCCACCCTCCACAGCCCCTGCCACCAAAGCCTTGCTAGGCAGGGCCATTTGCTGGCCTCCATAAAAGAGTGACTTGGATTCTTCTTTGGCGCAAGTGCCCCAGCTGTGACAAGTCAGAGGATAATGATCACACCCGCTCGGCTTTAGCTAAGGAGATTGCTGGAGGCCCAGAGCGCGACACTGGTCCTTTCAGGAGAAACTGAAACTGACCTAGCCATGCCTTTGTGGTGCATGCCGATAGGAATTGGATAGAATCGGAGGGCGTAGAAACGTCCTCCAAGCTGGTCAGCTCCATCAGTCCCCCAAAATGAAACAAAGTTATCTGGCTGGACTCCAAAAAGGACTCAACCCGCTGCCTTTATGCCAGAAAATATGGTGAGACCAGACCACTCATCTAGATGCAATTCAGTGAATTAAACAAAGCCTCCCTTTCCACTCCCAGCTGAGATGTTGAGGAATCAAAGGCTGAAGCCCCAGCAGTATTTCACTGGCAGTAAAGGAGACACACATCAGGAAGTCCTGCCAGCTGAGCAAGGGGCCGGGCCTGGGGGAGGTGGCGCCTGCCCAGATTCTACTCTCAGGGCAAGTGCCGTCTTTGCAACACCAGGCAAATGGAACAAACATTGCCAAAGTCATTTCATACAGACAAAAAGACAAAATGGAACAAACTTTGGTTAAATGATAAAGACCCATTGGCTCTCAACAAAGGCAAAATGACAAAAGGCAGAGCATAGACAACACCCAACCTTTGAAATTTATTTGAGAAATCTAATCAAACTAATGAATCTCCAATAATACTAATGGATCTTAACTACTAAATTGAGGAGATTCCTATCATGTCAACTAACTAAGTAGAAGTTTAAACTACACTAAAAGCTTAAAAACCAGTCCTATTCCTATCGAGTCCTGTTGACACCTAACTCTTGCTAGCCCTGGACAAGCTGCAGGGTTGTCTAATTTCAAAGTCTTTTCTTCTTGGGGAGAGGCTCTGCTTCCTTCCGAGGCCGATGTCTTCTGCTGTGGTTGTTCCTTTCCTTCATGCTTTCAAACACCCTGCAAGATAGGAAACAAACCATCCATTGCTGACGCTAGTACACACCATGAAAGCAAGTGCCGAGATCTCCGTTTGAGTATGAATTTCTGTCTTGTCGGGCAGTGGCACATTTGTCAATGGATCAGCACCATGAGTCTGATGGTTCTACTTTCAATGCCTTGAAATGTCTTCCTCCTTTTGCTGCGTCCTCTTTTGAATTTGATCAGCAGCATCAAACCAAGCTTTGATGGATCTATTCCTACTTGTATCAACTGTGTCTTGTTGGGGCACGGCAAGGTTTCATTGTGAAGGCTGGGTTTTACCTAAGCTCTTTGGGTTTGAGGTGGGTGTTAAGCTTGAGCACGGCTGCCGGGGGCGATGCTGCAGGTGCCCCCAGCTTCCCCTGCGGTGCCTTTGAAAAGGGTCAGCCCGTTTCAGTCCAAAGGCGCAGCTTTGAGCAGAAAGAGGAGGAACTTGCGCACCGTTTGCACTGCCCGCAGGGAAAGGGGCCTCCCGCCGAAGGGGGCGGCTGGCGCGGTTGGCAGCAGGGACACTGGGCGCTGCGAGCCCTCTTGCGGCTTCTCTTCCCTGGCTCCCCGTTCTCCTTTCTGGGAGGGCTTTTCCTCCTCCTTGCTTTGCCCACACTCTGGAGATCAAAGAGTCCTTATCAATGCTTCCTTCCTCTCACAAAGCTGGAAATCAGAGCATCCAGCAGAAAAATCGATCGGCCTAAGCAAATCCTTCCAAAGCCTCAAGAGCTGAGAAAACGGCTGCCTTTGCCAATGGGCTGCGGCGGGCTGCCAAGCCAGAGCTTGGAGGAAAATACTCCTCTTTTCTACAGGCCAAAGGGGTGGGAGAAAGACCTGGCTATTTAGAGCTCTACATTTCTTATTTCTACCTTTCTGCCTAACATCTATTTCTCTCTGCTTTTCCTCCACAAATGTCTAGGCAATGGCATTTCAATTCAGTCCAATTAGGGTAGACACATGCTTAGCCATTTTCTAGTCCCCAAAATGATCTCCCTCTCTCTCTCTCTCTCTCTCTCTCACATGATGGGAAGCAAATTGCTCTTTGCCACTAAGGAACGTTTTAGGGGAGCCACAGCACTGGCAGCTCCTTCTTGGGGAGTATGCTGGGATGCTAGAAAATCTCCCTGAAAATCTGCAGCATATCCACAAAGGCAGCCTGGATTGCTGATGTCAGCAAGCAGTGGGGAATTTGGGGTCTGATTGGAGTCAACGAGGCTGCCAGCCCTTGAGAAGCCTGTCTCTGGAGAGTCAAAGCCC